>NC_090811.1:42180771-42922438 GCF_036512215.1 Solanum lycopersicum | reverse complement strand
AATCAGATTGTTTAAGAGGGAGTAAATGGGTGAGTGAGTGGAGGAGTGGAAACAAAATGGGGAGGGAAACGGTTGAAATGGGGATTTGAAAGGGTGGGGTAACTGAAAAGTTTAAAAATTCAATATATAGCCGGTCTGGTCGGGTCAGGTCTGGTAATTGGGTCCGGGGAACTAACAATTCCCCGTCTATGGATCGTAAGTCCATCGAAGGTCCATAGACTATTCCGTCAATTATGCCTTAACTTAGGAAAAATTAGAAACCATACCTGGGATCCACGAACGTCATCGGCGGTCTGTCGATGGGACGATGGTCTGCCTGTTGTTACGTTGATGAGTGCACCATACCAATTTCTGCAGATTTCTGGTGATTTGGTCCCAGAACATTGAACACCCAATAAGATAATCTTTGTGTGTTTTCTTGACACTTTTTTGACACGGACCCTAGTCTACTCTCTACACAACACTTCTAAAAGAAAGTTAAAGAAAATGCGTACATGATATTAAGTAAAAAACCGAATTAATGCACTACTCCTAGAAAATCAAGAAAAACCTATTGTTGATAAAGGATACAAACTAGGTTGCCTCCCAAAAAACACTTCATTTAACGTCGCGGCACGACGCAAGACTCTTGATTACTCAGACTTCATCAAGACGGTATGCCTAAACCACTTCATTCACATTTTCCGCATGCCTTAGGTAGATTTTGATTCTTTGTCCGTGCACCTTGAACCTTAAACACTCCTTGTTCTCCAACTCAACCACACCATAAGAAAATACTTGAGTGATCAAGAATGTACCAGTCCATTTGGACTTGAGTTTGCTCGGAAACAAGCGCGACCTAGAGTTGAACAAAAGCACCAAATCCCCAAACACAAAATCGCGCTTCTCAATCTTTTGGTCACGGTAGTTCTTCGATTTTTCTTTGTATAGGGCTGACCTTTCATATTCCTTCAAGTGAAACTCGTCAAGCTCATTTAACCAATTCAACCTCTGCTCTGTTCTTTCATTCCTATCCATCTTCATTTTTTTATTGCCCACATGGCCTTATGCTTTAACTCAACCGGTAAGTGACAAGCCTTTCCATATACAAGTTGGTATGGAGACATACCTATGGGAGTCTTCTATGTTGTCCGGTAGGCCCAAGGAGCATCATCAAGCCTCCTTGACCAATCTGTTCTACTCGCATTCACCGTTTTTGGCAAAATCTGCTTAATTTCTCTGTTGACACCTCAACTTGTCCACTAGTCTGAGGATGGTAAGGAGTGAGACATTGTGGCGAACCTCATATTTCTCCAATAACCCTTCAACAACTTATTGCAAAAGTAGGATCCCCTATCACTAATAATGGCCCTTGGGGTTCCAAATCTGAAAAATATGTTCCTTTTCAAGAATGCGATGGCACTCTTTCCTTCATTATTTGCAAGTGCTATGGCCTCCACCCATTTTGACACATAATCAACTGCCACAAAAATATACTTCATCCCATGAGAACTCACAAAAGGGTCCATAAAGTCAATGCCCCACACATCAAACAATTCAATTACAAGAATGGGATTTAAAGGAAGGTCTTGCCTTCTAGAAATACCTCCATCTCTTTGACACCTATCAAATGCCTTGGCAAACTCAAGAGCATCTTTGTGGATGGTTGGAAAATAGTAGGCACATTGCAAGATTTTATGGGCAGTATGGACACCACTATGATGCCAAACCACATGCTAGGAGATCACATGCATCCAAAACACTCAATATCTCAACTTCCGGCACACACTGGCGAATAAGACCATCAGCACAACACCTATATAAATATGCTCATCCCAAAAGAACTTTTTAACATCATGCATTCAATTTTTCCTTTGATGAAAGGACAATTCTGATGGGGCGATATCACTAGTCAAGTAATTCGCAAAATCGGCAAACCATGGAATCAAGTCTTGAGACGCGGCCAATACATGCTCATCAGGGAAAGTATCATCAATTTCAGCCTTTTCACCTAATTCTCGCATAGCTTCATCCTCTTATCTGGACAAGTGATCGGCAACTTGATTTTTAGTCCCTTTTCTGTCTATCACTTCAAAGTCGAACTCTTGGAACAACAATACACATCTAATCAACCTCGATTTGCATCCTTCTTTGCTATTAAATATCTCCAGGCATAATGATCAACATGAACTATAACTTTCGTGCCATGCAAATAGGAGCGGAATTTTTGGAAGGAAAATACCACCGCAAGCAGCTCTTGCTCAGTCACAATATAATTCTTCTGAGCTTCATTAAGGTCCTTGTTGGCATAATAAATGGGTGAAGGATTTTATCCCTTCTTTGTCCCAATACTACACCAAGAGTAACCGCACTAGCATCACACATAACCTAAAATGGTTTGCTCCGATCAGGAGAAATAGTAATGGGCGTAGTCACCAACTTCTCCTTATACTCTCCAAATGCTTTCAAACAAGATTCATCAAAATAAAATTTACACTCTTTCTTAAGTAACTTGCACAGAGGATGTGAAATTTTTGAAAAATCCTTGATGAACCTCTGGTAGAAACCCACATGACCAAGGAAACTCCTCAAACCTTTTTTTGCAGAGATGGGTGGTAAAGTCTCTTTGTCACCTTGACTTTAGATCTATAAACCTCTATACCATTCTCTAAGATGTGATGTCCCAATACAAGACCCTCTTTCACCATAAAGTGACATTTTTCCCAATTTAGCACAACGTTGCAATCTTCACATCTTTTGAGAGCTTTGGACAAGTGATTCAAACAATGATCAAATGAGTCGCCAACAACACAAAAATAATCCATAAATACCTCACTGGTGTCCTCCACCATATCGAAGAATATGGACATCATACATCTCTTAAAAGTAGCTGGGGCATTGCACAACCCGAAGGGCATCCTCTTGAACGCGAAAGTTCCATAAGGACAAGTAGAAGTGTTTTACTCGTGATCTTCGGTACAATATCACCCCTTTCCTGCAAGCTTATCCAACATCTGATCCATGAAGGGCATAGGAAAATGGTCCTTATCAATCCATGCATTCAATTTCCGGTAATCCATACACACTCTCATCCGGTCATTAGCCTCACTAGAACAAGATCATTTTTCTCATTAGGGACCACAATCATTCCCCCTTTCTCGGGAACACATTGAACATGGCATACCTAATTGCTCTCAGCGATTGGATATATGACTCCGACATCCAACCATTTAATTATTTTCTTCTTCATTATCTCTTACATAGGTGGATTTAAACGTCTCTGGTGCTCAATACAGGGCTTATGATCGGTCATGAGTTGGATTTTATCTGAACAAATATCGGGAGGGATCCCAATAATTTTCGCAATAGTCCACCCAATAGCTCTCTCTAACCTCTTCAACACTTCAACCAAACACTCTACTTGTTGCATAATCAAACTTGATGCAATAATTACAGGAAAAGTGTCACCTTTCCCCAAGAATACATACATCAGATAAGGTGGTAGAGCCTTAAGCTCCAATTTTGAAGCCTCCTCAATAGATGGTTTCGCGGGTGGAGACTCGCAATGCTTCATATCTAAATCCAATTTATTTGGTTTGAACCGAACACCACCTCGATCAAGTGCCGCAACCAATGGCCCATACTCTTCAATACAGTCACTCTCAAAATTCATGATCACTGCCGCTAGTGCCTCAACACCAAGATGCTCTTCTATTTGTACCTCGGACGAACTCTCAACCTTGTAGGATATCACATATACCGACTGGAGCTCACCAATTTGCCTCATGGACCTACAAATGTTAAAAGTTCATTTGACCTTTCTTGATATCAACTAAGGCACGACCGGTAGTGAGGAACGACCTCCAAAGAATATTAGGCACCTCAAAGTCCACCTCACAATCAAGAAACACAAAATCGGCCAGAAAAATAAATGATTCCACTTTCACTAGCACATCATGGAGTATCCCAATAGGCCTTTTCACCGTTTGATCGGTCATCAGTAGTCGCATAGCAGTGGGCATTGGGTCACCGAAATCCAACTTCTTGTAAATAGAGAGAGGCATGAGATTTATGCTTGCCCAAAGATCACATACTACTTTAGCAAAGTGTAATAATCAGATTGTACATGGAGTAGTGAAAGCTCCCGGATCTTCATTTTCATTAATTTTAAAATAAAACTCCCCCTTTATTGTCGTTTGTTTCCTAAGGAGATAATTGAATAAATAATAGTAAAAATAGATTAAAGTTAAGTCTGAACTATTTTCCTTATGGGAACGATCCCAGCCTCATTAGTTGGGTTCTATACTTGATACGACCGCTTTACTTCTTATTTGAGAAGTAATTTTGAGCGTATCAATTACATCATTTAACGTAAACATGGGACCCTCCTAAAAAAGGTGATTCTAAGGTTCACTTTAGTGAGTTATGAAGCGACCGCCTATACAATCCCTTCACACAAACAAAAGAGATCCTAAATATTACCTAAGATAATATTATTACCACTTCATACATCCAAGTCTTTACCTATAATTTCTCTAAGACTCTCCTAAGTAAGACTTCAAGAGAATTCCCATATACCCTCTCTAAGCCTACTTAACCAATCATCAAAGCTACCCTGGATAAATGCTTTTTAGTTAACATACCTTTACTTATGTAATTAGGTTAATTAAACTATTTAAGAGACATTCATCAAATAAGGACATTCACGTGTTGGTCTTGTAGAAGACCTAGAGATATCACATACTTATATCTTCATAGCCCACTCGTGCAATGTCTAGAGAGTGTGTCATTCCACTACCTAAACTTCATAGAACTTATTCAACACTACAATGTATCCCACATGATGATAATAGGCAATAACCGACATAGACCATACTAGTTATAGATGAAATCCAGAGTCATGAACCTACTATGATGGAGGGTGTTTTACTTGCATATGGTAGAATGATGACACGTCACGTGTAGGCACATGATTAAAGAATATCGAGTGTTTCCTTGTTCTCTAATGTCATCTTAGTTAGAGCAACTCCCCAAGAAAACTCACTTGGTTCTAGCCTTTGTTATCATAAAGTATTTCAATAAAGGAGCATATGAAAAGGTACCATATCATTTTCATAACCCAATCACATTACACCTTACCAAATATGGTCCATGAAGTCTACCTACAATTGCTAAGAAGGTAGATCAAATGACTTTCCTAAGTAAGATTTCATGCAGTTCCGTCCTATCAATCCTAAGTTCACCATTCACATAAGAAAGATAAAATTACGACTTTTAACTTCAAGGATATCATAATCTTTCATCAAAAAAGTTCCAAGATAATGACCTTCTTTACATATTTCAAGGTCATTTATCAACCACTCATACACATACAAGACAAAGGTGCTCTAGCTTACCAAGTCGAGGAGTCACATATTCACATTGTACATGTATCAAATAAGGGACACAAGTCTACCAAAACATGACACACACATGCTTTAGCATATCACATATTGTGTATCATTAAAGAAGAACATAAGGTCAATGAAACATCCTTACAAGTCACCCTACACACTTACTATAGTTGATCAATATAAGTCATCACAAGTCTCATATAGTTAACTAGGAAGATTCATACTTCAACTTCAAGTATACGTACATAAGGCATCATTATAGCCTATCATGATCACATATAACTACATATAAGAATAAATGCTTTAACTTCACAGATTTACGTAAGTCATCAAGACATTTCCAATGATTACATATCTAAGTTATACATGATAATAACATAGTTCATTAAGTAATGCCGACAAGGCTACATTATTTCACAATTCATAAAGCAATGCCGAGAAGGACATATTATCCACAATTATATCACATAAGCACCTCCACCATAAGTGGACCATACCAATAATCATTATAATACAGAGCTACACTACATAATATAAGGAGATTTAGGGAAGCATACTACCAGTCCAATATCAGAACTTCAATTCATCGTAAAATCAACAAACTCAATACTCAAAGGCTCTTTCCAGCAGCCATGACCACCATTTAATCCAATAATCTCAATACACAATAAATCCAACAATATCAAAAATTCATATAATAAAATTGAGGAAGCCTATGAACCATATAATTATGATCTATAAATAAATCAATAGCCCTAAGCAATCTACACATGAAGTCATTACTATTTAGCAAAATCAATTCACCAATGGCATAGCCAAATATAGATATTTGAGAAGGTAAAGGTTTCATGGAGGTTTTCATTTAAAAACATCAAATATACATCAATAATATCATATCTTAACGTTTGAAAATGATTCAAGCAAGAAAACATAACTTAGAGTTAAAATTGGACTTTTAATCTTATTGAAATCTTTGAAAATCATCTTTGAGATTGAATCTAAGGTGATAGAAGGACTTAGATGAAGAAATTCCGTACATTATTAGAAGAATCCAAAGAGAATTTAAGAATAAACTCAATTAAAGATCCATCATAAAGCTCTATCTTCACCTTCAGCTCTCATGTACGTTTTTGGAGAAACTTTGGGAGGGAAAGGATTTTTATCTAGGTGCTAGGGTCTAAATGAGAGTTTAATCACTTAAATAATCTTAATAACCCAAATAAACCTAAATAAACCGTCCTCCCATTTGATAATACTTGGGGTGCATTTCCCAAAAACAACTCACGCCTTACAGTGAAGCAGGAAGATTGCAGGCACCATTTATTGTTTCCCAATGACGGACCGTCGACTGGGCTACGCTCCATTTATTGGTGTCTGTTGGATGGGTCTAAAAATACCATACCACAAGGGTACATGTAACCATTGACGCCACCCATCGACGAGCTATCTTCAAGGGTCGTGGTTTGCAATTGCCAGGCAGACTACACCCTTGAGTTTGGGGTCCTCTTATAGGGACCCTTATGGGTCCTAGGTGGAGTCATTCTCGGAAATCAAACCCCTAAATATGCACTTCTAAATCTTAAGAACAACCCCAATCAAATTTTAAAATAAACGAACACATAAAACATACTAAGAGACACATCAACACACAAGGACGTTCAAAGGCTAACTTTCAAATGTCTTGGACATTCTTGGAAGTTTGACCTCCAGACCTTACCAAACTCAACATGCTTCCTTTAAACACTATTATTTAAACACTAGTCGTCGAACGTCTTGATCGTCTCTTGACGCTTAACTTCAAACATAACCGGATTGACTTCGAAACTAACCAACACATTAATTAAGTTATTTATAAGCCTTTAGAACAGTGATAAAACTATACATAAACCTAGTTCATTCTAAGTTTATTACATTCTCCTCCACTTATGAACACTCGTCCTCGAATGACACTTAAACACTTAAGGAAAAATTAAAAAAGCAACAGCCCACATCTTCATCATACACCTAACTAGGAGGAACATGAAATAGCACATCATGCTAGTTCTTCTTAAAGAAAGATCATGCAACATTTATAACAAAGCGTGGTAAAACTTTCGCACAAAATCTAACTTGCAACTTCTTGATAACACAAATGCAGGATCCACAAGCTAATCTTATATAAAAATTTAGACATGCTCATTTTTCATATTCTTGAAACAACTATGCAACCTATACTAGATGGACATGATCAATGACAAAGATACCATGAATAAAAACTCATTTTATCATTTTAAAAGAACTCAACCAAAACATGCATATCACAAGTAGAATATTTGGAAACTAATTTTTTTTCACAAAACACTCCAACATAAATAAAGTTACTAGGAACTCTTTATTTTAGGCTTAAATAAGCATATAAGGAAAAGATAAGGATATATCACTCCCAACACCCATACTCTTCGCCACACTGTCCCACTTACGAGAAAGCCAACGTAAGGTCAACATAAACATTCTACTAGGAACTCCCTCAAGAAAGCTTAAACCTCACTAACACCTCCTCACATACTATTCAATATACTAGACCTTCTGAAACTACAACATTTAGTCCATTACGGAAAAACCAAAGACGCTCAAAAGTCTCATTACACCTCCTTACAAAATCTTTAATATGATAGACCTCTTGAAACGACAACATTTAGTCCATCCCAGAAATACCAAAGACCCTCAAAAAGTCATATCATCTAACAACAAGAACTCCCTTACTAGGAGAAACTCACCTTTACTTTTTCTAACTTCACCTCATTCATTTCTAAGGTCGGATCTAAACAACTTGAGATTATCTCAACTATTAATCCTCTACCTTTCTAACACTATTCTTTACCATTTCTTCCATCTATTCTACCCTTGAAAATGTAAGTCAACCACCCTGAGGTCACTAACACAACCTTTCATATCCCATCTAACAAGTGACATCTGATTTTTTTCTTTTCCTAAGCCCAAACTCCTGAAAGGCTACACTCTTCAGGACCATCTGAAAAGGAACAAGGGACATACACCATATACAAAGCTCTTAGGCACGATTATAACAATGAAGAAGTTAAACTTTTACTAGCATCCAATAGATTCCTATTCATAATTGTGGTGCACTTCACATTATTAACAAAACTCTATTAGATGTTGTTTATGAGACAACTAAGACACTTCCAAATCTTATGCTTTGATACAAACTTTCTAACGACCCATAAGTACACCGTGGTAGTTAGAGCATTCTTGAATTGCCACACGACATATACGACTATGAAAAGTCTTAGTTAAGCCACTCGTATCAGTCATCGCTTAATATACACTCTAAAATGAGTAAGAATTTTAAACTTCATACACAAAGAACTCTTTCAAAAATACGCAATCGGAAGACTTTATTTACAACATTAAACCATTACAATGTCTCACTTAACTATCTATACTTTTGATTATAAAACATTTGGGACTAAGCCCATTCAAGACATTAAAATAAATACAAAGATATAAAAAGGAACATGTGGGTATTGTCGTTGAATCGATCAAAAATCACCAATACTTCATCTTCAACCCTTACGAACCTATCCATACTCCATTGCATATCAATACATCAAATTCCCTACACTTTAGTTAAAAGGGAAAAGAAGGGGTTACCACTTACACCAAGTATGGAAGCCATTCAAAAACCATCAAAAAGGGAAATTTAATATAAAAACAAGCTTTCATGAGATTTTGATATAAAACCTTTATAAAATAGTTTAAGATATATCAAACAAGTCAATAATCACATATAATACATTTGCAAGTAACATTAAACACATAAGCATATTCACATGGATCCCCTACTTAAGGTTATCCTAAGACTCAACTATGTAAGTTATGAAGCAGCCGGCCATACAAACCCTTCACAAACACCTAGATAATATTAAAGACTATATAAATTAAGTTATCCGAAAATGTTACATATCAAATTATCTTACATAAACATGATACCCTCCTATCAAAGGTTATTCTAAGGTTCATTTGAGTGAGTTATGAAGCGACCACCCGTACAATCCCTTTCCACCCACCAAAGAGAAACCTAAAGATTACCTATGATGAAATTATTACCATTTAATACATTAAAGTCCTGAATTATAATTTCTCTAAGACTCACCTAAGTAATACATGAGGAAAAAACCTACACACCCTCTCCAAGCCTACCTAAGCGATCCTCAATGTAAAAATCCAAAAGTTCAAGACCTTATCTAGAGCCTCACAAGTTTTTAAAATGTTGGTAACAATATTTTATGATCCAAAATAATGTTTATGAGTCATTTGGGAAGTTTTAAAGTCAAGATGTCAACGAATGACCTTGACGTACGGAAACTAGTGAAATTCAACTAGTAGACGTCCTTGTGTTGTGTGAAGGTTTTGGAGTTTCATATGAAGTCTAAAACATTTTAAAAGACTTTATATAGGTAAAATATAGTATATATGTTCTAAATGTATAGTAAAGACTCACCAAGAACCCTCTAAGGGTCCTTGATGAAGAAGCAAACAAAGGTAAACAGGTTGCCAAAGCAGCCTGCGAGCAGCCAAGAAATGAAGGTTTCTGCGTCACGTAGCCAACACGAGGAGGCAGAAAAGTTACATTGAAATACAGGGTCTACAGTAGGATTACTTCCTCAACACAGATTTCAAAGATAAAATGTGAAATTGACCCCGCAACGCGCAGACACTTACCAAATTTGTTAGTGTCGTATTTTGAGCATTTTGACTTAACAAAAAGACCCAATCAATTGCGGGGTATTTTGGGTAATTTAGAGGGTGAATATACATTGAATAAGGGTCAGTATTAATTCATTTTCACTAACCTAAATCAAATTACATAAAGAAAACCCAAAAGCTCTCACCTCTCTCTACTTTCTCTCTCTATTCATCCTCCATTTAAGGATCAAGGAAGCTTGGAGAAGAAGACAAAGTTCTCAACTTTTTTTTGTCCAATTTTGTAGATTTAGCTTCATTAAGGTATGGGTCCTTAATTCTTGGGTTTACTTTCCCCATGAGGTCCTTTCAAAGATGATTTCTAAATCACCCAATTCCAAGGGTTTTCCTCTTCTGATGTGTTTTGTTCTAAACTTGCAATTGATGATTTATTATGACTAATTTTGATTACCCATGGATAATTAAGTTTATATTGTTGAGTAATTGATGTTAATTGTGGAAAATTTTGTGTGTATTATGTCTTTTCCCCAATTCCTCCAAATGACGGATCTTGCTTATAAATTGATGGGAGTTGATGAATGCAGTACTTGATAGAGTTGTTTTATCTATTCTAATTCATTTATGGACTGCATAGGGTAATATATTGTCGGGAATGCATCTATTTTTTGAATAATTCTTGATGAAACCTTTCCTTTGAACCCTAGGTTATGAATTAAAGTTAATTGGGATAGTGGTGATGCAATTGACCTAGTTACTGTATCAATTACTATTGAATGATTTTACTACACCAATTATTGGATGAAATTGGTTGATTGATGGTAAAATCTTGAATGATGACTTGTAAAGGATATTGGAGTAAGTCTTGTTATCTCAATCCTTTCCTTCAATTATGATTACTTGTGTTCTAGTGATGAAGTTATATTGATGTATACTTTATGATAAGATTGATTAGGGTTGGTACGATGTTGAATTGAAATATCTTAAGTTATGTCTTGTGAGTTTGTTGGCTAGGATGTAATGATATAAGGATGGTGATTAATTGTCTATGTGTCTTTTCATAATATGATTATGTAAATGTGCTAACCTCACATGTGTGATGTCACATCCGGGGAGCACCCCATTGATGTAATCGGAATCATCGTCCTTATCGAGGACTAAGACTAGACTCTTATATTACATAATTACATTCATAGGTTAAAAATGCGGAAAATTTAAAAACTTTTCGTCTAAACATTACATGAGGTTTACATATACATCTACATACACATAATATATTCATATCTAGTATACATAGACCCTTCTTATAGGGAGATTACATAGTCTTCTACTTTTATTACACACACACACATATATATATATATATAAGATACGATATTGTCTTAAAATGGATGTCTCATATCATAACCATCCAAATAAGAGTGTAAAAATTTTGCATAGACCATACATCAATGATAGAAGTCACATATAAGCTATTACTATCTTACTACATCCAAAAGAAAGAGGATGAACAAAGTGTCTTTAAGACTAAGAAATATCTAAAAGATACAAAGTGGTATTTCCCTAGAAATGGTAACGACCTACCCAACTTTGAGAGTGAGGATCCAAGTCTTCTTACAAATGGTCTAAAATTCCTTCAACGATCGGATCCTAAAATGTTGAGAAAGAAGGGAGAAAATAGGGGTTATCACATCAGTTTCTAAGTATGGGAACATATGCACATACAACACTTGATCATTCTAGAAAAGACAATTTGATAAAATGGATGCACTTTACAGTAAGCCCCTTTTTTATGAACCTTAAGGAACCAATTCATCAAATGAACACATATTCATAAAGGTCAAGACAAACATTGCTTAACCAATGCCAACATATATAAAGCCAATTAACATCAACATTACATTATAATCAAAAAGTACATATAAGAACTTCATAATATTACAAGATACATTGTACTCTTACCCGTAACACTTTATCAAGTCAAAAGGTGCAATGACCAAGAGAATTCCCATAACCTTACTTAGTCAAGTAAACCCAACAAAGAACAATAATCAATGGTAACATAACATAGTATCAAGAGCAACTGCCATCATATTTTAACAATATAGAAAAACAACATCCTTGAAAGTGAACTAACATTATATATATTCAAGAAAATGTAAAGTCCTCATATTCATAGCATATACATTATTAAAACACAATAACAACCTCCTAAGGATTCCCTTAAGGCAAACTAGTGCAAGGCATAGGTAGAGTCCCATACCCTACCTAGGCTAAGTCAAACCTCTCAAGTCACCCTAGTTAGTGTGTAGTTCATTACTTCATCTTATTTTTAGGAACACTTGACTTAACCGACATAGACTACAAGAGCTAAGTGTGCAACCTGGTGTTGTAATACCTAACATAAATGGAAGGTGGTCTACCAACCAAAGTGGTACCAAACATGAACATATCATCTAGGTGGAACCATTAGATGGTATTCCTATGGTGGAAACATAATTTATGGATCTCGGGGACTGTCATAGAAATATCATTGTATGCCCTTTTCAACTATGAGACTATCCACCTCGTGAGGTCTATGGTGAACCCTACCTTCCCTCCTTAGGAAGGTGTCACCCATCATCTATAAGATCACTTGGTGCTAAGCTAGAGTCCCTCTTGAAACGTATTTCTTTATTAATCATAAGCTTAGTTTAGGTCATAGGGTCTAATCCCTTGTGTAGTCATTGTAATTAGACCATTAGGAATTGCATTAGACTATGCTTTCATGGCAACCCTCGTAGGTGAAATTAGCACAAAAACTTCATCATGTTATAATAACGCACCTAGGTACTTCATAACCAATCATACATCATTTCATATTAAGAATAATATCAAAATAACATAGTCAAGACATTTAGATTGAACATCATACCAATACCTACTTACGCTAATCATAAGTCATGCTTAAATTGAACTACATCAACAATCACAAGACATCATAGATGAAGTAAAGGTTAGGATCATAAAGACTTACTCAATCTCCTTCAATAGACATCGTCACGGCATTACCATTAACCAAACAATTACATCCAAAAATAGGTGTAGTAACATCAATCAATAGTAATTAACACAAGAACTAGGTCAATTGTATCATCACTATCCAATGAACATCAATTCATAACCTAGGGATAGGGGAAATAGAGTTCATCATAAATTTATCAAGAATTTGATCCAATAACTAAATTTCCTTACCTAGTCAATCCATACATCAATTTCAATAGATACAACAAGTCTAATGATCAATTCATACTTCAATTCCAATCAATTTACAATCAAGATCCATTATATGGGGAAACTGGGGAGAGGACATGATCTTCATGAATTTTAATGAATTATAATCAATTAACCAATAATATATAATCAATTAGTCATAAGTAATCACAATTTTTCAAAATCAATCATCAATTTGAAGTTTAGAAGAAAACCAATTAGAATTGAGAAACCCTTTGAATAGGGTGATTTTGAAATCAACTTTGAAAGAACCTCTTGAGAAATGGAATCCCATGAGTGAAGAAACCATACCATAAATACGACTAATCAACAAATATGAAGTGAAATCCTATATATATCGGTCTTGTTCTTCAAGCTTTGTTCTTCTTTTAATGGAGGATTTGGGGAGAGAGAAAGTAAAGAGAGATGAGAGCTTTTAGGTTTGTTTTTGGAATTGGGTTTAGGTGAGTGAAAAATTACTTAAAACTGACCCTATTTATATATATAATCACCCCTAAGTTAAAAAAAATAACCCCTTACTTGATTGGATTTTTTTGTGAAATCAAAATGCTTAAACTACAATTTCAACAAATCTGGGAAGTGGTCCGCATCATGAGTCGGATTTCTGATTTTATTTTAAAAATCCCATTCGAGGAAGTAAGCCTTGTGGAGTGCATGCGTTTTGACGCAAAATTTTCTAAGCTGCATGGCAGTTGCGCATCGCGGAGTGGGTGCCAAATCTTGGCTACCGTAAAACTGTTTTGGCAGCCTGCCTACCCATGTCGGGGTCCTTCTTAAGGACCCTTTGGCTGGTCCTTGGTGAGTCATTATTGAACATTTATACCCTACATACTACATTTTACCTATAAAAATTATTTTATACAATTTTAAGACTTTATTTAACCCTTTTAGACCTTCACCAAACATAGCGATGTCAACTAGTTCAATTTAACTAGTTTCCGGACGTCATGGACGTTCTTTGGCGTAATTGGCTCTTAAACTTCTCGGATGACTTATACACTTTATTTTAGGTCTTACAACATTAATTAAAACCCTAGAAACTAGTGTCATTCTCTATATTAGGTCTTGACTTTTTGAAGTGATACATTATTCCCCCTTAGGAACATTCATCCTCGAATGACACTAAACTTTTAAAAAGGGAAAGTATAGACTCAATACTAGCATCCCAACCAACAATATTGAGCTCCCTAGGATAATTATTGGCCCACAAATCCAATCGACGGGGCATCGACCAGCCAATGAGCAGTCATTTTTCCCTATCGTTTGGGACTGGGCTAGACAACCTTTGGCTCTAGGAAGGGTCCTTTCTCAAAGACTCTTGGTTTGTTCTTGGAGACTTTTGACTGTACGTTTCCTATATGAATATGATAGTATACAAGTTTAGGACCTAACATATCAATTTCATCCAAAACAAACATATAGAACTCGACGAAACATGCTAAAACACATAAGGTCATTTCAAGACAAACCTTTCAAACGACATGGATGTTCTTGAACATTTGACCTCCAATCTTCATGAAATTTGATGCACTGCCTTTAAATACTATAAAAATCATATAAGGACCTCATTAACTCATAAAATACTCATATAAGCACATAACAACATATGAGGCACATAGGTGACTAGTCGTCGAACGTCTTGGTCAGTCCTTGACGTTTAACTTCCAATTAACCTAAAACTTTAGATACTTACTCAATACCATATATAAGATAATTTAGGACCTTAGAACTCATGAAAATACGTCAGGCTCTAGTTTCACCAAAGTCATTTTCGAGGTGTCACATTCTCTCCCTCTTGGACAACATTCATCCTTGGATGACACTTGCCACACTCCAAACACTTCCAAATGTAGAGATTAATCGAAAAAAACATTAACATACAAAATAACACCTTATAAAATACAAACATCTAAAAGAAACATCAATTTCAAATAATCAAGAGATTTACCACACAATATGAAACTAGAAGAAATTTTACAACTCATCATGCAATAAAACTCACATCCTTCATTCCAAATAGGAAAAAACTATTTTATAATGATTATCATGATCATATACATCATTTTTAAACACATTACAACAATTCTAAACCAATGAACGAATTAGTCTATTTTATCAAAATCTTATAGTGAGCAGATTTTCATTGGAAGCTTCACAATAAACATGCTTTAAAAATCCAAAAATGAAACTTTTATGCATTCATGATGAAAACATGATAATATGCAATATAAATACATATAAACACATTTAAGAATATAATTATAACTTCATGAAATGCATGATGCAAGGAATCAATGAAATTCAATTTCAACTAGACTCTTAAACACAATGCACATGAAACATGCTTCTATGACCATCTATCCCATCTACTTACCATACTCCCCCACTTAGAAGGAACTCATATCAATAAAGATGGAAATATAAGAGCTTACCATCATCATCATCCAAAGTATCAAGAGGAACTTGCTTGGCCTTCCTTTCTTCTAGCCGCATTAGTAGATAAATCCCTCACCTTATGACCATCCTTACTACAACCAAAGAAACCATTGGTACCGGCTAGAAATCTTCCATAGTTCCTCTTCCCATAGGTAGAACAAGTGGTCTTAATAATTTGAGAACCCCTACCTGTAACAAGATTCTCTTTTGAAGCACTAGTTCCATCTTTATTTAGGGCTCTTTTTTAAACATAGGGCTGACCTTGCTTATTGCCTTTATCCTTCTTCAAAGTCCTCATGCTCCTCTTCAAAAAACTCAGGCTTCTCCTAAGTTTGGGTTCTTCAACATCCACCTCACTTTGATTATGGTCAATGAAATACTCAACCTTTACCTTCCTCTTCACTTCGAGAAAGTATTTCCATACGTAAGCCCTCTTGAACTCATCCAACTCTATGGTACCCAACTCAATCGGCCTATTATCATTCCATTGAGTGTACCACACTTGAGCGTCCTCCTTCAATTGGTACAAAGCTAACTCCACCTTCTCCCTCGATGTCACCCCCATGGCACTCAACACGTAGTACACACCATCTAGGAACTCTTGAGGATACTTTCCAACCTTAGAACAAAGAAAGATAGGAGGATTCATCCTCACAAAGTCTCCCAACCTAGAGGTCCTGGTATTCCATAAAGCATCATATCTAGGCTAAACACCCCTGGTCACATGAGATTTTATGACACAGACTAGTGCAAAAAGATCCTCCCTAATCTCTCAATTGGTCATGTCTGGAGGAACCACCGTAACCTCATTTCCTCGAGGAACTTCCTCATGAACCCCTTCCTCTTCCTACCTTATTGCGGCCATCCTTTTAGAAGTCACCTCCTATAAAAACAAGTAAAACCACAAGGAAAGAACACTCATAAAATTTTACTCTACGACACTACATAGGAGTATAAATGAAGGGAAACTCTATCGTCCTATAGCCTCTTGCCCATATATGTATCATGACTCACACTGATGGTCAAGACTCTACTAGATGTGATTTCATGAGACTTTTTGATTCGTAAGACCACTTTCACAAACTTATGCTTTGATACCACTTTTTTCACGACCCGCATGCACACCCTGAAAGTTATGGCATTTTTGAGTCATTACACAACATACTTGACCTCTCAGAGGTGTTGTAAAAGCTCTTTCGCATCGTGATTCACATATATACATATGAAAAGTCGTGTAAAATTAAATTTTTTCACAAACACTCGAATAGTCTTTCAAAAACTCTTTCATATAAAATCCGTAAAAAAAGTATGTCTCGTATCGACATATCATAAACATAAGAGTTCTTGGGACACGACCCATACAATATAAATATAGTACTACAAAGTCTATTCCAATACTTAATTAAAAGAAACCAAAGAAATCTATGCCCTTGAGTCAAACAAGGACATACTTCAACTTGCTTGAACGATCCTATAATCCAAGCTTAGCTCCCAAAAGCACCTTCAACTATGAATCACCTTATAGATACATTAAACCATGGAATTAGTACAAACACATGTAATAAGTATGGCATAATGCATAAAAATCATGAAAATGGACATTTAACCGAAACGTACTGTTTTTTTATATAAATATCATATGAAAAGAATAAGAAGAACATTTATAACCTTAGAAACACATATGAAGTCATATAAGCATTTTATCATATTGAAGGAACATTACAGTGCACTATTCTAATGGTAAAGTGAACCAAAATGCATGTTAGAATGAACTCACTTTGCGTAAAACATTCTCACTAAAGGATATTCTAAGACTCGCTTAAGTAAGACTTTCATGACAGGAATCTAGACCCCAGACGAGACCTGCATCATTAACCTATCAGAGATCGCAGAAAAGCCTACATACATCATTCTTACTTAATCTAGGTTAATTTTAGCAGAAAATTTGAACTTTTTTTCTTATCTCATGCTAAACATTTTAAACTTAACATCATAAGCGTTCACAAATAAACCATCTAATATAGATATACTCAAATGAACGAAAAAGTTCATAATTTCATTAAATGTATTCTTGCCAAAACGACACCAATACAAAGTCTAAACAAAAGTGGAAAGAAACACTAGTGGAACATAGTCTCAACAAATGTGGAAATAAACACTACTGGAACATGTTCCACTAGCTATAACCTACATAAGCTAGACAATGATGGTATACATACTCGAAAGCATGAGGGCGTACCAAGTCCGGATGAAAGTTCCACATCCAGATAGCTGCAACGTCAACCTGTAAGCTCTAGCGTCCACCTGTGCCTGGACCTGAAATGGTGGAATTGTATGGAATTAGTACACACTTGTACTAAGTATGGGTATATGCAAGCACACATCAAGGGCATGCATGAATAAGAATATCTTATTCCAAACAACATGATTATGGAAAGTCAAGTCAGTGGACTTGCCAAATTTGGATTAGGAAAGTTAGTGAGCTTTTCAAATTTGCATTAATAAAGTGAGTGAGCTTTCCAAATTTGGATTAGGAAAGTCATGACATGAGAGTAACATTCATCATCATACTTATCATATTGCGCACAACACATAAAATCTTGCACATAGCACATAACATCTTGTAGCAAATAACATTTTTCATACCATTCTTTCATATGACATAAGACCTTGGAATCATGGACTTGACATCAAGACTTCTCGAAATGAGGTCTCAACATATGGGACCTTAACTAGGGAGACTTCTTTAGCAAACAGAGAGTCTGCTTCACTTCTTCATACGTACTTCATTTCATTTCATTCATAGGCTAGTGTGAACACCAACTATACCTAGGATGTTGTTTAAGACATTCACCGGGATCGCTGTGCAATGATCAAGAATGACATAGTGTCATTACTTGAGTCTCACTTTATCCAATCCTAACA
This sequence comes from Solanum lycopersicum, assembly GCF_036512215.1. Lineage (NCBI taxonomy): Eukaryota > Viridiplantae > Streptophyta > Magnoliopsida > Solanales > Solanaceae > Solanum > Solanum lycopersicum. The sequence goes on along the minus strand of NC_090811.1, from coordinate 42,903,731 downwards.
CCTTTGGTATCATTCATTTCATTATGTGTATCATTTGAGGATGACCTCATTCATTCATTTGGAAATTTAACTTTAACCGACATAGATCATGTGAGCATTATGAAATCCAATGTCTGACTCACACCAAAAAGAGGTAGAATCATCGGCCAAGGTGACTGAAACTGTGCTAGCGCACATGAGAATTGAACCCCGCCAGATCCTTATATTGGCAGTATAGGTTCAAAGACTACAAGATATAATGAGACCCGTACCCGGCATGCCAGACAGTCTCATCTCATGAGAGTTACGTGAACCTTCGCCCTTCCCGAAAGAAGGCATCACCACTCATATCTAGTCAATTGGTGCTCAGTATAAAGTTTCATTACATTCAACTCATACGTCATGGAAGCTGGCTTTTAGTATGAGGACGTAATAGCTCAAAAGATGATTTTTCATCTCATCATTGGCATTAAGTGTGTTAATATCAATACTTTCATTAGAGTGTTCATAGAGACTGGTCTCTTCAGTAACTTTACACTCTCATAGGTGAGTACGTTTTTGTAATATTTACCTAGGCTTATTTGAGATTGATCTCATCTTCTACATTAGCCTCATGTTATGTACTCACCACATTCATTAACATTAGCACATTTGCTCTTCATAATTACTCAACCCTTTTGACGTGAATGTTCATTTTATCATATGTAAATGAACTTGGCCATTTAGTGTTTTTCACACTCTTACTTAAACCTACTAGGGTTTCATCATTTAATTGTTCATTTCATCATTCTATTGTTCATTTCATCATGTTCCGATGAACTTGGACATTTAGTGTGTTTTACACTCTTACATAACCCTTTTAGGGTTACATCATTTCATAATATACATCTTAGTTTACTTTTTTTTAAACGTATTCTAGATTTATGGGTCTATACATAAAATCCATGAGGCTTCATTAATAGTTTGTTTAAGTAATTTATATCTTCTAAGATTATGTGGTACAAGACTTATGCATCTTTTATGTATGCCAAGATCTCAATTTCGATCTAAGTAGGCAACATTATTTTTGAATATTTTTATTCACGTATGACTTATGTATCCATACAGAATTTGGACAAGGGAAACCACTTTCGAATACCTTGGACAACACTTACATTTTTCATTTATTTTATTTTGGTCCGCACAGCTTGGGGACCCAAGATCAAGACTCAACACCTCATTTTCTTTTAATTTCTTTTATTTACATTTTCTCTTTCTTGGCCGAGGGGTTGTGGAATCGAACCCCCACAACCCATTTTAATTTAAATTTCTATTTTCATGGCTTCTTCAAGTTGATAATGAGGTTATGGGATCGAACCCCCGCAACCTCACTTTATTTTTCATTTAACTCTCCTTTTCCGCCTAGAAGTCATGGGTCCGATTCCCACGCCTCACACTTCTTTTCTTCTCATTTTTCCTTAAGCTTGACCTAAATGTTGTGGGTTCGAATCCCATTCCTCTCATTTCTTATTTTCATGTTTTATTTTCCTGCCAAGAACATGGTTTGAATCCCCTTCACCACATCCCTTTTTACTCCTTTATTTTCATGCTTTTTACATGGTGAGGTCAATCCTCCATGACCTCACTTGTTTTAATTCATTTTTTCACAACATTTTGAACCCTCTTAACTTGACTGAAACTTATCCTTTGAAACTAGAAAATTTTGTATCCTACATTCCCACTTCTGTAACATTGAATGTTTAGACATATTAAGTAGCTCTTTAGTGAGTTCTTTAGGTGCATTTTCAAGATTTCATTCTATAAAGAATTGCACTCAAATCAACATCTTTACATCAATTGTGAACATCACGGTTTACATAAACATTTATACATGAAATACAAAGAACTAACATCACATTTTAGAGCCTTAAACCCAAGGCACATAATCATGGTTCACATTGCACACACGTACAGATAGTTTAGGATCACATAGGTGGTCCTCATACGATTTCCAACAGACATACATAAACATATTCATCACGAAAACACAACACACACATATGTACCAGAAAACATATAAAATTTACGAATCATGGGGAGCTAGTGACAGGGACATACAACGGGGAACAATCCTAGTTTTCGAATTGAATATACTGAACCTTAAAGATCTCTTGGCAAAGGGACCAAGAGAGAAGAGAACCCATACCTTTCTGACATTCAAACCTCAACTTTCTGCCCAAAAACTTCTCCAAACACACTTCCAACACCGAAAGTCCAACACCTCACTCGATGGAAAACTCTCTCTTTGCCTACGTGATTTATTAACATTTGTTTTTTTATATTTTCGTGTGATTTCTTCAAGTGTGAAGAACCTTGGTAAATTTTATGTTCTTGAATGTTATTTGGCAAAGAGAAACGTGAATGGGAAAAGAGAATGATCAGAAAATGTTTAGGAGATAGACGTGAGAGATTTAGAGTTTTATTAGGCTTAGGAGTCTAGTGTAGGACTTAGTCAAATAAGATTTTATTAAATGATAAAAATTTGACATCCCTTTTATTTTACCAACTTAAATTAAAAACAAATTTAATTCATTGATTCCACGTAGGTTTGAACCCATGTGGATCAAGACTTCACTCTAAGGGCCAATTTGCGGCCCTCTCTCCCCAAAATGCCCCTCCACCATATTAATTAAATAATTAATTATATATTTAGGGTAATTACGTTACTACCCTTAGATTTTAAAAAGACCATTTTACCCTTAGACCCTCCAACTTAAGATTTCCCCTTTTTAAGTCTGATAAAGACTCATCCGGGTAAATCTTCATATTCGGGAGCCCTACATGGCTGGACCCAACCTTTCCTAGATCAACTGACTCCCCAAGTTAGTTGGCTAGGCTTTTGTAAGGGTTCAGAGGTCTGGTTCTATGCGCATCAACCCATGTAACTCCGGTATAATTGTAGGCATTCTAGACACATTTAGAATTACTTAGCATATCCATAGTTAGGGTTGTTACAAAGACAAGGAAAAACCACCTATACACCCTCTCTAGGAACACCTAAATGATCATCAAGACCACCTATAATGAGATATAGACACTTACAATACACCAAGCACATAGACATGAGATTCTTCTACCAAAGGTGATTCTATGGTTAACTTGAATTAGTTATGAAACGACCACCCATACAATACCTTCCACACACACTTAAGAGATCCTTTAGATTACCTAGGATAAAATCATTCTCATGTAATACAACATATATGTAATATGACAATCACCTCACAAAGGTTACTAAAAGACTTACTCAAGTTAATCAAGAAGAGAATGTCCATGCTTGACCTCTTCATGATTACCTAAGTAATCCTTACGAGTACCTAAGTTTGGATCATGTCTACTTAATAAACCAACTTTCCTAACTAGATTCATTCTTAATACTTATATAGGTAAGATACGGAGTGACCATTCCTATGCCCCCTTCACAAGTTAACTTGACAACCCTTAACTACTCTAGATTAGTACTTATTCATTTTAAGTAATTACATTCATTAGTTCATTTAAGAGACATTTATCACATAAGGACATTAAAGTAATGGTCTTAAAAAAGTCCTAGGGACTCTCACTAACATTTTCAAAGCCTATTGTTCAGTGTCTAGATAGCGTCCCATACCACCACTTACACTTCATAAAACTTCTCCAATACTAGTAGGTATCCTACATATGAGAATATGAAATAAACGACATAGGCCATGGTAGCAAAGCATGAAATCTAGAGTTGTAACCTACTCTGATGGAGGGTGTTCTACTTGCCAGTGGTAGAACATGAAACATCTTATGTAGACACATGGTTAAGGAATATGAAGGGTTTCTTTGCAATATATCCTTCTCCTTTAACTAGAGATACTTCCCTTATCATACTCACTCGGTGCTAGCCTTGTTCTCATGAGTAATTCACATTAAAAAGGATCACATGAAGGGGTTACATATCTTGTTCATAACCCAATCAGACTCACCCTATCAAAGAGGTCCCCTAGGGGTGACTTACGTTTGCTAAGAGGATAGCTTAATTAATTTACCATGGATGATATGATCTCGTTCCATCCAACCAACTTTATGTCCATCATTCATACAAGAAAGATACCATTACGACTTTTGACTTCAATGTTCATAACCTTACCACTAGGTTTAAGGTTCAACATAAATGACCTTATTAGCATCATTCAAGGTCTTATATCATTTATACATACAATACTAAGATTCTTTAGCATCCTAATTCAAGACATCTCATATTAACATTCATACATGTATCAAGTAAGTGACACAAGTCTACTACACAAGACACACCAATACTTCACTTTACCAGATATTACATATCATTCTAGAAGCACAAAAGAATAACCATTATCATCTATAAGTCACCCTTTATACTACTATAATATTATGAATATAAGCATCATAAAATTATATTGTCAAGCAGAAATAATCATGCATCAACTCTAACACTACACACTTAAGGACATCGTCATAGTCTAACATGATCACCTAATACAAATAAAAGAGCACATACTTTCACATCACTCACATGTACATGAATATGATCATAGTTCACATAAATTACTACACAAAGCATCATTATATATCATGTAATTTGCTAACAAGGCAATGATCATGATGATATAAAAAGTAATGCCTATGAGGCCACATCATTCACAAGTAAAGCACATAGCACCACCACCATAAGTGGACCAAATGAACCACAAAATAATTCAAGAGCTACATTACATAAAATAAATATAATTATGGTTGTGTACCACCAATCCGTTCTCACCACTTCAATCCATAGCTAAATTATCGAATACAACACCAATAAGCCCTATCGCATGGCCCTGAACATCAATTCAATACAAAAACCATAATACTCAATGAATCTTGCTCAATTAAATATAGTTTAATCAATATACCATATCCTATACATCAATTGAATACAATTATTACATTATTCAATAGCCCATAGAAAGCTACACTAGAATTCATAAGCATTTAGTCAAATAAAAAGTTAACCACAAAGAAGTCAAAAACTACGATAGATAGATTTGATGGTTTAATAGGTTAATTGAGTTAAAATAATATAATTAAAATATATATAATCAATATATTATGATTAAAAACCTTTAATGAAAGAACTCATGCATACATGATAAAATCGGACAAATTCATCTTTAGAAAACATCAGAAATATCTTTTAGTTTTGGGATCCTCGATGAATAGAGTTTCAATGATAAAAAACAATAAATAAATGATGTTAATACAATATATTTATGAATAATAACTACTCAAATCTCCAATCCCATCTCTTCCTTAAGTTTGGACTTCATTGGAGTTCTAGAGAATTTCTTAGAGATTTTGGGAGTTTTATTTGGAAGAATGAATCCATCCAGGTATTTACTTATAAACAAACTTAAAATACCTTAAATACCCCTAATTAACCACCAAAATTCTTATTTTGACATAGGGTGAATTTACCACTTCACCCCTACAATTTACCGCAAGTTGTGCAGAAACCATGTATGGGTTGTTGGTCCACCAATAGACTATCCTGGCTGTCCATCGATGGGTTCAGAGACTTGAAACTAGGATTTTGAACTACCTAGGATAATTCATGGCTCACAAATCCAACTGACGGGGCTTTGACTAGCCAAAGAGCCATCGTTTTGCTGGATCTTTTGAGACTGGCCTAGACAACCTTTTTGCTTTAGGAAGGGTCCTTTTTCAAGAACCCTTGGTTGGTCGTTGGAGACTTTTTCCTGGATGTTTCCAACACGAATATGATTTTATACAAATTTAGTACCTCTTATGTTAATTTCATCCACAACAAACATATAAAACACGATAACCATGCTACTAGGACAGACAAGGTCATTTCAAGACAAACCTTTCGAACGTTATGGACGTTCTTGGACATGTGACCTCCAAACTTCTTGAAACTTGACACAATGACTAAAAAAAAAATAAAAACACATATTATGACCTCATTAACTAGTGAAACTGTTATATAGGCACATAACAACACATGAGGCACATATGTGAGTAGTCGTCGAACGTCTTCGTCGTCCCTTGATGTTTCACTTCCAATTCACGTAATACTTTAGACACTACCTCAATACCAAATTATAAGATAATTTAAGACCTAACATATTCTTGTAAACATATTAGTATCTAGTTTCACCTAAGTTAATTTCCAGGTTTCGCAATGTGAATGGGGTATTTTAGGGTGGACATTCTTCGTGAGTAGAGAAGAAGTGTCTAGACTATCCCTACTATCCATATAGTAAGAAGAAGTGGTGTTTTTGTATGAACACTATTATTGAGTTGAGATAAAGTGTCTATCAGAAACATTACCATTCTTAAGAGCTTTCTAAGATAGGTAGGAGGATGACACTCTTCGTGAGTTGAGAATATGGTGCCTAATACTTATTTCATAATCTTTAGAAATGAATGTTTAAGACTCCTCAGGAAAGTTTTCTTAGAAACGAGAGGATTTGAAGAAGGGGTCTTGTTAGTAGAGAATGAGTTTCTTAGAAGCAATGTCCTCATCCCTTTATTATGCGCCGACATAGAAGTAGTTAATAGGGATTCATCATCCTGTAGGGGTTGATACTGGGATTCCATGTATAGCTCTCATGGTCTATTATGGTTAAAGATAGACCCCACAAAAGTATGTAATTATCTAGGTCTTCTAAAGGGTGTACTACTTAGGGTAGGCTTTGCGGACCAATGGCCCGTTGATGGGAATTCGTGGGTTGGACTGCTTTTCTGCGCAGCTTGCTTAAAATTGTAGGGGTGAAGTGGTAAATTCACCCCACATACAAATAAGAGTTTGGGAGGTTACTTAGGGGTATTTTGTGTATGATAAGTGGTTTTATAAGTCCTAAATACCAAGATGAATTCATTCTTCCAAATCATAACCCCAAAATCTCTAAGAAATTTTCTAGAACACCATTGAAGCAAAAACTCAAGGAAGATCTTGGATTGGACATTTTAGTGCTAATTAATCATCAATTTCGTGGATTAACATCATTTAGGTATGGTTTTTGATCATTGAAACTCTATTCATCAAGGAGACCAAAATTCCAAGAGATTTCTAATGTTTTCTCAAGATGAATTTGTCCAATTTTATGATCTATGCATGGGTTCTTGGATCAAAGGTTTTGAATCATTATATATTGATTATATTTATTTTAATTAGATCATTTTAAATCAATTAACCTATGAACCCATGAACCCTTGTTTTTGACTACTTCGTGGTTGACTTGATAGTGTGACTTAAAGCTTATGAATTGTAATGTAGCTTTATATGGGCTATTGAATGATGTAATAATTGTATTCAATTGATGTATATGCTTTATTGTATTGATAAATATATATTGATTTGATCTAGGTTCATTGAGTATTATGGTTTTTGTATTGAATTGATGTTCATGGCCATGGGTAAGGGCTCTTTTTTATTATATTAAATTGCATGATTTAGTTATGGATTGAAGTGGTGAGAATGGATTGGTCATACCCTGCCCTAATTCTCTTTATTTTAAGTAATGTAGTTCTTTAATTATTTTGTGATTGCTATGGTGCACTTATGGGGCGGTGCTATGTCTTTTAATTATCAATAATGTGTCCTCGTTGACGTTAGTTTATGTATTATGATGATCATGGCCTTCTTGGAAAATTACATGATATATTATGATGCTTTGTATAGTTATTTATGTGAAGTACGATCGTATCTGTCTACATGTAAGCAATGCGAAAATATGTCTTTATCTTATGATATAAGGTGATCATGTTACACTACTAAAATAACTACATTTTGCGATGAACATCATCGCTTGTCTGTTTCTATTTTGCTCGTTGCTAACAAAAACCAGTCGCTAAGTGGGTTTAGCAACGAAATTTGTTCTTTAGCAACAAAAACTAAAATCAAGTTTTTTTTAGTAGTATTAGACCATGACAATGTCCTTATGTGTGTAGTCTGAGAGTTGATGCATTATTATTCCTACTTCACTATATAAGTCTATAATAGTTATACTGATGATGTTGTAGTAGTGCATCGGGTGACTTATAGATGATAACTACTATCCTTTGTGCTTATTATAATTAAATGCAATATGTGTTAAAGTGAGGTAATATTGTGTCTTGTGTGGTAGAATTGTGTCCCTTACTTGATACATGTATGAATGTTAATATTAGATTTGTTGACTTAAGATTCTAAAGACTCTTAGTCTTTGATGCATGAATGAGATGAGACCTTTGATGATTCTAAGAATGTCATTTATGTTGAACCTTAAACCTAGTGGTAAGGTTATGAACCTTGAAGTCGAAAGTAAAAATTTCTAAGTAGCTACTACTTTCACTACCACTCCCTAGGGACACGACCCCAACCCTTGGTTGGGTTACTATACTAACTTTGATTCATATATACATAGACTATAGGCTAGTGTCAGTGATCATGAGAATACAAAGAGATCCAATGAATCAAGCTCCCTTAGTTTTTCCCTGATTGGAAGTCAAAAACCCAAATTCTAGCTAGGTTTATGCTTGAATTGTTGATATTGTTTGGGTGTGATTCCAATCTATTGGATATTACTCAATTATGATGTATCTCACTTTTTTGATTATCATGTGATGACATCATGTGATTTCTATAGAAAACCCTAGTCTAAATTGATTAATATGATATTTGTGGGTTGATGCCATTAGAGGGGAAACTGAAGGTTCATGAGTTATCTTCGTGTATCAATTTCATGAGTAGTAATTTTCCAAGGTTAGGAACACTTAATCATGAATAGAACTAATCTTAATCGATTATGATTTGTCTTGATATGTAATGTTGTATTTGAACCCATAGGATCAATTATAGTTCGAATCACTTACTAATGAGGGATATTATTAGAAAACCTTGATGTTTAGATATAAAAAAGATATTAAAAGAAACCTTGAGAGTAAGGTTGCAATCACGATAGTTAGGGCGTATGGGTGAAACTAGTATGAAAATTATTAATTTAAAGGTGTAAGAGTAAAGAATAAAAAAGATAAGAAGTCTAATAGGTAAAATTATGGTGAAAGGCCTATACTCACCTAACAGACCTTATGATTGCTTGAAAGTATTAAGTGATCGAATCACATGACCATGTATTGAGTGTCAAAGACATCCTTCCATTAGATATGAGTGTTAAGAAACGGTTAATAAATAAATCTTGGGGTGTATGTTTGGCTCCAAGTGGATATTGATACTTGTATGAAGTGTCACACAATAGAGGGTACAAACTCCAAGTAGAAGGAGAACCACATGTATTTTATGCATGGACTATCAAAGTTAAAGGGGGAACCATTGCATAGTAGAGTGTAAGTTTCCTGATAGTTAAATCTCATGCGATGGGATCATTTACATAGTTGAGTCAAGGTTCCTAGTAGCGATGTCCATATCTAATGAACTAAGACATGCTTGAGAAGTATGTCATAGTGTTCAAATCATAATGAGTTAATACTTGCTTGAGAAGCACCTCATTGTGTTCAAAGCATAATGAAGTAACTCATAGTGTTCTAGAGTGTACATGGATTTCGACATGCTTAAGATATCATCTCATAGGGTCCATGACAAGAATGAACTCTGAAATACTTAAGAGAGTATATCTTAGTGTTAAAATTATAAATGTAGTTAGACATACTTAAATACGTATCTCATCGTATCCATGCTAGTAATAAACTTAGACATACTAAAAGTTGTATCTCATGGGTTTGAAGTTATAAATGAACTATAAGGTCCTTAAGAGAGTAACTCATAGTATTTTAAAAATGAAGAAATGAACTAGGTTATAAACCAAGAAGTACTAGTTAGAGGCCCTAAAAGTAATTCTTAGCATTAATGGTATTATAGGGTGATATGGTTCCTTTTCACAAGTACGACTTAGGCTCACTAAAGAGAATGAGTTGACATAGGATTGTGTGATAGTTTCCTTCCCTGATTTAGTTGACTAAAGGTGAGTGTCATGACCAGAGAGCACTCCCTAGCAGTAACTGGCGTATTCAACCTCGAAGAGGTCTTATACAAGAAATTAGCATTCATCATAACATGGATTGTAGAATAAAAGTATGGAATACTTAAAACTTTTACTTTGGAAGTTCAAATTAGATTAAATTAAGGGAAAAATATAATCTAACTTTTTCACAATGTACCATGTAGACATACCACTATAGAAATTCGAGACTTAGTCCTTACATCAATAAGAAGTCCAACAAATGGAAAGTACAACCATTTCTTTAAAAATAACAAAAGAACTAAAAGTCTAGAATATAGGGTCTTGTCCTAAGACTTGAGGATTCACCAACTTGGAGAAGGAAATCCAATTGTCTTGAGAAATACACTTGAAATCTCATCAAAGGCCCAAACCTACATTGCTTGGGAAAAGGGAAGAAAATATGGGTTAGTATATCACAAGTAGTAAATATGGCTACATGCATAAAAATCGTCAATGCATGTATAAAAGGAAATTTTAGTCAAAACATAATTTTATCTGGTAAAACCAATATGCACATAAAGTAAGAATCCTAATCCAACACAACATAATATCATCCCAACATGTAGACAGCCTAAGCAATACTTGTGCAATGCGAAGAATAGAATATCATAAACCTAGCCCTAGCTAAGTATATCACATTTAGTGACGTAGTTCATACATACATTCATAATATCATATCTCATAATAACTTTCCACATATGTAAGTATCATACATAAGTATCATAAACATAGTCATAAGAGAACAATATTACAACCATATTTGAGGATCCCACAAGTGCAATGTGTACAAGAAGTCCTATACCCTTCCTTACACTATGTAGAAACCCTTAAGAAAGCCTTAGTTAGAGTTAATGTATTGAATTCAATAATTTACTTTTACATTAGGGAAAAGGTTGCAATAATTAAAAAAGACCATGAGAGATATATGGAATCCGGTGTTCTAATCCCACACAAAAAATAGAGGCTTAACACTTGCCTAAGGTGTAACCTTTAGTACATAGCTATCTTGGTGGATCCACTAAGCTAGAGTCCTATGTGGGTTATTGGTTAGGGGTCAAGGAGATTGTTATTCGAAAGAGTAACTTTCTCAATGTTTGGGTTTCCATCTCATACGACAAGACATATCTAGGGAATCCAGAATATTAAAACATGAGGAAATCCATGTGGGAAGCCACACTTACTAAACGTGATACCTACATATCATTCACATTCCCTTTCGGTGCTAAGCATTTATTTCCTTTAGTAATCATATTTAGTATCACATAAGTTCACATTAGCCTTTAATAAAACCTTATGTATACATCTTATCATAATAGCTCATAACTGAGAGAAATCATTTCACTTTAGAAAACACTACCAAGTGAGTAAACCATTCACTTTAACATTTAATTATAATCATGAAAATTCAATCATATAATAATCATACCATATCATACATAAATAAATCATAGCAAATTCAAGTGCAGCTCATGGGAGCACCTCTAGACGTAACCGGTGTCGTCGTCCTCTTAGAGGACTAAAACTAGCCACTTAACTTACATGGTAACATTCATATGTCAAAATTAGAGCTTTTTACTACTTCTACATTGAGGTTTACATAGAACTCTCTCTCTCTCTCTCTCTCTATATATATATATATATATATATTGAGTATACATTGACCTTTCGTATAGTAAGATTACTGAGTCTTCTACTTTTATTACACATAAATATATAGAACATAACATAGTCTCAAATAGTCTTCTAATCTCATAACCATCTAATAAGAGAATATCAAATTTTGGCCTAGCCCTAACATCAATGAAACAAGACTATGTATAGGTCATAAAACGTTTAATATCCAAATGAAAAAGAAGAATAGAATAGTCTTAATACTAAAAGAAGTTCTTAAGAATGATATTGGCATTTCCCTCGGAAAGTGAGGACCTACCCAACTTGGATGATTATGAATTCCAAGTCTTCTTCAAAGTCATCTCCAAAAGCCATTCAATGACTGGAACCTATAATATTGGGGGGGGGGGGAACGAAGTAATTGGGTAAGTACACCACCTGTACTAAGTATGAGACCATGTACATATATAATATCAAATTATGCTAAAAAGGAACATTTAATTAAGTATGCAATTTACTTTGAAAAGCTTTGCGCACATTCAAAAAGACCATACCAATCAATAAAACATTTTAATTAAGTCATAGCCATGTACATCACAAGACCAACAACATGAAGATTAATCAAGTCAACATGCATATCATATAAAATTGAATACATAGTCAAGTAACTCCATCATCAAGTCATTATAACGACAAGCATATACAAGAGTACATTTAAACTTAACCAAAGCAAGAAAATTACCCATGAAACCCTATCAATTCAGTAAGTACAATGACCAAGCAAATCCCCATAACCTCTCTCAATCAAGTATTTCAGCAAGAATCATTACCAACTTCTCACTTCATATAACAAGGCATTTAAGAATATATATCATCATACTTTAACAATGTAGACCAACACATATTCATAGGTATAATTATTCAATATTTACTATCAATAATTTGCAAGTTCATCATCTACATATTATGTACCATTATAATCATATTCATACGTAAGAAATCCTACTAAGACTTCCTTCAAGGATAACTAGTGCAATGTTTAGGTAAAGTACCATACCAATACCTAGACTAAGCTAAAATCCTTAGGCCATATTATTTAGAGTTCAATCATAATCCCTACATCAAAGGAAGGCGGACTACTTGCCAAGGTAGTACAAAAACATAAAGATAGCAACTACGTGGATCTAGTAGATAGTATTACTTTGGTGGAAAAATAGTTCAAGAACTAGGAGATATTGTTTGGACCCTCTTTATGCTACATGCATTATGGTCTCCAATATCAAGAGTAATTTAGTGATCCTACGTTCCCTATGTAGGAAGGGACACTCCTATCTAGTTCACTCGGTGCTAAGTTAGAGTCCCTTATGAAATGTCTTCACTGTGTTTATTGATCATCATAGATTAATGTAGGTTATAGGGTCTATCCTTTGTTAATCATTATCATCATCATCATCATAGATCAATAAGAATTGCATGAGTATAGTCCTTTCATTACAATTCAGAGAGGTGAGGTTAGCACATTTACATATCACTTCATAATAAGGCACATTGGTAAATCATTACCATAATTATAACATTTAGATCTTATCCAACAACTCACAAACCATAGGAAAGACATTCCAATTCAAGAATATACCAACACATACTTGGAGTAATCACAATTCATCGTAATTAAACTAAAAGTTAGGATCATTGAGACTCACTCAAACTGCTTCCATCATCATTGTCTTAGCATTAACGAACCAATTACATCCAACAATAGGTGTAGTCATATCAATCAATAGTAACTAACACAAGAACTAGGTCAATTGGAACGTTACTATCGAATTAACATAAATTCATAACATGTGGTTAAGGGGAATATGGTTCATCATCAATTCTTCAATAAATAGATCGAAACCCAACAATATATTATCCTAGGAAATCCTTCAATTAATTAGAATAGATAAACAAGTCTAATGATAAATTCATATTTCAATTCCCATCAACTGACAATCAAGACCCATGATTTGGGGAATCTGGGAAAGGAACATGATCAACATGAAATTCAATCAATTAAGATCAATTAACCAAATTTATATCTAATTAGTCATAGGAAATGACAACTTATCATCAATTTGAAGTTTAGAAGAAAACCCATTAGATTTGGAAAATTCCATGGAATTGGGTTATTTAGAAATCAACTTTGAAAATACATCTTGGGGAAAGGAATCCCAAGAGTGAAGAACCTATACCTTGATAAAGATTATTCCAAGAAATTGAGGTGAAATCCTAGAAAAATTGACCTTCTTTTTCAAGCTTTATTCCTTCTTCATTGGAGGAATTGGAGAGAGAGAGAGAGAGAAAGTAGATAGATATGTGAGATTTTGGTTTTTTTTGGGACTTGGTATGGTCTCCCCCTAAATTACGCAAAACACCCCTCACTTCAATTTGTCTCTTTGGAAAGTCAAAATTTCAGAAATATGATATTACTGTATCTAGAAGTGGCTCCACTTCGGGGGCCAACATCCATTTTTTTCAAAAAATAAATTTTGGGACAGTTAGGTCCGTGTGGGCTGCGCGTCGCACAGTAGCCCACTGATTCTTGACTTCCGCAGGCTTGTTTGGCATCCTGCCCACCCATGTTGGAGTCCTCTACCATGACCCTTCAGGTGGTCCTTGGAGTGTCGTTATTGGACATTTAGAGACTCTATACTACAATTTACCTAACCAAAGTCATATTACAACTTTTAGAATTTCTTTGACCTACCGAAATCTTCACCAAACTTAGCAACATCAACTAGTTAAATTTAGACTAGCTTCCGAACGTGATGGATGTTTCTTGATGTCTTGGGTGTAAAACTTCTTGGATGACTTATAACCATTATTTTAGGTCATAAGACAGTATCTAAACCTTTAGAAACTCATATTATGTTCTAGAATAGGTCTTGACTTTTCAGAATGTGACATTATCCCCTCCTTTGGAACAGTTGTTCCTGAATGACACATATTTTAAAAGGGAAAGGGTAGAGTCAAGAATAGAAGCCCAACCAACAATAATTCATAAAAACATCAATCATATCATATATACAAGCCAATTCAAAACATTAATTACAACTCATAAAGCTCAACATTACATTACTAGGTATTTCCTTTTCACAAAAACAAGAGCTCAACATATCGTATATGAGTCAATTTTGCCAAATCTTAACTTATCAACATGCTTAATATCCCTTAATGAAGGCAAAAATATACCAAATACACAAAATGATTAAATTCTAGCAAAAGAACATTTTCTCTGATAGTTCAATTTTTAAGCATAAATCTTTTATCATATATTATGCGTGTTTTTCTAAAACAAGTCAAAATCATATTAACTCATTATTTTGATAATAAAGAGGAATAACTAACCTTAAGTAGTAACTAGATGATTATCAGGGACTACATGTCAGCTTCGGCCTCCATTGTTGCTCCCTCAACTAGGTGGTTTCTCCATAACACTTTTACGAAGGCCACCTCCTTGTTCGTCAACCTCTTCACGTGACTATCAATGATTTCAATCGGAACCTCATCATAGGAGAGGTTATACTTCAAACCAGGACCCTCAATAGGATGAATAAACTGAGATCATTGATACACTTATCAAACATAGAAATATGGAAAACCGAATAAATCAAATCCAATTAACTAGGGAGTTTCAGCTCATTGGAAACCTTACCAACCCTTTGAAAGATTTAATAGGGACCCACATAACGAGGACTCGACTCCCTTTCTTGCAAATGTAACAACTACTTTGATAATACAAATTTTTAAGTACACCATATCACCTTCTTCAAACTCTAATTCATTTGTCCTATGATCGGCATAAGACTTCTGCTGTCAATAGGTAGTTTGCAATCGATTCCTTATGGTATGAACTTTATCCAAAATCTTATTAATCAAATAAGGACTAAGAATCTAAGACTCACAAACTTCAAGCCACCCAATAGGATACCTACACCTCCTACCATATAACGCTTCATAAAGAGCCATGGATATGCATGAATGGTAGCGATTATTTTAAGAAAACTCCACCAAAGGCAAGTCCTTATCCCAATTTACCTTGAAATCAATGACAAAAGCTCTAAGCATATTCCTATGGGTATGAATAGTACAATCTTCTTGACCATCTATTTGGGGATGAAAAGATGTTCTTAACTTCACCATGGTACCCAAATCTTGTTAGAATGACCTCCAAAACCTAGATGTGAATTGTTTATCCCTATCTGATATGATAGATAACGGAATAACATGGCGACATACAATCTCATATATGAAGATCTTTGCATATTCCTCTGCCAAATAGGTAGACTTGACAGGAATGAAATGTGCGGGTTTGGTCACCCAATCGACAATCATCCATATAGAGTCATATTGCTTTTGTGTACTAGGAAAGACTACCACAAAATCCATATTGATATCTTCCCACTTCCAAGAAGTAACTTTTATTTCTTGAAGTAAACCACCCAGTTTTTAATATTCGGCTTTCACTTGTTGGCAATTTGGAGACCTTGCAATATATTTCGCTATGTCCATTTTCAAACCTTCCCACCAAAACCCTTCTCTAAGGTCATTGTACATATTTGTCGAACCCAGGTGAGTGGAGTACGGTACCCATGAGCTTCCTCAAGGATCCGGTTTATCAAACCATCTACATTGGGAACAAAAAACCTTTCTCGATACCTCAAGACACCATCCTCCCCTAAGAGAATGACTTATTAAGATTGCTAAGAACAGATTCCTTCAACTGCATCAATGGTTGATCAATGTGTTGTTTGGACTTCATCTCAACAACTAAAGATGACTCGGAGTTATGATGGACCTAAAACCACCATTTGTAGAATCTGCCAACCTCACACCCAATCTATCAAACCTAGGAACATCTTTAACTAGTTCTTTCTTGGATTAATCAACGTGGGACACACTTCCCATGGAAAAATGAGTTAAAGCATCAACTATAATATTATCTTTACCGGGGTGATAAACAATACTCATGTCATAGTCTTTGAACAACTCTAACCACCTTCATTATCAGATATTCAAATCCATTTGAAGAAACATAAATTGAAGACTTTATGGTCAGTATACACATCAACATGAAAAAAATACAACTAATGCCTCCATATCTTTAAGGCAAATACTGCGGCCGCTAGCTAATGATCATGACATAGATAGTTTCTCCTATACATCGTAAGTTTTCTAGAGGCATAGGGTACTACTTTCCCATGTTGCATAAGCACATACTCTAAATCCACTCGGGATGCATCACAATATACAACGAAGCCGTTGGTACCCTCCTATAAGGTCAACATCAGAGCATAGGTAAGTTTATCTTTAAACATCTGAAAACTTGTTTGACTTGCTTTCGACCATTCAAACTTCACATTCTTTTGGGTCAAGGTAGTCAAGGGAGATGCATTGTACACAAAATTATCCATAAACCTCCGATAACAACCCACTAAAACCAAGAATCTCCTAATTTCGGATGGAGTAAATGGTCTAAGCCAATTTTCAATAGCCTCGAAATCCTTGGGTCAACCTTAACTCCCTCACTAGAGATTATATGACAAATAAACGTCACCGACCTCATCCAAGACTCACATTTTCTATACTTGGTAAATTGCTTCTCCTTAAACACATGTAACACCACCCTCAAATGGTCCATGTGATCACCCTCATTTTTCAAATATACCAATAAGCCATCAACCAAAACAATTATCCGTTCCCTTAAGGCAATCACCATAGTGCTTCTTGCCACACTTTCCACAAGCTGGCTTCTTTGTTGGTGAACTAGTATCCCATCCCTTTTTAGGCTTAGGGTTAGCCACCCTATCATCCTTAGCCTTAGAAAACTCTGAAGGAAGTTGATTACAAACCCTCTTCTTAAACCTAGGCTTGTCTTGAGTCTCAAGCCTTCCCACTGAAGAACCACCATCAAAAGATCTTGCCCTCTTGGCATCTCTACTATTCCTCTTAGACCATGACTCTTCCACTTGTTGAGCATGAACCATGTGATGAGAAATATTCATATTTTCATATAGAATAGCCGAATGACATTCCTCTTGCAAGTCATCTGACACTCCCTAACAAAGCAGTTCATTTCATTTCTAGGGTCGAAAACCAAAGAAGGAGCATACTTTAACAATTTGGTGAATTTTCAAGGATTATTCAAGCACACTCATACCTCCTTGACAAAGGCTGATAAACCCAAACACTTTACCTTCACGTTTCTCTCTATGAAAGAATCTACTAAGAAAAGCTTTCTTAAAAACATTCCAAGTCACCGGTCCACCCCTTCAAGTTCTATTGTCTCTCCATTGGACGTGCCAAGCTTGAGCCACGTCCTTGAGTTGGTAGGTGGATAACTTGGCCTTCTTACTAGTTGTCAACCCCAAAGCATAGAGGATTTTATAGAATTCATCAATAAACTCTTGGGTATTTTCCTCAACCTTGGACCCATCGAAAGTAAGGGGATTAATTGTAGTGAAATCCCTTAGACGGGAGGCCATGGTAGGAACTTGTTGTTTTGCTTGGGGTAAAACCTCCCGATTAGCTTGAGCGTTCATGGATTGAACTTTAGTAGAGGATTTTGCTTGGGTAGTAATGTCTTGGGCCATTTGGAAAAGAGAAGCCCGAATGACACCATCCGTCAAAGGAGAATCGATCAAAGCTTGGTCATCATACATATTTTCATCAAGAGGAGGGACTTGATTACCATGGGGAGGAGCTCCCACATTGGAAATTTTTTCCTCTAGTCTTCGTTCCACATTCCTTCGAGTATTCATTGCCTATAATCACAATAAGAGTACTAGATGCAAAATTACATAGAGATTAACTGTCACATCCCGAGACCACAACATAGAAGTTATTGCACTCTCGGAGTGCAACCTGGGTACTTGACCTCTCGGATGTCTTTTAGAAATCCTTTCATATCAATCATCGCATATAAACATATGAAAAGTAGTGCAGAATAAAAACTTTTCATAAACATTCTAAAAGTCTTTAAAAAACTCTTTCATATAAACATCATACAAAATACTAAGTCTCATTTTAGCAAATCTTAGACATAAGAATACTTTGGGACACGACCAATACAATACTAATATAGAAATACTTAGTCTATTACAATAATTTGAAACAAAAGACACACACACTCACACACACACAGACACACACATACCACCACCTAAACTTCATAGATCTTCTCTAATGATAGTAGGTATCCCACATAATGAGAATAGGCAATAACCTTCAAAGAACATGATATCTAAACATGGAATACGAAATTCTAACTTAGTATGATGAGGGTGTTCTACTTGCCAAGGGTAGAACTAGGACACATTCCATGTACGCACATGGTTAAGGAATATGAAGGACTTTTATGCACTCTAGTATCATTCTCAAGTAGATATACATTGTACTCTAGTCTCCTTCTCAAGTAGAGCTACTTCCTATGAGGTAATCACTCAGTGCTACCCTTTGTTCTCATAGAGTTAGTTACTTCAAAGGATAACATGAAGAGGTTCCATATCTAGTTCATACCTCAATCACATTCACCCTACCAAAGAGGTCCATGAGGGCAACCTTTCAATGGAGAATAAGATAAGTCATTATCAGTTTTCTAAGGTTTATATGATGCCATTCCATCCAATCAACCCTAAGTCCAGCATCCTTTACATGAAGGATACCATTACGGCTCTCTACTTCAAATCCATAACGTAACCTTACCACTAGGTTTAAGGTTCCACGTTCATCACCTTGTAAACATCATTTAAGGTCTCACATATCATTCATTCATACATGACAATGATGCACTATTCCTACCTAGTCAAGACATCTCGTGTTCACATATCATTCATACGTGTATCAAGTAAGGGAGACAAGTTTACCAAAACAACACACAACATTCTTTACTGTATCATATTTAACATATCCTTCTTTGAAGCACTTAGGAATGACCTTTATCATCTTTATGTAATCCTATACATTACTATAACATCATCAATATAACCATTATAGACTCGTATCGTCAAGTAGGAACAATCATGTATCAACTCTAAGACTACACATATAAGCACATAGTAATTGTCTACATAATCTCCTAACATACATAGACAGAACGCATACTTTCACATTAATTCACATATAGATAGATATTCTCATACTTCACATAAATCAAATACACAAATTATCATAGTAGATAAAGTAGTGCCGACAAGGCCATGATCATCATAATACATAATGTAACGCTGACAAGGTTACATCAATTGTAAGTAAGGCACAAAGCACCGCTACCATAAGTGGACTACACCAATCACAACATAATAAAAGTCAAATTCACATTATTTAAATAGATTAAAGGCAGCATACCACCACTCCATTTTCCCCACTTCATTCCATGCCTAAATCATCCAATTCAATACCATAAGGCCCTTAACTATAGCCATAACAAATAGTTCAATATATAAAATATGATATTCAATGAAATTGGTTCAATTCAATATAGATTAATCAATATAACACAACCTAGATATCAATTAAATATAGTTATCACATCATTAAATATCCCATTGAAAAGTACGCAAGAATTCATAAGCATATTAGATAAATATCACTTAACCCATAAAGTAGTCAAAAACTACGGTTAATCAATTACATGGGTTCATGGGTTATTGAGTTAAAATAATCAATTTAACAACAATTCATTCAATATACAATGCTTTAAAACTTTTAATGCAAGAACCCATGGATAGATCATGAAATTGGACAATAAATCTTTGAAAACTTTTAGAAAACTCTTAGGAAGTTGGGTTTTTTTGATGAATAGAGTTTCATGGATCAAAAACCATACTTCAATAAAGCTAATCCTAGGAATTGATAAATAATCACCACTAAAACCTCCAATCCAAGCCTTCCTTGTGTTTTGACTTCAATGGAGTTCTAGAGAATTTCCTATTGAATTTGAGTTTTTATTTTGAGGGATGAATTATTCGAAGTATGAAATGCTTATAAACATGTTTAAAATACCCAAAATACCCCTAAGTAACCGGCCTTTCTCTTTTTTGGACGTGAGGTGGATTTACTAATTCACCCCTTGACTTAACAGTGACATGCGCAGAAGATTGCACTAACGGCGGATGGCCACCAACAGACCGTCCCTCAACCAACGCACCGTTTTGTTTGTCCGTGGTGTGGGACTGAGGCTGATACTTGGCTACTTTTCCCACGCATAAGTGTCTACCCACGACACCAATCGATGGGGTGTCGACTGGCCCACAAGCTGTCTACTGCCTCTGTCATATTGGGCTATCTTGGACAGTCTTGGCTCAAGGAAAGAGTTCTTCCTCATGGATGTTCTTGGACGTTTGACCTCAAGATTTTATGAAACTTGACGCACTTCCTATGAACACTATAATAAATTGTATAAGTACCTCAATAAATAATCAAACACACATATAGGAATATTACCACAGATGAGGCACATCGGTGACTTAGTCGTCGAACATTTTAGTTCACTTCCAAATCACCTAGAACTCAAGACACTACCTCAGTACCATATTATAAACAATTTAAGGACATTATACCGTCATGACAACAATGTTAGGCTCTCGTTTCACCTACGTCATTTCGAGGTATCACATAAACTCAAGAGGCACGATATTGGACTTCCAAGAAAGTGAGACTTTCCTCAGCATCACATAAATTCCCATTCATAAGTGTGGCACGCTTTACAAATATGAATATGAACCTACATAGACGTGATTGAAAGATATATTGACTCAAGGATATTCAACCCATGCCCCCTAGACATACCCGGTGGCGTCGTCCTCTATGAGGACTAAGAATAGCATCTTCACTTACATCATTACATTCATAGGTAAAAATTAGCAGAAATTTAAAACTATTTACTACTTCTACATTGAGATTTACATAGACCTCTACATGCACATAATATATATATATATATATATAAATACACACACACACACACACACATTGACCCTTCGTGTAGGAAGTTTACTTAGTCTTCTACATTTATTACACATAAATATACAGTGTCATGGAACCCTAAACTGAAGGAAGGCGGAAAACTTGCCAAGGAAGTACCAAAACATGAACATAGTAACCACATGGATCCACTAGATAGTATTCCTATGGGGGCAACAAAGTTCAAGAACTAGGAGATATAGTTGGGATCCTCTTTACGCTACATGCATTATGGTCTCCAATCTCAAGAGTAGATTAGTGATCCTACCTTCCTTATGTGGAAAGGGACACTCCTTACTCTAGTTTACTCGGTGCTAAGCTAGAGTCCCTTTTAAAATATCTTTAATGTCATTGTTAATCATCATAGCTTAATGTAGGTCATAGGGTCTATCCCTTATATAATCATCACCATCATCATATCTCATTAAGAAATGCATGAGTATAGTCCTTTAATTAAAATTCATATAGGTGAGGTTACTACATTTACACATCACTTCATAATAAGGCCCATTGGTAAATCATCACTATCCTTACAACATTTACATCTTAGCCAACACCTCACAAACCATAGTCAAGACATTTCAATTCAACATCATACCAACACCTACATAGACTAATCACAAGTCATCATAATTGAAGTAGAAGTTAGGATCCTAGAGACTTACTCAATGTCCTTAAATAGCAAGTTCATGGTGTTACCATCAACCATCAAATTACATCCAACAATAGGTGCTACCACATCAATCAATAGTAACTAACACAAGAACTAGGACAATTGCATCATTACTATCCAACTAACAGCAATTCATAACCTATGGCTAAGGGTAATAGGGTTCATCATGAATTCTTCAATAAAAAGATCTGAATCCATCAATACATTACCCTAGGAAAATCCATGAATGAATTAGAATACATAAAACAACTCTAATAATAAATTCAAATTTCAATTCCCATCAACTTATAATCAAGACGCATGATTTGGGGAATTAGGAAAAGGAACATGATCAACATGAAATTCAATCAATTAACATCAATTAACAAACAATATATACCCAATTAGTCATAGGAAGTCACAACTTATAATCAATTCAAGCTTAAAAGAGAACTCATTAGAATTAGAAGACCCCATGGAATTGGGTGATTTAGAAATCAACTCTGAAAGGACATCTTTGGGAAAATAATCCCTAGAATGAAGAAACCATACCTTAATAAAGATTAATCCAAAAAATTGAAGTGAAATCCTAAAGAAAATGACCTTCTTCTTCAAGTTTTTCTTCTTCAATGGAGGAATTGGAAAGAGAAAAAGTAGAGAGATATGAGAGCTTCAAGGTTTATTTTTGAAATTGGGTTTAGAGTGAGTTAAAAACTGATCTTAAGTCAATATATAGTATCCCCCTAAATTACCCAGAACACCCATCACTTAAATTGATCTCTTTGGGAGGTAAAAATGTCAAAAATACAATTTTACCGGATTTGGGAAGTGGCTCTGCGTTGAGGATTCAACACGCATTTTGTTTCCCAAAAATAAATTTTGCGACAATGAGGTCTGTGTGGGATGCGCGTCGCGTAGCATTACACTGATTCTTGACTTCGCAGGCTGCTTTGTCACCTTGCCCGCCCATGTTGGGTCCTCTTCCATGACCCTTCAGGTGGTCCTTAGGGTGTCGTTATTGGATGGTTAGACACTCTATAGTACAATTTACCTTAACAAAGTCGTTTTACAAGGTTTAGAGTTCATTTGACCTGCCACAACCTTCACCAAACTTCGCGACTTCAACTAGTTCAATTTAGACTAGCTTCCAGACGTTTCTTGACGTCTTAGCTCTATAACTTCTCGGATGACTTATAACCATTATTTTAGGTCTTAAAATAGTATCTAATCCTTTAGATACTCATGTTAGGCTCTAGACTAGGTCTCGACTTTTTGAAATGTTACAAATACTTCCCTCAAGTAAAATTCTGAATGACACTTGGGCTTTTTATAAGGAAAACAATTACTCGAAACTAGCAGCACACAAATAGTCATATCAAAAACATCATGGCACCATACTTCATAGAAAGACAATACACAACATCATTTTGCTTAAAACTTATTATTTGACATAAGTATGGGAGGAACGATCTTCTTCACATTCAATGAGCACTAATGTATACATTAGGCAAGCAAAATCAGATTATTTTATCAATACAAAATCAAACATGCCCAATTAAATTTTCATTAATACAATATAACAAAATACAAATGAGTGTAGGTCAACCATGCCAAACATGGTTCATGAAAATTCAAACTACAATTTAAGCATGAACTTCGACAAAAATATGCATATTATAAACATTCATAAGTTCAAAATTATTCATAACTCTTATATACGAGAAACTACTAAACTCAACTTTTGCTAGTAGTGAGAGGAAAAATATGAGCACAACAGGACTTTATGTCGACCTCAGCCTCCTACGTTGCACCCTCAACAAGATGGTTTGTCCATTGAACTTTTACAGAGGCAACCTCTGTATTCTTCAATTTCTTAATTTGACGATCTAAGATTTCAATAGGAACATCTTCATAAGAAAGTTTCTTACTCAACCATATAACTTCTAAAGGGATTACAGACACCGGGTCACCTATACATTTCTTGAGCATAGAAACATGGAACATCATGTGAACTACAGTTAATTCATTTGGCAATTTCAACTCATAAGCCACTTTCTGAACTCGCTTTAGAATTTCATAAATGCCCACATAGCGGGTGGTAAGTTTTCCTTTCTTACAAAATCTCATCGCCCCTTTCATGAATAAAATTTTCAAGTAGATTCAATCACCTATTTAAAACTCGTGGTTTGTTCTTTTATTATTGGCATAACACTTTTGCCGACTTTGAGATGTTTTCATACCTTCCCTTATCACTCATAGTTTTTCAATAGATTCATAACACTTTTTGGGACCAATAAGAGAAAAGTAGCCTAATTCAAACCAACCAATTGGATATTAACACCTCCGACCATAAAGTGCTTCGAATGTAGCCATTGCAATGCTTGAGTGGTAGTTATTATTGTAGAAAAACTCTATCAACAGTGGATGATCATTCCAATTACCATTGAAGTCGATAACACATTCCCCCAACATTTCTTCTAATGTTTTTATGGTACATTCATCTTGAACATCCGTGTGAGGATTAAATGCGGTGCTAAAATTAACCTTTATACCAAGCCTTTCTTGAAATAACATCAAAAAGTTAGAAGTAAATAGAGTGACTTTATCCAAAATAATGGATAAAAAGACTCCATAAAATTTCATAATCTCTCTAAGATACATCTTAGCATAATCCTCCGCCGAATAAGTAACCTTGACGGGAAGATATTGGATGATTTGTCAACCTATCCACAATAACCCAAATGTAGTCGTGTTGCCTTTTACTTCAAGTAAAACCTACCACAAAATCCATATTGACATCCTCCTCTTTCCAAGTGGGGATGTCCATTTATTGATATTAACCACCCGACCTTTTATGCTCGTCTTTGACTTGTTGGAAATTCAGACACTTGGACACGATGTTTGCGATATCTTTCTTCATTTCTTTACACTAATAGATCTCTTATAGATCATGATACAGTTTTGTGGCACTTGGATGAATGAAATATCGGGATCTATAGGCCTCTTCAAAAGTTTGCTCCCTCAAGCCATCTATATTCGACACATACAATCTAGCTTTAGTGAACACTTATTGGAGACTCTTGTTATTGGAGAATACATCAACATGTACTCTATATAGGTAATGTGTACAAATTTTCAAAGAAAACACTATGGCCGCTATTTCAATGTCAGGATTTGGGTAGTTCTTATCATGAACCTTCAGTTGACTAGAGGCATATGATATCAACTTACTATGTTGCATGAGGACAAAACCCAAACTCACTCGGAAGCATCACGATAAACCACAATTCCTTTGTTTCCCTTCGGCATGGTTAACACCGAAGTGATGGTGAGTTCAAACTTTACAAATTGGAAACCTTTTTTGCCAGCATCCAACCACTCAAACATAACTTTCTTTGGGTCGAGGTTATCAAAGGAGAAGCAATTTATTTTAAAGCCATATACAAACCTCCTATAATACCCAGCTAAACCTATGAAGCTTTGAATGTCGATAGGACTTAAAGGTCTATATCAATTCATAATTCCTTCCATTTTCCTTGGATCAATCTCAACACCCTCACTATAAATATTTTGACCAAGCAAACAAACCGATCTAAAAATTCACATGTACCAAATTTAGCAAAAAGTTAATTATCCTTGAAAACATGAAAAACTATAATCAAATGGTTCATGTTTTCATTCTCACTCTTAGAGTATATCAATATGTCGTTAATAAAGACAATCACAAACAAATAAAGATAACTTCTAAAACTCCTATTCATAAGGTCTATGAAAGCCACCGAGGCATTTGTAAGACCAAAGGCAATAACTAAGAATTCAAAATGACCATTTCTAGTTCATAATGTAGTTTTTGGAATATCAACACCTGTAATTCTAAGTTGGTTATAACCAGACCTCAAGTCAATTTCTAAAAAGTAACTTGCTTTTGGGAGTTGGTCAAAAAAATCATCAAACCTAGGGAGTTGATATATATTCTTTATATTGACCTTGTTCAATGGATATAATAAATACATATCCTTCTTCTACACAAACAATACTAGAGCACCCCATCGAGATATGCTTGATTGGATAAAACTCTTATCTAGTGAATCCTTAAGTAGAGCCTTTTATTCCTTCAACTCGGTAGGATCCATCCGGTAAGGAGGCATTGAAATAATTTGTGTATCCGGCAATAAATCTACATTGAAATTTATTTCCTATTTGGGAGAAATTCCGGGTAAGTCATTGAGAAAGGCTTCCACAAAGTCCTTCATTACGAGGAAAATCTATATCGGAGGAGTCCGAAACATAAGATACTTTACTCTTACAATATGATAGAGACATACCTATAAATCAACTTACAAGCCTTAAGACATGAAATAATTTGACCTTTCAGATCTAAGTTTCCCTCCTTCCATTCTAAAACGGGTTCATTATGAAATTGAATCTTTACAACCCGAGTTCTTCGATCAATGGAAGAAAAACACGCATGAAGCCAGTCCATCCCCAAAATGACATCAAAGTCTAACATATCATGTTTACCAAATCAACCATGTGACTCTATTAGGCAATGATATAAGATAACCCGTATAACTCTTTTAGAAACCACAAACTCACCCACCAGGGTAGAAATAGAAAAATATTCATCTAATACATCGAGAAGCATAGAAAACTTCATAGACAAGTTACAAGAGACAAGTGTCACCAGGATCCTTCAATGCATAAACAATAACCAAAAATACTTGCAACATATTGGTAATAACATTTGAGAGAGATCTCTTGATCACCTCGGGATTGGAGAGCGTAAAAGTGATTCTTTTGAGAAGAATCAGAATTTGGACCAGTTGCTTGTGTTTAAGTATTTTCATGTGGCTAGTATAACCACAAATATAGCAATTATCCATGCAAACTAGGAATGTGTTTTCATTTTTTGAACCACACTTAGCACAAATACGCTTCTCAACATAAGAACCACCACTATTTCTCTCTTGAGGCTTCATGGTAGACACTTCTCCTTTGTTGACCCTTTAGGTGTTAGGTGGAACTTGGTTGGAAACTCTCTTTTTGAATATTCGTTAATCTTGAACCTCAAACATATACTTGGAGGAATTTTCATCTTCGGCCCTTGACCTCTTGAACTCCTCACCAACTTGCTTGAGCTTTTATTTCTCAATCTAATTGGCATGCACCATAAGACGAGGTTTGTCAATGATAGGAATAAATATAAATGACCTACATTCATTAACCACAAAGTAAGATATCTTCATAACAACTTTGGTCATCTTAGCCTTAAAATCACCACCATATTAGGAGCATGTTTGGATAGTTTAGTGAACTTGAGTCTATTTACGCTCATACTGACAATGATTGATAAATTCTTACATTTACCTCTCCCTTAATTCTAAGAGGATGAACCTATCAAGAAAAGTCGTCTTAAATGATTCCCAATTAACCGGAACCTCCCTAATAGGCCTCTCCTCTTCCCATTGTTCAAACCAAACATGACCAACATCTTTCAGTTTATAGGTGGGTAGTACCACATTTTCTTGAGAATACACACTCATATAATGTAGCACCATTGCACGTCTTTCTCCACTTTGGAGCCAAAGAAAGTAGGGGAATTCATCCCTGTGAAATCCCTAATGCTAGAAGAAGTTGTGCTAGAATAGGTGTTCGCTTAATCTCTAGTTTGACTATCCACTTGAGTCAAATTACAAATTGTCTCCCTTATATCAACACTAGGCATAACCCATTCTTCAATTGGAACATGGGGATTTTGAGGATCTTGAGCGGGAACTGCCTTATTTACATTCACTTTCTCGGCCCTCTTAGAACTAGTCCTTCTTGTATTCATTGCCTATAAACACAAGAAAAGGATTAGAAAAGAGGACAAGATAGAAGAATCGTATGCACAACTAATGAATAACAAGAGAAAGTTCCTAATCATCTCATAGCCTCCCATTCATAAGTTTGGCACACTTCACACCCACGAACAACACTCCACCTGACATTAAATGTTGTGACATAAATCCTATATTATTATTAACCATATGGTCTAATACCAATTGTGTTATGACTTGAGAGCACCCCCTAGTCGAAGCAGTCGTATTCAATGTTGAAGAGGTCTTATACAAGCACTTAGCATTTGCATAGCATGTGTCGTAGAATAAAAATGAAGAATATCTAAAACTTTTACTTTAGAAGTTCAACTTCACTTCATATAAGGAAAAATTCAATCTACTGTCGTCATAATGTACCATCTACACATAGAAGAATAAAAATTCAGGGCTTAGTCCTTACATCAATAAGAAGTCTAGCAATAGGAAAGTACAACAAGGTTTTCCAACATAATAAAACAACTAAAAACCTAGAATATAGGGTCTTATCCTTGGACATGAGGACTCACCAGCTTTCTTCTTGGACATGAGGATTCACAAACTTGGAGAAGCAAATCCAAGTGTCTTGATAAATATTCTTGAAATCTCCTCAAAGTCCCAAACCTACATTGTTTGGGAAAAGGGAAGAAAATATGGGTTTGTATATCATACATAATAAGTATGGCTTCTATGAATAAAAAATATCAATGCATGAATAAAGGGAAATTATAGTCAAAACATGGTTTTTATGAAGTAAATCCAATATGTACATAAAGTAAGCATCATAAGTAAACCCAAAATGATATCATCCTAACATGTAGACAACCCAAGCAATACTTAGTCAATGCAAAGAGAGGAATCCAACAACCCTACCCCAACCTAAGTATTACATTAAGCAACCTACGTCATGCGTACATTCATAATATCATATTTCATAATAAGTTGCCATATACGTAAAGATCATATATAATTCATTATCAATATAGTCATAAGATAAAACTACTACAACCATCTCTTCAGAACCCACAAGTAATGTGTAAGAAAAGTTTAATACCCTCTTTCGCACTATGTAGAAACCCTTAAGAAATCCCTAGTGAGAGTTCATACATTTAATTCATTCATTTACTTTTACATTAGGGAAAATGTTGCAATAAACGACATAGAGCATGACAATTACATGAAATCCAGTGTTGTACTTGCACACCGAAGAGAGAGGGTTAACACTTGCCGGACGTGTAACCTTTCGTACATTGCTATCTTGGCAGATACCCTAAGGTAGAATCCCTTGTTGTCAGTTAGTTAAACATTAAGTACACTTTTATTAGAAACCCTTAATTGGTACATTGATGGATTCAAACTCATTAGATAACACATATGTAGGGAATATGGACTTGCTAGACGTGAGGAAACCTACGTGGGAAGCCATACTTACTAAACATGAGACCTCCATCTCATTAACATACCCTTTTGGTACTAAGCATCTAATCCCTTTAGTAATCATATTTATTTATCACATAAGTTTATATTAATTATCCTTTACTAGACCCTTGTGTAAACGTCTTATCATAATAGCTCAACAATCTTTTCACATTAGAAAATAATAGCAAGTGAGTAAACCTTTCACTTTAACATTTCCTTATAATAATGAAAACTACCTTTCCATCATATATCAATCATATCATACGTATGGACTACATAGGTCCTTCAAGTTCATAGGGTTAAGGATCAAGGGACCTTGTCATAAATACCACAATAACACATTAGGTATAACATCATTACTATATAAGTAATTAACCTTTCAACTTGATTTCAAGACACAACCAACGTTCATACCTATTATTCCTTCATGGGACTTCATTCTTCAATCACCCATCAATGAATAACAAATAATTAAAACACGGTAAATCATGAAGTAATAATATTGCTAACATCAATATAAGTAATTCATACATTCATCATCTTCAACAATTCACCATATCATTTCCAAGATTTACGACATTGGGAAAAATATGTGTCCAAGGAAAATCCTAATGAAAAACCAAAAATTAAACATCATTATACACCTACACAGCCTTCAGTTAATATAATTCATCTTAATTGATTAGTAATTTAGTTTTCAAAGAAGGAAAATGAGTAGAGAAACATCCTAGATTTTGGGGATTTTTTGAAACATCTTTGGAAAGACCTCCTGGGGAAAGGAATCCAAAGAGTGAAATAAATCATACTAAATAGCAACGAAATTGAGTTGAAAAATTTGGTAGTAGACCCTTTTATTAGAGATTCAATGTTCTTCAATGGAGGTTTTGTGTAGAGGAAGAAGTTTGAGAGAGGTGAGAGCAATTGGATTTTCAAATTGGAGATAATTTTTTTTATGAGATAATGGGCATAAAATTATCAAACCTGAATATATACAAAACTCCTAAAATACAAAAAATACCCCTCACTAGGTTGGACTTTTAAAATAAATGTCAAACTTGACTTGAAACATGGAACCATGTCAAGTCTTTAAGCCCCACTTTACGAGTCTTAAAGTGAGCAACGACTCGTGGTGGTCTCGTGAAGTGTGAGGTAGTATCCTCATAAAACGGCCACAAATCATAGACTCAAAGTGATGTCACGACCACCTCCCCTTGCCTGTGAACATTCACCACAGCCTGTCAAAGGGATCGTGGTGCCTTGGCCAATATCACCTCCAAACATCCCTCCACTCATACGAACTAAGACAACTCCACTCCCACCATTACGAGTCGTGAAGTGGGCCACAAGTCATGGTTAAACCGTGAAGGTTAGTGTAATGTATAAGACACTTAGAGATCCTCTCCCTTTTCCATGTCCACTTCACGACCAACTTGAGAGGTCATAAAGTGGACCACGGTCGTAGTCCCGCCCGTTAAGCTTGAGAGTTAGCCTCCTTTTTGGGGAAGCGTTGGCTTTCAATTTAAGCTAGGCACTCCTTTGTTGGACATGGCCTACTTATCACATAGGTAGGTTCATTAACACCTATGCATTATTTTTTTCCATTGTTAATCCATTAAATGTTTCCTTTGAACTATATCACTAGTACTAGCACCTCGTTAACTTAGGTTATTTGTTTGTTGGACGTCAAGGTTGTTTCTTGACAGTTAGGCACTATTACTACGGGACCCAGTTAATTACATTATTTTATGCCTATAAACTTCACTTTAAATTTTGTAAGGTCATTTCTGCTACGCTCTAGCTTAGGTCATAGAACTTTCAGCTATTTTAGTGAGATATACCATCTGTTATGAGATGTTCAGTTAATAACCAGACCAAAGTAGGGTGAATATGACTAGAATGACTTCAAAGTTATGCTTAATATGAACGGTAGTATTGGACGCCCTTCATGCCTTGCACAAATGTTGTTTGAGGTTACCTAAAAGTATGGTGCCTTTATAGTACAGAAGCTTAAAGACTTAGACCATGTATATCGACTATGATTACGATTACCAAAAGGGATACATGGCGTGGGTAATATTGTGATATGTAATTCTTGATTTGCACTTGGATGCTTTTGAGGTTTCATGAGAATGGTGCTATGACGATATAGAGGGCTAAGAATCCATTAGGCTTACATGATTCTTATGATGAAGGATTGGGTTATTATTATTATGATGTATCTCCTATGCTCATTCACTATGTATTAGGATGACTTTTGTTTATATGATTCATATATTGGATATTATTTTATGTTTGTGATGATTATGCTTATGAATATGTTGTTGTCCCGTATCCTTATGTATTACGTGGACTAACCATAAGACCTGATCTTATGATGTTATGCTAGCTTCAATACTTGGTACATTTTTTACTAACGCATATGGCCTACATTTTAATCAAATGTAGTGTTTGGAGATCAAACTGGTAATTTGAAGATAAGTTTCTAAGGAGTTAACAAGATCAAAGACTTGGTAAGCGCTCATAGCTTCGAGGACGAACATATTACCTTTATCATATTACTTAACTTTATTCTATTTTTAAACAATGTATAGGCTTCTTCATATGATTATTTATTTCAAAAGCTTATAGTAGGTTTTTTACAAAGATTAGAAAAGACTTTCGCTTTACAATTTTTTTTAAAAATGACTTCGATTGTTTGTTTTAAAAGTTTAATTTTTTCCATATTTTCTATTATCTTATGTTATGATTATATTAAGGGATTGCATGAGACCTCTACAAGGTCAAGCACAATTTGTTACTTCTAGGGGGTAACCAGGGGTCAGGACAAACTTGGTATAAGAACATAAGGTTTTGGAATAATTTTAGTATGTCTCAAACCACATTTAGTAGATTGTTGTTATACATGTTAAGCGCGCCAAATTTTATGTGTAAGAGGATGTTGGATGCTTAGGTAACTTTATTATTTATTTTCATAGTTGTGCCATAGAAGTTTAGCTCTAGTAGATCCTTCTTCTAATGTTTGTCTATGATTTTTCAAGTTATGGAACATACTAGGGCTAATTCTAAGAGAGTTAAGGAAGGTGATGGGGAGTAAGACATTACTCTTCAAGTTCCAAACCAAGACCCTCCACAAGATCCTTGCTTCTAAATGTCCCTCCAATTGCAAATGGCACTCTTACAAAGTTTAGTTTTTCCATGAAATGGTTGACTCAGGATATGACAGCCAAAACTAATAGGGAAGTAGTTTCTTTGGATAATGTTAAGAATTTAGCTTCTTTGAGAGTGAGGAATTTTGATGATGAGATGATGAACCCTCATATGTTTTATGGTTCCAAGGTGGAGGAAATTTTTAAGGTTCCATAGATAAAGTGTATAAGGTTCTTACTACCATGGGATTAACTTCTGTAGAGAAACTGGAGATAGCTTTTGATCAAATGAGGTACGTAGAAGAAGTATGGAATGAGAAATGAAAATATAGTAGACCAATAGGATAGGGCCCAAAGAGTGGGAGGAGTTACAAAATGAATTCTTTCATAGGTATGTTCCCCTAGAATTGAGGGAGCTAAAAATGCAATAATTCATAAATCATAAGCAACAGGGTATGAATGTGAAGGAGTATTCCCTGATGTTCACTCCAATATCCAAAGATGATCCAACAATCGTGGGAGATTCTATGTCTACGATGAATAAGCTTGCGATGGGAGTGTCTGACTTTGAAGTTAATGAATATCACTCGGCAATGCTTAACCCTAGTGTGAATATTTCTCGTTTCATCTTTCATTCTTCACAAATTGTTAAGAAAAAAATCAAGAAATGAATAGGGAGGTGAAGAGAGCAAGAACTGATAATGGGAACTTTTCCAATGCTAAGTCTTATGTGTAAGGTAGGCATAAATCGAAACAAAGGCATTCCGGTGATGATTCGTCCAACACCCCTAGATATGACAAAGAGAACTATAGTGGGTCTTAAAGTGTGGATGGAGTCATTATGGTAACTTCCTAGCTATGTGTGGGAGGAGTCATTATGGTAAGTGCCTAGAAGGAGTGAATAGTATTTATGGGTTTTGTAAGGAAGGTCACTAGATGAGAGATTATTCGGTTATTAAGGCTAAGGGAAGGGAGGATAGGAAAGTTGCCTCGAGTGGACCGGATGTTGGTGATTAAAATGAGAAGAGATTTTATGATCTCCAATCTAGAGAATATCAAGAGTGTTCTCCTCATATCCCTTCTAGTAGGTGGTTTTTGCTTTAGTACGTTTTCTAAATTGCTTGCATTTTTTTACTTGTTATGTAGGATTTGAAGTTGTAGTTGGTATGTATGATATTTAGAAAAGAGCTATAGGCTTTCATCCAAGGGGAAGATAGTGTGCCTACATAGTAAAGGGTATTGTATGTTATGTGTTTCCATAATTTCCTTGTATGCATGTCCATAAGAATCGTTAGGTCTTCTTAAAAATGACTTATATGCATTATTATCGTCATGTTGTAGTGCCTTTATTATAGTTGCATAGACTTAATGAGATGAATCATAAGCACGCCCTAATTTTGGGTATTGAAAGATTTATCTTTGTGATGATGACTATGAGATTAAATTTCATATGAGCTCCATGAGCTTATGTTGAGCATGTCGTGACTAGGAGATGATAGTCCGTCTTATTTGTGTGAATTTATATGTACTACGATCATTATGGTATGCCGGTCTTGAGTCTTTTCATTAAAAGTATTACAAATTTCATTCGAGGATGAATGTTCCAAAGGGGGATATATTGTAACACCCCCAAAATTAGCAGACGAATCTATAACCAAGAGCTAGGGTTCTAGAGTGTGATATAGAAATTTAGCCGTAGATGAGACTTTTCGTGTCTAGAATGAGGTGTTTATTGGTATAACGTCAAAAATCATGCTTAGACCTCATAGTTAAGAATGCCATATATGGTATGGTTTGGGGTTTCAATGGAAAAGTCTAAGGCCAATGAGGCAAAGCATTAGCCAAAGGACAAGACTACCCAACCTTGGCCCTGTCTTCAAAGGGACCACGACTACTTTCACAGCCAGTGTTCATGACCACAGACCATGAAGTAATCCATGAAGGTTCATCCATCACTTGGGAGGGAAGACGTTTAGGACAAGCTACTTAACCAAGTCCACAACCACTTTCATGACCAATGGTCTTTACCACGGACCATAAAAGTGGAAATGAAGAGGCCTTATGATTTTTGGGAGTTCACCTCAGTGAGGAGGGACAATATTCAAGGTACCACGGGTACCCCCACTGGCCATGGTTCCCTTGAAAGACCGTCTAAGTGATCGTGGTGCCTGGACGGGATTGCCTAATTGACGGATAATAAGTAAATTCCAATTCGACTTATTAATTACTTGGATCATTTTATATTAGTTTTAATCACCTATATAATGTATTATAAGTCACTAATTACCTTAATTATATCAATTATAATTAAAAACCCAAATTACTCCTCTCTCAAATATTTCTCTCTCGAAGAACCTCCATTGAAGAAGAAGCTAGATTTGAAGCTAAGGTCAAGAACAAAGGTTCCATTGCTAAAGGTTTGTTCAGACATAAACTATTATATTTGAATACTATTGATACATGTGTTTTTTCCAATGGAGATCCCGTAGTTTCCCCAAATTGGAAGTCAAAAACCAAAATTCAAGTTAGGGTTGTGCTAGCATTGTGGGTAGTATTAGGGTCATATTCCAATGTAGTGGATATCACCCAAATATAATGGATTTAATTTTTTTGATGATATTATGATGAATTATTGTTTTTAAGATGGTAAATCAAGGTGTAAATATTTGAATTTCATATTTATGGTTCGTTGCCCTTAGAGGTTAAATTGAAGGTCCATGAGTAATCCTCTTGTATCAATGTCATGAGTAGTAATTGGTCAAGATTAGGAACACTTAATAATAAATAGCACATAACCAAATAGATTATTGTTGATCTTGTTATGTCATTTTGAATATGAACCCGTACGGTCAATCATGTCTAGAATCAACAAGTAATAAGGGATATGATTAGAAAATCTTGAAGTTTAGATAGAAAGAAGAGGTTAAGAATGAGACATTGAGTGTAAGGTTGTGATCGTTATAGTTAGGGATTTAGGTTGAATCTAATGTAAATATTATTCATGTGAAGGCTTTGAGAGTAAAGTCCAAAAGAGAATACAAGTCTAATCGACACAATTATGGTTAAAGACATATACTCACCTAATTAACCTACCTTGTGAATGCTTGACAGTATGAAGTGATAGAATCACATGTACATGGACTGATTGTCCAGGATATCCTTCGAAGAAACATGAGTATTAAGCTAGGCTTAACAATTAAATATTGGGGTGTATGTTTTGCTCCAACTGGATATTATGTCACAGAAACAAGGGTCCAAACTCATAGTAAAAAGGAGAACCACACCTAGTTAATGTGAGGACTATCCAAGTTTTAAAGGGGGTACTATTACATAGTAGAGTGTGAGTTTTCTCATAGTTAAGTCATGAGATGGGATCATTCACATATTTGACTCCATGATCCTAGTGGAAATCTCCATATCCAGTTAACTAAGACATGCTTGAGAAACATCTCATAGTGTGCAAAGCATAATGAACTAAGACATGTTTGAGAATCATGTGATTGTGTTAAAAGCATAATGAACTAAGACTTTTTCAATTAATTAACTCATGTAAAAATGAACATAGACATACATAAGAGAGTATCTCATAGTGTTCAAAGTATAAATGGAGTTAGATATACTTATAATTATCTCATAGTATCTATGCTAGTAATGAACTTAGGCATACTAAAACTAGTATCTCATGGTGTTGAAGTTATAAATGAACTAACATGTGATAAATAGAGTACCTTATAGAGTTCTAAAGATAAAAATAAGAATTAAGTTCTAAACCAAGAAGTATTAGGAAGAGGACCCAAAAGTCATTCTTTACAGTATTACTATTATGTATTGTTATGATTTCATTGCACAAGTATTACTTAGGGTTACTAAGGAGAATGAGTTGAGATAGTATTGTGCCATACTTCCTTTTCTTTATATAGTTGACTAAATGTTAAAGATTCCCTTAGCTATGAGAAGTTAAGTTTAAATGATACCAAAATAGGGTGAATCTGACTAGGATGACTTCAAAATTATGTTTATTGTGAATGGTAGTATGGAATGTCATTCATGCCTTGAACAAGTGTGCTTAAACATTACCTAGAAGTATTGTGACCTTATTGTTGAGAAGCTTAAATACTTAGACCATGTATATAGACTTTTATTAAGTTGACCAAGAATAGATACATGGCATAAGTAGTATTATGCGATGATATTTTTACTTTGCATGTTTATTATTTTGAGGTTGCTTCATAATGGTGATATTATTGTATATAGGATAGCAATCAATAATGCCTATATTATGCTTACATTATGATTATGATGAAAAATTGGCTTATTGTGATTTTGATATATCTCCTATGTTCATTCACTATGTCTTATGTTGACTTATGATGCTTGCATTGGACATTATGCTATGATTATAATGATAATACTTAATATTATGCTGTTGTCTCTTATCATTATGTCTTATGTTGACTAAACATTTGAGATGCTCTTATGATGTTGTGCTAGTTTTCCTTCTTTGTACATTTGATACTTAAGGCACATTGACTACATTCTACTCAAATGTTGGTTCTAGAGACTTAAGTGCTACTTTTGACATAGACTTCTAAGGAGCTAAGAAGATTGAAGACATGGTGAGTCCTAATAGTTTTGAAGACAGATATATTACATTTCTTATTTCATTTACTTTTATTCCATTTTAGACTTTGTATGGCTGCGTCCCATGATTTTTTTTGCAAGATTATACAGATAATTTTTTCCAATTTATGAAAATGACTTCAACTCTATGTTTTAATTTTCTCTAGATTTTCTATTATCTTATTTTATGATCAGGCCAAGGGCTTGTATGTGATCTCTTCAGGGTAAAGTATGTTCTGTTACTTCCAGGGGTAACCCCGGGTCATGACCACGAGGCGTTGAATGATGATCCTGGTTACCTGTGTCTGCATTATGAAAGGATCCATGCCAAATGGTATCAGAACATTGAATGTACATTTATGCGAGTGGAGTTCTAAAATATAATGTAAGTGTCACGACCGGGGAGCACCCCTAGAAGTAACATGGCGTACTTGACCTCTCGGATGTCTTATACAAGCTCATAACTATCACTCATCGTATTGTGCTAGTAAATTTAGCATAAAATGTAAAACATTTCATACAACATCATATGATAGAAACATTACTTCCATTATGCATATAAAATATAAGTCAAAATATATATTTAGACTCTAAGTCTCTTTTTCCATCATAGACTTAACATCATAGAATAGAATAGGGACACGACCCCTTTAACATAAATTCATAAACTAAACTATTACAAGACTTTACAGAAACTTGACATAGGAAATCCTTAAACTTAAGTATCCCTTCCATTGAGCTTAGGAATCACATATCAAGATTTTCATCATAGAGAAATCCTTTAATCATTCATAGCCTACACTTTGTGTAAAAATTTAAGAAGAATGGTGTTAGTACGAGAATTCACTAAGTATGAAAACCATGAAAAAACATGCACTTAAAAGGGACATTTAACTTTGAAAACCATGCATCATGTCTTTAAGTAAAACTACATAAGTACTTTAATATAATAAACACAAGATAGCTCATATTCTTCACATAAGCATGTACATTATTCATAACCTCACATAAATTTATATTATTTATTTGAAGTACATTTATCACTTTCGTAGTATTATCTTATCTTTTACCTTAAGTCTTTAACCCTCAATTAACCCTCTGGTAATACTTGGTGAAATGCATTAATAGTGTCCCATTCCACTCCTCACTGTCAAACATCACCTTAATGTCAACAAGGTGAACATTTACTTAACCTTTATTTACTTAAACATAGGGATTCATACGAACGTAGCATATCCTAAGAGACCTACTTCACATATGAACCAACATGCTCCATGAATCACATATAGGACTCACTTCAAGACAATATGAACTTCAATATTATGAATAACATCATATAGGAAATAGTCAATAATAACACACTTGAACTTCACATCATATATACATCAAAAAACCTTACTCATATTCCCCATCTAAGCCTACTAGTGCAATGTACATGTAAAACCCATAACCTCACACATACTAAGTAAACCAATAAGGAGACTACAAGCCTTAACATACACTTCATACATCAACAAGACAAGCATAGACAATCTCGTTCATGTCAAGCAAGACCTCATCACATAGTCATTGAGACCCATTTTATGTATATAATTTAAGAACACATCATATAGACTCATACCATGTATATCATCACAACAAGTAGACAACACTACAATGTCATGCATAAGGAACAAAAATATAATTATATACATTAGAACACCTTCATAGAACTCCCTGAAAGAGCTACTTGTGCTATGCATAGGTGAAGTCCCATACCCCAACCTCCACTAAGCAACTTCCCTTAGGTTATTCTAGTTAGGGTCCTTACTTTACTTCCATTGTCAATTTTTACTATAGGGAAACTATAGTCTTAACCAACACTATCATTATGGATGCTAAACATGGAATTTTGTGTTGTAGAGCCTAACACTAAGGGAAGGTTTTGTACTTAGCCAAAGTAGAACATTAACACCTTCCAGAATACTAAGTGATATAACTTTCTATATCCTATGTGGAAAGCATACTTTATGGAACTTGGAGGCATACATCGAATTATTACTCTATGCCTTTTGTTCAAGGCTAACCACCTCGTGAGGACTATTATGAACCTACCTTCCTAAAATGTCCTCATCTTCAAGTTTACTCAGTTCTAAGCTAAGTTCCCTTTATTGAAATGTCATTATTAACATTATTTTATAAAATTAGGATTAGGAGAGTTAACCACTCATATCTTAGCTCATAGGTCATAGATGAGAGTTCATCAACATAAATATAGTGAGAAATCCATTCACATGGACATGCACATGTAAGGCACCATCTAGTTTAGGGTACATTTGAGAACACCTTACAAGGCCCCTCTTTTGAATAGATAATTATACATGTATGTGTATATATATATGTGATCAATCCTTTCACACAACACATGAAGACCACACTGGTTCATACATTAACAAAATCATGCAGTCACATTCATGTACATAGACAACCAAATGTAGAAACTATCCTATCAAGGCATACATGTGCAATGCATAGACAAGGTCTCATACTAGTACACCTATCAAGTCATCATATTTAAGGGATACATAATTATACTTCATGAACATATATATACATGCATAGTATTACACACAAGTGCATATGAGACTATCTTTCATTAGACATAGTGACCGTTTACTACTGTTAAACATGCATGAAGTGTGAGTGAGTGTACATTGTTAAAGATGGGTTAATGGATATCAACAACACATTGAGGCAGCCACTCTCTTAGGATCACAATGCACCTTAGATTTTAGCCCACACAACACAATTGAGCATAAGAGACAAGCTAACTTTATATTACACTTAAGACTCCTAACCTTAGCTATTTATATATTCACTTAGGTTTACAAAGGTAAGGGATTATGAATCATTACAAATAATCAATGTCATCACCTAAATCTATCCCTAAAATAGTTATACACATGCTTATACAATAGTCATACAACCTAAACCACAACTAGACTGGAAGACTAGGCATGAGACTTTACAATGGGTGATTATCACCAACACACATTCATAATATAATTGCCTTAGGACATGATCACACACACACACACACAAATACACATATATATATTGAAAATAAAGTAAACACCTCCACCATAAGTTGACCATACTGCACAATGTCATACAAGGATTCATTAACTACCGATTCTATAGGAAAGTAGAAGGGAAGATACATTCTTACCAATTCATCAAACTTTTGTCATCATTGATTAATACACCTTTTTCATCAACAATTCATTCATACAGAAGTAGCTGGATGTACTTTAACATAAATGAAATCAAGTGTCACTACAAGATTATGCTACAAACTAGTAGACTACATCACAAATTCAATAAATAGTTGAGGTATAGATAACTTAATAATATCCCTTACTTTGATAAACATGATCAACATTCATAATTAACCAATAATATAAATCGAGAGCAGTAGCTAATGAAATATCTACCAAGTCTAAATCATGCTTCATCTACCTTAGAATTCAGATCACATCATGTACATTACAATATCAATCTATAGGTTAAAAGAGTGTAAATCAATATGTCAATACTAGGCATGAGAGTTTACAATGGGTTATTATCACCAACGTACATTCATAATATAATTGCACCCCTAGAAGTTAGGGAGAACCCTCGTTTTGTGACTGGGCGTACTTGACCCTTTGGGGTCTTGTACAAGTCCTTTAACTATCGTTCGTTACATAAGAAATGAAAAGTAGTGCAGAATTAAAAATCTTCAAGACAATTAATGTAAAAAGGAATTTCTTATAAATATCTAGAAAATCTCATCGTCAGAAGCCAATCTTAAAGACACGACATAATAATCTTAGGGACATGACTTTTTACATTTGAATGAGATACATAATAAGTCTTAACATAAAGAAACTAAGAATATTGAATCATGACCTCGGATATATGAGAACACACCTTGTCTTGGGAGGAACTTTCCCAAGCTTTGCCTTCTAGACTTCAACCTTGCTTCCAAAACCTATACTTAGATCATATAGAAAAAGTATGGGGTTAGTACAAATAATGTACTAAGTATGACATATGAAAAAACATGCAAAAAGGGAAATTTTAGTAAAATAGCATTCAATGCAAAGATACTTAAAATATTCTATAATATAGGAGAAAAACATCATAAGGAACATCATTTAACACTTAGAGAAGGATTTCCATAATTTTAATCAAAAGAGGTATTCCATAATTATAATCAAAAGAGGCAATTTACAGTAGTAAACTTTCCAAACTTTATAGTGAAATAATATTGACATTACAATGATCTTTTTTGAACCTTCACAATGAATTATTTGAAACATTTACAATGAATTATCCTATTCTAAATTAGTGAACTTCCAAGTCCAAACAAAGAGAAAGTGAACGCATTTTCGTAGGAGTTTCCTTACCGCAAGGTTATTATAACACTCACTAAGGTAAGACATGAAGAAAGTATGCATATGCCTCCTTCAATAAACACCAAAGCAATCCTCAAGACTACCCCTTCCAGCTTACTCACCTCAGGAGGACAAGCCCCTCACTCAATGTCAAGACATTAGAAGGACATCCAACAAGCCACCAAAGTCATCCCTTTCAGAAGGCCTACTTTGTGCAATGAGTAGATAGCATCCCATTCCACCAACTACCCTAAGTAGCACATTCTTTAGACGGTTTGGCACCAAGTCTTCCCTTTTAGAAGGTCCTACTTAGTGCAATAAATAGATAGCATCCCATACCACCACCTACCTAAGTATCATGTTCTTTTAGAAGACTTACTTTAATGAATTCACATAAGACTCACCAAGACTCCCCTTCGGAAGGTCCTAATGAGTGAAATGGATAAATAGCATCCCATACCACTACCTACCCTAAGTATCACATTCTTTTAAGATACATTTTACTTTCATTATTTTTGTTGGATTTAGATTACCGGACATATACCATGAGAGCTAGACATGGAATCTGGATATTAACTCCTATCGGATGATTGATCCTCAGTTGCCTAGAATGAGGTCATTCTTTTAGCTTTTACATAGCTTGCCCTATATCTACACCTATGTGGGGGAATAGTTAAGGGATAAGAAGATTGCTACTAAGTAACTCATTCTCTACTAACAAGGAGTACTCATTTAAAGAGGTATATTGAAATACATGATCTCAACTCCCGAAGTGTAATCCAACTATCGTTCATATCCTCTCGTTGCTAAGCATAACCTTCCATAAATTCTCAACATCATAGACTATAGGTTAAGGATAACTAGTGAACACCACATCTCAACTTACGAAGGGCATTAATACTCCAACCTATCTCAGAAAGCTCATGGGATGTAGTGGGGTTTCAACTAAAAATTTCATCTCAACTCATAAAGAGTCTTTACCCAAAATCTCCTTTTAGGAATATACTAAGCTTCATTAATTCATTCAAGTGTGAGTGTATGTGTACATGTGAGTACACCTTTCACTGAAGCTTCATTTCATTTACATTTAACTTCTATATATGATTAGACCTTCATTAATTACACCATACACTTTACATGATTCATATAATCACCTAAGTTCTATAGACATAATGCTTAACATGCTTCTCATAACAAACTTCATAAACAATTAACAAGAATAACCTAATTTTACCATACACTAACATACTTCACATAATAAATTCATTAGACACATTTAAGAAGAGTGACCTTATAATCATCTTACATAACCTAAAAATCATTCATGTCCTCATTCACAACAAAAAAGTAACTTCACATTCTTACAATTCACGTAAACACCGCCACCAAGAAGTTGGACAATACCACTGAAGAGCATTTCAAAATTAAAGCTAAAAAACATAACCAACTTACTCTTCAATCCAGTATTTCATCATATATAAAATTTTACTCAATATATCAACATAAATTATCCCTTTGAGAAGTTACTAAAAAACAATAACAATAATAAGAAGCCAAAGTTCAAAGACTACCAATTCATGCTCATTTAACCCAGTTCTTAAGCCAACATTAGATGAAAAGATTTAACATTATTTCATTGAAATTTTAACCTTAAAATCATCAACTAACATTATAAACATTATAATTAAGTCATTTAAAATGTTTTCATGCAAGACCCATATTTGGAATTGAAGATAGAAGAAATTAGGGTTTTAAACTCTTTTGAAATATTTTGGAAAAGGGCTACTTGAACAAAAGA
This sequence comes from Solanum lycopersicum, assembly GCF_036512215.1. Lineage (NCBI taxonomy): Eukaryota > Viridiplantae > Streptophyta > Magnoliopsida > Solanales > Solanaceae > Solanum > Solanum lycopersicum. The sequence continues at coordinate 42,860,179 of NC_090811.1, read as the reverse complement.
CAGTTCAAGGATGGATTACATACCTGGCATTGAAGAAACACCAAATATTTTTGCTGAATAAATGACCATCAACATCCCTCCTAGAACTTCTTGACTTTTAGATTCCATGGTGACTCTAGATAGTCTTCTAAGAGAGAGGGGTTTTGGGTTTTAGGAAGAGGGGTATAATATAAGGTGTTAGGAATTAGAATACTTTAATATAACCAATAAACCCTAAAACTAACGTCCAAGGTTCATATAAGAGTTGGGCTGAATTTGCCAAAAACCCGCAGACTTTACAAGAAACTTACAGTTTTTTGGCAATCTCCACCAACGGACTAACCAAAGGACCGTTTGTCAAAGGATGGACCATTTGTGAGGTATCGTTTGTTGAGACTTAGCTTCATTTGGAGCCTGTACATCTTGACTTTAAAGGACAATCGACTACCTAGGTCAACAGAGCGTTGGTGGACCAACAGACCGTCCATAGGGTCGCCTATTGGTCACTATTTTTGCAGCTTTATCCAAGTCTTGGGCCCTTCATCTAGGGCCCCTTGTGGGTCCTAGGTGGAGTCGTACTCAGATGTGAAACCACTAAATGATGTTATACAGGTCTTATGAACATCCCACATCAATTTCGATTAAAATGAAAACATAAAACTCACTCAAACACATCAAGAAAACAAGCTCAACCTAAGACACCTTTTTGAACATCACAGACGTTCTTGGACGTTTGACCTCCAAACTTAAATAAACTTCACACACTGCCTAGTAACAATAAAGAAACTCATTTTAACTTCAAATTAACTTAAGAAACACTCACGATGCTCTAGTTCAGCTTAGTTCATTTTAGGGTGTTACATTTTCCCCACTTGGAAAAACATTCATCCTGCAATGATAGGTAAACTTCAAGAACAAGGAGAACTCACTTAGAATCACGTAACACATTACAATCATGATAAAAACACTTAAAATCAAAGAATTAACTAACAAGGATCATCAATTCAAACTTTTAAATCACTAGCAACATAAGCAACTCTTGTCAAACATTACAAACTTCAAAACTCACCCTTACCCTTCTTTTATGGAGTAACTAGCTTCTCCAACCTTACACATTCTCATATGCAATACTTTTGCACACATTGGAAATTCTATCAAACAAAAAACAATTTTCTTCAAAAATTAGAAATTTCTCAATGAGCATTCACTGTATTCATTAACATGCTTAAAATTTCAAACTTTCATTCTTTGAGAAATTCACCCAAGAAGGAATGATAATATGAAGTAATATACCATATAAACTCATATCATAACACATTGAAACCATAATTCATGAATGATGCAATTTTTCTCAAAATTTGGACATTACATACAGTGAACTAAAAACTTCATGGTGTCACATGCTTAAAATTTCAATAATTCACCTTTCAAGCAAGTTTAACTAGATGTAATGACACTATGAGGGACAAGACCACACTAACTTACTCCAAAGAGACTGCGTAAGTTTCAGTAAGTGCAATGTGAGAGTAGCATCCTATACTACCACTCCCACTTAGTGAGCCTTGAGGATTCTCTTAGACAAAAGTACATTACATGCAATTGTACTCAACTCATTCTTCCCCTCTCAGGGTAAAGACATCTTCAAGGTATAACACTTCGAAGCACCATTATACTTTTCACAAGGTAGGAACTCACTCTACCCCCAACTCATGCACATCACGACTGAACATAAACCTTACAAGTTAAGAATAACACTCCCCTTTTGGAATTCAAGCCTAAAAAATCTCCCTTAAATACCACTTCATTCAACTCTTAGGCATCACATAACTAAATTTCATGGAACAAAACCTCATCACTAGATATTCATACCACATTTACATCTTAGAGTAAACCTACACCACAACCTTAATCAAATCACAAGAACAACTATTCAAACCTTAGCCAGACAAGAGAGTTTCCCTCAACTTCTATAAAAATCTCTACTTTCTTTCAACATTTCTAAAATTTACATTTTAAAGCATTTCTACAATCATTTAACCTAATCACAAGATAACTCAATTCCTCTCAAAGGCACTTTATTCAATCCTTATAGTTACCATGCTTAGAACTACATACCCACAATGTTTCTCATCACAACACTTCTAATCTCATAATTCACACCTAGTCATAAATTGAATCACATTACAATTTTTTCAAAACTTACCTTCACATCTACTCTTTTAGACACAAATCCATCATAACATCAAAACCCACCTTTTCTCTCCATCAAACATAGAAACATATCCCTTCCAAGCAATTGTCACGACCCAAATCTAGACCGCGACTGGCACCCACACTTACCCTCCTATGTGAGCGAACCAACAAAATCTAAACCTTAACATTTCAATATAATATCAACAAAAGTAATGCGGAAGACTTAAACTCATTAATAAAATCAATAACTATTATTATCCCCAAAATCTGGAAGTCATCATCACAAGAACATCTACGATCAAATGACTAAACTAAGAGTATTCTAAAAGCTAAAAATACATAAGAAGCTAGTCCATGCCGGAAGTTCAAGGCATCAAGAAATGAAAGAGAAGATCCAGTCCAAGCTAGAAGCATTAGCTCACCCTGAATTTCCGATATGACGAAGACTGGCTAGAGTCACTGCTGAGTTGAAGATGACGAAACGTTTGCTGCACTCCACAAATAACAAGAAGAAAACATAAAAGTAGGGGTCAGTACAAAACACGGGTACTGAGTAGATATAATCGGCCAACTCAAAATAGGGAAAAATATATATCAAATATTATCGTAAATCAACTATAAAACTCAACATGTAGCAACAACAAGTACTATAATCATCAATAAGTACCATCAAGTTCATCCATGAGGGCTCAAGCCTCAATGCCATACTCATTTGGGAATTAAGTTTATTAAGTTGAGTATATTATCATCTTTCAAGATTCATTATCTTTCTTCCTCTTGTGTCGGTACGTGACACTCCGATCCCCTACTACTATGTGTCGGTACGTGATACTCCGATCCCCTAATTCTATGTGTCGGAACGTGACACTCCGATCCCCTAATTTTATGTGTCGGAACGTGACACTCCGATCCCCTACATGTGTCGGAACGTGACACTCCGATCCCCTACATGTGTCGGTACGTGACACTCCGATCCCCTAATTCTATGTGTCGGAACGTGACACTCCGATCCACTAATACTATGTGTCGGAACGTGACACTCCGATCCACTAATATCATTCTGTAAATCATCAAGCCTTCTCTATTCCAAGGCATCATCAATCCCATTACTTAAATTCATCAAGCCTTCTTCTATACCAAGGCATCATCATTAATAATGTATATTAAAGTTTCTTTTCAAGATTTGGGATTCAATATTTTCATCATGCTTATCTTATCACAATCACATAATCATATTCATGCAAACATACCATTAAGCATATAGTAGGGTTTACAATACTACCAATACATATCATTCACTATTAAAAGTTTACTTATGAAGCATGAAAACCATAACCTACCTTCACCGAAGAATTGAAATCAAGCAAGTTAATCCTCAAAGCTTGTTGTTTTCCTCTTCTTCTCGATCGTTTCTCTCTCTCCTTTCTTGTTCTTTCAATTTTCTTTATTCAAACCCTCTTTCTTTTACCCTAATTAGTATATAATTAAGAATAAAAGATGGCAATAATACCCCACTAATTAAATTAGGGTTACCTCTTTTAACTCCCAAGAATTTGAGTTATTAATATAACCCCACGAAATCTATAATTAAGGAAAGAATAGTCCCAAAACGTCCCTCAAAACGTGTAAGGAAATCCGATTCTGCCTGGGATTTGCGCAACCCGTGACGGGCCGTCGTGCCTGCGACGGTCCGTCCTGCAGGTCGTTGCAAGGGTCAGAGAGTCAATTTCCACTGAACAATCTATGACGGTCCGTCACGCCTGTGACGGTCCGTCCTGCCATTCCGTCACGAAGATTAGAGAGTCGATTTTCAGTACCCAATTTCAGATTTTCTAAGTGTTTTGAAACGATACCCTGCGACGGTCCGTCGTGCCCATGACGGTCCGTCGTGGGGTCCGTCGCTTCTGTCAGTTTTTCCAGAATTGGAGTCTGTTGCTCCAAACGACTAAACAGGTCGTTACAATAGATACCAATTTACCCATCGTTCGTCCCCGAACGATCACAGGAAGGAAAACAAGGAAGAAAAGGAGTACCTGAATCTGTAAACAGATGTGGGTATCTTTCTTGCATATCTGCCTCCTTCTCCTAAGTGGCTTCTTCAACCGGTCGATTCTTCCATTGCACCTTGATGGATGCAATCTCTCTTGACCTCAACTTGCGAACTTCTCTATCTAAGATAGCAACAGGCTCCTCCTCATAAGACAAGTTCTCATCAAGAAAGACTGAATCCCAACGGATGATGTAATTTCCATCCCCATGATATCTTTTCAACATAGACACATGGAATACCGGATGCACTCCGGACAGCCCTGGAGGCAAGGCTAACTCATAAGCCACCTCTCCTACTCGCTTAAGTACTTCAAATGGTTCAATGTACCTTGGACTTAGCTTACCCCTTTTACCAAACCGCATCACCCCTTTCATTGGTGAAACTTTCAACAAGACTTGTTCACCCTCCATGAACTCTAAGTCTCTAACCTTTCGATCTGCATATTCTTTTTGTCTACTTTGCGCCGCTAGAAGCTTTTCTTGAATAGACTTCACTTTCTCTATCGAATCCCTCAAAAGGTCAGTACCCCAAGGCCTAACCTCAAATGCATCAAACCAACCAATGGGAGACCTACATCTCCTACCATACAATGCTTCAAATGGATCCATATCAATGCTTGAGTGATAGCTATTATTGTATGAAAACTCCGCTAAAGGTAAGAAGCTATCCCAATGGCCACCAAACTCTATCACACATGCACGAAGCATATCTTCCAACACTTGAATCGTTCTCTCAGACTGACCATCGGTCTGAGGATGGAACGCAGTACTAAGGTCCAACCTAGTACCCAATTCCGCATGCAATGTTTTCCAAAACTTAGAAGTAAACTGCGTACCTCTATCTGATATGATGGATAGTGGAACCCCATGCACTCGCACCACTTCCGAGATGTAAAGTTTGGCTAACTTCTCTGCATTGTAAGTCACCTTGACCGGAATGAAGTGAGCAGACTTAGTTAACCTATCAACAATTACCCAAATAGAATCAAACTTTCCAAATGTCTTGGGAAGACCAACCACAAAGTCCATTGCAATTCTTTCCCACTTCCATTCCGGAATGGGCATTCTCTGAAGGGTTCCTCCGGGCCTCTGGTGTTCATACATTACTTGTTGACAGTTTGGACATCTGGCAATAAAATCAACAATATCACGCTTCATTCTACTCCACCAAAAGTGTTGCTTTAGGTCACGGTACCTCTATCAGAATAGTGTTGATCAAATCATCAACTCGGGGTACACATACCCTTCCCTTGATTCTCAAAACACCTTCCTCATCGATTTGTGCTTCCTTAGCCTCTCCTCGCAATACCTTATCTTGGATTCTGCGCAGTTTCTCATCATCGAACTGTCTTCCCTTAATCTTGTCAAGAAAGGAAGATCTTGCCTCCACAGAAGCCAACAATCCTCCCTTCTCATTTACTTCTAATCTCATCAAGTCATTAGCTAGAGTCTGAACCTCTCTAGCCAATGGGCGTCTAGAAGCTTGCAAGTGAGCTAGACTTCCCATGCTTCCCGCCTTCCTACTTAAAGCATCCGCTACAACATTCGCCTTTCCCGGATGATACAAGATAGTGATATCGTAGTCCTTTAGTAACTCCATCCACCTCCTCTGTCTTAAGTTCAAATCTTTCTGAGTAAAGACATACTGTAGGCTACGATGATCCGTATACATCTCATACTTAACCCCATATAAATAGTGTCTCCATTGCTTTAATGCAAACAATACCGCGGCCAATTCCAAATCATGAGTGGGATAGTTATGTTCATGCACTTTTAATTGTCTTGAAGCATAAGCAATCACACTCTTCTCTTGCATTAGTACTGCACCCAAACCAGAATAGGATGCATCACAATAAACAATGAAGTTCTTACCCTCTACTTGCAAGGTAAGGATAGTTGCGGTAGTCAACAAAGTCTTGAGTTTCTGAAAGCTTTCCTCACACTCATCCGACCATACAAATGGAACATTTTGCTTAGTCAAGTTCGTCAGTTGGGAAGCAATAGAAGAGAATCCCTTGACGAATCGGCGGTAGTAGCTAGCTAACCCAACAAAGCTCCTTATTTCTGACACATTAGTAGGTCTTACCCAATTCTTCACTGTCTCAATCTTAGAAGGATCCACCATCACTCCATCCTCAGAAACCACGTGTCCCAAGAAGGACACTGCATCTAGCCAAAACTAACACTTAGAGAACTTGGCATAAAGCCTTTTCTCCCTCAACATTTCCAATACCATTCTCAAATGATCTTCATGTTCTTTCTTGATCTTTGAGTATACCAATATATCATCAATAAATACGATCATGAAGAGGTCCAAATATGGCTTAAAAATCCCATTCATCAAGCTCATGAACGCAGCGGGGGCATTCGTAAGACCAAAGGACATCACTACAAATTCGTAATGCCCATACCTCGTTCGAAAAGCAGTCTTTGGCACATCCATTGCCCATATTTTCAACTGATGATAACCGGATCTCAAGTCAATCTTAGAGAAGACACAAGCACCTTGTAACTGATCGAACAAGTCATCAATACGGGGAAGAGGATACTTGTTCTTTATGGTTACCTTGTTTAGTTGTCTGTAGTCTATACACATTCGAAAACTCCCATCCTTCTTCTTTACAAACAAAACCGGAGCACCCCAAGGAGATGCACTTGGTCTAATAAAGCCTTTGTTCAATAACTCTTGAAGTTGTGCCTTTAACTCTCTTAACTCCGCGGGAGCCATTCTATAAGGGGGTATAGAAATGGGGCGAGTACCGGGTTCAAGATCAATACAGAAGTCAATATCCCTATCCGGTGGCATACCAGGAAGATCTGCAGGGAACACATCCAGAAACTCACGAACTACTGAAACCGGCTCAATCGAAGGTACTTGGGTAGTGTCATCCTTGAGATGTGCCAAGAAATCTAAACACCCTTTACTAATCATTTTCTTAGCACGAAGAAAGGAGACGATGCGGACCGGATTGGAAGTGTAGTCACCCTCCCACACTAACGGGTCTGTCCCAGGCTTGGCTAACGTCACCATTTTAGCATTACAATCCAAGATTGCAAATTGCGGAGAAAGCCAAGTCATACGCAGAATCACATCAAAATCATCCATTTCTAAGATAACCAAATCTACATAAGTGTTGCTCCCCACAAAGTTTACCAAACAAGACCTATATACCTTTTCAACTACCACAGACTCACCCACCGTAGTAGAGACACGAATAGGCATATCAAGAAATTCACAATGTAAATTTAGACCATTAGCAAATGAGGAAGATACATAAGAAAATGTGGATCTGGGATCAAATAATACAGAAGCCATGTAATCACAAACCAGAAGATTACCTGTGATGACAGCATCAGATGCCTCCGCTTCAGACCGCCTAGGGAAGGTGTAACAATCGGCCCTATCGTTCGTCTGTCCGTTGCCCCTACCATGTTGTGATGTAGTGGTCCCAGTTTGCCCATTACCTCTGCCGTTTTGGTGACCACCATTACCTCGACCACCACGTCCTCCAGAATAACGGCCTCTACCATGACCACCTCTACCTCTAGCTATTGGGGGTCTATAACTTTGTCTGGGACAATTTTTCCTAATATGTCCAATCTCCCCACATCCATAACATTCTCTGGAGTCAATCATAGGCCCCTCGGAGAAGTGTTGACCGGTCTGAGGTGGTCCCCCAACTATAGTCTGTAGTGAAGACTGAATTGGTCGGACTGAGTAACTTCCCGAACCCTGTCCTCTAGTGTAAGAACCATTAAACTCACCTCCCTTTCGAAACCTTTTTGATGTCGATGTTGTGGTGAAGTCGTCTGGCTTCACTCCTTCCACTTCTATCACAAAGTCTACCACTTCTTGGAAGGATTTTACCGTTGCCGCTATCTGTAAGGCCGAAATCCGCAATTCTGACCTCAACCCCTTCACAAACCGGCGAATGCGCTCTTGAGGACTGAAACAGAGTTGAGTGGCATATCTGGACAGTGCACGGAACTTAGCCTCATAAGCATTAACCGACATCCTACCTTGCTCTAGGCTCGGGAACTCATCCCTTTTCCTATCCCTCAAAGTCCGGGGGATATACTTCTCCATAAACAAGCTAGAGAATGAGGCCCAAGTCATAGGTGGTGCCTCTGTCGGTTGACACTCAACATGGGATCGCCACCATATTTTGGCGTTCCCTTGAAACTGATAAGTCACAAACTCCACACCAAACCGTTCTACTATACCCATTTTGTGTAGTAGCTCGTGACAGTCAACCAGAAAATCATAAGCATCCTCCGATTCCGCACCCTTGAAGACTGGAGGTTTCAATTTAAAGAACTTACTGAAAAGTTCATGCTGATCACTTGTCATTATAGGCCCAGTAGACAGACGTGGAAACGTGCCTACTTCCAATGGAACATCCATACGGGGAGCCATAGTAGCCGCATGTTGTACCTCCGGAGCCTGAGGTGCTGGTGCAGAAAACACTAGGGGTGTCTGGCCCTGATCAGATAACCCGCTAAGATAAGCCAGAACCTGATTGATCATCTCTGGGGTAGGTTGGGGTGGCAATCCCTCATTCTGCACTTGTTCAGTTTCCCCATCCTCCCCTTCTCTTATTACTTCCTCCGTCGGTGGAGGAGTCACTGCCCTAGTATCAGATGGGCTAGGTGCTCGTCCTCTTCCTCTAGAGGACGTCCTCCCACGACCTCTACCACGGCCCCTTGCCGCTGTTCTTCCTCGAGCCACAGCCCCAGTGGCTGGCTCAGTTGTTTCTTGTCTGTCCGGTGTTGGTATTGGCGTAGTCATTGCTCTAGTTCTAACCATCTACAAAAGAGAGTTAAGATGGTCAGATACCAATTCGTATCGCCTAGATACCAATTGGACTCAAGTAGTAGCACGAAAGAAAGAATGAAAGAGTGAAATTTTCCTAAAGTCTTATAGCCTCTCAAAGAAAAGTAAAGGCGTCCCCCTACCGTTCCTTAAGACTCTACTAGACTTGTTCTTGTGTGATGAGACCAATGAACCTAATACTCTGATACCAAGTTTGTCACGACCCAAATCCGGGCCACGACTGGCACCCACACTTACCCTCCTATGTGAGCGAACCAACCAAATCTAAACCTTAACATTTCAATATAATATCAACAAAAGTAATGCGGAAGACTTAAAATCATTAATAAAATCAATAACTATTATTATCCCCAAAATCTGGAAGTCATCATCACCAGAACATCTACGATCAAATGACTAAACTAAGAGTATTCTAAAAGCTAAAAATACATAAGAAGCTAGTCCATGCCAGAAGTTCAAGGCATCAAGACATGAAGGAGAAGATCCAGTCCAAGCTAGAAGCATTAGCTCACCCTGAATTTCCGATATGACGAAGACTGGCTAGAGTCACTGCTGAGTTGAAGATGACGGAACGTTTGCTGCACTCCACAAATAACAAGAAGAAAACATAAAAGTAGGGGTCAGTACAAAACACGGGTACTGAGTAGATATCATCGGCCAACTCAAAATAGGGAACAGTATATATCAAATATTATCGTAAATCAACTATAAAACTCAACATGTAGCAACAACAAGTACTATAATCATCAATAAATACCATCAAGTTCATCCATGAGGGCTCAAGCCTCAATGCCATACTCATTTGGGAATTAAGTTTATTAAGTTTAGTATATTATCATCTTTCAAGATTCATTATCTTTCTTCCTCTTGTGTCGGTACGTGACACTCCGATCCCCTACTACTATGTGTCTGTATGTGACACTCCGATCCCCTAATTCTATGTGTCGGAACGTGACACTCCGATCCCCTAATTCTATGTGTCGGAACGTGACACTCCAATCCCCTACATGTGTCGGAATGTGACACTCCGATCCCCTACATGTGTTGGTACGTGACACTCCGATCCCCTAATTCTATGTGTCGGAACGTGACACTCCGATCCACTAATACTATGTGTCGGAACGTGACACTCCGATCCACTAATATCATTCTGTAAATCATCAAGCCTTCTCTATTCCAAGGCATCATCAATCCCATTACTTTAATTCATCAAGCCTTCTTCTATACCAAGACATCATCATTAATAATGTATATTAAAGTTTCTTTTCAAGATTTGGGATTCAATATTTTCATCATGCTTATCTTATCACAATCACATAATCATATTCATGCAAACATACCATTAAGCATATAGTAGGGTTTACAATACTACCAATACATATCATTCACTATTAAGAGTTTACTTATGAAGCATGAAAACCATAACCTACCTCCACCAAAGAAATGAAATCAAGCAAGTTAATCCACAAAGCTTGGTGTTTTCCTCTTCTTCTCGATCGTTTCTCTCTCTCCCTTCTTGTTCTTTCTATTTTCATTATTCAAATCCTCTTTCTTTTACCCTAATTAGTATATAATTAAGAATAAAAGATGGCAATAATACCCCACTAATTAACTTAAGGTTACCTCTTTTAATCCCCAAGAATTTGAGTTATTAATATAACCCCACGAAATCTATAATTAAGGAAAGAATAGTCCCAAAACGTCCCTCAAAAGGTGTAAGGAAATCCGATTCTGCCTGGGATTTGCGCAACCTGTGACGGGCCGTCGTGCCTGCGACGGTCCGTCCTGCAGGTCGTCGCAAGGTTCAGAGAGTCAATTTCCACTGAACAATCTATGACGGTCCGTCACGCCTGTGACGGTCCGTCCTGCCATTCCATCACGAAGTTCAGAGAGTCGATTTTCAGTACCCAATTTCAGATTTTCTAAGTGTTTTGAAACGAGACCCTGCGACGGTCCGTCGTGCCCATGACGGTCCATCGTGGGTTCCGTCGCTTCTGCTAGTTTTTCCCGAATTGGAGTCTGTTGCTCCAAACGACTAAACAGGTCGTTACAGCAATCTAACGTAGAATGCCATCGGATAAAGGAACATAAGAGAGAGAGGCCTTATGGAGCTAAGTTCTATGGCACGATCCAAGAGTAATGAAGAAAGTTAAACTCTATCGTCCTTATAGCCTCTTGTCCATGGATGTGTCGCGACTCACACCAATGACCAAGTTACTACTAGACATGGCTTGTAAGACAGTTTAAACCCTAAACTATTTTCCATACCCTTATTCTATGATACAAAGTCTGTCACGACCCAAAAGAACCCCCTAAAAGATAGGGAGAACACTTATTTCATGACCGGGCGTACTTGACCTTTTGGGGTCATGAACAATCCCTTTATGTATCATTCATTGCATAACACAGTAAAAGTAGTGCGGAATTAAAACTTTTCACAAAAACTAATATAGAAAGGAATTCTTTGTAAATATTTGGAAAATATCATCATCACAAGCCAAACTTAAAGTCACGACATAATAAACTTAGGGACATGACCCTTTATATTTGAAATAATGTTGGAGGTAAAATTTTAATTGAAATTTTAGTGAAAATTTTAAAGCCACACTTCTAATGTGTTGTTTTTACAATTATAAAAATGGGACACTTTAAAAGTGTTGCCATATATGCAAATAGTTGTTGTCAATTATATCATATTGTAACAACACTTATAAAGTGTAGTTTATACAATTAAATGGTGTAATTTTAAATGTTGCCAATATTAAGTGTAGCTTAACGTTAAAAACAATGGCTATGCTTGGAAAGCCTCCCTAAAAATATTTTAGGCAACACTTTACATGTGTTGTCCGTATTAGTGCGGCTATAGGCCTAAAATGTTGTAGTGAAAAACTCCTTTGCTTTGATCATCAAGGATTCATACCCACAATTCATCCATAACATCAATATGAGGAAGTAGCTGCAGTTATCTTTACATAAACAAATCCTACAATGAAGCACTATAGAATGGAGATTGAAGTAAAAACCATACAATGACAATCAATAGGAGTAGAGATCAAATATTAAGCATCAACCTACAGTGGACCAATAACACATAGTTCAGCATCCTATTAATTCATAGGTTTTAGATATAAGCAATTCAACATGCTAAAATCATAATTAAATCAACATATATGAAGATCACAAAGCTCTCAAATCGGCTAAATCGAGAGCTTTAATAAAGCATGCGCTCATCATGAAATTGGATTGAAATTCATGTTATAATTAACATATTAACATCAATTAATCATAAGGAAGTCCCTAAGAACGTTTTGAGAAAGAACTCATGGCTAGATTTGAAGATAAGAGGTTTGATCATATTTTTATCTTTGAAAACATTGGGAAGAACTCTCTAGATGGAAGGTAACTACATATGAAGGACTACCATACTTTTCTACGTGAGAAGCCCACAAAAAATTGAAGTAGAAACCATGAAAATCAAACCTCTAGCTTGAACATTAGTTTTCCCTCCAATGAAGGTTTGAGAGAAATTAGAACATAAGATATATTTGGGATTTTGGCTTGTGAATGGGGTTAAAAGGTCCTAAAACATTTTATAACCGTCTCCCTAAGTTACCAAAACACCTCCATACTTATTGGGACTTTTAAACTTGTCCAAATTGACTTTAAAACGACATGACTAGATCTGGGAAGTGGCTTCGCGTCGCGGAGGCATCCTCTGATTTTGCCCCAAAACATTTTTGAGGTAGTAGGGTGCGTGTTGGGTGCGCGTTGCACAAGCACATTAAATGTCAGGCGCACGACGCGAGGGAAGCCCCGATTCTGGTTGCTCCTCGCTGCCTTGGGCAGCCTCTTGGTCAAACGTTTGGGTCCTCCTTGGGGGCCCTTCGGGTGGTTATCTGGGTGTCATATCCGGACATTTTGACCCTTAACATGTCTATAGGATTCTATGGTCACCCGTATTGATTTTAAACTCCATACAACACATATAAACAGGGCGAACATACATGGACATACTTACACGTCTAAAGACCCACTTTCGAACGTCTTAGATATTCTTGGACGTTTGAACTACATACGAATTCGAATCAAGTATACATATAGAACATTTAATGAACATATTTTAAACCTTTTTGGAAACATGTGAGGATCTAAGCACATTAGTTCATTTCCGGGGTCTTACAATATCCGCCACATTTTGTCTTAAAATCACACTTGGAACATTTTAAAACATTATCAAGGACTCAATGAATCATAGAGCAGATCACAACATTCACATAAAAGTGAATGAACCAAACTTACGAGGAGAAAAAATATCGAACCCACTTAGCATTCAAAGAAACACAAGGAAGAAACACTTTTATTGACTCTCTAAATGCATCAAAACCTAGGATCTTATCATATTCATAGAAGGAACATCCTTCTCCTAATTATAACATGGTATTTACATTTTAATTAATTAAGATCTCATTATTCAACCATATTATTATCACACTGAGGCAGATTCAAGAATTCTCAAGAAGCAAGTAAGCAGTCATACTTCAATGCACATAAACTTGAGCTAAGTAAATTAACAATGATCTTTATTAACTAGACCTAGCGCCATAAAGGTCATACTCAACCCTACAATTCTTAGTCTTGTATAAGGAGGAACTCCTTCTCCTCAACGTACTTACAAGTCTGATCACCCAAGTAAAGCACAAGGTCAATTCATTTTAATTAGAATATCTCAACATTAGACAAAACATGCTCATAGTCTATCCCTAATGAAGTTAGAATGGTACATCACACCACACACATTTAAACATTAGGAAGTCATTTCAAATATATTTCAATTTCAAACGTAACAATAGCTTTCATAAAAATGCTTCATTTAGAGAAAATTGTGCATTTATAGGAACACACATGCACTAGCTAAACATTATTTCAGTTCGCAAGAGTGAGCCTAAATTCATAACTCCCAAATCATAAGTCACATAATTTTTCAAGAAATTCATCATTTTTATTTCAAGCAGACTCAAAATTTTCATTATGAGGCTAAACACTACACATTAAAGGAGACTACAAACATGTTTCATACATTAACTCATGAAGTTAAATGAGCAACAATAATATCAAAATGGACAATCCAAATGAGAAAACCATAATTTGATAAAAAATCCTTCTTCATGCAATTAAGAATCTTCAAAACATGCCTAACATGGGGTCAAATAAGGCATATATAACATATGGAGAACATGTACCCATAGTTATATGCAAGACTCTTATCAAGAACAATCTAATACGAACTCCTTAGTTTCAAGCTCAAATATGAACAGAAGGACAAAATAAGAAATCTACAACCTTACTACTCAAATCATCATCCCCCAAATAGGGTAAACACACTTAAGAGCAACTTAACCCAACCTCAAGATGACCTTAGCTTATGAACCTTCATCATCATCATTTAAAGGTTATTACCAACCTAAAAGTTTTAGAGTAACTCGACACCGGGACATCAATGGCACATAAAATCTTATAAATTAGGAACATTATGCCCCATTTGGGTTATGCCCAATCACATAATCCCCTTAAACACCAAGGTCAAGGCAAGCAAAAAAACCTATATACTTCTCACATAAGAAAGATTAACATAATTTCGGGTTTTCACAACTACTCTCTTATTAAGGAGCCTACAAACTCGACCATCACCATCCTTCTATTCTTAAGACCAAATAAAAATGCATACCATTCAATTTAGGTTATACTACCCAACATCATAAAGTCTCAACTATACCATGAACATAAAAGGATCATACAACATTAGGGGAAACCAATAGAGGAGACATAGCCATAAGTCCTTTTCTTTTCTTTCAGTTCCAAGGTAAGGTAAATTCTAGGTAAATCCAACCCACATCATCACCCTACCAAGATACGCCTGATACCATCACGTATAGTTACAAGCCCATACAAAGAACTCCAATCCAAACAAGGCAACTATTAGGAATCACACATAGAAGGCAATACATTAATCATTACACCTATACAAGGGCAACATTGAACAATTACACATATAAGGGCAATCATGCTTTAACAGGTACTCACTAAACATTGTAAGCTCAAATCATAACATTAGGCTACTATCTTGCAAAATCATATAGTAACACGCCAATAATAAAAAAAAGCTCAATTCAACTATAACAACTTCTTTAGCAAGATATAACTAACTCCTAATATAAATCTTCACATAATATGTCATTTATCATAATTTACATATATAACCACAAATGGTATCACACCAACATATATGAAGGTTCACCTTCACACATACTCATCAATTATAAAATCTCCCTGAAGCATAGAGATACCATGTCATCCAAGAAATCACATCCAAAGACCACCAGAGAAGAATTTCATAAGATATAGATCTTATAGAAATTAGTTCTACTGCACGACATACGAATGATAAAGAATGGAAACTCTATCGTCCTATAGCCTCTCATTCATATGAGACATTGGACCGTAAAACCACTTTCATAATCTTCTTCTCTGATACCACGTTTATCACAACCAGGGAGCACCCTTAGAAGCAACATGACGTACTTGACCTCTCGGAGGTCTTATATAAGCCCATAGTTATCATTAATCACATTTTTACAGTAAATTTAGCAGAAAATTTAAACCTTTTATAGCACATCATATGCTAGAAATATCACTTCCATTATATATATAAAATATAAGTCACAATACATATTTAGACTCTAAGTCTCTTTAGCCATCTTAGACTCAACATCATTGAATATAATAGGGACACAACCCCTTTGACATACATTCATAAACTAAACTATTATAAGACTTTATAGAAACCTGACATAAGAAATCCTTATACTTAAGGATCCCTTCTGTTGAGCTTGGGAATCACATATCAAGATCTTCATCATAGAGACATCCTTTAAGCCTCCATAACCTAT
The DNA here is from genome assembly GCF_036512215.1 of Solanum lycopersicum. Lineage (NCBI taxonomy): Eukaryota > Viridiplantae > Streptophyta > Magnoliopsida > Solanales > Solanaceae > Solanum > Solanum lycopersicum. The sequence continues at coordinate 42,844,177 of NC_090811.1, read as the reverse complement.
ATTTTGTGTAAAAAGAAGTAAAGAATGGTGTTAGTACGAGAATGCACTAAGCATGAAAACTAGTAAAAAACATGCATTTAAAAGGGACATTTTATTTTGTCAATCATGTATGCATGTCTTTTAGTAAAACATCATAGGTATTTGAATATAATAAGCACAACATAGCTCATACACTTCACATAACCATGGATATTATTCATTAAATTATATAAAGACATATTATTCTATTAAAGTACATTTAGCATATTCATAGTATTACCTTATCTTTTATCTTAAGTCTTTAACCCCCAATTATCCCTCTACTAGCACTTGGTGCAATGCATGAATAGCCTCCCATTCCACTACTCACACTCAAGCATAACCTTTAACGTCACCAAGCTGAACATTCGCATAACCTTCATACACTTAAACATAGGTATTCATAGGAACATAGCATATCCTAAGCTACCTACGTCACATATGAACTAACATGTTCCATGAACCACATATAGGACTCACTTCAAGACTACATGAAAGTCAACACTATCTATAACATCATATAGGCAATACTTACCGAACGCATACTTGAACTTCACATCGTATAGATATCACAATATCCTACTCATAATCTCCATGTAAGCCTACTAGTGTAATAAACATGTGAAGTCCCATAACCTCACACATACTAAGTAAACTTACAAAGGAGACTACAAGCCTTAACATGCACTTCATACATCAACAAGACAAGCAAAGGCAATCTTCTTCTTGTCAAGCAAGACCTCATCATATAGTCAATAAGACCCATACTATGCATATAAGGTAAGAACACATCATATAGACTCATACCATGCATATAATCACAACAAGTATAAAACACTACAATGTAATGTATAAGAAACATAGACATAATCATATACATTAGAACACCTTCCTAGAACTCCCTTAAAAAGCTACTGGTTCAATGCATAGGTAAAGTCTCACATACACACCTACAATAAGCAACTTCCCTTAGGTTATCCTTGTTAGGGTCCTTAGTTTACTACCATTGTAATTTTTACAATAGGGTAACTATAGCCGTAACTGACACTAAGACCATGGGTGCTAAACATGCACTTTTATGTTGTAGAGCCTTACACCAAGGGAGGTGCTCTACTTAGCCAAATTAGAATATTAACACCTTCTAGAATACTATGTGATATCATTTGCTTGATCATATGTGGAAAACATACTTTGTGGAACATGGAAGCATACATGGAAATATAACTCTTTGCCTTTTGCACGAGGCTAACCACCTCGTGAGGACTATGATGAACCTACCTTCCTACAATGTGAAAGGATAACCCTCATCTTGATAGGTCATAGACGAGAGTTCATCAACCTAAATCATGTGAGAAATCCTTTCACGTGGACATAGCATATGTATAGTACCATCTAGTTTAGGGTACACTTGAAAACACCTTTCAATGCCCCTCTTTTGACCTTATCATCATACATGTGTGTGTATACATATATGTGAGAAATCCTTTCACACAACACAATAATACCATACATATTAATACATTAACATAGTGATGCATTCACATTCACGTACATAACAAGTTCACATACCCTTGCCCATACTAGTACACCAATCAAGTCATCCTTGTTAAGGGATACATAGCTATACCTCATGAACATATACATTACATGCATGGTAGTAGACACTAGTGCATATGACAATATCTTCATTCGATACCATGAACTTATACTAGTTAGTCTACATGATCACCTCATAGCTATCAAAAAAACCTTGATGTAGCCACTCACATAGGACCATAACGCACCTTAGAGTATTGACCACACAACACAATTTAGCATAGGAGACAAGCGAACTTCATATTACAGTTAAGACTCCTAACCTTATCTAACATTCCCATAGGGATACATAGGTAAGGGATTATTAATCATTTTTACTCATCAACGGAACCACCTAAAAATATCCCTAACATAGTTATACATATGCCTTTGCAATAGCTATACAACCTAAATCACTAGACAAGAAGACTAGGCATAAGACTTCACATTCGGTGATCATCACTAACATACATTCATAATATAATTTCCTTAAAGGCGATGATCACATCACACATATATTGACAATAAAGTAAACACCATCACCATAAGTGGACTTTAGCACACAATGCCATAGAAGGCTTCATCAACTACAAACTCTATAGTAAAGTAGAGGGGAAGAGCCATTCTTACAAATTCATTAACCATTGATCATCATTGATAAATACACATTTTTAATCAACAATTAATGTATAGGGATGTAGCTAGATTTACTTTAACATAAATGAAATCATGAAGAAGTCACTACAAGATCATACTACAAACTAGTAAACTACATCACTAAGTCAATAAAGATTAGAGAGGCACATATAACTTACTAATATCCCTTACTTTAATCATCATGTTCGACATTTATAATTCACCACTATTACCAATCTAGGTCAGTAGCTAAAGACATAAAAACCAAGTCAAAATCATGCTTCATCTACCTTAGAATTGAGATCACATCATGCACATTACAATATTAATATAGGCTAAAAGTATGTAAATGAATACTCACCAAAACTCCTTTTCTTTGATAATCAAGTATCATACCCACAATTTATCCATAATATCAACATAAGGCAGTAGATACAATTATATTTACATAAGCGAATCCTACATATATACACTACAGAATGGAAATTACAATGAATGTCCTACATTAACAATCAATAGGAAGTAGAGATAAAGTCTTCATGTATCAACCGACATTCGAGCAATAAAACGTAATTCAACATCACATTACATCATAGGCTGTAGATATAAGCAATTCAACATTCTATGGTCATTATTCAATCAATCTAAAGTCAAGATCACAATTCCCACACATAGGCTAAATCGAGTGTTTTTAGGTATCATGGGTTCATCATGAAATCGGATTGAAATTCACATTACAATAAACATATTAACATCAATTCATCATGAGAAAGCCTTTACAAACATTTTGAGAAATAATCCATAACTAGATTTGAAGATAAGAGGTTCGATGATATCTTATCATTGAAAATATTGAGAAGAACTCTCTAGATGGAAGGTTAATGTAACAACCTTGAAACTACTATGGTAAGTAATACATAAACGTACCTAGAATGCATAGGTTAGATCGAGTTCACATGACTGGATGCGTGTTGAACCAGTCCCCTAGACCTATGAACCAGCCAAGCCAACCAACATGTTGAGTTGGTTGATCTAGGAAGGGTTGGTTCCAGCTATTCTAGGTCCCCTAAAAACTAGGATTCACCCAGGTGAGTCTTAACCAGACTTAGAGGGTCAGTCCTATGTCTTAAGGGTTCTAGAGGTAAAAAGGTAATTTTTGGGATAGGGGTTGTATAATAATTAGCCTAGGTTTATATTTATTTCATTAAATAAGGTTTTTAATTAGTCAATATGGATCAAAGCTCATTGGTCAAACCTGAGTTTTACCATATCTCCACACACGGGTTCGAGGCGAGTTGGAGGCATTAAAGTGGGCGATTTAAGTGAATTAAATAAGACAAAAATAAGGAGGGGCATTATAGTAACTTAAAATATAGAGTAAAATATAAATTTAACATTTAAATTGTGTTGAATAAAAACCCCCAAGAAAAGGGGGTGAACGACTCCAACTAGGAGTGTACTCCATCTACACTCTTAATTCATTATATATCCACAAAAAGTTTTCTGCTTTACCTTGCAATTCAAAAACAGAAAATTTAAATAAGTTTACTGTTCTAAGAGATGTTTGCATTCATCCATCAAAATCAAAAAGAAAATTCCATACGCCTAAGTATTATAAGTAATCACAAATATAACTTCACTTGTGAACAAGAATCAAGGCTCGGAAGAGAGGTTTGTGTGTGGTTTAGGACGTGTTTGTGGCTGGTTGTCAATTTTAAAAAGGTATGGATTTTCTTCTCTCTTGATCACCTTCCAAAAATTCCCCTAAGGCTCAGTTCAAATCCAATCTAATAACTAAGGTTGTCCGTGTTGCATGCCCTTGTCATTAGATCCTATGAACGATTGATGCATGAGTTGGTATGTCTTTTGGTATATGATTCTAGGAATGATTGTGATTGTTTGAAATCTCTGTTTCCTATTGTTTATGATTTTTTTAGGTATACCCAAATTTTGAATGTTACATGTGCACAAGTATGCTATTTTCCATGATTATGTTGTTATAGTCTACTTGAAGAAATTGTGAATTATGTGTTACGTAATGTTGTGTGTTTAACATGCAAGAAGAAATCGTGATGTTCATGAACAAGGAAATTAAAATAAAGTCCTTAACAATTTTTTTCAAGGTTCATGTAAAAATCTAATGCAAGAAAAAGAGATGTTGCCTAAGGGATTCGAACACGGGTTTTCTTGATCAAAATTTTGAGGCTCATAATTCTTACATATAATAAAATAAAACGCAGCAACTAGGGATCGAAGTTGGGTACCTTGGCCGAATGTGCAAGATGCATAAGTCATGTACAACATGCACTTAGATGATCATTAAAAATTTAGCCAAATATGAGTAACCCGGAAGGGGTACTACCAAGAGTGTAAAGTACACTAAAGGCAATGTGCAGAGCATATGATGTATGTTAATGGCAAGATGAAGAAATGAACATTCACGTAATGAGGTGAGTAATAATGTTAATTAATGATGCTAATGAAAATAGCGACAACATAATAATAGGCTAAGATAAATGGTGAGACAACTCTCAACCAAGTCTAAGTAAAGGTCACCAGAAGTACTCACCTAAGAGAGTGTTGAAATATTAAGAGACAAATCTCAATCACATTTTATATGGTAGTGTATGGACAATTCACACTTAACACGTAAATAAAAGATGAGAAATCATCTAATGAGCTATGAGTACATCTTGCTAGAAGCAAACTTCGATGATGTATGAGTTAAATATAAAAAGGAAGTTTAAACTAAGCACCAATAGACTAGTTATGAGTGGTGATGCCTTCTTTAGGGAGGGGCGGAGGTTCACTTAATTCTAATGAAGATTAGACTGTCCACGAAGGTGTGTATGGGTCTCCCTAAATCTCCTAGTATTTGAACTATGTTGCCAACATAGGGAACTATCTTGGTTCGAACCCATAAAGCTAGCATGTTTTTGTTTAACTTTGGGCAGTGATTCCACCTGTTTTCGTTATGGTGAAGACACCATATTTCATGATGCTCACATGAACTATGTTGGTTAAGGTTGAAAGTTCCTCAAAGTACGAAATATAATAAAATGAACGGTAACGAAGGTGTTTGTGCAGGATAATCAGGAGGTGAAATAAGATTCAAGTAATGACATTAGGTCATTCTTGGTAATTGTACTTCATGTGTCATGACCCGTATTCTGGAATTCGTATCGATATCAGCGTCATTGACTTGTCAAAGGTCGCAGACAAGCCTCTTCTTGCATTCATGACATTCATATGGTTAATTTTAGGGGAACATTTAAAACTTTTTATATGATATGAGGTATACATAGACTTCATATGGTTATTTCATATTTACATCATATACTAAGCTCAACATTATTGTAACAACTATCTATCTTAAGAATCAAATCGATACAAGATAAGGATATATCATAAATACCTTTGCCAACCACAACCTTATTACAAAGCTTCGAAATGAAAGTATGAAAGAAACGCTAGGGACAACATCCACTAGCTATGTCTAGAACTAAGTCTAGACTAAAAATGTAGCATCCTTGAAATCAAGAGGACCTACAAAATGGTCTGGAGAAACGCTGATGTCCAAGCCGTTGCAACAATCGTAAATTTGTGATTTTTACCTGCGTCTATAAAATAGTAAATAGTAGAGATTAGTAAACCACTTGTACTAAGTATGGGTGTATGCACACATACACATGAATATATGCATGACCAATGAAACCTCTTCCTAAATAACATGCAATTTCTTAAAAGTCTGGTCATTAGACTATCCTAATTCGTTAGTTGTGAATTTTTGTATGAATATGATGTATTTTAATTCATTCAAATCACACAAATTATTTTCAATATGATTACAAGATATTAGTATCATCAACATAATTTTAGGACAACTCGGGCGAAAATCTTAGATTTTGATCCTGTTAGGCCCAGAGCTCCCATTTTAACACTTACTTTCTTTTTCATTTTTTTTCTTCTTATGGTTGTGTACTTCAATAATTCCTTTGGTCTTACATTTTACTTACAAGTGCAATGGTTCATTGTAGTCCCATTCCCACAATGAATATATGTAAGTAATCCAATTACTAATGAATAATTTCCCTACCGTGTAGTGAGTCATTCTTTACACTATACATTCATTACATTTCATAATCCATTATCTATTGATCATATGATTTATTTCATTACTTTCATGTTAGGGAAGTTTTGACATTTTTAGTTGTTATGTTTCTACTCCCTTTTATTGGCATCATAAAACAGGTTATTATAGGCCATTCCTATTTTGCTTTGCCCATTATTTGCTGAAACTTCATGAGTGGCTTTGCCCATTATATGCTGAAACTTCATGAGTGTGATATTGGAAATTGACATTCTTAAGCTCTTCTTCATAGCTAACTTTGAACATACGTTCCATCATCAATCTTTCTTACTTACATAAAGACATACTTAAGAATAATATCATGCGAGCTAACATGAAATCCAGTGTCTTCCCCACACTAAAAAAAGAGGTTATTCACCGATTACAAGTAATCTAGATCATGTGATCTACTCATGAAATCTAGTGTCTGCCCAACAAAGAAAATGAGTGATTCCAAGAAATGGCGAATCAATCTCGGGTGTTCACTCCACACCAAAAAGAGTGTCTCATGACTATAGTGAACCAAGAACATGTTTTATATATTATACATTTAATATTTACGAGACCTTGGAATTGTAGATGTAGCATCAAGACATCTCAAGTGATATGGGAGCTCAACCCAAGGGCCAGCTTTACCAAACACAGAGTCCACTTCATTTGTTTATTCGTACTTCACATTATTCATTTCGTTCTTTCGTAGGCTGATGTAAACACAAGTTATACCTAGAAGAAAGTTTACGACTCTAATCGAGATCGTCAAGTACAATGACTAAGAATGACCTAATGTCATGAATTTTAATCTGGTTTACGCTCTTGATTGTGTTGAACAAACACCTTCGATATAGTTCATTTTGTTATCTTTTATACTTTGAGGAACTCCAATCTTAACAAACATATATCATGTGAGAATTATGAAATACAATGTCTACCCCACAATAAAAAGAGGTGGAATCAACTGCCAAAGTGATCTAAATCATGATATTGTGCATGGGAATTGAATCCTGCCTGATACCTATATTGGCAGTATAGGCTCGAAGACTAGGAGATTAAACAGACCCATACCCGGCATGCCATACAATCTCATGTCATGAGAGTTACATGAACCTGCGCCCTTCCCGAAAGAGGGCATCACCGCTCATAGCTATCCATCGGTGCTCAGTATAAATTTCCCTTTCATTCAAATCATACATCATGGAAGTTGTCTTCTAGTTATAGGTCATCATAGCTCAATAGATGATGTCTCATTGCATCATTTGTATTAAGTATACATCAGTCTCAATATTTTCATGAGAGTGTAGATAGAGACTGGTCTATTCATTATCTTTACACTCTCAAAGGTTAGTACGTTTTGGTAACATTTAGTTAGGTTCATTTGAGATTGCTCTCATTTTTTACATTAGTCTCTTATCATATTGTCACCACATTCATTATTATTAGCACATTTACTTTTCATAATTACTCATCCCTTTTACGAGAATTTTCATTTCATCATAATCCAATACCCTTGGCCATTTAGTGTGTTTAACACTCTTTCTTAACCCTTCTAGGGTTTCATCATTTCATTACATACATCTTAGTTATTTATCCCCTTTAACGTGAATGTTCATTTCATATTTTTTGTAGTGTTAACTCAAGCATTATTGAAGCTTGCTTCTAGATTGAGATTTACTTACATATCATCCTTAGTTTTTAATGAGGCTAGTTTCACACATTCTAACACCTTCATTCGTGAGTATTCATTTAACAAATTAGCTTTGGTGTGAGTAAGACTTGTCTTACTTCCTTTAACACCCCATTCTTGTAAATTACTTAATTTAGAACCCTTTAATTATGTTATAAATCACGTTACTTACTTACTATAGTGTAGTAGCTTCATATCACCGTTTATGGACGATGAGCACTTCATTGAATGAGTTTCATGTGTTCATAGTTCATTTTTTGTGGAGCATGTTGGGAGTTGTCCCAATGCATGTCATGCCCTTGGTTATGGATTAATTTATATTACTTTAGAAGTTATTAACATATATTTTATACTCTTACTGCACAAGAATTATCATATGATTAGTATTGGCTCAAGATTTGGGATGTTAGACTGGCAAATTCATCCTTTTTAACATAGACCAATTTCACGTATGTTCATGTTTAAATATCCATATGTATGAAACCTTAGCCAATATTTTAATCATTTAAGTAATTTTTTAGCCATTAGTATATATTAATTTTGACCAAATAGATTAGCTAACTTTATTGGAACCAAATAGCCAATTTATTTAAGATATGCTGTCATAGATGTCTTTGGCCGATTTCTTAGTTTATGGATTTTAGTGTAAGGTTTTAAGAACATATTCGACAGCATTGTATTAACATCTGATTGCTTTAACATCTTCATAACATCACAACAACAGCAAGTCAACATTCCACAAAAGAAACATATTCACTTAACACATCACGGAGTTAACTTAGCCTATTATTGATCCTTAATTATCATGATAAAATTAACTTTACACAATTACAAGTTCATAAGTTCATTCGATACTCATCATTAATGTACAATAGATTTTAAGAACAGATGAACCACATAAAAACAACATAATCTGTAACATATTCAACATTGAAATAAAAAATAATACTAAGGAAGGGAAGTTCGATGAGAACGACGTAAACAACCCCAGTTTTCAAGATATTATGAATTGTTCGAAGGAGAATAGTCTTGGAGAATGAATTCCAGCAGAGAAACCCATACCTTAATAAGAACTTAATCTACGAAAACCACCTTGAACGAACCTAGAAGAAACCTTGATAATCGTTTAAGAAATTTTCCTTTTTTTCTTGCGTTTTTTTAACTGTTTTTCTTACGCTTGTTTTGTTGTTTTAGTCGTGTATTTTTTTGAGTTTGAACATTGTTTTTAGGGTTAGGAAGTGACCTTTAATTATTCAACTTAGGGTTTAATAAGTTAATTAAATAATTTAATTAACTAATTACTAAAAAAAACTTCCTAAGTTTACTAAAAATAGGAGAATGTTGACTTGACCTAAAATGTAAATTTTTTGTGTTGACTATGGTTTAGGTAAACATTTTTACTTTATATTAATTAATTAAATCCTTTCTTATATTAATTTAGGGACCTAGGGTAAGTACTAAAGTACCCCTAAGTCATTGGAACCATAGTCAACCCTTTAACACCATCCTAGGTGAACTACTAGGATGTTTCGTTAATTATACTAGGTTACCGTATGGATTTATGTTTGATCCCTTTAATTTAATTAAATAAATGTATAATTTTAAAAATTAAGTTGCCTAAGGTAATTACTAAAGTACTCTTAAGTCTTTATAACCATAACTAATCCTTTGGACAATACTAGGTTAAATACTAGGTTGTCTTTTTCTTATCTTAACCGAAATCTTGAAACTTCTTTGTGATTTCGGTTTTTACCATTTAAATTAATTAAGTAAGCTGCTACATTATTAATTAAGTATCCTAGGGTACTTACTAATCTATCCCTATGTTTTTAGGACTATAACTATCTCTTTGGACCATCCTAGGTTAAATACTAGGTTGTCCCTTTCTTGTCTAACCCAAAATATGGAAATTTCGTTTGTAATTTTAGTTTTAACCTTTTTAAATTAATTAATTAATTTGATAACATAATTAATTAGGTAACCTAGGGGAAATACTAAAGCTCCCCTAAGTTGATAGGACTATAACTAACCTTTTGGACCATCCTAGGTTAGGTACCAGGTTGTCTCTTTAACTAGTACTAGGTTAGTGTAAACCCGATTTTTATCTTAGGTTGTCGGGTGTACTTGTGGTTCTTTTTCGGTTAGTCCTAGATTAGTTATCTATTTGGGGAAGTAGGTTAGAGTCTGAAATTTGTTAGGAAGTTAGGACCCACATGGAGTTGTCCCTTATGCATATTTTGCCCCCTTAACTACCCTAACCGAATTCGGTTAGGGTGGTTCCCTCCTTTGGTGCTTCTTCACATGTCTTGCACATGTTCTTGAACATGAATTGGTTGTAATTTCCTAAATAACTATTATTTATGGTTCCTTTGGGAATGTTTACTTATTGTCCCAAGGATCGTCACTATGTCCTAGGGCACGTTTAATCTACATGAACATTTTAATTGATCATGTGACATGGTATGTAGGCTTGACAATTGGATGCCTCATACCTTTTTGTGAGTTAGAGGAAAAAGTATTTTAGTTTAGGGTCTTCATTGCATGTATAACTCCTAACCAATCTCATTAACTTAGTTATATGGCTAACAACATTTAAGCCATTATTTTCTAATAGGCCCAATATTTTTCTTATTTTGATATTATATACAAATTGGCTAACACCCCTTAGCCATTTTTATATACTATGCCCAATATTTTAAATATTGGCATTGGAGTGCCTATGTATCCCCAATACTCATTCTTAAAGACCTATTGGGCTCTTCACGAGGCATTAAGTTTCTGGAATGTTACATCATGATGTCAATGAGAGTCTTAAACTTTATCCTAGGTATAGCTGATTTTTACATCAGCCTATGAAATGAAATGAACAACATGAAGTACAAATGAACGAATCAAATAGACTCTGTATTAGCTGAAGAAGGCTCTCGGGTTGAGGTCCCAATGTTGGGCCATCACTTGAGATGTATTAATGTTATATCCATGATCCTAAGGTCTCTGGATATGAAATGTGTTATTTACGAAACATGAAATGTATGTTATGTGCAACTATGTATGGATGATGTGTGACATATTCATGGTTTCACCTTCCTATTATTAATTAGGAAGGTAAAGAGACTTGACCTTCTAAGAAAGCATGTTGATTAGAAAGAGCCATTCTTGTTCATGCATTGCCGTTATGTGTTGCTGCATGTACCCATATTTAGTACAAGTGTGCATCAATTTCATATAATATTACTATTTTAGGTGAACGCTCAGGTAGACGTTGAAGGTATCAACGCATCTGTTCGAACATAGAGAATTCATCCAGACTTGGTAGGTCCTCATGCATTCTAGGATGCCTGCCTTTACATTTCTTGCTTCGTAGTAGGTTTTAACTAGTGGAGTATGTTCCACTAGTGTTTCTTGCCTTTTTTATTCAGACGCTTTTAATGATGTAGTTTTGTCAAGTATTACTTATGACATGAGATTCTATTTCTTTCAAGTTATATGTTTCTATAACTAGATGGTTGATGTATGATCAATTACTTCCTTACAAATACGCGTTTATATGTTTACAATATGAAGTCTACGTATACTTCAAATATAAACAAAAAGTTATAAATTTTCCGCCAAAATTAACCGTATGAATGTGATGAATGCAAGAAGAGGCTTGTCAGCGACTTCTGAGAGGTCAACAACACCGGTTGTGCTTCGGATTCTATAATCAGGGTCATGACAATCTTGGTATAAAAGCATTAGATTAAATATCCAAGATATCAGGCTAATATAAACAACGTTAAGTAGTTTCTAAGTTATTGTAGTGAAGTGCACCATTATTATGCATTAGAGATTGCATAATGCTTAAGAAAATTTCCCTCCTTCTACTCTTTATCGTGCTATGTGGAATCATGACATAATTTATTCATTAAGAATCTAATTTTATTATTTTATCTACATGTAGATAATCAATACAAGGAGAAATGTAGGCAGGAGGGTAGATGAGAAAGTTGCTAGAGGAAATAAAGTTCCTCCTCAAGCCCAATTGCTACTGATCAAGTTCCTGTCAATCCAGCTGGATTGACAAATGATTAAGTGAGGAATGCTTTGCTGCAGATGGAACATACCATAACTACTAAGGCTCAAGAAATCATGGCTCAAGCCGCAAGAGAGGGTGCTCCCAAAGAAAACCCTCACGCTACAACCATGGCTAGCAAATGCAGGGGTTTCACAAAAATGACCCTCTAGTGTACTGTGAATCAAAGACAAGTGAGGATCCCCATGATTCGTGGATGAAGTCCACAAGATCTTTTATGCCATGGGAGTAGATAAGGAGGCGAAGGCTGAGTTGACTACATAACAACACAATGATGTGGCATAGATTTTGTACCAGATGTTGGATGATAGCCGAGCACGTCGATATGTTTCCATCACTTCCAATTTTCATCAACCTGAGACAGGGAGGTATATCAGTGAAGGAGTATTCCTTGAAATTCATTCAACTCTGAATGTATGCTTCTTCTGTAGTGGAAAATATCAGGGATGAAAGGCGCAGGTTTGTGAATGGCGTGTCCGAGGATCCAGTCAAAGATTATCGGGCAGCCATGTTGAATTATAACATAGATATGGTCAGGTTTATGCTGCATGCTCAGCTAGTGGAGGAGAGCCGTCGTAAGAGGAGAGTTAATGAAAGCAAGAAGCCTAAGATTGTGGATTAGACTGGCTATAGTTCGGGTAGGGGCTCATTTAAAGTAAATAACAGGCCTAAGTTCAAGAGACATTTAGGTAATGCTGCTTCTTCAAGAAATTCGAATTCTAAAGTGAATGAGTCTGGCCCCAGAAAGGGCAATGACCGGAATGTCCAGCAAAAAAAGCAAACTTTGTGGTAATTGTGGACATCCTTATGGAGGTGAATAATTAGTAGGTAACGAGGCCAAGACAGGTGCTCAACCTTGGCCGAATGCAAATGCTGCAGCCGAAAATCCTAAGAGGAACCGATTTTATGCACTGAAAAGTAACAAAAGCAAGACAAGTAAGCTGATGTAGTCACGGGTACGTTGCATGTCTTTACTTTGCTAGTGTATGTAATGTTAGATCTAGGATCTGCTCTATCATTTATTACTCATTTGATAGCGATTTGATGTGCTTCCTGACATCCTGCATTAGCCGATTCTAGTAAGTATCCCCATAGGAGAAAATATTAGAGTAGAAAGAGTGTATAAATTTTTTCTAAATTTAAATCATTCATAGAGTCACTCACGATGATCTTGTGGAATTAGCCATGCTCAATTTCAATATAATCTTTGCATTTGATTATCTCCATAAGAGTTATGACACAATATATTGTTGAATGAGGGTAGTGAGGTTTCAGTTTTTAGATGAGCTAGAGCGGGAATGGAAGGGCATGGTTCAAGTCAAGTCAGTCAAATTTATTCACACTTAAAGGACAATAAGATGATAACTATGGGGTATTTGTACAACCTAGTTAGAGTCAATGACTTAGATCAAGAATTTCCTTCCATTGACTCAATGTCAATAGTGAATGAGTTCACAGATATCTTTCTGGAGGAATTACCAAGAATCCCTCCTGAACATGAGATTTACTTTGATGTTGATTTAGATCCCAACACCAAGAAATTTCTATTCCCCTGTATATAATGGTACTAGATGAAATCAAAGAGTTGAAGTTGCAGTAAAAAGATCAACTACATAAGGGCTTCATCCAACCAAGCATTTCCCCATGGGGTGCTCCTATGTTGTTCGTAAAGAAAAAAGACGGAACAAGTAAAATGTGCATCGTTTATCGGAAGCTAAAAAAAGTCACTATAAAGAATAAGTACCCTCTTCCCAGAATCGATGAATTATTTGACCAACTCCAAGGTTAAAGTTTTATTTCCAAGATAGACCTTTGGTCAGGCTTTAATAAACTTAGAGTGAGGCGCGAAGACGTCCCTAAGATGGCTTTTCGTACTAGATATGGGCATTGTGAATATCTGTTCACGTCATTTGGTCTCACTAATGCACCGGCTGCATTTACGGATCTAGTGAATAGATTTTTCAGTGAGTACCTTGATTCCTTTGTCATAATATTCATAGATGACATTTTTATATACTCTAAGTTTAGAGATAAGTATGAAGTACACTTGAGAAAGATATTACAAGTACTTAGAAAACATCAGATGTATGAAGAGTTCACTAATGTGAATTCTAGTTGAGATTAGCGACCTTCCTTGGTTATGTTGTGACCGACCAGGCTGTAGAAGTTGATCCTAAAAAGGTTGAGACAATGAAGAAATGGCTAAGAACCCTTACTCCTACCGATATTTGAAGTTTTCTGGATTGGGACAATTACTATTATGGTTTGTGGAAGTTTTTAAACTATTGATGCTCAATTTACAACCTTGACAATGTAGAAGGTGATATGGTCTTAAAAAGGTAAGAAGAGCTTCCAATAGCTGAAACGCAGAATAACTTCATCCCCTATTTCCACGTTGTAGAGGTGTTTTGCATTATATGTGGTGTCCTAATTTTTTCTAGGTAGGTTTGGGATGTGTTCTCATGCAAGCTGACAACGTGATTGCATATGCGTCGAGACACTTGAAAATCCACGAAAAGAACTATCCTACTCATGATCTTGTTTGCATCAAAACTTTGGAGGCATTATTTATATAGTGTACATGTTTATGAATATAATGACCATAAAAGTCTTCAATATGTATTTACACAAAGAGAGTTGAAACTTCGTCAGAGGAGATTGATAGAACTGCTTAATGATTACTAATGCACCGGCTGCGTTTACGGACCTAGTGAATAGAGTTTTCCATGAGTACCTTGATTCCTTTGTCATAGTATTCATAGATGACATTTTTATATAGTCTAAGTTTAGAGATAAGTATGAAGTACACTTAAGAAAGATATTACAAGTACTTAGAAAACATCAGATGTATGAAAAGTTCAACTAATGTGAATTCTAGTTGAGATCAGCGACCTTCCTTGGTCATGTTGTGACCGACCAGGCTGTAGAAGTTGATCCTAAAAAGGTTGAGACAATGAACAAATGGCTAAGAACCCTTACTCCTACCAATATTTGAAGTTTTCTGGGTTGGGACAATTACTATTATGGTTTGTGGAAGTTTTTCAACTATTGATGCTCCATTTACAACCTTGACAAAGTAGAAGGTGAAGTGGTCTTAAAAATGTAAGAAGAGCTTCCAATAGCTCAAACACCAAATCACTTCATCCCCTGTTTCCACGTTGTAGAGGTGTGTTGCATTATATGTGGTGTCCTGATTTTTTCTGGGTAGGTTTGGGATGTGTTCTCATGCAAGATGACAACGTGATTGCATATGCATCGAGACACTTAAAAATCCACGAAACGAACTATCCTACTCATGATCTTGTTTGCATCAAAACTTTGGAGGCAATATTTATATAGTGTACATGTTGATGTATATAATGACCATAAAAGTCTTCAATATGTTTTTATACAAAGAGAGTTGAACCTTCGTTAGAGGAGATGGATAGAACTGCTCAAAGATTATGATGTAAGTGTTTAGTACAACTCGGGTAAGGCCAATGTAGTAGCTGATTTGTTGAGTCGATTGAGCATGGGCAACACGTCACATATGGAAGAACAGAAGAAGGAGCTGGTTAAAGAGGTACACCAATTGACTAGATTGGGTGTACGTCTAGCAAAAGCACCAACAGGGGGGTGTTTTGGTTCACTCATGTTCCTAATCATCATTTTCTTAGATGTTAAAGAAAATCAGCATCTCAACCTAGTACTTATGGAGTTGAAAGACTTACTATTAAGTAAGTTGAATGAATAATTTTTTCTAGGAGGGGATGGATTACTCTGGTACCAAAAAAAGATTATGTGTGCCCAATGTTGATGGTTTGAGGCCTAATATTTTTGCAAAAGCTCATGCTTCCAGGTATTCCATTAATTCAGATTCCACCAATATGTACCATTACCTTAAAGAGGTCTATCGGTGAGAAGACATGTAGAGAGATATCTCTAAATTCGTAGAGGAGTGTCCCAATTGCCAACAAGTTAAGGACGAACACCTTAAGACTGGGGTCTTCTTCAGACCATTGATATTCTTACATGGAAGTGGGAGTCTATCAATATGGATTTTTTTGTTGGTCTGCCAAATATATGGAAACTACATGATTCCAATTTGGTTATTGTTTACAGAATGACCAAGTCCACTCATTTAATACCTATGAAATATATTTAAAAGGCTGAAGATTATGCCAAGCTTTATATTTATGAGATATTAAGATGGAACGAGATTCCTCTATCTATCATCTGAGATAAAGGATCCCAATTTACTTCTCATTTTTTGAGATCTTTACCAAAGGGCATGGGTACACAGGTGAAGATTAATACTACTTTTCATCTGCAGACGGATGGACAAGCACCGTAACATCAAGAACCTTGAAGACATGTTGAGAGAATGTGTTATTGACTTCAAGGGGAGTTTGGATGATCACTTGCCTCTTATTGAGTTCTCTTACAATAATAGCTACCATTCTAGTATTCGGATGACACCTTTTGAAGCACTACATGGCCGAAGATGTAGTCTCCGATTGGGTTGCTAAAGGTAGGAGAATCTGCCATCCATAGCCCTGAGGTCGTACATGAGGATATTGACAAGGTGAGAATGATCAGAGATAGATTGGCTACTGCTTCGGTCGTCAAAAATCTTATTCAGACAACAGAAAGAGAGCTCTAGAATTTGACGTGGGTGATCAAGTCTACTTGAAGATATCACCCATGAAAGGGGCGATGAGATTTGGTGAGAAAGGTAAGTTGAGTTTGAGGTATATAGGTCCTTATGAGTTCTTGAAGAGAGTGGGCAATGTTTCCTACGAGTTGAAGTTACCTCAAGATTTTGCTTTTGTTCATCTAGTGTTTCACGTTTCAATGCTTAAAAAGTGTTTAGGCAATCCAACATCAAACTTAGTGTTGACAGTTAGGAGTTGATGAGAACCTTTCTTATGAAGAGATTCCAATTGATATTTTAGACCGTCAAGTTAAGGGACAAGGAGGTTTTCACCGTGAAAGTCCTATGAAGGAATGAACTTGTTGAGGGAGAGACATGGGAGGCCGAGGCTGATATGAGATTCCACTATCCTCATTTGTTCAGTTCTTGAGGTTAGATATTCTTTTCCTAAATTCTTATTTATGTTTAAGAACCTATGAATTCTAAGTGTTGTAGTCAATTTGGTGTGATATGTCACTAATCATATGTTTTATAATATCACAATATGAGTTAAAATGAAGTTATGTTTGCAAAATAATGTTTTTTTGTAGCATAGTCATGTTTTCTGTGTTGCCTGATTTGTGATGTGCATTAAGATTATTGTCATTGAGAAGGAAATTTCTCAATCTCAAGTATGAATCCCTAGATAAGATTGAATAGTATGAACCACCCAAATAAGTGTAAATAAAATTTTCATAAAAGAGAAACATTGAAGTATGATGAATGAAATTTCGAAAATTACAATCTTAGTTTAAATGATATGTAGTTTCATTTGAGACAAATGTTCCTAAGAGTGGGATAATGTAACAACCCAAAAGCGACTATGCTAAGTAAGACCTAAAGGTAACTAGAATGCATAGGTTAGACCGGGTTCACACAGCTTGATGCGCGTGAAACCAGACCCCTGGACCTATGAACAAGCCAAGCCAACCAACTTGGTGAGTTGGTTGAATTAGGCAGGGTTGGCTCCAGCCATTTTAGGTCCCCAAACACTAGGATTCACCCGGGTGAGACTTAACTAGACTTAGAGGGTTAGTCCTAGGTCGTGTGGGTTCTAAGGGTAAAAAGGTAATTTTGGGGCTAGTGGTAGTACAGTAAATACCCTAGGTTGATATTTAATTAATTAAATAAGTTCTTTAATTAGTTAAAATGGGTAAAAGATCGGTGCTAAAATCCGAGTTTTATTGGATCTCCACAGTCGGGTTCGAGCTGAGTTGGAGGCATTAAAGTGCACGATTTAAGTGAATTAAATTAGAAAAAATGAGGAGGGGGAATTATAGTAGCTTAACGTATATATTATAATCTGATTTTTACCATTTAAATTTTGTTGAATAAGTCAACACCAAACCCCAAAAAAGGGGGTGCATGACTCCATCTAGGAGTGTACTCCATGTAGACTCTTAATTCATTATATATCCACAAAATGTTTTTAAGCTTTACGTTGCAATTAAACAATAGTACAATAAAGTAAGTCTATTGTTCTAAGAGTTCTCGGAATTCATCCATCAAAAACTAAAAGAAAAATTCATATGCATAATTGTTTTTAGAAATCACATTAGGAACTTCACTTGAGCTCGGAAGAGAGATTTGTGCGTGGGTTAGGACGTGTTTGTGGCTGTTTGTCAAGTTCAAAAAGGTATGAATTCTCTTCTCTCTTCATCCCTTTCCCAAGAGTCCCCTAAGTCTCAATTCAAATCCAATCTAAAAACTAAGGTTGTCCCCGTTTCATTCCCGTGTCATTATATCCTATGATCGATTGATGCATGCACTGGTATAAATTCTAGTAGATTATTTTAGGAATGATTGTGATCGTGTGCAATTTTTTTCTCGTAGTGTTTATAATTTTGTTTTGTATGCCCGAATGATGAATGTTACATGTGCACAAGTATGCTGTTTCCAGTTACTATGTTGGGACGGTCTACTTGAAGAAATTATGGATTATGTGTTACGTAATATTGTGTGTTTAACATGCAAGAACAAACCGTGATGTTGATGAACAAGAAATTGAAAGTAAAGTCATTAACGAATTGTTTAAAAATTCATGTAAAACTCTAATGCATGAAAGTGAACAAAAGACCAATACTAAAAAGAGATGGATGCCCCAGGGATTCGAACACGGGTTCTCTTATCGAAATTATAAGGCACATAAGTCTTACATATAATAAAATAAAATGCAGCCACTAGGGATCCAACTCGGGTCCCTTGGCCAAATGTGCAATATGAGTAACCTCAAAGGGGTACTACCATGAGTGTAAAGTACACTAAAGGCCATGTGCATAGAATATGATGTAAGTTAATGGCAAGATAAATAAATGAACATTCACGTAATTAGGTGAGTAATTATGTTAAACTATGATGCTAATAAAAATCGTTACAACATGATAAGAGGCTAGGATGAATGGTGAGACAAGTCTCAACAAAGTCTATGTGAATGTTCTCAAAATTACTCACCTAAGAGAGTGTTGAATATTAAGATACAAGTCTCAATCACATAATATATGTAAGTGTAAGGACAATTCACACTAAACACGTAAAGAAGATATCATAAATCATCTAATGAGCTATGACTACCTCATGCTAGAAGCAAGCTTTAATGATGTATGAGTTGAATGTAAAAAAGGAACTTCAAATTAAGCACCGATAGGATAGTTATTAGTGGTAATGCCTTTTTTCAGAAAGGGTGGAGTTTCACGAAATTCACATGAAGATGAGAATGTTCAAAAAGGTGGGTATGAGTCTCCCTAAATCTCCTAATCTCTGAAATATGTTGCCCACATAGAGAAATAGCTTAGTTCGAGCCCATAAAGCTAGCATGTTTTGGTTTCACTTTGGCCAGTGACTCTACCTCTTTTAGGTGTGGGGAAGACACCACATTTCATGATGCTCATATGATCTATGTCAGTTTAGGTTGAAAGTTTCTTAAATTATGAAAGATAATAAAATGAACGATACCTAAGGTGATTGTGCAGGACAATCAGGAGGTGAAATCAGATTCAAGTAATGACATTAGGTTATTCTTCGTCATTACACTGCATGATCTCGATGAGAGTATGAAACTTCATCCTACGTATATCTGATGTTTTTACATCAGCCTATTAATGAAGAAAAGAATAACGTGAAGTAAAAAATGAACGAATGAAGCAAACCCTGTGTTTTATAATGGAGGCCCTCCAGTAGAGGTCCCATATGTTGGGCCCTCACTTGAGATATCTTAACGCTACGTCCATGGTTCCAAGGTCTCGTTCATATGAAATGTATGATACATGAAAAATGAAATATATGCTATGTAAACCTATATATGTATGATATGTGACATATTCATAGTATTACATTTCATTATTAATTAGGCAAGTCAAGAGACTTTACCTTTTAGGAAAGCATGTTGATCAGGAAGAGCCATTTTTGTTCATGCATTACCGTTATGTGTTGCTGCATGTACCCATAGTTATTACAAGTGTGTACTAATTCCATATAATATTACTATTTTATTTTCACGCTAATGTTGACGTTTAAGGTATCAACAGAGCAAGATGTTAGGTCTGAGATATTTCATCACTACTTGTAGGTCCTCATCCATTCGAGGATGCTTGCCTTTACATTTCTTGCTTAGTAGTAGGTTTGTACTAGTGGAGTATGTTGCGCTAGTGTTTCTTTCCTATTTTATTCACACACTAGTAATGATGCCATTTTTGCAAGTATTAATAATGATATATGATTCTATTTCTTTCAAGTTTTATGTTTCTATAACTAGTTTGTTGATGTATGATAAATGAACTTTAAAATAACACACTAGGATTTGGGAAGTGGCTGCTCGTCGCGGGGGCAGTCTCTGATTCTGTACCAAATAATTTGTGAGGTAGTAGAGTGAGTATTGGGTGAGCATAGAACCGGCACATCCAGTGCCGTGACATGAGTGAATCCCCTAATCTTGTTGTTGGTCGTTGCCTTGGGCAGCTCTTTTTCCAACGTTTGGGTCATCCTCGGGGGCCCTTAGGTTCGTCCTCCGGGAGTCGTACATGGACGTTATTACCCTTAACATGTCTATTAAGATTATAGGGTCACCCCTACTTATTTTAAAATCCATGCAACACATTAAAAAAGGAAAAATACAAGGACACACTATCACGTCTAAAGACCAACTTTCAAACGTCTAGGACATTCTTGGACGTTTGACCACCAAACGACTTCAAATAAAGTATACATATTATAAAACACTTAATGAACGTATTTAAAACCTTTTTGGACACATGTGAGGATCTAATACCCTTAATTCATTTTAGGGATCTTATAGTAAGCTAAAAAAGAATTTGAAAGGAATACTTATCTTGACTTTACTTGACTCAAATGTAGTATTAAACAACAATAATAGTGAAATTAAACAAAGCATTTAAAATAACAACAAGAAAATCGATTTTTTAAGTAAATGCAATAAAAAATTAGACTTAACTCATATAATAAAGTAATATATTTTCTTTGGGAGTTTCTCTAATCGACAACCACTACTATTAGCCTTACTGGTTATACAACATCTTGTAAATGCTGCCAGAATTGTTCTATACATTATCGTCATACTGGAAACCTTAAGTAAGTGGAACCACTAGTTTAAGATAAAAAAACATTTAAGGAGTTCATATATAATATATGATCCTTTACTACGCATGATGTCTACATTTTTTATAGTCACTTAAGTTAATATGATCTTGCATCACCATATCGGTACTCAATGGTACTCCCTAATATATACTTAGCTCATATTTTTTTAAAACAAAACTATGTTTTTGTTTTGAGATAATTACTCAAAACTTAGCTCACCAACTCTATTTTAAATCAGTTTTTTCCTTTATTGTTCAAATGTGAAAACATTTTGAACTCGTTTGAATACTTAGTTTCCTTGACTCTTGTCACACGCGGAGCTACCCTAGAGATGCGGAAACGGGATCTAGGACCACAAGTGTTTCAAAGATTACCCTTTTGGCATTATCATGAGTTTTCTGAAGATAAACTAAATAATAAATTGATAAAGAAGGTATAATCATACAAAATAATAAAATATGGGGAATACCCATATACTATAACTACGATATATAAAAAAACTGATGAGTTCAATACAAGAAAGATTACATCAATACTAAATTCTATCTATGTTTGTTTGAGAATAGACTCTAACTGATTAGATTGTTACTATATGTAAACTAAATAGAAAAGGGTCAAAAAGTTCAAGAGAAACTCCTAGGGACCAGCCTAAGGATCCCCAAGCACCCAAACATGGTCCAAGAAAGTTGTCGCGCCGGCTAAGAATAGGTAGTAGTTGCACTTCGCATAGACTGAACTGAGAAGGGACATTTTTTCCCTTTGACCTCGGGGATATCACAAGACATTTTATCTCTAAATTTTCCTAAATCGAGAACTTAAAATGCCTCCGCGATGCATAGTAACCTCCTAGTTTTGGTCTTGTCATTTTTTTGTCAAATTGGAATTGGTTTAAATGTCCATTAAATGCATAGTCTTTTGGATAATTTGGAGATAAATTATTTGTGGTTGTTGAGTCTTTTTAAGTTCCTATAATTACCAATCAAAGAAAAACCTTCAACTTAAAACAAAACCTTTCCATTGCTGTCTCCAAAACCTCCATTGTTGTTAAATATCAAAGGAATAAGAAAGATTTTCTATGTTTTTCTCCATAAATTTTGTCGACTTTTCATCATAATTAAGGTATTGGGCTTCATCCTTGAACCCTTTTCATTGAAGGAGTCGATTCAAATGGTTTTCAAAGATGATCAAAAACATGAATCCTTCTATACAAACTTCTAGCCATGGGTTCTTGCATGAAACAATTTGAAACGATGTCTTATGATATAATTGATGTTAATTGAATGATTTTATATCAAATTCCTTATGAACCCATGCAATCATACAATTCTTATTTTGAATGTTATTTGATCATGTCTCTATACTATTGAATTCTTGTGGAGTTTACTTTGGGGTATTAAATTATGAATGGATCATGTTAGATTTATATGTAGGTTATCCAAAGTTGATGAAATCTCATATTGTAATATCTTGGATCATTGTAAATTGTGATTATTTGATTGCATTGGTGACTATTGCTATTGGTAAGAGCCTTGGTGTATTGGATTGGTTGAATTGACTATAGATTGGAGTTGTTGAGATTGAATTGGTTGTATGTTGACCTAACCTTCTCTATTTTGGGTAGTATATGTGTTTCAATTGTGATGCGTTGTATGGTCCACTTATTGTAGCGGTGTTGATGTTCTATACATGTAAATGATGTGTCCTTGTCGGCATTAATTTATGTTTTAAGATATTTTTATGTTATTTTTTTTATATGTTACAATTATCAAGATCTATATGACTTATGTGTATAGGTGAATACAATATATGTGTTCTTCTAAGTAATTGGATGTGATCATGATAGACTATAGCGATGCCTTTTATGTGTAGACTTAATTTTGAAGTGTGAATATTCTTAGTCGGCTATATGAGACTTATGATGAGTTATGTTCATGATTCTCTAGATGTGTGTAGAGTGACTTTGAAGCATACATAGTTGACCCTATATGATATATAAATAATATTGTACATGTGATAAGATGATAACAAAGTGTGTCTTGTTTAGGTAGACCTATGTTCCTTACTTGAGACATGAAGAATATGAATATGAATCCTTGACTTAGTAGGATAAAACACCTTTTTCACGAATGTAAACGTATGAATGAATATTATCTTGAATATAATACAGAGACATTTGTGTGGAACCTTTTTAAAGAAGGTTATGATATCATTGAAGTTGAAAGTCGTAATGATATCCTTCTTGTGTGAATGGTTGATTTAGGTTTGGTTGTCTTTAATTTCATGAAATCATCGTTAGGAAAGACATTGAGCTAACTTAATAACCATTGTAGGCAGCCCCAGTGTACCCTCTTTTTTAAGGTTTATTATGATTTGGTTATGAACAAGATATAATACCTCTTCATTTATTCCTTTTTTTAATTACTCTTGAGAATAAAGTCTAGCACTGAGTGAGTATGCTTAGGGAGTAACTCTATTAAAAGATTAGAATATAGTACAATGAAACCCTTTATATTCCTTAACCATGTGCCTACATGGGATGTATCCTAGTTCTACCATTGGCAAGTAGAACAACCTCCACTGGAGTAGGGTAGACTCTGGATTCCATGCCTTGTTAGTACGATCAATGATGATTATTGCCTATTCCAATCATGTGGGATATACGCTAGTGATACAAACTTACAATGAAGTTTATTAGTGGAATAGGACGCTATATAGGCATTGCATGAGTAGGCTTTGAAGATGTGAGTATGTAAGTTCCCTAGGTCTTATCGAAGACCATTATGTGAAAATCCATAATTGAAAATTATCTCCTAAATGGTTTAATAAACACAATGACTTAAGTATAGATATGTTACTGAAAGCTATCTATCTAGACTAGCTTTGATAATTGCTTAGGTAGGCATGGAGAGGTTGTATGGGTGTTCTCTTCATCTCTTACTCAGGTGAGTATTAAAGTAATTCTAGGTAGGGAGTCTAATTGGTTAAGGGGAATAATCTTATCTTAGGTAGTCTAAAAGATCACTTTGGTGTGTATGAAGGGGTTATATTGGAGGTCTCTTCATTACTCACTCAAGTGAGCCTTAGAATCACTTTTTATAGGAGAGTCTAATGTAATGTGTTTTCAAGTAATCTTGATTCTATATTGTGTAGGGTGACTTCTATGTGATGTTAGAGTTATATGTGATTTCTTATACTTATGTTTATGATGTTTTACTCAAAAAGAGCATGCTTTATACAAATGTTTTTTTATCATGATTTTATGCATTACATCATACTTAGTACATTCTAATATACTAATTCAATATATATTGTATATCTAAAGGTGTAGGTAGAATTTGAGTGGAGTAAGTGAAGTAGAAACTTTTACTAGTATTCAATCAAGGAAAATTTTGGGTATGTCGTCACTTAATTCAAGGACATTAATATCTTTAGATTTCTTTAGTTTAAAGACATTGTAGTAGACTTCGTGTTTCTATACTCGATTGTATGGGTCGTGTACCAAGATATTCGTGTGTCTATAATGACGCATTTGAGACATTGCCTTATTTCTTATGTTTTCAATACAAGAGATATTTTAAAGTATTACTATTTTGTGTGAAAAGTTTAAATTTCACACTACTTTTCATACATGTATGCAATGAATGATGTCAAATGTCTTGTACAAGACCACTGAGAGGTTAAGAACACCATGATCTGACCCAAGGGGGACCCTAATTTATAGGGTGTACTTGCATGTCGTGACAAGATTGATATCAAAGCATAGGTTATGGAGTAGTCATAGGAATTCGATGTCTTATTACAGCCACATTTAGTAACGTCTTGTTCATTGGTGAAAGTCGTAACACATATATGAGCGAGAAACTATAGGACGATAGAATTTCACTTGATTCATCAACCTTGAGTAGTGCCTACAGATTTGAGGTTATAGTAGTCTATTCCTAATCTTTTCTCTTGTTATTATAAAAGATGACTACAACAAAATGGACGCAAGAAGGTTGGGAGAAGAGGGAGTGAATAAGGAAATTTCCCAAGGTGGAGTTGATCAACAAAGAGTTCAAGTTCCTCAAGATACTCAAGTCCTTCCTTAAGATGATCAATTTCCTATTGTAGGTGAACGTAATTAGGTAATGGTGGTTCCCCTAGATATTACTATTAGGGAGATTAGAGAGGATCTACTTGATTTTGCCGAGCCATGATAAATCATGTGCATAGGGGTGTTGCGCCTAGAGTGAATGCTATAGAGATTACTGTGCCCTTTATTTCGAGACCATTTGTGTAAATGAATACTGCTATTTTTCTTTTCTCTAAGTTGGGAGAGGATCACAAAGATTTCCTTCATGGTGTGTATAATGTGTTGAGTTCCATAAGGGTGACTTCTAGGGAAAATGTGTAGTTATACTCGTTCTAATCGGCGTGTATAAGGTTTTGAGGTCCATGTGGTGACTTCTAAGGAGAAGAGGGAGTTGTCCTCGTTCAAATTCACGGATGTTGCTCATGTCTTGTACACTTAATATAAAGATAATAGGCTATAGGTATCAGATACTATAGAGTGGAGGAGTTTATGGAGACTTTCTTAGGAAAGTACTTTTCCTATAAGATGAGGGATTTGAAGGTTGAGGAGTTCATTAACCTTCGGGAAGCGAACATGAGTGTGGAAGAGTATTATTTGAAGTTCACAGTGTTGTCTAGGTATGTTCCAACATTAGTGTGTAACCCTAGGGATGAGATGAGTAGGTTTGTGACCAATATTTCCCACCTTCTAAAAGAAGACTATCTTACTACCATGCTCTAGAATGACATGAACTTGTCTAAGCTTATTTTTATGAACAATCCATTGAGTAGTCAAATCATAGTAGGATTTCTAGAAATAGGAAGAGGGATAGACTTGATGAGAAAAACCAACCCAGATTTAAGAAGAGGGCTCCAAACCACGATGGACCCATCGCTCCTAAGGTCAACAGTGAGGGTAGTAGTTTTTCTCAAGGTTTAAAGCCTACATGTGGTACGTGTGCGAAGAAACACTATGGGAAATGGTTAGTTAATACCAGAAATTGCTTTGGTTGTGTCAAGACATATCATAAGGTGAGAGATTGTCCTAATATTGCAGCTAGAGAAAGATAAACTAAGCAATATCCTGCAACTGTTCCAGAAAGTGGCGCTTCAAAGAGGAATCACTTTTGTACTATCCAGGAAAAAGGAACAAAACCAGATGATGATCATGATGATGCCCGTAACTTATAGTTTTCACTCATGTGTTTTGATGGGTTCCTTCTAAGTTGGGAAGTATGTGAGTAGTAGAGTTCCAATTTGTTGTCTCTTCTCTTCTATGCTATTCAAGATTGAGAGATAGAATGTCATAGTAGCATATGCATTTTTCATGTTGTTTAGGAGTCTTGTTGAAAATGAATTTCATTGATTCCTTCATTTTAAATTTTATGAATTTATAGTTTTTTTGTAAATTAAGTTTATAGGGTTTGTCTCCCATATTTTCATGTTTCCATCCTAATTTGCTTAAAAGTTGCATTTTTGAACATCTGAGGATGTTTCACTGTAAGGCTTAGCAGTTGACTATAATGATTTTTAAATTTTCATTAAATTGGGTTTTCATGGAAAATGGTTATTATGCGTATACAAGTAATGTATATGAGCATGATTATGTGTGGAGAAGGAGTTTCTCTATATGAAATAAAGAATGTCAGTCTTATTGCATGATGAATTGTAGAAGTAGTTTCGACCTTCTTGTTGTGTGTTAAGTCTCTTAAAGTCGTGCAATCGATGTTTCTCCTATATATGTGTATTGTGTATTGTGTATTATTGTCATGTTCTGGTAGTCTTGGGGTTTTTATCTCTTGAAGTGCCTAAAGAGTAGCAAGTGTTATTCAAGAGCGAATGTTTCCATGTTGGGGAGTATTGTTACCTTGACATCCCAAGACAACACCCTAGAATTTAGGGTACAATCTCGGATTGTAACTGGCGTACTCAACCTCTCGGAGGTCTTATACAAGCTCTTTCATATCATTCATTACATAAACATAGTGAAAAGTATAGGGGAATTAAAACTTTTCCGAAATCATAATATAGTCTTCAAATTCTCTTTCATATAAAAGTAATAGAAAATACTAAAGTCTCAATCTCATCATCCTAAGACACATGAATACAACGTCCTATACTTCAAAATAAGAATATAGAAATACTTAGTCTATTACAATACTTTGAATGAAAAAAACACAGAAGACATAAATTCCCTGGAGTCAAGTGAGGACATACTTCAACTTCTCTTGAAGGATATTCTAAGAACATGTCTTCACTTCTTAAAGCTTCTCACCTACCAAGAACTATACAGATAGATAAAATCATAAAGTTAGTACAACAACACGTACTAAGTATGACTTTATGCATAAAAATCATGAAAATAAACTTTTTTTGGATATATGCATCTTATCATTTTAAAAAAATATTTTAATCATAATAACAACATTTATAAACTTAAAAACATATAAGATAATAATTAAACAATAAATCATAATTTTTGACCCACTTAATAGTGAGGTACATTCACTGTACTGTGACTAAATACACTGTTATAGTGAATTTCATAAACTTCAGTTTAGACACATTTTAGCATGTAATCTTCCCACACAAAGCTATCCTAAGACTCACTTAAGTAACACAAAGAGAGACCACCCATACACCCTCGCTAGGTACGGCCTAATTCATCCTCAAGACTACTTATAATGAGTCGTATACACACTTCAAGATATCCAACTTATCAACATATAAATAATATGACATTATCCTTCCAAAGGCTATCAAGAGACTTACTCAATTAAATCAAGAAGATAACGTCCATAGTGACCTCTTCAAGATTACCTAAATAATCTTTAAGACTACCGAAGGCTTAGATCATGTCAACAAAATCAATCAATTTCCTTAACTAGAGTCATCCTTAAGACGTCCAAAGATAAGACATGAAGAGATCATTGTTTATGCCATCTTCACACTTTAGCTATGGAATCCTTAAGTAACTTTAGACTGGGTAGTTATTTATTTACATACTCCTTAACATAAGACATTAGTTAATTAGTTCATTAGGACTCATTCTTCACATAATGGACATTCAAATAATAGTCTTAGACAAGATCTAGGAACTCCACATAAAACCTTCAAAACCAATTGTGCAATGCCTAGATAGAAACACATACCACCACCTTAACCTCATAAGCTTCTCCAATGCTAATAGGTATTCCACATGATGAGAATAGGCAATAACCTACATAAACCATGATAGCAAGACATGGAATCCAGAGTTCTATCCTACTCCGATGAGGTTGTTCTAGTTGGCAATGGTAGAACTCGGACACATCCCATGTAGGAAAATGGTTAAGTAATATGAAGGGCATCCTTTTTAATCTAGTTTCATAATTAACTAGAACTACTTTCCCTTGCTATACTAACTCGGTGCTAGGTTTAGTTCTCATATATCAATTATCAAGAAGGTTCATAAAAATGGGGCCCATATCTAGTTCATGACCTAATTACATTAAACAAACCAAAGCAAGGTCCACTATGTCATATATCACTATGGTGTCAAGAAGCTCATCGTTACTTTAATAAGGTTTTATATGATGTCGTTCCAGCTTATAAACCTTAAGTTCATCACTCATTAATGAAGGATACCAGTACGACTAACTACTTCAACATTTATAACCTTTACACTTGGTTCAAGGTTACACATAAATGACATTTGTATCATAATGCAAGGTATCACCTATATTCATTTATTCAAGAATAAGATCCTTTAGGTTATTAAGTAAAGACATCACATATTCACATAAGCATCAAGTAAGGGACCAAGGCCTACCTGAACAAGACACAACATTCTTACATTTAACACAAATTGCCTATCTTCCTTTAGAGTCTTCGGAATGACCCTTAACCTTATTTAGTAAAACTATTAAGTACCTTAACATTATAAACCTAACAATTTTAGACTCATCTAGCTAATTTAGGATGAACCATGTATAAACACTAAGACTACACAGTTACACATAGCCATAACATAACATGATTAACTTAATAGTATAAATAGTATAACACATACTTTTACATAAGGTAGATAAGATCACACATCATCAAATAAACTACACAAATAGCCATATTAGTTCAAGTAGTGCCGACAAAATCATGATCATCAATATTCTAGAAAGTAACGTTGACAAGGCCACAAAAATTCACATAGCACCGTCATTAAAGGTGGACGAAACCAATCATAGCATAATTGAGGTATAAATAACATCAAAATAAAGTAAAAGGCTCACCCTACCTCCACTCCATCATCAACACTTAAATTCAATGCTAAATTACTCAATTTGATAACGCAAGACCCTTACCCATGGCCATAACCAACAATTCAAAATAAAAACTACAATAATCAATGAACTAGGTCAAATTAATTTAAATTAATCAATATAGTACAACCTAGATATCACTTTACTAGAATTATTACATCAATGAATATCCCACATAAAACTACATAAGAGTTAATTAACATTATATCAATCAAGTAACCTAAAACTTAGTCAAAATCTAGGGTTCATCCAATTTATGGGTTCATAGGTAATTTAGATTGAAATAATCAATACAATGTCAATTATATAATAGTTAAATGTTTAAAACACATTTATGCAAGAACCCATGGTAGAATCATGAAATTGGACAATTCAACTTTAGAAAATATCTTGAGAGTTGGTCTACTTGATGAAACAAGATTCAAGGATTAAAACCCATGCCTCAAGGATGATAATTATTAACTTTGATGAATAATATCTATTTAAAACATCACCTCCAGGATGTTTCTTTAATTTAGACTTCAATGTAGTCTTTGGGATTTCTTAAGGGATTTTGGTGTTTTGATTTGAAAGAATAAAATATTCTAATTGTTAAACATTTATATACTTGTTTAAAATACTCGATATGCAATTACAAAACCGCCAATACATCCATTTAGAAGTGGGGTGAATTTACATTTTCACCCCTAACTTGGAAGCAGCCTGCGCAAAAAAACAGCTTCCACTAACGACTACCCTCGACGGGGTGTCACCCCACTGACGGGCCATGCTGGAAACCTTCGGTGGATTAAGAGATTTGCCAAGTATTTCTTCCTTCCCCAAACAAAACCCATTGACGGGGCATCAAAAGGCCTACGAGCCATTGACTTCTTCGTCTTTTGGGGTCTGCCTGGGACAGCCTTGCCAACAAGTTTGGGTCCTTCCTCAAGGATCCTTGCATAGTCCTTGGGGATAATTTCCACGACGTTTCCAACCCAAATAAAATATTCTATGACTTTAACACCTCTCACATAAATTTTATAGCAAAGGAACACATAAAACATAACGAAACACGCCTAGACAAGGTCGCTTCAAGGAATATCTTTCGAACATCAAATACGTTATTGAACATTTGACCTCCAAACTTCATGAAACTCAACACAATTCCTATATATGATATAATAACTCATTTAATAACTTTAAAAATTCATGAATCACACATAAGAACCTAGAAAAACATATTAGGCATATAGGTTACTTAGTCGTCGAACGTCTTGGTCTTCCCTAGACGTTTGACTTCCAAGACACCTATTACATTAGCTACTCCTTCTATACCATATATTCGACATATATGGGATCATAGACCATTAGTACTATCATGTTAGACTCTACTTAAACTAGGTCAATTTTGGGGTCTTACAATCTTCCCCACATGGACAACATTCGTCCTCTAATGACACTTGCCACTCTACGAATACTTCAAGGATTAGAGACTCAACTAACAGCACATGACCAAAACATACCATAATCTTATCACATATACACTCACATTCAATAAGCACATAGGAACAACAAAGTACACCACAAGTGACCATAGTCACTCCTTTAAAAAAATTAATATTATCATAATATGACCCATATAGTCCATTAGGAAGATTCATACTTCAACATGAAGTATAAACATATGAAAACATCAGTATAGTCTACTATTGACACATATCATCAACTAGAAGATCTCATGCTTTTACTTCACATATACACATAAGTCATATAGACCTTTACAATGATCACATATTCAAGTCATACCATGATAGCATCATACTTCATAATGTAATGTTAACGAGGCGATATTCTTCATAATTATAGCACATAAGAACCGCCACCAAAAGTGGACCATACTAATCTTCACAACTTAATATAAATACTAAATAATATAGAAGAGGTTAGGTCAACATACCACCATTCCAACATCAATGACTCTAATCAATAGCCAATTAAATCTAGAAAGGCTCTTACCAATAGCAATAATCTCCAATTCAGCCCAATACAAACTATACAAATATTTAATATCACAGAATATGAAATTCATCCTTTTAGGACAGCCTATATACAATTATAACATCATTATTACATATTTCAATTGAACAAAGTAATCTACACAAGAAATTAACACAAAAGAGACATGATCAAATAACCCATCATATAGCTAAAATATGGATTTCAAGATTTGCATGGTTTAATGGATTTTTAATATAAAATATTTAAATTATTATAAATTCAATCATAACTCATTGATTCAAAATGTTTCATGCATGAACTTGTGGCTAGAGGTCGAAATAGGAGAATTCATCTTTTTAGAAGTCTTGGTAAACACTTTGAAGTTTTGCTCCTTGAAAAATGTAGACTCTAGTATGAAACACCATACCTTGATTGATGAAAATCCAATAAAATTTTGAAGAATTTATGGAGAAATCAAGATCAAATCTCCCACCTTACTTCAATCTCCAATGGAGTTCTAGAGAATTCTTCTTTGGGGTTTGTGTTTTGATTTTGAATAATTACTTCTCTTGGGGTTCTAGACTTATAAAACAAACTTGAAATACCCAAAAATCTCTTAAGTAATTCTAGGTGAATTTCCCAAAATAAATTTGGCTTGGTCGAGATCCCCGCAGAAAATACGTATGTCTTAGTCGACAAAAGGAACAACAGATCATCAACCTACCAACGGACCATCTTGCAGGTCTATGGTTTAGGTCAGTGACTCGTCCACAATGGGGATAATCTCAAACACTATGTATGGGTCGACTCCACCAATCAATAGGGTATCACCTTGAGCGTGTTTTATCAATTTCTTCATTGGTTGGGGACTGTTTTGGAAGTCATGACCCACAAGTTAGGTCCTTCTCAAGGACCGTTAGGTTGGTCCATGGATAGTCGTGCAAGATATTTTCATCCCAAATACACTCATACAGATGTAAGGAACCTCCTATTTCAATTTTCACAAAGACGAACACGTAAAACATGAAAAGGTACATTAAAACATACAATCACGCCTTAAGGAAAAACTTTCAAACGTCTTGGATGTTCTTGGACGTTTGGCCTTCTAACACATCGCAAACTTTACACATTTCCTCAAATTAATTTTATTAACTAATTTTATGAATTTATAATCTCATGAAAAATACGTTAGGCTCTAGCTTTACCTAGTCAATTTTAGATGTGTTATGAAACTCTTTATTTCACAACCACGCTCTCTAATGGTATTGTGGATGTGATAAAACCTTTAAACTTCTTCAAAAGTGAAATTGGAAAAATAGGATGCAGTGCTGCTAATTGTGCTGACAGCTTTAAATCATAAGCCACTTTACCAATCCTTTTCAAAATCATTTAAGGGCCTACATATCTTGGTATGAGCTACCCTTTCTTTCCAAATCTCATAACCCCCTTCATAGTTGACATTTTCAGGAAAACCCAATTATCAACTTGGAACACTAGTTCTATAATCCTTAGATATCCATAAGACTTCTGGTGACTCTAAGGTGTTTTAAGTCAATGGTAATGATTTTCAATTCTTCCATAACATCATGAATTTAATTTTGTCCTGTCAAAGCTTCTTCACCTACTTTAAACAAACCAATTGGAGTTCTACATTCACGCATATGCAATGCCTCATAAGGGGCCATCTTAATTTTTCAATTGTATATATTACTGTAGGCGAACTCAATAAAAGGAGGTATAATCCCAACTACCATTGAAATAGATCACACAATATGTCAATATATTCTATAAGGTGATAAAGGTATGCACTGCCTCTCTATCCGTTTGCGGATGAAATCTTGTGCTAAGATTAACCTAAGTACCAAGACATTTTGGGAATGACTTTCTCTAATGAGAGGTAAACGAAGGACCTCTATCTTATATGATAGAGCAAGGAATCCCATACAACTTTACTATCTCGTTAATGTAAATCGTGTCGTATTACTCTACTGATTAGATTGTTGATTGCAAAAAGGCGAGAAGACTTAGTCATCCTATCACGTATCACCAAAGGGAGTCATGTTGTTAACGAGTATGAGGTAACTCTGTATGAAATCCATATTGATCATTTCACATTTCAGTGTAGGAAATTCAGTCTCTTTAGTCATACCCCCTGGTTTCTGATAATCTACCTTCACTTCCTGGCAGTGAGAGCATTTACTTACAAAATATTATATATCCCTCTTCACTCCATTCAACCAAAAGGAATCCTGCAGATCGCGGTACATCTCAGTGAAGCATGGATGAATAGAATATATGGAGTTTTGGGATAGGGTAAGATTATATTTTATCAACTCACACATATCATGACCACACAATCTCTCTCGCTATCGAAGTACACCATCACCCCTAGAGAAAAACCTCCAATCTCTTATTGTTGTTTGCACCCTTAAGTTCAATAAAGATTGGATCACAATCTTCCTTTTATTTAACCACTAGTCCTAATGAAGATTTTTAACCATTATGAACTTACACCAATGTTTAATATGCTCATAAGGCGAACTCCCACGTAATAAAGCCCGTGAACATCCTTTACTAGTTCTAATTTTTCATCTTAACATGTGCCACACTACCCATAACCAATATTCTAAGGGAATCCACTAGTAAATATCCCTTACAAGGACGGTAATGGACACTCGTGTCATAATCCATGAAGAAATAAAACAACTTTATTTGTCAAAGATTGAAATCACTCTGGTGACCACATAATGAAAGCTCTTATAGTTTGTGAACACATCTACCTGAACATCATATGAGTAGTGCCTCCAAATCTTGAGTGCCCACACCACTGCTTCAAGCTCGAAGTCATGATTAAGATAATTCTTCTCATACACCTTAGGTTATGTAGAAGCATAAGTTATAACATGAACTTGATGTATCAATACACAACCTAGGTACACTCTTGATGCATAACAATAAATTTCATAACCATTTGAACCCTCTGGAAGAGTCAAAATAAAAGTTGTAGTTAATTTAGCTTTTAGTTTTACGAAAATTATCTTGCAATCATCTGACCAATAAAACATAACCATCTTTTGAGTCAATATAGTGAATGGTGAGTCTATGGATAAGAATCCTTCCACAGACTTTCTATAATAACTGACAAAACCCAAAATATTCATGGTATTTGTAGGAAAGGTAGGTCTCGGAAATTCTTTCACTATTTTTATTTTCTAATAATCCATTCAAATCCCTCCACTAGATAATATATGGCCGAGAAAAATGATTGACTATAACCAGAAGTGCCACATGTAAATTTTTGCAAATAACTTGCGATCATTGACAGTTTTCAGAACAACTCGTAAATTACTCACGTATTCTTCCTTGTTCCCATGATAAATATGGATATAATCAATAAAGATGATAACAAATAAGTCCAAGTACTTCTTGAACACCCTGTTCATCAAATTCATAAAAGTTGAAGGAGATATTGTTAGCACAAACAACATAACTACAGATTCAAAATGACCATACCGAGATCTGATGGTCGTCTTCGAAATGTCACTATCATAGGATCTAATTTGATAATAATCTGATCTGGGTCTATCTTTGAGAAATGACTACCACCCTAAAGTTGGTCAAACAAGTCATCAATCCTGTGGATGGCATACTTATTTCTATTTGTGAGGTTTTCCAACTATTTATCATTAATGGACATATTTTGAAAACCATCATTTTTATTTAGGAACAACATTTGTGCACCCCATGGTGAAAAACTATGTCTTATGAAGCCCTTATCTAAATGGTCTTCCAACTATTCATTAAACTCAATAATCTTTTTTTAAGGAGGAACATAAATAAGTTAAGTATCCGTAAGGACATAAATTCCAAAGGCTATTTTCCTTTTGGGAGGAACTTAAGGAAGATCCTCTTGAGACACTTTGGGAAATACATTGACTAAAAATAGTGACTCAAAAGTTAAGGTTTCTGAGATAAAATCCTTGACCGAAATAAGATTATATAGATAAACCTTAGAGTTCATCTTTTCTATTTTAAGATAAGAAAAGAATCAACCTATAGGCGCTAACACTAAGATTTGTTCATTTGGAAACAGAAAATGAAAAACCCTTATTGTACAATAAACTAACTCATAACATGAATGTAACCACTCCATTCCTATAATTATATCGAAGTCTACTATTTCTAACTCGACAAGATCTGTTGAGGTGACATTCTAAAGTCTGTGACAAGGCAGTTTCTCAATAAATATCTAGCAATAACTAGGTCACAAACTATAGTAGAGTCTGGACTAACACTGAATTTGACACCTAAAAATAGATTTACAGAGGTAAGACCAGACGTTGGATCTCTACATTGAGTGTACTATATGTGATCCACATCCTTAAGCTAGTAGGATGCCAACTCAACCCTATCAATACTAGTCACTTGCAGCACTTCAAATATTTTCTTAACCACATGAATGCAGTTTTGTTGGTATTTACAAACTTTTGACTCTAAAACTTAAGTGGATTCAGCCTAACAAAACTTTAATCTCTTGATACCACCAATCTATCATTTCAATCAATAGGAAATGGAACATTTTCCTTGTTCTTGTTAGTCATACCAAGAACAAAAATATGAATTACCAATCTAGAAGAGTGCATTCGAAATTTCCTGATCAGGGACTAGGCAAGTACATCAGTATTGCGTGCATTAGCATTCCATGCGCAATATCTACGAGGATCCCTGATCTTATGTGCATAATGATGGATTAGAATGAAGATGATACCAACGCACTATAAGAATATCAAGAAATTGATGTTTTCCTAAAATACTTCATAACCTCCCTCTAATTTAATGTGGTATACTTCACCACCGATGAAAAGAAATCTATTTTGTATGACTTTTAATACATCATAGGACTCTCAATCTAATGCTCTGATATCATGATTTTACGCCCCAAGGTAGCCCGAAGAAGCGAACACAGTACCTAGGACCACAGGTGTTCTCAAGATAACCCTGCTGGCATGATAAGAAGCATACTAAAGATAAACTAAATAAAAAATTGATGCAGAAATTATAATCATAGACAAGATGAAATGATGGGAAATACCCATATAATATAACTAATATACATATACCATTTACGATTTTAATACAAGTAAGGTATTAGTTCAATACTAAGTTGTATCTATCTATGTAAGAAAATAGTGTCTATTTGATTAGAAATGTTGGGTAAGGCCCCAACTAAGTCTACCAAAAACTAATACTAAAGGACTTAGAATATGGAGAATAAACTCATGGCCATTGTCATAAGAGAATGAGGAGTCACCACTATTCCGTTGAACTGGAGATCGGGAACCGATCTAAGTGTGATCTTGATGTTGAGAACCTAGACCTAAATCAAGAGATGATATAGCGCATGAATGTGTCATTAATTGAAAGGAATTGAGCATGTAGGATAGATTAAAGCTAAAACAATATATAACTTAACACAACATTAAAGGAATGAAATAATCTTACCATAACAAATATATTGAAATAATAAAAATGACTAATCTCAATGTAATGACCAAGTTATAACATTCTAAGACTGAACGTTGAAACATTGTCAATACAATGGAGTCTAACTTAACTGTGAGAGATACTAATAACTAATAATAAAATCTAATAATATAAATGTGGAGTCTGATTATATGCCTCATCGAGAGGACCCCATATACAGTTCCAGACATATAAAGGCAATGTGGTATGATCACTTAAATAATACCCACAGAGGGGACATATAGGACTATTTGGTTACGCTGAAACCAAGTCCAACTCAATATTATGATACCCCCAATGAATTAAGTTCTTCACTTATTATGATTGAGTTTCAATAAATATTTGATAGCTCAAAACATTACATGCAAACTGAGAATGGAAAAATTAATCTGATAATAATGCATTAATAATTAAGGCATGTCTAACTAAATAACTTAAATATCTGACATAATATATGTAATTCAAGAACTAACGAAATACAAAGGAGGGTTATGAAATTCATCAAATAAAATAAGTAGTAACATGATAATATCATTTGGAATATGTTCGTAAATAATTCATATTGATCTGCTATAAATATAGAAACCCTAGGTGTATTTATAATAACATAATCAATAAAATGACTAAATTCTAGGTACCTACTAGGAGAAAATAACAGACTAGTGAAATCCCACATACCTTGTAACCATTCGTATGGGGAACTCTTTAATTTAAGGTCTAAACAATATAGCTTAGGTGTAAAACGAACAACGAAATGAGCACTAGGCCCCCGACTTAAATGATGTTTGTGTGACTAAAGGAGTTAACTGATAGACCATAAGTCGATTGACGGTTGGTACTGGTTGATCTTCGTTCGCGACTGAGGACTTAAATTTGGCTGGCCCACCAATGGAATTGACTGATGGACCTTAAAAAAATTGACGGTCTGTACAGGTCGACCATCATTCATGACTGAGGACTGAAAGGTTGTTGGCCTATCGACGGAGTTGACTAATGACTTTAAGTCGGCTGACGATCCGTCTTTGGCTTCTGTCGCTGGCACTTGAAACTTTTAAAAATCTACATTTATGGTGTGCTTAAGATAGAAAAATTTTAATACTTTTTTTATAAAAAAAACTAAATGTTTTGCTGTTTTATTTACTCAAAACATGGGTCATAAATAAAAGATCAATCGTTTGTGAAAGAATTCAAAACTTTATTAACTTCTTTTTACCTGGATCCAAACATCTTGACTTTAATTTGAACTTCCCTTGAATTGAATTATGTATTCAAGGATTGTGGTTTGTGATAGGAAAGATATCATGATAATTAGTAGTGTTATTAAAATAATTAAACGTGAGATAAAGATAAAGATGTCACTATCTCGACACAAATCCGCGATGCAAAACTGTATTTTCTTATTTGATCACGAAATTAAATTTTGAATCAGGTGAGAAGTTTCCTAAATATGTTACACCTGTGATATTTGTATAGTGGGGGACCAAGGTCGCAATGCGGACCTATGTGCAAGAACTTAGTAGAATTTTTCCTTCTTCGATATTTTAACACGATTCACCTAAATATGATTCTTTTTGTCAATCCCAATTTAGATTCAAATATCCTATATATGTTGAAAAGATTCTATTTTAAAAAAACCTTAAATAAATATGAAATCATCAAGATATCTACAATCCATCAAACCTTAGGAACTACAGAAAACATCATGAATATAATTCAAGAACATCATACCTTAAGCTCTCTAGAAATGAATTTTACTTAAATAAACATGATTGACACGTGAGTGAACGAATACAAAGATATGAAAGTATCACATAAATTGTAGGGATCATCCCTTGATGAAATTCACAAGTGACACTTGAATAGCATGATGATTTCCTTGCTTATCCTTTACTTTTCTCTCCTCTAAAACTTGAACTCAATTTCCAAAAGCTGAAACTGACAAAGTTCAATTTAGATACGTAAGTAATTCTAAAAAACAGATGAAAATATTAAGGTAAGTAAAAAACTAAAATCACCTTCCAAAATTAGTATTAGACTTTCCGTATTTGAATAGCCTAACTTTAGATGGGCACAACTCACGCACAAAGAATTAGAATCACGCAAACTCGGCGGCGTTGGAAGAATTATTCCAAGATTTTTCCTAAGACATTTGGAAACACACCTAAATAATCATGTGATAGTTGTTATATTTGTTTGAAGATTAAAAAATATCAATTTAATTTTTTTTGGAAGATTTCAATTCTTTAAAAAGGGACTATTTCCAATTCTTAACGTTTTCCTAGCTCTTTCAATTAGTGAAATATTGCAGATGGGGTGTTACATAGTATACCCCTTGGAAATATTCATACTCAAAATAAGAATAAACTACCTAGAATGGAGAGAGAGAGGGATGCAATCCCTACCACTAAATACTCAAAATTGATTGTTGGCTGAAGACATTAAAAGTAGATGCAAATACGCTTAAAATGACAGTACAACTGAAGGAACATAATTCTAAGAATGACATTAGATATGCATGATTGAAAAACAGAAGTGTTATTACTATCTTAAACTGGAATGGGATCGGAACTAATGATGTGAGCATACTTTGCCTTCTTCTTCCAAAGTAGCTTCCTTTAGGACTAAGTCCTCCCCAAAACTTTGACTAAAGAAACTTCCTTTTTTTCTAACCCTTCGATTCTATCTATCAAGGATTTCAACTAGTAATAATTCATAGGTGAGACTATCATTCACATTCGCACTTTGTACATCTACAATAGATGTTTGATCAGCCACACAGTTCTTCAGCAATGAAATGTAAAAACTGGATGAACTTTTTCTAGATCTATTGGCTATTCTAACTCGTATGTAATTTTACCAACCCTTTTCATGATCTTTTTAGGGCCTGAATATCTAGGACTGAGTTTTCCTTTCTTGCCAAATATTATCGCCCCTTTCATAGGAAACAATTTAAAGAAAACCTAATTCTCAACTTGGAACTCTAGTTCTTTTCTCCATATATATGCATAGGACATCTGGAAACTCTTTGTTGTCTTAAGTGTATCTCTAATGAGTTGAAATTTCTCCATAGCATCATGAACTAAATCTGTCCCTATAAAGGCTGCTTGACCCACTTCAAACCAACCAACTAGAGATCTACACCTATGGTCATACAATGCGTCATATTGGGTCATGTAAATGCTAGGGTGATAACTATTATTTTTCTCAGGACAAGAATGTACCCCTAGAATTTAGGGAGAGTCCTCGGTTTGTGGCAAGGCGTACTTGGCCCTTTGAGGTTTTGTACAAGCCCTTTAACTATCGTTCATTACATAAGACATAAAAAATAGTCTGGAATTAAAAAATTTCAAGAAATTTAATAAAAACTAGTCTTTCATGAATATTACAGAATCTTATCGTCACAAGGCAACTTAAAGACATGACAAAAAATCTTAGGAACACGGGCCTTTTCATTAAAAGAAATACATAATAAGTCTTTAAATAAGAAACTAAGTAAAGGACTATGCCCTTGAATAATGAGGGCATACTTTGCTTTGAGAGGAACTTCCCCAAACTTCAACTTCAAACCTTCATAAGCTCTCAACCTATACTTATAGAGTATACAAAAGTATGGGGTTAGTACAAAACAAAGAACTAAGTAAGGCATATGCAAAAACATGCAAAAAGCGACATTTAAGTAAAATAAGCTTTCATGCAAAAATAAGTAAATAATCATTAATATAGAAGTAAATCAATATAAAAAACATCATTTAACACTTAGAGAAGAACTTCCATGATTTTTGCAAAAGAATGCACTTTTACAATAACTTTCCAATTTTTATGGTGAACTATTAAGACATTATAGTAACTGAAAATGACATACAAGGTAGTGCACTTCCAAAGTATTTCCAATGAGAAATAAGAATCAATTCCATCAGAGTTTCCCTATTTAAGGTCATTATAAGACTCAGTATGGTGAGACATGAAGAAAGCACACATATACCTCCTTCAATACCCACCCAAGCAACCCTCAAGACTACCTCTCTTTTTGACATAATTTCCTTGGAGAACAAGCACCCACTCAATGGAAATAGAAAAGAAGAACACCCAACAAAACATCAAGAATTCCGTTTCGGAATGCCTACATAGTTCAATGAGCAAATGCGTCCCTAACCACCACCTACCCTAAGTAGTACACTATTTTAGAAGACTTGGCACCAAGACTCCCCTTTCAGAAGATCCTACCTAGTGCAATGGATAGATAGCGTCGCATACTATCACCTACCCTAAGTAGTAAGTATGTTTAGGAGACTTTGTTCAATCAATCAAAATAAGACTCACCATGACTCTCTTTTCAGATGGCTTACTTAGTGCAATGGATAAGTAGCATCCCATTCCACTACCTACCCTAAGTAGAACACTAATTTAGAATACTTATCAAATTCATTCTTTTGCGGGCGTTTGCATAACCGACATAGACCATGAGCGGTAGACATGGAATCCAAACATTAACCCCTATCGGATGAGGGATCCTTACTTTCCTAGAGTAAGTTCTTTCTTTGTAGCTTTTACATTGCTTTCCCAATAGCTACACACATGCAGGCGCATAGTAAAGGCATAAGGAGATTGCTACTAAGTAAATCGTTCTCTACTAACGAGGAGTACTCATCTAAAGAGGTACATTGAAATACAACATCTCAACTTACGAAGTGTAACCACTACTTCTTCATATCCTCTTGGTGTTAGACATAACCCCCACAGATTCTAAACATTTTAAGCTATAGGTTATGGGTAACTAGTAAACACCACATCTCAACTCACAAAATCAATTCATCCTCCAACCTATATTTGAAATCTCTTAAGATGTAGTCAAGTTTTTACTAAACAATTCATCTCAACTCAAAAAGAGTCTTCACCCCAAAACTCCTCTATTTACTCAACTTAGCTTCATACATTCGTTCAAGTATGAGTGTGTGTATACGTTAGTAAACCTTGCACATAAGCACCATTTCATTTATATAAGCTTATATACATGCTTTAGACCTATATTCATCCAATAACACACATCTTATGCTTCACATAATCTTATTCTTCATTTATGCATAATCTAAGGTAATTATTCAATTCAAGCATTATAAATCACAATACAAGACCTATATTCAAAATAACTTCATTTCACATATTAGTCCTTCAAATACACACTAAAAATACATACTAAGCATAAACAAATTCATCAAGTAAACACAACCACCAAGAAGGTGGACCATAACACTCAAAAGCAATTTATAATAAGAATAATGCAATATAAGCAACTTAACATTTAACCAAGTTGTCACCACCTATAACCAATATGTCAATATTTTATCATAATAAGTCTCTTAGGGAATTATCTAAATCATAATAACAACAGAAGAAAACTAAAGTTCATACCCTACACAAACATGCTCATATAAACCGTTTCTTAAGCTAAAAATTTGAAATATGCATAAAGATGAGTTCGTTAGGGGTTTGACATTAAAATAATCAACTAAAACTATAATAAACACATTTGAATCATTAAAACACTTTTACAAGAAAACTCATGCTTAAAAGCAATGATAGAAGTAATTAGAGTTTTGTAACCCTTTTTGAAATCTTTTGAAAATGACTCCTTGAATGGAATAGGGTTCAAGGATAGATACCATACTTAAATGATAAGTAAACACGTTAAATTGTGTGAAGAAACACGTCCAAACCGGCCCTTCTTTTCCTCCTTGAGTCTTAGTTCCAATGGTGACTTTGAGAGAGTTTTCTTTAGGTATGGAGTTTGAATATTTGAAGTGAGGGGTCTTGTCTAGTTGTTGTAATAAAAACTAATTTAAATAAACCTTAAAAACACTAAAAATATATTCCTAGGGTTATAAAATATATGGAGTTAATTTAGACAAAACACCCAAGTTGGCAGCAGACAAGACAGTCTTTTCAGACCCCATGGACAACTTTCAACGACGGACCATCATTAAGTCTATGTCCCATTGATAATGGATCGTGGTTTGGATCTTCAATTCCAAAATATGCATACATTCATGTCCAAATGACGGAGCAGGTCAATGAGCCTCCGCTTGGTCTACTAGGCGTTGATTGGCTTATCGATGGACAATGTTTAGACAGTTTTTGTCTAAGTGTTGGACTTCTCTTCTAGGGAACCTCGTGGATCCTAGATGGAATCGTACCCAGAAATTAAGCCCCTAAACTAATTCATATAGTTCTTAGGAACATCCCACATCATGTTCGATTAAAACGAACACATAAAACTCATTCAAACACATCAAGACACACAAGCGCTATCTAAGGCACACCTTCAAACGTTCTCAGATGTTTGACCTCAAAACTTCACATACTTCCTAAAAAAATTAATATAACTAATTTTATCTTCAAATTAACTCAATATACACTCACGAGGCTCTTGTTATCCTTTTTTCATTTTAGGGCATTACAATTGAGGACGAATTATATATGAGGAAGGTAATCATCTCAACTAGCGCTGAAAATCATCACACAAGTTGTTAACATGTCTTCTTAGGTCAGAACAGTACTCTTTGCTTGAACATCTGTCTACAGATAAAATGATGTGCTAAGGTTATCTGGAGTAGAAAGACCTTTGGAAAATGACTTCTGAAAATGAAAGGTAAACTAAGGACGTCTATGTGAGATGATAGACAAAGAAACTCCACACAAATTGATTATATCATTAATGTAAAGTCTTGAATAGGTCTACACTTAATGTGTAGTCTTGACCGCAAAAAGGCATGAAAACTTAGCAAATCTATCCACTAACACCAAAATGGAGTCATGTTGTATGCGATTATGGGGTGATAATGTGATTAAATACATCTTGATCACTTCCCACTTCCAACTGGGAATGTCGATATCCTGAGTCGTATTTCATAGTTTCTGATGTTCTACCTTTACTTGATGAATGTTTGAGCACTTAGCCTGAAATTTCTCTATATCTCTCTTCATACCATTCAACTAGTACACTTCTCGAAGGTCACGGTACATTTGAGTGGAGCTTTGATGAATTTAATATCTTATGTTATGGGCTTCTACAAGAATATGTTGTCTCAACTTACTACCTTAAAAACACTTAAATGACCTTTTGAGTAAACCTCAAACCTCAACTGATGGATTATATCCTTTAGTTGAAGCAATATCGAATCATTATCTTGTTGTTTCTTA
This sequence comes from Solanum lycopersicum, assembly GCF_036512215.1. NCBI lineage: Eukaryota > Viridiplantae > Streptophyta > Magnoliopsida > Solanales > Solanaceae > Solanum > Solanum lycopersicum. The sequence continues at coordinate 42,799,756 of NC_090811.1, read as the reverse complement.
ACATTCACTACCAATGAAGATTCTAAGCCATTATGCAACATTATACCTCTTTCTAATATTCTCATAAGGTTAACTCCCACGCGAGCAAGCCAATGAACATCCTTCACTATTTATTTCCTTTCCTCCTAAACATCTAATATGCTACCATAGATAGTCTGCTAAGAGTATCTGCTACTACATTATCCTTACCAGGATGGTAATTTAAACTTATGTCGTAATCCTTGAGGAAATCAAGCAATATACTCTTGAGAAGATTCAACACTTTCTGGGTGAACACATATTAGAAGATTTTATAGTCTATGTAGACATTTACGTGAATACCGTACAAGTAATGTATCCAAATCATAAGTGCATACACTATTGCTACAAGCTTGAGCTCATTAATTGGATGGTTCTTCATATGCACTTTAAGTAGTCTAGAAGCATATGACATAACCTTACCTCTTTGAATCAACATAAAATCTAGGATGACTCTGGATGCATCACAAAATATAGCATAACCGTCTTAACCCTGTAGAAGAGTTAAAATGCTAGTTGTAGTCAACCTACTTTTTAGTTATCGGTACTTTTTTGGAGAATCATCCAATCAATAAAACATAATCTTTTTCTAAGAAAACTTAGTCAATGTAGATGCAATGCATGAAAATCGTTTGACAAGACATCAGTAATAACAAGCCACATGAAAGAAACTTTTGATATATGTAGTAGAGGTATGGCTTGGTCATTGTTTCACTACTTTAGTTTCATAGAGTCCAATTGGATCCCTTTGCTATACATAATATGCCTAACTAAAGAAATTTATTGCAACAAAAACATGCACTTGCTAAATTTAGTGAATAATTAGTGATCTTTGACAGTTTACAAAACAATCCTCAAATGGTTCACATGTTCTTACTCATTCCTAGAATAAATGAAGATATGATCAATAATGACGATAATGAACAAGTCAGATACTACTTGAACACTCTTTTCATCAAGTCCATAAAAGATGCAGAAGCATTGTTTAGTACATATGACATAGTTAAAAATTCATAATGACCAAACCAAGTTTTGAAAATTGTTTTTGCGATGTCACTATCTCTGTCCCTTAGGTGATGATAATATGATTTTAGGTCTATCACTAAGAAACTACTAGCACCCTGAATATTGCAAACAAGTCATGTATCTTGGGGATGGGATAATTATTCTTGATTGTAACTTTTTTCTACTACCTATAATCAATGCACATCATGAGAGTACTATCTTTATATTTCACGAACAACACTGGTGCCCTATGGGAAAATAGTAGGTCTAATGAAGTCCTTAATTATAAAAAGGTCTTTCTATTCCTAAAATTCTACTGCAGACATTCCGTAAGGAGAAATAGAAATAGGTTGGGTATGGACAGAGATCAATTCAAATGTTGATTCCCTTTTGGAAGGAACTTCAGGACGATCTCCTATAAGCACTTCTGGGAATTTATTAACTACAAGAGCTGACTCAAGTGTTGGGGTTTTGAACTAGAAACCTTGACCCATATAAGATTATTGAGATAACCCATTAAAATGATCATTCTAGTCTTAGGGTAAAAATGAAATAAGATACGAGGTAGGGTTCAATCGTGCCATTATAATCCAACAATCATAGTTGTAGAATCTACTAAGGCATTAAAAGAATTTAACAAATCCATGCCTAGAATAACATCAGAATATTCCATTTCTATCTCGACAAGATCATTTGAGGTGACTATCTAAGAGACTTTGATAAGGCGATTTATGTATGCTCATCTAGTGATACCTAGGTCACTTACTAGAGTAAAGACTAAGAGGGGTTTTGAATGAATTTCTAGACTAACACCTAAGATTACTGCTATAATGATTTTTACAAAAGTATGAGTATCCCTTAAATCTTTATGCTGGGTGTACCATATGTGAACCACATCCTTATGTTGGTAGAATCATAACTCAACCCTACTATTACCAGTAACTAGCATTACGTCAATGACTTTCTTAACCTCATTAATGAAGTTTTGTGGGTCCTCACAAACTTGTGGCCCTAGAAACTCAAGTGGATTCATCCTAACGAAATCTCAAACTCTTACTGCCACTGATCCATAGTTTATATTAGTATGAACTGAACATGTTCATTGTTCTTGTTGGTTATATTTTGAGCTAATAGTTTAATATGCATTTTGAAACTCTACATTCAAAACTGCGTAATTATATAGGAACTTCATGAGCATTCTTTTCGTAAGCTCTACGATGAGGCATGATATTATGTGCATAATAATGGAATAGATAGGACATCATACCAATGCATGATAAGAATAACAAAGAGAATGATATTTTTCGAAAACAGTTCCTAAGATGTCTCTCATTAGATATGGTACACTTCATACACATGAAAAGGACTCTACTTAGTATGGATTTTCAAATATCACAGGACTTTCAAGACAAATGGCCTAATACAAACGTATACTTATCCTGTGCTAACCTCGAGAATATAATTACCCCATAAAATGCAATGACCTACGATAGAGCCTCACCTAATAAATATTGATAAAAATGGTGTTTCCTGACCAATACCAATGAAATCATCTCATTTTAGAAGTACTAGAGTATGAAAATCAATAAATGACCATAACGTCTGGAAACTAGTGAAATTGAACTAGTAAGTGTTGTTAGTTCTTCTGACGGTTCGGGAGTATCATATTGAGGGTAAAACTTGTAAAAATACTCCAAACAGGTAAAATAATTATTTTGGATCAAAACCTTTATGTGATACATCCTAAGGACTACACTAGGGGTCCTTGAGGTAGACCAAAACATTGGGCCGACATGCTTCCTGTAACAACCTTAAAAATGATTATGCTATGTAATACCTAATGTGTCTAGAATGCCTACGATTAAACCGGGTCACACGGATTGATGCGCAAAGAACCATACCTTTTAACACTTGTGACATCCAAACCAACTAACTTGGGGAGTTATTTGAGCTAGGAATGGTTGGGTCCAGCAATATAGGGCTCCCAAATCGAACATTTACCTGGATGAGTCTCTACCGAACTATAAAAGGGGAAATCATAAGTTTGGAGTGTATAGGGGTAAAATGGTCTTTTTCCAAGCTAAAGTTAGTATTGTACCTGCCTTAAATATGTAATTAATTATTTAATTAATAAGATGGAGGGACATTTTGGGGGAAAGAAAGCCAAAAATTGGCCTTTGAGTTAAGTCTTGCTCCACCCGAGTTCGAACATAGGTGGAAGCAATTATTTAAGTTGTTTTCATTTAAATTGTTAAATTAACTGTATTAATTAATAATTATTAGATGATCTAATAAAAAAGAAAATCAGATTTTTATTAAAAATTTGAAAGAGTCCTAGTTTTAAAAAATCCTAACACTCACATCAAACTATTCTTTATGTAACGATTTGCCTAAACCACGTACATTAACAGAATAATCACCAATGTTTTTCACACATGAAGAACTCACAACAAAAATTACAAACAACCAACTAACCAAAAATGTTACACAAGAGGGAAGATTATTCCATCGCATTGGTGTTGAAGTTGAGGGGATTTGGACATGATTATTGGAAAAGGTTTTGGGAAGCAAGTCAAGGTTTCAACTACATAAATTGTATGTGTTTTATTACTCTTTATCCCTTTCCCAAGAGACCCTTAGGACTTAGATGAATCTACTCCGAAAACTAGGGTTTTTCCCCTGTACATGTTCCCTATGACTAGCTCCATCGATTTCGTGTTGATTATGTTCATATATGCATGTTCGGAGTTATGATAATTTTAAGCATTTTGTCTGAAATTATGTGTGCAATGTGTAGCAGTAACATATACACTAGCTTTGTAGTTCGAAAATGACATGTTATGGTTGTATTCTCACATGCACAAACTTTCGTAAATCGTGATATTCATATCAATTATAATGTGTCTGGTTTGAATGGAAATTATTAGCTAAGTGAATCCATGAAAATGCACCTAAAGATGTACAAAATTGTCCATGAATTACCCTAAAAACTAACATGTATACGTTGATTAAAATGAGCTGAAAAACGTGTGAAATTTCCAGCATCTTTTTGATGAGTTTCAGCAAAGATAAGTGATGTAAAAATTATTTTTTGAGTGCAGACTCTTTATAGAATATGATCTTGAAAATGCACCTAAAGAACTCACTAAAAACTACTCCAAACGTATACACATTTAACGTGAAAGAGGTGAGAAAATAGTCTGCAAAAATGTGATCAAAATTCCAGCACTTTAATTTTAGTAACGGTCAAGTTAAGTCAATTAACATGTTATAAAAAATGTAGAAAATTATGTGAGGTCACTGAGGATCAAACCCACGACCTCACATTGTTAAAAGTCATAAAATAATGTAAGTTAAAAGAATGTGGTAAGGGGGATTCGAACCGTGACCTTGACTGGAAAACGTAACTGTGAAAAGAAAAAATGAGAGGAGTGGAATTTGAACCCTAACCTCTTTGTCAGACTTAAGGAATTATATGAAAATAGAGGTTGAGGTGTGTGGGAATAAAACGTACGACCTCTAGGCTGATTAAGGGAATTAAAGAAAAAAATAAAGTGAGGTTGTGGGGATTCGATCCCTTACCCTCAAAGTCAACTCGGAAAAGATAAGGAAAAAGAAAATAAAAGAAATGAAGTTGTGGGGAATCGATCCCACAAACCCTCGCTCCCAATGAAAGCGAATAAGAAATAAAGATAAATAAGGAAATGAAAAGAAGGCGCTGGGGCTCGATCTCGGTCCCGAAGTCATATGGATCAAAATATACTAAATAAAAAGATGTAAGTGTTAACCATGGGATTCGAAACCAGGTTCCCCTGTCACCGTATTGATACATAAGCTATACGTGAATAAATGTCAAAGTAATGTTGCCCACATAGATCGGAATCGACATCTTGGCATACATACAAGATGCATAAATCTTGTAACATAATCTTAGAATGTTATGAATCACTTCAACGAACTATAAATGAACCCTGATGTCTTGTATGCATAGACCTATAACTCTACCATACATTTAAAAGCAAGTGAACCTAAGATGTATGAAATGAAATGACGAAACCCTAGAAGGGTTAAGTAAGAGTGTCAAACACGCTAAATGGCCAAGATCATTGGCATTTGATGAACTGAAATTCACATTATAAGGAGAGAGTAATTATGTAGATCAAATGCTCTGAAGTTAATGAATGTAGTGACAACATGATTAGAGCCTAATGTAAAATATGAGCAATCTCTAATGAGTGTAAGTAAATGTTACCAAAATGTACTCACCTATTAGAGCGTAAAGTTAATATAGAGACCAGTCGCTATGAACACTCTAATGAATGTAATGAAGTTAATGCATACTTCATACTAATGATGAGATGAGAAATGATATAATGAGCTATGATGTCCTCATCCTAGAAGCCAACTTCCATGATGTATGAGTTTAGTGTTATCGAACTTAATACTAAGCACCGATAGGCTAGCTATGAGCGATGATGCGTTCCTTCAGGAAGGGCAGAGGTTCACGTAAATCTCCTGAGATTAGAATGTATGGCATGCCGGGTATGAGTCTCCTTATATCTCCTAGTCTTTGGACCTATACTGCAAATATAGTGATCTAGCAGGTTTACATCCCCTATATACGCTAGCATGTTTTGGGTCACTTTGGGCGGTAACTCCACCTCTTTTCGGTGTGGGGTAGACACTGGATCTCATGATGCTCACATGATCTATGTTTGTTGAAGTTAAAGTTCCCAAATAATGAATGAGTCCAGCTTCAAATGATGCACATAAAGAAATGAATGATACCAAAAGTGTTAGGATAGGATAATCAAGAGGTGAACTAGACATATGTAATGACACTAGGTCACTCTTGATCATTACGCAGCGAACCCGATGAATGTCTTTAAATACATCTTAGGTATAGCTGGTGTTTTACTAGCCTATGAATGAAATGAAATTAAGTACATATGAATGAATGAAGCAGACTCTGTGTTTGCTAAAGAAGGCTCCCTAGTTGAGGTCCCATATGTTGAGCCTTCCTTTTTGGGAAGTCTCAATGTCAAGTCGATGATTCCAAAGTTTCATGGCATATGAACGAATGATATAAAAGATGTTAAGTGTTGTATGCAATATGTTATGTGCTATGTGTAAGCTATTATGTGTTGTGTGCAATACAATATGTATAATGATGCATGTTACTCTCATGGCATGACGTTCCTCATCATAATTTTGCATGTTCACTAACTTTCCTAATCCATATTTTGTATGTCTACTGACTTAACTTTCCATAAATCATGTTGTTAGGAAAGAGCTAATTCTAACTAATGCATGTCATTGGTGTGTGATTTCATATACCCATAATTAGTACAACTGTGTACTAACCTCATACAATATATACTTTTAGGTGAAAGAACAGGTGGATGTTAGAGCTAACAGTACAACGTTGCAGCTACTGGACGTGGAGCTTACATCCAGACTTGGTAGGTCCTCATGCTTTCGATGTTGTGTACCCTTATTATCTATCTTAGATGTAGGCTTTATCTAGTGGAGAATATTCCACAAGTGTTCCATTTCTCATTTGATATCAGACTTTATATTGGTTTCGTTTTGGCAAGATTTCGTTCAATGCAATTATGAACTTCTTTCATTTGAGTATCTCTACATTACATTGTTGATTTGTGAACGCCTATGATGTTATGTATAATATGTTTCACATGAAACATGAAACCAAAAATTTCAAATTTTCCACTAAAATTAACCTAGATGAGGTAAGCATGACGTATGTAGGCTTGTCTGTGATCTCTGAGAAGTCAATGACGCTGGTCTCATCTAAGGTCTAGATTCCGGCTGTGACACTATCCAAGGCAGCAAGCATTGCTTAGAGAAGCATGACCACGTCGCTTATTAGTTCCACCAAGGGATAAAATGTTGATATGCATCGCGGACATTGTTGTTGACTACTCTGCCCCAAAAACATATTGCAAGAATCTTGCGGGAATAGCTCCTCAATGCGACTTGTTCCCCGATGAGAATTCCTAAAATTAAACTCATGTTTGACTTAATTAAAAGGTCATACAATGTGATTGGTATTTTAGGGGATGGATATTATTGATTTTAAGTCAGTTTTACCCCCACTTTTATCCATCCAAAAAAATCCCCAAATTGAATACCCAATTGATCTCACCTCTCTCTAAATTCTCTCTCTACCCAAACCTCCGTTGAAAGACATTGATGATTAAAGAAGAACATCAACTATCATATACTCAGTTTTATGGCTAAGTCTTCAGCAATGTATAGATTATTTAACGCTTGGGATTCTTTTCTGCAAGAGTTCCCTCCAAAGAGGATTTCTAAATCCCGCCAAAATCAAGGGTTTTCTATACATATGGGTCTTCTATGATAAACAAAATTATGAATCGATTATGATGAATTATGAATACTTATGGATGTTTAGGTGTATAATGATGGGATATTGTTGTTGTTCACTTGAATTTCTCCTTACTCATGCTCTTCCCCAATTTCTTAAATCTAGGATCTTGTTTCATTAATTTGTTGAAGATGATGCATATATAAATACTATATTGGTGTTAATTTTGTTATTACTTAATAGATTTCTTTATAGTATGTATTTCTTTCGATTTGAGCTAATTCCATAAAAAACCATGAATATCCCTATTCTATTAACCCTAAATCTTGAATAATGTTGATTAATGATTAGAAGTGATGTAATTAAGTATGTTGTTTTAAAATATAATATTGTATGATGATTATAATTTAATTTATTGGTATATATATTACGGATTTGGGATGAAGTCTTGAAAGGTGTTTCCTTGGAGGCAATTTTTAAGATCTTCAAGTTCATGAACATTCTATTGTAGTGTAGTTGGTCTATCTATGGCAATATTGATTTATGGAAGTTTGAATGACGAAGGTATGAATGTATGATCATGCTATTAATATGATGGTTGTGAGATGATGATACATGTACAATTATGAAGGGTTGAATGTAATTCCTATGTACTTCTTATTATTATGATATGATGTAATGTTCTCACAAGATGTTGGGTTTCTGATGGAAAGACTTTCTCATCCTAAAACCTATGAGCTATGAACAAGTAATATGAGGGATTAAACTCCTAAGACCTCTGTTATTAATTTATGTTAATGAAGACTTAAACACACTTCAAAAAGGGAATTAACCAATTAATCTTGACAAAAAGAGGTATTTCCCGAAGGAAGAAAGGTTCACTCGATGTTCTCATGAAGTGGAATTATAATTCTAATTAGCATAAAGAGGATTTCTAGTAACAACATCCTAGTTCCTTAAATAGGTATCCCTATACAAAACCTTTTTTAATTGTTCCACCTAGACACTATATGAATGTATATGTATTACCTTGCAAAGTAGGAGACCATTATTTCGGTGTAAGGGTGGATGACACCAATTTCAATGTAGCTCAAATTGTCTATGTGTGTTCTGGCAAAGTTTTGCAAATGTGAAAATAAAAGAATAAACGTATGAACATGAACACTAACTAGGACTACTTAATAGGTGCCATTTAGTGTAGGTTAGGGTATGGGACTTTACCTATACATTGAACAAGTGAACCTTGAGAGATTTCTATGGTGGGTTGTTTATGTATATTTGATATGTATGATATTGATTTCACTTGATATACATGATGTTTGTATCACTTGCCATTCTTGACTATACTTTTTATGATGATTTATGAGGTAAAATACAATTCTTATGATATCTTTGTTTGATTACTTGGTTTATGTGGGTTATGATATTCACATATACAATACACCAGTAGACTTGGATTAGGGTTATGAGTATTGTCTTGTGATGTATTGATGAAATGGACTCTAAACATGAATTGTTGATTATGGTATTGTTATGATGTTACTCTTGAACATAAATTTGAATAATGTCTTATTAGTGTTGCTATATAGAATTGCATATGTTCTTGGAATGTGCATAAAGGCTTTTAATGTGAACATAGAATGTTTATAAAAAAATGTCCTTATATGCATGTCTTAAAATGTTTTACTTTCATATGTATCCATACATAGTAGATGTGGTTTATATAAACCCATATTACTTCTATTCTACATAAATGTAGGTTCAACCCATTGAGATGCTTCAATTCCATTTTACCAAGAAGCTTGGATTGTATCCCATGCTTATGAGTACTCAAGAACGAGGACAAAAGCCGATGAATCTAGATTCAATGTTTTTCTATGTTTAATGACATTGTTTTATTTCGCTTATTTAAAGGACTATGTATTGTAAGCATTAAATGACTTTTAATGATGTAAGCGCTAAGTCTCAATTATCATATTCTTTTGTTTATAATGTCACGTGAGACAAGTATAGTTTCTATTTTGATATATGTGAACTGAAGTTGAACTCAAATGGAAAGTTCTATTTTTTCCACTTTTTATTCTATCTATGATGAAATGACATATGCTAAAGCCTTGTATAAAACCTCTTCGAGGACGAAGAAGCTGGTTAAGACTAGGGGGTGCTCTCTATTCATGAAAGAGATGTGGACAAGAGTGACCCAAAGTAACCCTCCTGGCATAAATAAGCTAACTATTAGTAAATTGATGCAAAAACTAAATGTCATAAAAATAAAAGTGATGGGGAATACCATGCTAAAATAAAATATTTGAAAACTAAGAGTTAAATACAAAAGAAATGTCAAATTCAAATACTAAGTTGAACCTAAATATGTCTGAAATGTCCTCAAACTAGCTAGAAGTGTTGGGAAATGCCCTAGCTAAATCTAGCAAAACAATAACTAAAAGCCTGAAAAACTGAAATAACATGATTATTGTCCTCATAGAATGAGAATTCACTTCTGATGTTGAGCTAAATATTGGCAACCTACCAATGCGTGAAAGCGGAAACCTACACGTATCTCATGATAATATGTAGCATAGACAATGAAAACGTATTGAGTATGCAAGATGGATTTAATTTTAAATAACATATAACTGAAAAAAGTATTAAAGCAATTATATAATCTTAACATGATGAATATACTAAATATTGAAGTAATGGATGCAATGATCTAATTTATAACATGCTGCGATTGAATATTGACTATACTGAAAAAATGGTCTATGCAATAGGGATTAATTAAACTGTGGGAGCTAGAGAAAGAGATTCCTTGTCTAGAATTTCAAGTCGATTTAAAAATTCCTTATTTAGATTATTACTTTTTTCTTTGTTGGTAGAAACCCACTGAGTGTCCAGTTCATTAGGGAGCGTTTTTTGGAGTGACAATAGGGGTATCTTTCTTTTTATCATTTTCCAAAAAGTTGTTTATTTGACTGTTGGCGGGTCTCTTTGTATGTGTTGTCCGGAAAGAGGAGGACTCAATGATTATTCGTTCGCCGGAACCAGAAGTTAAAATTTTTGTAGATAGGGATCCCGTAAAAACTTCTTTCGAGGAATGAGCCAGACCGGGTCATTTCTCAAGAACAATAGCTAAAGGGCCTGATACTACCACTTGGATCTGGAACCTACATGCTGATGCTCACGATTTCGATAGCCATACCAGTGATTTGGAGGAGATCTCTCGAAAAGTATTTAGTGCACATTTCGGTCAACTCTCCATCATCTTTCTTTGGCTGAGCGGCATGTATTTCCACGGTGCTCGTTTTTCTAATTATGAAGCGTGATCTATGGACAGCGTCGTTGTGGTAAAGGTCGTAATGCCAGAGGAATCATTACCGCAAGGCATAGAGGGGGAGGTCATAAGCGTCTATACCGTAAAATTGATTTTCGACGGAATGAAAAAGACATATATGGGGACCGTTTGGTCCTTGAAGAGTTCTTTCAAAACAAGGGATTGATTGAATTATCTTATTAAGACAATTCATGGTTCATATGCTTAGTCAGAAGGAATAATCCAATGGAGTTGATTGATTTACCTAGGTCAGTTTATGGGCTAATCAATAAAGGATTTTTATCTTCCAATCATGATATAAATATGGAGTCTGAGTTGTACACCCCAATAAGAGAACCCAATTAACCAGATAGAGGCATAGAGGCATGTCTGGTGTGAATACTAAATGATGCCCACAAAGGGAGCTTACAACCTATGTGATGCATAGTACTAGGACTATATAGGAAAATGAACCGAGTCCAACTCGATATTATACTAGTCCTTATATATTGAGTAATTAACACGTTTTGACTAAATTTTAGTAATATACCAAACAACTCAAAACTAACATGCAAACTTAGCATGCAACATTATTACAGTGAAAGTGACACATTCAAAATTGAGACATGTAAATATAAATTGCAAAATTATTTGACCTAGTATGTGTAATTCATCAACTAAAGAAAAACATACCTAGGGTTTTGAAATTCATGCAAGAAACAAGTTAATAACATGATAGTGTTATTTGGAACATGTTTATAACTAATTCATGATAATCTGCTAAAATTCTACAAATGTTAGGTCTTGTTAAAATAAGTGACTGAAGGATCTAACTGGATTATAGGGGCCTAATGTGCGAAAGGAACCTACAAGTTAAATCCAATTACGTGGTAACAAATTCAACGCAGAAATATTTTAATTTCTCAATTAATGGAATCTTATTGTGTTTTAGAAATAGGGTTCTTGACTTTTCTCTCTATTTTCATGCTCTAATTTTTCAATGTTTTGACGAATGATTTGACATAGGTAAGTTATAGATATGTTTCGAGGCTCAATATGACCAATACCGCATGGTTTCAAGCTAAAACAGTGTAGTTTAGGTGCCCAATGAAATAGGCAAAGACCAAAAAAGGCCTTACTTAAATATTTTAGGAATCTCCAATAGACACGACTCACAGACTCTCTATCTATTTGATGGTCCATGCTGGTAAACCATCAGTCATAACTAGAGGCTAGATTTAGGGGTATCGATCCACGCATGTGGACCATGGTCCGTGGTCTAACCTATAGTCTGTGGGTCCGATTGTGGGACAACCCTTACACAAAATTCTGGGCTAAGTTTTTGGGTTGTTGGATATGTGAACCACAGCCCACCATCACGGGTTGTGGGTCACCCTATGGTCTATGGGTAGCCACTGTAAGTTCCACCTGCAACTTCTAAAAATATGCAATGAGGTATTTTCAGGAACGAGGTTTTACAAATGTATTATACAAAGAGAACAAATATGAGGAGGAATTGATTGCAATTATTTATTGTAATGTGTGTAAGTTGAGAACTGAGGAGATTGAGTTCGTGAATGTTTAATGGAAGCATAATTCAAGTGAGAAATCTACTTTGGAAATAAAGAAGGATATAAGATACATTATCCTCAATTGTTCGTCCATTCATATACTACTCTATTCCTTCTACAACCCATTTCACTAGTTGTCACTCGAGGACGGGTGAAAAATAAATTTGTGTCTATAGTAATGAACGAGTTTCATCGTTATAGAAAACCAAACACGAAAACTTTTTGGGTCAAAAAACATTTTCATCGTAACTTGAAATTTACCAACCTAGTCCAGATTTGGATAAAAATATAGTCATTAAGGAGTAAGAAAATCTGGTCAAAATCATGCTTTTTAATTATGATTCTTATTACATAAGTAATTAGACAAGTCGTCGAGAAATCCGTTCAACATTATGAAATAATATTTGGGTGAGTAGAACTCCCAGAACTAATCTTAGGTCTAGCAGTATTTTCTGAGCATAATCGGTTGACGGTGTGTTGTGAAATAGGGGTCTTGGAATTATTAAAATGGATCATTGCTTTATGCTAGCCTTGTTTGGTGGTGGTTTTGGTCATATTAATGGTGCCACTGAAGTTTGTTGAGGGTCGTTATAGTAGGCCAGCCGTGACTTAAAGTTGTAAATAAACCCCAAAAAGTATTTAGTCTAGACTTTTAGGTTTTTAAATCCATGGAATGATCCATAGGACATTATTGTTTAATACCATTCTTGAGGCTAAAGGTAAGATTCTAACTCTCCAAATCCATTTATAATCCGTAGACTATAATCTAATGGGTAATTATCAATAGGGGAGGGTTTTGATCTAATTTATATGTTGGAAACAACCCTATTTTTGATACTTGGGATCCTGGGTTTGATCTAGGATTGTTAAAATTGTTAGTAATTAGGGTAATTACTTAATGTTTATTGATTACAATATTACATTGGTAGAGTGTAGATCAAGAATAATTTGATCTAATCAAGAAATAAAAGGATCAAGTTTTTCAAGGTTTCAAGTTTGTTTTGAGGTAGGTGATGGTTGTGATATCATGATTGTGTTATGTATGTTTGTTCATCCGTCATGATGATGCATGTATGTATGCAAATATTGCATTATTTGTACAATTTTTTTAAATGAGATAGAAGAGTATATATACACCATGAATCACTTCTTGATTGTATGATTATTAAAAATATACTTGTGAATGTTATTGTGGTATGTTGATGGATTAGTTTCTACATTCTAGCATAACTAATTGGGTTAGGTTTCCATATTCTGACATAATTATCGGATCAGTTGTCTAACCACATTTCTGCATACAGATGGATCAGATGCCACATTTTTGTATTCTTTCTGTTTGGGTTTTGGGTTTTAAGAGAGGAGAAACTAATTGTAATGAATTTTAATTTATAGGATTGAGATAATCTATGTTTTATGTGTTCGGTATTTTGCATATTTATGATGTTGTATTAACTTATTTATGTTACAGTTAGTGGGATAGACGCATGATCCTACCTTTACTCGGTTGTTGTCTACTGATACTGCATTTGCTATTTTTTTTTTTGAGTAGATGGCATCTTTAAATAGCTATTTACAGTACTCTCTTAAAAGACCAGTGTTCGTTAGAATTCAAGGGTGTGCTAGTTCATCTGGGTTGCCTTGGGACTCTGCTTTTGTTTGTCTACATTTCGAACCTAGACTAGTTATTTAGATGATTCATATGTTAGTTGGGTTGTACCCATTTTTTTGTTTATACTTGGTTCATTTTTTTAGTTTTGGTACATAGACTTTTAGGTTCTACGTTATTTTCTTCCGCAATGTTTAGTTTGTAGTTAGATTCTTGGTGGAGTTTATGGGAACTTCGTTATTTCGTTTGTTGTTAGATTCTTGTAGAAGTGTATGGAAATTTGTTATTTAGTTATCTAAACCTACTTATTTAGTTTAGATTGAATAGTTGGCTGGTAGTTATGGTTCCTTTATCGGAGGGTTAGTGTGGGTGTAACTCATGACTGTCAGGATCTTGAAAAGTGTATATAATTTTGAAGTCTTATATCTCTTTTTGTAATGTAACATAGAGGCACACAAAAGGTTAGTCATATTAACATGAATATAATGGAGGAGGTTATGAAAGTGAAAGGTTACAAGAATAATTGTTATAAAGTTAGAGGTTATGCAGGTTATAGTATTTTCATAATGGAGGAAATTGATGGATCTAATGGGATAGAGTAAATTCATTGTGTAGTGTAAATTCACTATATAATATCTTACAACACTCCCCATTGGATTTCCATATATGATATACCTCGTAAAAACCTTACTAGGAAAAAACCCATTGAGGAAAATCATACTGAAGGAAAAAGAGTACACATATCTTTTAATACGCTATAATGTTGGCTCTTTAAAAACCTTACCATGAAAATCATATTCGGATAAAAGTATTGTTAAGGAAAAGAGTACAACACATAATTTTCTCCCCCTAATAACCATTTTATTTCATATCTCAGAGACAATACATTCCAATCTTGTATAACAACTTCTCAAATATTCATGTTAACAATCCTTAGTGAATTACAAGATTATCACTTGAATGGGTCATTGAACATCTATCTCACCATTCTGTTGGAGATCGCTTGTGAAAAAGACTTTTGGCTAAATATAAAGTCTGATATCTGTGATTGTTTCCTCCTGTCAATCGAGTTATATACCATTTTCATATATGGTGGCTAGAATATCTGTTTCGAAAGAAATCACATGTTTTTGTAATATGATAAATAATTATTCCAATTTAACACACTTGTAATCTCTTTATTATCAATATTATATATGCATGATTTGATTCTTTGAATTCCAAAATCTTATTGTGCTTCCATATGTAAATAAATAGTCTATTTGCGATCGAACTTTATGTAGATCAAATAAATATTCAATGTCTAACAATGAGATTGAATCTGACTCAGAGATTGATCATTTCAATTTTATTGAAGTTTGCCTTTTCTTTGCAAAAAAATTAAATGTCTTATATTTGTTAACTTTGTTAGTTTCTTGTCATAGATTAAAAAATAATTTGACAATAACTTCACATAACTTTAATTATGTATATAAAATAATCTTCTAGCTCTTAACCAAAAATCAATAAATGCACCAATTGCACTAATACATGACATATTAAATAATTATCATGAGATAAAAAAAACAATTTTTTTTCTCTGTTAAGCAGTCCCAAAACCATTAGGTACCCAACAATATTTCTTTAAGACCTTTTAAATCCTTCGGGGACTTTCATATAACCTTCATCGTCTAGTTCGACATTATAATAATTCATAATGCATTTTTAAGTATTTCATCTATTGCCATACTTAAAAAAATCTCATTGTATCCATCACTAAAGAGTATAGCTCCGTTTAATAATACCTGGATTTTTGCAAAAATTCTTTATGTCTCGAGGCACAAACCGCACTTTATATTTTAATGTTATAATTTCGCACAATGATAAATTTTACCACACTAACATTATTTAAGCCATTTTCTTGAATCATTATGGGTTAGTTCGGGAAAAAACACATACTTACAATTATAAAATTTGAGCAGCACCTATTAGGATAGAGTATTTAACTTTGGCACATAAGCTTCTGATCAATTCCAACTGTAGTACCAATAACAATGGTCTTGATGGGAAAATCACGGGAGTCTTTGTCCATTTTTATTATAGAAGGAAAAATATTGTATATATACATCCAAAAAATATGAAATTTCTAAGAAAATTGTAAACGCATAAGAATTTTGTGTTCATTGAAAAAAACCCGACAAAGATACTTGTATGCTTCTCGTACTAGTGATGGAAGAATCTTTGTTCTATGACTGTAGATATTCCGGTATTGATGTGAAAATCATTGGTGGAATTTTTTTCTCAACGTAGGAGGCCTTTAATGTTCTTCATTGCAACTTTGGAATGTGAATGCATACATGTTATTTGATAATAAAAATAATTATAATTATGATCTTAAAATAATAAAAAAAAATGTTCCTACTGAGTTGGTTGCATGCCTCATTTATGGATGATATTATTTTATTGATCTACACTATGATATGTGTAACATATGTTTGTGTTTGTTTTTAAGTGGTTTAAACAAGTACATTTGAGTATTTATGAATGTGAATTTATAAAATTTGCATGTATATGTTGATGCTTTTTGGATAATTTTTTTTTGCAGGACTAAGTAATTTCATAGCTACTTCATGGGGTTGGAATGTCAAAATTCTAGTTTAACTTGTTTTAGCGAATATACACTATCGGTTTTAATGTAGGTTGACTCACCGAATAAGAATCCTCTCTTGAAAGAAAATATTGAGGTATGAGTGAAGAAATTGATTTGCTTGGTGTTGGACATATTGTTTGGGTGTTTTGTTACAAATTAAATAAAAGTTTGGTGGAGCATTCCATCTCTAGCATATTTTTATGTTGCTAGTTGCAGTCACAGTGTATGAAGAAGAAATGGAAGCGTGTCTTTTGACTGCTACATAGAGTACATACTTTTGAATATATATACATACATACATATATATATACATATATATATATATATATATATATATATATATATATATATATATATATATATATATATATATATATAGACCATAGCTCTTGTGCTAGTATTGGTCATGACAGTAGGCTCTATCAATTTAATCCGAATTTGAACATGTCAATCCCGAGAAAGTAGGGAAAAAATACTTCGCAACTTCTATCCAATAAACTCTTGAATTTACATCGAATATTTAAAAATCCATTCTCAGATATCCCATCTTGCTTGTTTAAACCTCATAAAGACAGACAAACACAAACATATGTTATTAATACCACCACGTGGTATAAAATAGTCTCACCCAAAACATGTACATGCACCCATCCACGTACAAAAGATAGTTTCAACTGTTTGAACCTTAAAACTATGATTATTTTTATTATCAAAGAGAAACGATAAAATCCTTCACTCTTTAAAATAACACTGATAAATATTTATGTTTCCTCTTTTAGAGAAAATAGTTTGACTCTAAATTCCCTTAAAGATTTTTACATCGATGGTGGCTTATATATGGTCACAAAGTAAAGATTTTCCATAACCAGTTTGAGAATGATCTGAATAATTTTATCAAAAAATAATAATCAAAGAACATTGTATTCTTATGCTCTTTTAATTTTTCCACAACTTACATATTTTGTGAATATAGGCACAAATATTTGTTTTCTAGAAGGGATATGGACACAAATTTCTTTTCAGGTAAGAACGGAGACTTCATCCTACACATGAATTTCTTTTCCAATAATTCAAAGTTGAGATCCTTGCAATCAATCACAAACATCAAACAAATTTGAATATGAGATTGAAGAAGGCATAGATTTTAAGCTACAGTAGCATCATAATGGCGTCATAAAGGTGATTTCATCCATGACATTAGTAAAGATGGGCTATAAAAAATTACTATAACAATTTTTTTCTATACATTTCCTCCCTCTCAATTCTGTAACACATTATTTAATTTTCTTCCAAGAAACTTTATCTCTCATAAGATAATTTTGTTAGAGTTAGTTTGATATTTGTAATCTTTAAAGAATTTAGTCATGCTCTTTGCCACATCCATGTCAAGTTGGTAAAGGGAATCAATTATCAAATTTCAGAAAATAATTAGAATTATATGTAATGTTTAAACAGATGTATACCTTAATTTTTACATCCTTCAATCCAACACTTTTACAACTTGTATGCTTATTCTCTTTTGTTGGAAATCCTTTTTCTCTAATTTCATGTCATGGTGGCATACCTTAGAAGTATACTCCGTACAATTGAAGAATGTTATCACTCTTTAGTTATCAAATAATTACCGCAGTAATTTTTTTGTGTAGTAGTTAATTTTCTGTAATAGTACAATTATTTTCATGTAATATTGAAATTTCTTATTTCAGTGAATTTAGGATGTTAGGATCTCGTTTCTAGGGGTAGTTATGTATTAAAACTACAGTGTGTCTGAGGAAATGAAAAAATCAAAAAATTACAAAGTCTTTGAGTACTTCAAACTCAATATATGTAGGTTCTTTCTAATGAAATAGCGCCAAAGGTCATAGGAGAGAACATTCGATTTCATAGTATTTCTCCCCATAACAAGATCCATATCAGGGGACCATAACAAATTGGTACCAAAGACGTGTGTTATGGGAGATCAAATTTAACAGCAACTGGCACAATTGGTGAACTTATTTCAAGAAGAACGTGTCGTCATGTAACGCTCCAAAATGAACCAAGGTGAACTAGATCCTCATGGTTTTTTATTGAGTTAGTTTTAATTCAAAATTAGTTATATTATAGTTCTTATGGAGTCTGTGAAGTTTGGTAAAGTTTGGAGATAAAACGTCCAAGAACGTCCATGACGTTCGGAAGGTGTGCCTGAGAAAGTGTTCTTGCGTCTTGGCGTGTTTGAGTGAGTTTTACTTGTTCTTTTTCAATGAAATTAAGGTGGAATGTTCCTAATACCTGGAATAATTAATTTATATGCTTAATTTCCGAGAACGACCTCAACTAGGGTCAACAAGGGGTCCTTGTTGAAGGGCCCAAGGCTTGGAAAAAACTGCCAAAACCACTGCTCAATCAATGGGGCAGTCTATTGGTGTAGGACCATTGACGCACAGTCCACTGGGGTGCATAGTCCCATACATAGCGGGAATTCTATCCCCTCATATAGGATCCACTTAAGTCATTGACACCTGAAAGACGGGTCGTCGACCAAGCGACGCGCAATAGCTTGGGCTCTGAGTGACTCCTCCCAAAAGTTGTGGAAGATGCTGCAAACTTGGGGTGTTTTTATGTAAATTAATCCCAAGTATTTTATAACCCTAGGATAATATTTTTAGTGTTTTGAAGTTATATTAAGTTAGTTTTAAGCCCTAGACCTAGACAAGAACCCTCATTTTAAATATTCAAACTCCCTTTCTAAAGAAAACATTCCCAAAGTCACCATTGAAGCTAAGACTCTAGGAATGCAAGAAGAGCTGATTCGTAGGTTTCACTTAACTAAAATAAATGCATTTTATTCTCTTTTAGGAATGGTATACATCCTTAAAAAACCCTTCCATTCAAGGAGTCATTTCCGAATATTTCCAAAAAGGGTTTTCAAACTCAAAATTCTTCAATCTTTTATTTTGAGTATGGTTCTTCTTGTAAAAGTGTTTTAATGTTTTAAATGTGTTTATTCTTGTAATAATTATTATTTTAATGAAAAAAACTCAAGTAAACTCATGTTTATGCATATTTCAACTTTTGGCTAGGGAAATGGGTTATATGAGCATGTTTGGATAAAGTATGAACTTTCATTTTTTTATGTTAATATATTTATTTAGCTACTTCCCTAAGATTCTTATTTGGATGAAATGTTTAAAATACATATAGGTTATTATTTCTTGGTTAAATGGCATGTTTCTTTCAAAGTATAGTTTTGCATTGTAATTCCTTTTGAGTTGTATGGCCCATTTTCTTGGTGGCGGTTTTTACTTGATGAATTTTATGTTATTTAGTATGTGTTGTGAGTGTTTTTATAAAGTTCTAGTAGATGAAATAGAGTAAGATGAACTTATCTTGTGTTTTGTGAAGTTGAATAACATGTTTGGCTAAGATAATGCCTAAATAAAATATATGACTTTGTGAAGAATGTAAAGTGTGTAAATGGATTAATGTAGTTACAAATCTTGTATAGAAGAAAATGTTAATGAAACGATGTTTATGTGAAAGGAGTGCTACATGTACACTCACTCACACTTAAAATAATGTATGATGCTAAGTTGAGAAAAAGGGAGTCTTGTGGTGGACATTCTTTGTGAGTTGTGATGAAGTGTCTAGTATCAAAACCATTATTCCTAATGAGATTTCTAATATAGGTTAGAGGATGAATGCCCTTAGTGAATTGATATGTGGTGTTCACTAGTTATCCTTAATCTATAGGTTATAAGGTTGAGAATCTGTGGGGAGTTATGCTTAGAACCGAGTGGATATGAAGGGGAGGTGGATTACACTTCGTGACTTGAGATGCTGTATTTCCAAGGTACCTCTTGACATGAGTACTCCTTGTTATATGAGAATGAGTTACTTAGTAGCAATCTTCTAATCCCTAAACTATGTGTCAACATAGGTGTAGCTATTTGGAAAAACATATAAAAGCTAAGAAGCATGACCTTATTCTGGGAATGTGAGGATCCCTCATCGAATAGGGGTTAATATAGGTTTTCCATGCCTAGCTCTCATGGTCTTTGTCGGTTATGCTTACCCACAACAAAAAATTAATTGAACCAAGTCTTTTAAAAGAACGCACTACTTATGGTACGTGGTGTGGAACTCTATCTACTCATTTCACTAGGTAGGATCTTCCGAAAGGGAAGACTTGGTGCCAAACCTTCTTAAAGAATGTACTACTTAGGGTAGGTAGTGGTATGGGATGTAATCTACTTATTGCACTATATAGTCATTCCGAAAGGGAAGACTTTGGTAGTTTGTCGGGTGTATTTTAATGTCTTGCCATTGATTGAGGGGCTTGTTTCTCCCGAGTTGAGTAAGACAGAAGGGGTTGTCTTGAGGATTGCTTTGGCGTGTATTGAAGGAGACATATGTATACTTCCTTCATATCTTACCTTAGTGAGTCTTAGGATAATCTAAGGTAGGGAAACATTTATTGGAAATGAGTTCACTTTCTCGTTTGCTTGTCCTTGGAAGTCAACTCGTTTAGTATGGGATAGTTCTTTGTAATTGGTCAAGTTGAATTCATTGATAATTCTTTGAATAATTCATTGTGATAACCTAAATCAGTTTATTGTAATGTCAAGTTGGTTTACTATAAGTTTTTGGAAGTTACTTTAAATGGTCCCTCTTTGGGTAAAATTAAGGAATCTCTTATCTAAGTGTTTAATGATATTACTTTTTCCATTTGTTTACGTATGCCATAGTACATTATTTGTACTAACCCCATACTTTTCTATACCTTATAAGTATTGGTTGAAGTTTTTTTTGAAAATTCGAAGGAGAAACATAGGAAATTCACTCTCTCAAGAATTTGTATGTACTCATATATTTGAGGGCATATTCTATTGTCTCCTATTTTATTATTAAGACTTACAATGTATTTTATTTCAAAGTAAAGGACTTGTCCCTATTAATTATATGTCGTGTCTTATGTTTGGCTTCTGACGATAAGATTTCTTAAGTATTTATGAAAGACTTCCTTTTTATTTATATCTTATGTAATGAATGCTAGTTGAAGGGCTTTTACAAGAACCCAAAGGGTCAAGTACGCCTTGCCATGAAGCAAAGGTTTCTCCGAACTTCTAGCGTGTACTTTCGAGTCATTACAGACTTGGTATCAGAGAATAAGGTCATGCTTAATAGCTTAGGTTCTAAAAGTATAACAAGCAACATCTAGTAGTATTTTGGTCATTGGTGTGATTGGTGACACATCCATTGACAAGATACTATAGGATGATAGAAGTGTAACGTTCTTTTATAGTGTAATGTCGTGCATTAGAGTTGAGTCATAAAAGGTGTCCTCTTTGAACCTCTTCTCTTTGTGTTTATAGGACATAAATACGAGGAGATCAACTGCTAGAATGGAGGAGGGAGGTGTAGCTAATGAGATGGTCCATCCCCGTTTTGACCAGGTTCCTATTGTTGGTATAGAGGAAGAAAATTAGGAGGTTTACCTTCTGGAACCTCAAGTGCCTCCGGATCCCTAAGAGCCTCAAGTGCCTCCTATTCCTCACGATCCTTTTGTTTAAGGAGATATCACTAATGGGGAGTTGATGGATGCCATAATGAACTTGACCCAACTCATGACGGCTTAATCTCAAGTTGTCAACAATCACTTTGTTGCCCAAGCTAACCTAGGAGATAGGCCTCTACCAAATGCTATATTGTTTTGCTTCTAAATTTGGGACTTCATAAGGATGAACATTTCCAGTTTCAATGGCACTAAGGTCGATGATGATCAACATGGTTTGACAGATGTGGTTTTCAAAGTGGTAGATGCTATGGGTGTGACCCCTAGGGAAAAAGTGGAGTTAGCCGCTTACGAACATAAGGATGTTGCTCAAGTGTGGTTTAATTAATGGAGGACTGAGAGATCACTAGAAAGAGGGACGGTTTATTGGGAAAAATTAAAGTAGGCTTTCCTATATAGGATCTTTCCCATTTATTTGAGGGAAAAGAAGATGGTTGAATTCATGAACCTTCGTCAAGGTGCGATGATTGTACAAGAGTACTCTTTCAAATTCACCCTACTCTCTAAGTATGCTCAAAGCATGGTAGACAACCCTAGGGATAGGATGAACAAATTTTTGATGGGAGATTCTAGCTTGGTTGAGAAAAGTGTCGTATGGCAATGCTTATTAATGACATGGATATCTCTAGGCTCATGGTCTGTGCACAACAAAATGAGGAGTCCAAAATTAAGGAGATAAGGCAAGCGGGTAACAGGCCTAGGTCACAATATTCTAGTCACCAAAATCAAAAGAAGTGTTCTATCAAGAAGATTCTTCCATGGGAAACAAGGAGAGAGATCCAAAAAAAATACCCAAGGTGGTGGTCATTCTTTTAAGAGGACTAGGTGCCATACTTGTGGGAAGCAACATTTGGGTAGGTGTCTTGCCGGAAAGGATGCTAGTTTTGTATGAGTTATAAGGGTCACAATATGAGGGATTGCCCCAACATCAAAGCAAGAGGGAAAGAGGTCAATCAGTCTTCCCTATATCAGAATGCTCTTAAGAAGAACCCTTCATATGGGATGGAAGCTAGGAAGGATAACTAGTCGGAGTTGAAGATCTTGGTAAGTCTTAACTCTTTAAGATTGTTGTTTTTATAATATGAAATGATTTTATGTGGTTTTATAGTTCATATGATCATGTAATCTTGATGAAATTCTTTAATAATGTATTTTTAAAAAAAAAATTGGTATGCTTAATAGTAAGCACAGTGAACCTTATTGTAAATTTTTTTAATTTTTTTAAAAAAAGAATTCTATTAAATTGATGTTTCAATCTGTCCAAAGGTAATGTATTGGATAAGGTAGTTCCTCCATAGGACAAGGTTAAATGTGAGTTTAAAAAATTTTGAAGTTTACAAGAGTCGCCTATGTTGCTATGTATTTGAAATTGTTAAATTATGCTCCATGATAGTTTATGCTTTGATTTTGAGTGTTTGATCTTTCATTGTAATGTGTTATATGATGCTAAGTTACTCCTTGTTGTTCTTTTAGTTTTAGTGTCTTTTGAGGAAGGTTGTTATTCTAAGTGGGTGAGAATTAAATACTCCAAAATGAACTAATGTCAGATAGTGCCTCGTGGTTGTTTCGTGAGTTAATTTTAAGCTAAAATTAGTTATATTAGTTCTATTAGGTAATGTGTGAAGTTTGTATGTCAAACATCCATGACGTTTGGAAAGTGTGCCTTAAAAAGAGTTCTTGCATCTTTGAGTATTTGAGTGAGTTTTACGTTTTCGTTTTCGCTGAAACTAAGGTGGGATTTTCCTAATACCTATAAGACTTAGTTTATAGGTTCAATTTCAGGTAAAAAACCTACCAAAGACCCACAAGAGGCCCTAGTTTAAAGGCCCAAGACATGGACAAAACTATTAAAGCCACAGCTCAATCGACGAGGCAGTCTACGAGGCGTAGGCCCATAAAATTCATATTGACTGTGGGCATAGTACCATAATGAGTGAGAACTATAGACCATCCTTTGAATTGATCGATGCCTAGCAAGACGGAACATCGACCAGGCGACGCCCTGTAGCTTGGGTCATTGATTGGCTCCTCCCAAAAGCTGTGGAAGTCGTTGCCAACTTGGGGTGTTTTATGTAAATTCACCCCAAGTATTTTATAACCCTAGTTCAATATTTTTATTTTTTTAATTTAAATTAAGTTAGTTTTAATCCGTACACCTAGACATGACCCCTCTCTTTAAATATTCAAACTCCCTCGTTAAAGAAAACTCTCCCAAAGTCACCATTGAAGCTAAGACTCAAGGAGAGAAACAAGATCTTGTTTGTACGTGTTCCTTAGCAAAAATTATTGTGTTTCCTTCTCTTTGAGGTATGATATCAAACTTTTAAAACCTTTCATTAACAGAGTCATATCGAAAAGATTTACAAAAAGCGTTTCCAAACTCAAAATTCTTCTATCTTTGATTTGAAGTATGGGTATTCTTGTAAAAGTTTTTGAATGTTTTAAATTCGTTTATTATTGTAGTAATTAATGATTTTCATGTTAAATATCCTAATTAACTCATGTTTATGCATATTTCACTTTTAGCTTGGGAAATGGGTTACATGAGCAAGTTTGGTAAAGTATGAACTTTGGTTTTCTTATGTTAATATGTATATTTAGCTACCTACCTAAGAGTCTTATTTTTATGAAATGTTAATCAAATGCTTATAGGTTATTATGGGTTGTTTAAATGAAGTTGCTTTCAATGTATAGTTTTGATTATAATTGATCTTGAGTGGTATCGTCCATCTTCTTGATGGCGGTGTTTACTTGATGAATTTAATATTAGAAAGTATGTGTTGTAAGTGTGGTTCTTAAGGTCTAGTAGATGAAATAGAGTAATATTTAATATGAGCCTTGTCTTGTGTTTTGTGAAGTTGAATAGTATGTTTGGCTAAAATAATGCCTAAATAAAATATATGACTTTGTGAAGTATGTAATGTATGTAAATTGATGAATGAAGGTATAAAGCTTGTATATAAGATAATGTTAATGAATCGATGTTTATGTGCAAGGTGTGCTCACATGTACACATACTCTTACACTTAAAAGAATGTATGATGCTATGTTGAGAAATAGGGAGTCTTGGGGTAGACACTCTTTGTGAGTTGAGATGAAATGTCTTGTAGCAGCCCCATGATTTCTAATGAGCTTTCTATGATATGTTGGAGGATTAATTCCCTTCGTGAAATGAGATGTGGTGTTCAATAGTTATCCTTAACCTATAGGTTATAAGGTTGAGAATCCGTGGGGAGTTATGCTCAGCACCGAGGGGATATGAAGGGGAGGTGGATTGCACTTCGTAAGTTGAGATGTTGTATTTCCAAGGTACTTATTGAGATAATTACTCCTTGTTAGAATAGAATGTGTACTTAGTAGCAATCTCCTTATTCACTAACTATGTGTCCACATAGGTATAGCTATTTGGAAAGCCATGTAAAAGCTAAGAAGCATGACCTTACTCTATCAAAGTGAGGATACCTCATCTTATATGGATTATATGGGGATTCCATGTCTAGGTATAATGGTATTTGTCGTCTAAGCTAACCCCTAAGAGAATTGGTTGAACCAAGTCTTCTTTTAGAACGTGCTACTTGCGGTTGGTGGTGGTATGGGACGCTATATACATAGGGTAGGTGGTGCTCTAAGATGCCATCTACTCATTGGACTAGGTAGGTGTTCCAGAAGGGAAGACTTTCATGGTTTGTTGGGTGTCTTTTAATGTATTGCCATTTATTCTGGGTCTTGTTTCACCCGAGTTGAGTAAGCCAAAAGGGTAGTCTTGAGTGTTGTTGTGGTGTGCATTGAAGGAGGCATATTCATACTTCCTTCATGTCTTACCTTAGTGATTCTTAGGATAATCATTAGGTAGGGAAACTCTTATGGGAAATGAGTTCTGTTTCTCTCTCGTCGTGGCCTTGGAAGTTCACTCATTTAGTATGGGATAGTTATTTGTAAATGGTCAAGTTGAATTCATTGATAATGCTTTGAATAATTCATTGTTATGGCTTAAATTGATTTATTATAATGTCAAGTCTGTTTACTTTAAGTTTTTGGAAGTTACTTTAAATGGTCCCTCTTGGTGTAAAATTATGGAATCTCTTATCTAAGTTTTAAATGATAATCTTTATGATTTTTTTCTTCTATATTCTTTAATATTTTATTTAAATTTCATGAAATATTATTTTACTAAAATGTCCTTTTTCTTATGTTTTTGTACATGCCATACTTAATACATTATTTGTACTAATCCCATACTTTTCTATACCTTATAAGTATAGGTTGAAGACTTTTTTGAAGATTTAAAGGCTATGATTGGGAAATTTACTCTCTCAAGAATTGGTATGTCCTCATATATTCGAGGGCATAGTCTATTATCTCCTAGTTTTTTATTAAGACTTATTATGTATTCGATTTCTATGTAAAGGGTCGTGTCGGTAAGATATTATATGTCATGTGTTATATAGATTATTACCATAAGATTTCGTAAGTATTTATAAAGGACTTCCTTTTTATTAAATTATTCGTGAAAAGATTTAATTCCGTACTACTTTTCATGTCTTATGTATTGAATGCTAGTCAAAGGGCTTTTACAAGACCCCAAAGGGTCAAGTACGCCTGGACACGAAACAAGGGTTCCGCCTAACTTCTAAAGAGTACTTTTAAGTTGTGACCTACTTGGTATCAGAGCATAAGATTATGGATAATAGTTTAGGTTCTAAAAAGTCTCGCAAGCCACATCTAGTAGTATCTTGGTCATTGGTGTGAGTCGTGACACATACATGGACAAGAGGCTATAGGATTATAGAAGTTTAACTTTATTCTCTATTCAAATGTTATTCCATAGAGTTGAGTCCTCTAAGGCGTATTCTCTTAACGTCTTCTCTTTTTGTTTATAGGACATGAATACGAGGAGATCAACTGTTAGAAGGGAGGAGGGAGGTGTAGCTAATGAGAGGATCTCTCCGCTTGTTGACCAAGTTCCTGTTATTGGTCTAGAGGATGAGAATGAGGAGCTTCCCCTTCAAGAACCTCAAGTGCCTCCGGAACCCTAAGATCCTCAAGAGCCTCATGTGCCTTAAGCTCATTTTTTTCAAGGTGATATGAATAATGTGGAGTTAAGGGCTGCCCTAACAAGCTTGACCCAACTCATGATGACTAATGCTCATGTCATCAAAAATCACTTTATTGCCCAAGCTAACCTAGGAGATAGGCCCCAACAAAATTCTAGTACTCTCGCTTCTAGAATTCAGTACATCATGAGGATGAACCCTCCAACTTTCCATGGAACTAAGGTGGATTAGATCCACAAGGTTTCATAGATGAGGTTTTCAAAAATGTAGATGCTATGGGTGTGATCCCAAGGGAGAAAACGGTGTTAGCCGCATACGAACTTAAAGATGTGTCTCAAGTGTGGTTTGATTATGTGAGGATGAGAGACCAATAGAAAGAGGGCCGATTTATTGTGAAGAATTGAAGGAGGCTTTCATAGATAGGTTCTTTCCCCTTTTGTTGAGGAAGAAGAAGATGGTTGAATTTATGAACCTTCCTATATGTGGGATGAGTGTACAAGAGTACTCTCTCAAATTAATCCTAATCTATAAGTATGCCCAAAGAATGGTAGCCAACCCTAGGACTAGGATGAACAAAATTTTTATGGGAGTGTCTAGAATGGTGGAGAAAGAGTGTCGTACGGCAAAGCTTCTTAATGATATGAATATCTCTAGGTTCATGGTCTGTGCACAACAAATTGAGGAGTCCAAAATTATGGAGTAAGGCAAGAGGGTAAGAGTCCTAGGTCGGCTGATTCAAGTCACCAAAATCCTAAGAAGAGGTTCTATCACTTAGATTATTCCATGGGAAACAAGGAGAAGGCTCGAAACAGAAATACCCAAGGTCGTGGACATTCTTTTGAGAGGACTAGGTGCCCTACTTGTGGGAAGCAACATTTGGTTAAGTTTATTGCGAGAAAGGATGGTTGTTTTTCATGTGGTAATAAGGGGCACAAGATGAGGGATTGACCCAACATCAAATCAAGAGCAAAAGAGGTCAATCAAACTATCTAGATCCTAATGCTCCTAAGAAGAACCCTTCCAATAGGATGGAAGCTAAGAAGGATAACTAGTTTGGAGTTCATAATCTTGGTAAGTCTTAACACTTTAAGATTGTTGTATTTATGATATAAAATGAATTTATGTGGTTTAGTTGTTTTAATGATCATGTCAACTTGACTAAATGCTTAATGAATGAATAAACAAAATCGGTATGCTTAAAAGTGAGCATAGTGAACCTCATTGTGAAATTTTTGATGTTCTAAAAGAATTTGTTTTTCTTGAATTGAAGTCTCAATGTTTGAAAAAGTATTGTATATGAGCATTTTAATGTTGGATAAGGTATTTCTTCCATATGATAAGGCTAAGTATGAGTTTTAAAAATTTTGAACTTTACAAGAGTCGCTTATGTTGCTAAGTGTTTAAAAGTGTGAAATGATGCTCTTTGATAGTTGATTCTTTGATTTTGATTGTTTGAGATTTGATTGAGATGTTTTATGTGATGCTAACTGACTCTTTGTTGTTCTTGAAGTTTTACTGTCATTCGAGGATGAATATTACTCAAAGTAGGGGAGAATGTAACGCCCCAAAATGAACTAAGGTAAACTAGATCCTCGTGCTTATTTCATGATTTAATTTTAAGTCAAATAAATTTATATTAGTTTTCTTAGTCAGTGTGAAAAGTTTTGTTCTTTGGAGGTCAAACGTCCACTAACGTCTATGACGTTCAAAAGGTGTGCCTTAAAAAGTTTTGTTGCGTCTTGGAGTTTTTGAGTGAGTTTTACGTGTCATTTTCCATGAAACTAAGGTAGTATGTTCCTAAGAGCTTGAATAATTAGTAGAGATTTAATGTCGAGACACTGCCCCACCTAGGACCCACAAGGGGCCCTAGTTGAAGGGCCCAAGAAATAGACAAAACTGCCAAAATCGCTACTCAATAGACGAGGCAGTCTACTGGGCGTAGGCCCATCGACACCCCATCGACTGGGGGAGTAGTACCATACTTAGTGGTTAGTCTATCCCCCAATGTATCAGCCTTTGAAGTCATGGAAGCGCAGCAAGACGGTCCATTGACTAGGAGACACCCCGTAGCTTGGGTCATCGAGTGGCTCCTCCTAAAATTTGTTGAAGCTGCTGCCAACTTGGGGTGTTTTATATAAATTCACCCAAAGTATTTAATAACCCTAGTTAAAATATATTTAGGTTTTTTAAGTTATATTATTTAGTTTTAAGCCCTAGACCTAGACAAGACCCCTCACTTCAAATATTAAAACTCCCTTCCTAAAGAAAACTCTCCCAAAGTTACCATTGAAGCTAAGACTCAAGGAGGCAAAGAAGAGATGGTTTGTTACTTGTTCCTTCAACAAAATTATTGTTTTTAATTATCTTTTAGGTATGATATCCATCATTGAACCCCCTTACATTCACAGAGTCATATCGAAAAGACATCCAAAAAGGGTTTCCAAACTCAAAATTCTTCTATCTTTGATTTTAAGTATCGGTCTTCATGTCAAAGTTTTTAATGTATTAAATTGGTTTATTCTTGTAATAATTGATAATTTTCATGTTAAAATTCCTAATGAACTCATGTTTATGCATATTTCACTTTTAGCTTGGGAAATGGGTTATATGAGCATGTTTGGGTAAAGTATGAACTTTTGTTTTCTTATATTAATATGATGATTTAGCTACTGACCTAAGAGTCTTCTTTTTATGATATTTTGATAAAATTCTTATAGGTTATTATGGCTTGGTTAAATGACAAGTTGCTTTCAATTTGTGGTTTTCATTATAATTGCTCTTAACTAGTATGGTTTATCTTCTTAGTGGCGGTGTTTACAGAAAGAATTTTATGCTATTAAGTATGTATTGTGAGTGTTGTTTTGAAGGTCTAGTAGATGAAACAGAGCAATATTTAATATTAGAGTTGCCTTGTGTTATGTGAAGTTGAATAGCATGTTTAGCTTAGATTATGCCTAAGTAAAATATATGACTTTGTGAAGCATGTAAATTGTGTTATGATTTATATATGTATAAAGATTGCATACACGCTAATGTTAATGAAACGATGTTTATGAGTAAGGTGTGCTCACATGGACACACATACTCATACTTAAAAGAATGGATGATGCTAAGTATATAAAAAGGGAGTCTTGGGGTGGACACTCTTTGTGAGTTGAGTTGAGGTGTCTAAGAGGAACCCCATTATTCAAAATGTGCTTTCAAATATAGGTTGGAGGATGAATTCCCTTCATGAGTTGAGATGTGGTGTTCACTAGTAATCCTTATCCTATAGGTAATAAGGTTGAGCATCCGTGGGGAGTTATGCCTAGCACCTAAAGGATATGAAGGGGAGGTGGATTAGACTCGGTGAGTTGACATGTTTTATTTTCAAGGTACCTCTTTAGATGAGTACTCCTCGTTAGTAACGATTGAGTTACTTAGTAACATTCTCCTTATTTCTTAATGATATGTCCACATAGGTGTAGCTATAGGGAAAGCCATGTAAAAGGTAAAAAGCATCATATTACTCTAGGCAAGTAAGGATCCCTCATCCGATGGGGGTTAATATTGGGATTCAATGTCTAGATCCTATGGTCTTTGTCGGCTATGATAACCCCCCACAAAGAATTGATTGAACCAAGTCTTTTAAAATCATGTGCTTTACGGTAGGTGGTGGTGTGGAACTCTATCTACTCATTGCGCTAGGTAGGACCTTCCGAAAGGGGAGACTTGGTACCAAATCTTTTTAAAAAATGTACAACTTAGAGGTTTTATGGGACGCCATCTAATTATTGCACTAAGTAGGCATTTAGAAAAGGAAGACTTTGGTGGTTTATTGGGTGTATTTTAATGTCTTTCCATTGATTGAGAGGTTTGTTTCTCCCGGTTGAGTAAGCTAACAGTATTTCTTTGGTGTGTATTGAAGGAGACATATCCATACTTCCTTCATGTCTTTCCTAGTAAGCCATAGGATAATCCTGAGGTAGGAAACTCTTACAGAAAATGAGTTCACTTTCTCTTTCGCTTGGTCTTGGAATTTAAATCATTTAGTATTGGATTTTTTTTTCTAATTGCTCAAGTTGAATTCATTGATAATGCTTTGAATAATTCATTGTGATGTCTTAAATCAATTCACTGTAATGTCAAGTTGGTTTACTGTAAGTTTTTGGAAGTTAGTGCAAATGGTCCCTCTTGGTGTAAAACTATGGAATCTCTTATCTAAGTTTTAGTTGATGTTTCTTATGATGTTCTGCTTCTATATTCTTGATTATTTTATTCAAATTGCATGAAATGTTATTTTACTAAAATGTCCCTTTTCACACGTTTTTGCATATGCCATACTTGGTACATTATTTGTACTAACCCCATCTTTTCTATACCTTATATGTATAGGTTGAAGAGATTCTGTAAGATTCAAAGGCGAAGCTTGGCAAATTCACTCTCTCAATAATTGGTATGTCCGCATATATTCGAGTGCATAGTCTATTTTCTCCTAGCTTAATTATTTAGACTTATTATTGATTTCAATGTAAAGGGCCGTGTTCCTAAAATATTATATGTCGTTTCTTAAGTATTTCTTTTGACGATAAGATTTCTTAATTATTTATGATAAACTTCCTTTTTATTAAATTATTCATGAAAAGTTATAATTCTGTACTAGTTTTAATAACTTATGTCATGAATGCTAGTTTTTGGGCTTGTACAAGACCCCAAAGGGTTAAGTACGCCTAGCTACGAAACGAGGGTTCCTCCTTACTTCTAGGGGGTACTTTCGGGTTGTGAAAAGTCAATATAGCGAGGCAGGAAGTAACAAAAGCTCTCTTAGATACACTAACAACGGATCTAGCAAATTCGAAAGTTGATTCTTAATCAACTGAACAAACTAGTTAGAGTAGGTGTTGAAGGGTAAAATTGGAGTGGCAGGAGGGTTAAAATCAGATGCAGGAGTATCAAAATAACATGCAGGAGAAATTTCCATCATTCCTATGTATACGAAGTTGGATTTTCCATTGTTCACTGGGCAAGGGGGCCCTTCTGGATAGCTGAATAGACGTGACCACTTCTTTAGAGACCAACAAAATCCATATGAATATTCAGTTGGAATTGCTTCTTTTCATTTCGAGGGGAATGTAAAACATTGGCTACTTCAATTGGAGAGAGGTTTGCCTTAATCATCTTGGGATAAGTTCAAACGTTATTGTAACCTTTGTGTTGGGATACCAATCAGAAGTTTGAATTTAGGGGAATCGACTAAGTTATGCCAGATCGGTTTCGTGGGAAATTACCAATAAAATTTGAGCAATTAGTTTCGCACGATAATACACTCAACCAATGAAAAAAAACTGAACTTTATACTTGCGATCTTGCTGATTATATAACAATTGAGGTTGAGTTATATAATGCTATAAATGTGGCTATGACGTATCAGTTTATCACGACTTAATGAAATCAAGGAACATTCTATTTTTTCGCAAGCGTGAGATTCTTGCAAATCCAAGACGAAATATCTTTCACCTCAACAATATGCAAGATATATGAAGAAACATACTATATCTGAAATGGAGTAAAGATGACTTAAGGAAATTTGTTTTAATTGGGATGAAGCATAAACCCGAGGTCATCAATAAAAGAAATTATTCTTGATTAACTCTATAAATAATGAGGAAGGGATTTTTGGTAAGGAGGTAATTACTAATTTCCGCATTTAGTGCTTGGGGAAAAAAGCGATTTAAAGATAGAGAGTAATGTTTTCACTCCTTGGTTATCAAATTGTTACTGCAATAATTTTTTTATGGTAGTAATTAATTTTCTTTAATAGTTATTTTCATGTAATAGTGCAGTTTATTGTTTCAGTTATATTAGGAAGTCAAGCCATAGTTTCTAGGGGTAGTTATTTTATAAGTGTTGTATATAAACTATTGTGAGTCCGAGTATATGAAAAAAGAAGAAAATTACTAAGTCTTTGAGTACTTCAAATTCAAGAGTTTGCATGTTCTCTCTTACTAACTAGCATCATAGGTTGTACGAAGAAAACATTTGGTTTCATAGTACAACGCTCCATAATAATATCCATATCAAGGAAGCATAATAAGGAACTATGTGAGAAAATATTCAATATAATGGTTAAAGAATTAGGATGAAAGGATAAGATTTGAATGAAGTTTTTGATGGAGGAGAGAAAGAAATGAGCATGTATTACTATCCTAAGTGTCCTTAAAAAGGTGTTGTTATGGGACTAAACCCCCACACATATCTTGCTAACTTGACAATAATTTGTCAACTAAATGAGGTGGAAGTTCTACATATCAAGAAAGCTGGTGCTTGTATCCCTATTACACCTTTGCCAAATGCCTTTGTTATCAACTATGGAGACATGTTAAAGGTAATTCTAAAATATATTCTATACAATTTAAGATTCAATTATATATATTTAACTTAAATAATAATACCAAAATAGATATTGTTGAGTTTTTACTTGAAGTAGTAATAGTCTTGACGTTTGCAATATTTGTACAATTTTGGTCCTCCCTTAAATTTTTGTTTATTTTTTAGCATTTATTTCTTCCACAATTTTTTGTATGGAATGTCCAATTGTGTTTTTCCTTATTTAGTAGTAATAATCATTAATGTGAGAGAATGTGAGAAGAATTCAACTTGTTTAACAACATATTGTCACTACAATGTACATTAGCATCACTTTGATTTATCTTAATAAGATTTTCACCATATGACAATAAAATATACAACTAAACCACATTGGTTTATCTTATCCAACTCATTTAAAATGAAAAGAAACATAACTTTCTTATTTAATGGCATTATGACTTAATGAAACCTTATAAATATATTTCTTCCATATTCCATGTACGAGTAGTGAAGAAATATAGAACACTTCTACATCATAATGTTTTTTTAATTATAATTGAGTTCATAACGTTCACTTTATTGAAAATTATATTTATATCAAGTACACTAATTAATCAAATTGTACAGATATTGACGAATAAAAATTTATAAAGGTATTGAACATCGAGAAGTTCACAATCCATAGAAGGAGAGATTATATATCAATCCCTACATTTTCAAACCAAATGGATACTATCATGTAGTGCCATCACGAATCCTCGTCATTTCTCAAAATCCTGTAAAATTCAAACAAATTGGTACTATTGTTGATTACTTCAAGGTATATTTCAGTCATCAACTTGGTGGAAAATGATACCTTGATATAGTTAGAGTAAATTCTATGGGAGAAGAGAATACGTGATAAATCTAACACGTTGAATAATTGCTTGATTTAAATTCATTGATACTTGACATATTTGTTCAAAAACCTTAAGCGGGTCTGCATGTAAATAAAATTGTTGGTGAAGGTTGCAATATTCAAATATTACTATAATAAATCTTCAATTTGTGTGTTTTGACTATTTTACTCCTCTCCATCATTTGATTTGGATATTTTTTTACCTAGGGGAGTTGTTGATGGTTGATGAGGCATTTAGACAAGAGTAATGGGAGTTATTCATTATGGAAATAGGAAAGGTTGACTTATGTCAATATTTGATGAACATGAGCTCGAAAAAGAATTTTGAGTGTCTTATTAGCACCAGAATGTGATTTTTGGGTTTGTTGGAACTTTGGATCAAATTTCAAGGTTTTAAATTCATTATAAGTCGTTAGATGGAAATAAGAAATTTTCTAAAATTAAGAGTTAACTTCGATCAACATCTAGTGATAAATTTTCAATTGTATGGCATTTAGCTAACTCCTATTTATCAGTTCAATATATCAAACATTTACATTAATTAAAAATAAAAAATTATGCAATATTGATGTTTATAGACCAAGTTATGTTAGAAATGTCAACGGGGAAAATTTTTTGGTAAAAAAAGTACTTTTTGGAATTTTCCCAACCTAGTCGATATTTGGACTAAATTAGTGACATTAAAGCGTAGGGAATGTTGTATCAATCAAGTTTTTTATTTATAATTTTGATTACATGATGTGATAGATAACTCGTTAGATGATTCATGCGACTTTAAAGAATTATATTTTGCCTAGTAGAACTCCCAGAATCGACCTTAGAGTAAATGGATTTTTTTTGGCATCGTTGGTTGAAGTTGTTTTGTTAAATGGGGGTTCATGTAAATATTAAATTAGCTCACTGTTTCTCGCAGGCCACTGTTGAAGTGTTTCTTGTCACTTTGGCATGGTCAGGGTGGGCTGCGCTACATCGGGTCAGACGCGACATAAAGTTTTAAAAAAACCCATAAATGATTTTTTTGTAATATTCTTTTTGTACAGCTAAGGAACGAACCCCATGTGATTCAACAAAAAGTTTCACCATTGTTAAGGCTCGAATCTATTTTTTAATCTGTGAAACATAATTCTTGGGTCATAATCAATTCAAAAAGGTGATTATTTAAATGATATCGATAAATCATATAGAAAAATGCCTTTTGTAATTCGTGAAACCCATTTTTTTTTGTAAATGATATAAACAAATGAATATATTCCATTAATCACTTCTCTATTGCATGATCTTTCTAATATAATTTTGATGGTGATTGTCGTGTGTTGAACGGATCGGTTTCCAAGTTCCAACATAACTAACAAGGACGGGTGGACAAATAAGAGCCTATATTTTTTGATATCGGTGAAAAAACTGAGTCTAGTAGACTCTCACACTACAATACGGGGATGCCTTTTCTTTTCTTTGAGATGTTATAGGACTGTCAAAATCTAATTGTTTCTCTATTTTCCTTCCGCGATATAACTAGATTCTAATTGTATATGACCATTCAAATTGGTATCTTACCTCTTTTACTCTCTTGTCTGCATATGATTATTGTTAGATTCAACGATGTTCAATGCGTCTCTCCCATTAATTATCTAATTAAGGAATTTACAGTGAGAGGTCGAGGTCGAGGCGGGGTAGAGGAAGAGTTAGGGAAAGAGGTTGTGGAAGAGTAACACCTTTGGGAATAGAAATCTTATTGAGAATGATCCAATCAATGAGAACCCTCATGTGAATCATGAAGAGATAGAAAAGAATGTTGAGAAATGTTGAAGATGTGGGACACGAGGAAAAGGTAGGTTTTGACTACAGGTGTTACTCCTTTAGATCACGTGTTAGGGCATTAGATTATGTCATTCTTTTAGGAATTAGTTGTACCTAATGTTCTTCCCTTTGTTCAAGAAGCTCAGGCTACTGCTAATCCCCCACTTGCTAGAACTGCGCCCAGGACGGGTGGAATGAGAGGTAATGATGCTTTCTTTAGTCCTTTGGTGGGTTTTCATCTGATTGGTAAGAGCATGAAATGTTAACTTATTCTTGAAACTAAAGTCTTCTGTGTTTCTTTGTTTTAAAAATGAGGATGCGTTGATTTTATCTTAGACTACTATGACAGATTTCATAAATAGAGAAATGTCCATTAATATAGGGTTGAGTGTATGAGGCACACATGTATTTAAGTCCTCATAGAAGAAGACTAGAGAGGTGCTACCCATAACAAATGGTAATAATGGTCGCGGACTTCCACAAGGTGGGCGAGAAGGTCATTAACAAGGGAGTGAACGTAGAGGAAATAGAAATGAAGTAAGATGTAACATGTAACACGAAGGGAGGTGGTTATAAAAGATGATAGTACTCAATGTTATGCTTTTACGGGCAAGAATGAGGCAGAGGTGTTTGATGCACTGATAACAAGTACTAATCTAGTGTGTTACCGGATGGCGAATGTGCTATTTGATCCAAAATCTACTTATCCTTATGTATCTGTGCAAATTGTCCTAAGAGTTTGATATGATTTGTGATGTACTTGTGCAGTTATACATGTGTCTACCCTAGTAAGAGAGTCAGTAATAGTCACTCATGTGTATCGTGCATGTACTATTTTGTTTATAGGTTTTCAGAATTGGCTGATTTGGTGATTTTTGATTTGACTGATTTTGATATATTCTTATGCATCACTTGGTTGTCCCCCGTATCATAATGCATTATATTGTATTACCATGTTTGTATCTCTAGAAATTTCAGAAGGGAAAAGTTAAGGTAGGAAGATGTGTACAAGCCTAAGCAAGTTCAGATCATATCTTCCATTCTGACTAAAATATTTGTACGAACGGTTGTTTAGCTTATTTGTTTCATATTTTGGATGTTGAGGTGAGAATCCATCTATTGAGTCCATCCTTGTGGTTTAGGAGTTCAGAGAAGTGTTTTCTACTTATTTGTTTGCCATGCCTTCAAATAAAGATATAGATTATTGCATTGATTTGGAACTCGGTACTTTTTCTATCTCCTTCCCTTCATATATTGTGGCTCCTGAAGTACTAAGAGAGCCTAATGTGATGTCCCGCCACAATTCTTGCCATTTTAAGCATCTTAATAGGGCGGAAGGATCTAGAGCCTTGAAGAGGTTTATAGAGGACTCTAGACCCTTCTAGATCATTGGAGAAGACTAGAGAATTCCGGGAATTCTCTAGAATGTTTAAGAACCTTTTGGAAGAGTTTGGCATATTCTAGAGAGTGTAGAATTTTCTAGAACATGGACAAAAGTGTAATTACTTAGGGACTTGTAGAATAATATTTATGTACTCTTAGGCCCTTAGGGAATATTATAAATAGAGGGCCTCTCATTTGTAACTCATCCAACAATCCAACCAAAGTTGTAAGCAAAGTTCTCAAGCTTAATACAAGTTCTCTCGTCCAAAGTCTTTCTTAGTCGTTCTATGCGTTCTCTTAGCATCCCAAGTCTTAAAGGCTTACTTGAGCTTACGAGATCGTGAAGGAGTCATGAGTAATTGTCGAGTGTCGCATGGAGTCTTAGAGAATATTTTATGTCCGTGACAGAGTGGTATCAGAGCAGGTTAATCATAAGAGAATAATTAACGAAGGAGACGTCAATGGCGCTATCACCACCAACGTCCGCATGGATGGAGGAAAGAAGAATCGAAAGGGAAAGAAGCAATAGAAGGGTAACGATGAAATGCTGCTCGAGATCACACCAAGCGAGGCGCTGACATCTCACCCACCCACGATTATCGATGGAAGTGACGAAAAAATAGGCGAGGAGGCCGTAGACATTACTGTCGGAGAAGAATGGGTTGTAAGGGTAGAAGTGGCTAGAAATGTTGTTGAGATCTTAGACCGGCGCGTGAATGCGAGTGACAGCAAATTCAAAACCCCCGAGGACTTCACCGTTGAGGAGAATTAGAACATTCAA
Organism: Solanum lycopersicum; assembly: GCF_036512215.1. NCBI lineage: Eukaryota > Viridiplantae > Streptophyta > Magnoliopsida > Solanales > Solanaceae > Solanum > Solanum lycopersicum. Next base: position 42,761,450 of record NC_090811.1, on the reverse strand, counting down.
ATGGAGTTAGAGAGTCGACAGTAGGCCGAGTTCGAGATGAAGGAGGCCATTACTTCCTTGGAGTATTGGTTCTTGGAAGCGCTTGACACGATCGAGACGCTAAAGCCCGAGGTGAAATCACTCAAGAAAGGTATAGAGGTTAGAGGATCCGCACCACTTGATCGGGAAAGGGAGGCAAGAATAGAGGCTCCCAAGCCACCGATATTCAAAGGCGTTCATGACGCCCAAGAGATGGAGAACATTCTATGGCACTTGGAAAACTACTTCATGTGTAATCAGGTGAGGAGTGATGAAAACAAGAACAACACTGCCATGTTGTATATTTCAGAAATGGCTATGCTATGATGGAGGCGAAAGGAGGGCGAGATCGGGAAGGGTACGTGCACTATTAATACGTGGGAACAATTCTGCGAGGAATTCAAGAAAGCCTTCTTCCCTAATAACATCGTGTACGACGGGAAACACAAGTTCCGGGAGTTGAAATAAACAGGAAGTGTTCGGTCATATGTGAAGGAGTTCACAACTCTAACATTCCAAATTCCCAACCTCACGGATGAAGATATGCTATTCCACTTCATTGACGGACTGGAGAATTAGGACTAGACAGGGTTAGAGCGGCGCCACATCAAGACAATAGATGAAGCCATCAAACTGGCCGAAGCCATGAAAGATTTCAAGCACGACCGGCATGACAAGGCGAAGGGCAAGGAGATGAGATATAGTAATGCTAAAGGTAGGGGAGACCGTGGCCGAGGCAAGGATGAACAGGAACACTCCAAGCAGCATGACACTAATAAAACGAACGGCAAGCTATTTGAGTATCGCAGATACACAGAGAAGCGGACGTAGGCCAGCAAAGAAGATGCATGCTACATATGCGGAGGACCAGACAACTACACCAGGTACCCCGAGATGAAGAACCTTAGTGCCATCCTATGCGAACGGAAGGAGAAGGATGCACAAGAACAAGGGAATGATGCGGGCACGAAGCAGTTGGGCATGGTTGGACTGTGCGGTGCGATAGCCAACCAGACCGAGAAGCCAGGGGATTTCAGCACGCAGTACATAGACATTTCAATCAATGGACGACAAGCTCGTGCTATGGTAGACTATGGGGCTGAAGCAAACATTATGACCAAGACGACGACAGAAAGGTTAGGGCTGAACAATGTTCAAAGCAACAACCGCCTCTAAAAGATCAACGCCTCACCGACTCCCGTGTGCGGAGTCACCCAAGGAGTAAGAATCACATTGGGAAAATGGCAAGGTAAAACAAACATTACCGTCGCTCTTTTAGACATATTCGATATCATCCTTGGAAAAGAGTTCATTCAGCTTTGCCACACTATGATCGACCCCTACCTCCAAAAACTCATGGTCATGGAGCGGGAATGATCATGCATGGTACCTCTAGTGAAGATACCAAAGAAAGATGGGCATGCCCACTTATCGGCCATGCAGATTTTGAAGGGCCTAAAGAAAGGAGAACTGACATTCTTAGCCACCATTGCAAGTTCAGAAGAAGACCATGGTGCAACAGAGACCTTGCCACCGATCATAGAGACTTTCCTTGAAGAGAACAAGGACGTAATGCCAAACGACCTGCCAAAGTAGTTACCTCCAAGGTGTGAGGTAGATCACAACATAGACTTGGAAATGGGAGCCAAGCAACATACACAAGCACCTTACCACATTGCTCTACCCGAGTAAGAGGAGCTAAGGAAGAAGTTGAAGGAGCTCCACAAAGCCGGCCACATCCGTCCATCCAAGGCACCTTATGGCACGCCAGTGCTGTTCAAGAAAAAGAAAGATGGGTCGTTACGCATATGCATCGACTACCAGGCATTCAAAAAGGTAACGATCAATAACAAGTACCCGATCCCGCTGATTGCAGACTTATTTGATCGTCTTGGACAGGCCAACTACTTCACCAATATGGATCTCTGGAAAGGCTACCATCATGTGCGCATCATAGAGGGAGATGAGCGAAAGACAATGTGCGTGACTAGATACGGAGCATATGAGTGGTTGGTAATGCCCTTCGGCTAAACCAACGCACCCGCCACCTTTTGCACGCTGATAAATGATATCCTGCATGCTTACTTGGACCAGTTCGTGGTAGTGTACTTGGATGACATAGTCATCTATAGTTACACCTTAGAGGAACACGAGGAGAACTTGAGGAAATTCTTCAAAATCAAGTGGGAGAACCAGCTCTACGTCAAGCGGGAGAAGTGCGAATTCGCTCTGCCCAACGTTCATTTCTTTGGCCATATTATTAGCCAAGACGGACTCTAGATGAAAGAGGCAAAATTTCAGGCGATCCAAGACTGGGAGGCGCCCACCAATATGACCGAGCTGCAATCACTCCTTGGACTTAAAAACTATTATCGTAGGTTCATTCGTGGTTAATACACTAAAGCTGCCCCACTGGCCGAGCTATTGAAGAAGAATAAGCAATGGGTGTGGAGCAAGGAGTGCCAGGGAGCATTCGAAGGTCTCAAGGATGCGCTAATAGAAGAACCAATCTTGATATTGCCCGACTTCTCAAAAGCCTTCAAGATTCACACGGATGCCTCTGATTTTGCCATTGGGGGAGTGTTTATGCAGGAAAGACACCCAATAGCATTTGAAAGCCGCAAATTGAATGAAGTGGAATGACGGTACACGGTCTAAGAAAAGGAGATGAAGGCCATCGTACATTGTCTACACACATGGATACATTATCTATAAGGCTCCAAATTTGTGGTGAAAACTAAAAATGTTGCCACTAGCTATTTTCAGTCACAAAAGAAGATTACTCCAAAGCAAGATAGATGGCAAGATTTTTTGGGGAAATTCGACAACGACTTGGAGTACAAACCAGGAAGAGGAAATGTCATGGCCAACACATTGAGAAGGAATGATAAGCTCGCTACCATCACCACAACTCGTTTTGACATCCAAGACGCAATCAAGGATGGTATGCAGCACGATCCGGAAGCTAAGAAGATAACGGAGTTGGCTGCCCACGGCAAAACCAGGCGCTTTTGGGTAGAAAATAGCTTCTTGCTTACTACTGGACGGAGAGTTTACGTACCCAAGTTCGAATCTATTAGGCGGCATATCATAAAAGAAATCCATGACACACCGTGGGCGGGGCATCAAGGGAAGCGAAGAATGAGGGTGCTAATCAAGGATCTTTATTTCTGGGCACATATGTGGGATGACATAGAGTGTTATGTGTATACTTGTCTTGTGTGCCAAAAGGACAAGGTAGAGCAAAGGCAACCAGGAGGACTGCTAGAGCCACTAGCCGTAGCGGATCGTCCATGGGAGAGCGTAACTATGGACTTCATCACTTATTTGCCGAAGTCCAATGGTTTTAGCAAGATTATGGTCGTGGTAGACAGATTTTCAAAATATGCTACATTTATGCCTACCACATCGGGTTGCACAGCAAAGGAAGCCGCTCAATTGTTCTTCAAGAATGTAGTAAAATATTGGGGGCTGCCAAGACAGATCATCAGCGATCGAGACCCCCGTTTCACTGGCAAAATTTTAGAATGAGATCTTTGAAATTCTTGGCACGAGGGTTCACTTTTCCACAAACTTCCACTCGTAAACTGATGTTCAGACTAAACGTGTGAACGCCTTGTTTGAGTGCTATCTTAGGCACTATGTCACTGCGCACCAAAGATTGGTCTAAGCTCCTACACATGGCGCAATTCTCTTATAATTAGCAGAGGAGTGAATCCGTAGGGTGCACACCATTCGATTTGGCAATGGGTCAACAGCCCCAAACTCTACATTCACTGCTAACTACGTTTGAGGGGAAGAGTTTGGGTTCTTACCATCTTGCCAAGGGATGGGAAGAATAACTTGACACTGCCAAGTCTTACTTGGACAAGGTAGCTAAGAGGATGAAAAATTTTGCCGACTGTAAGCTTCGTCCCACAGACACAAGGAAGGCAACAAGGTCTTGGTCCGAGGCAGTTTAACGCACTAAGAAGCATCCATCACAACTTAGTGCGTAAATATGAGAGTCCATTCAAGATTGTTGCCAAGGTGGGCAAAATTTCATACAACTTGGAGTTACCTCCACACGTATCATGACGATAAGGACGATCCAAGTCGAAACAAATCACAACGGCCCCCTATCACTATCACCGCCTCACCTGATTAAGAAATTGAAGCAACCATAGATTACCAAGCGAAACGAAAATGAGGTCAACAAGCCAACGCCATGTTCCTCATACATTTGAAGGGACAAACTCCAGAAAAATCTAGATGGGAGAAATTCGAAGACTTGTGGCAATTAAAGAACAAAGTCCAAGAGTTCTTGCAGTGAAGTGTAGCGGTCGCTGCATCATTAGGTGGGCGAGACATTAACGTCGCGCCACAGTTCAGGCCATTTTCAGTATCCAAATGGGGCGGAAGGGTTTAGAGCCTTGAAGAGGCTTGTAGAAGACTCTAGACCCTTCTAAATCTTTGGAGAAGACTACAGAATTCCGGGAATTCTCTAGAATGTTTTAGAACCACTTGGAAGAGTTTGGCATATTCTAAAGAGTGTAGAATTATCTAGAACATGGACTAAAGTGTAACTAATCCAACAATCCAACAAAAGTTGTGTTCTCAAGCTTAATAGAAGTTCACTCTTCCAAAGTCTTTCTTATTCTTTCTTTGCATTCTCTTGGCATTTCGAGTCTTAAAGGATTACATGAGCTTATGACATAGTGAAAGAGTCGTGAGTAAGTTGTCGAGTGCCGCACAGAGTCTTAGCGAATACTTTAAGTCCGTGACACTAAGGTTCAAATCCAAGAACTTTTTGATAAGGAATTTATATGACCTAGTTCTTTTCCATGGGGTGCCCCTATTTTGTTTGTTAAGAAAAAGGATGGTAATATGGGAATGTTTACAGATTACAGGCCATCTAATAGGGTAACCATTCTAACAAGTATCCTTTCCCTCAAATAGATGTTATTTTTGACCAATTTCAAAGTTAATTTTTCTTATCCAAGATTAATCTAAGGTATGGCTACCATCATTTGAAAAATAAGCTCTGAGAATGTTTCCAAAATAACGTTTAGAAAAGCTATGGATACTACGAGTTTCTACTTATGTCTTTTGACTTGACTAATGATTCTGCAACTTGTTTGAGTATATGAGTTTGGTGTTCAAGACATTTCTTGATTCATTCATCATAGTCTTTATTGATGGAATTTTTTTCTATTCGAAAAGCCAAGATTAGCATGTCAACCATCTTCCCATTGTTCTAGGTATTTTTGGGGGGAAAAGGTTGTATGCTAAATTCTCTTAGTGTGAATATTGGTTTGCTTCTGTTGCTTTTTTACGACATATAATTTCAAAAAAAGGGGTAGTGGTAGATCCTTACAATATTGAGGCGGTTAAGAATTGGGTTTGACCTAGCTTTTTTATGGAAGTTAGGATTTTAGTGGGGCTTAGTAGATACTATCATCAATTAGTGAAGAACTTTGCTTCTATTGCAACTCAGTTGACTAATTTGACCGAAAGGGAGATATAATTTGAATGTACTAGAAAATACTAGGAGTGCTTCAAAAAGCTCAAGACTCTCATACCACCCCACCTATTCTAGCATTACCGGTGGAAGGTGAATATTATATCGTTTATTGTGATTCTTGATATTCTAATTTTGGAAATGTGTTGATTCACAATAATAATGTCTTATCATATGCCTCGTGTCAATTCAAGGTGAATTAAAGGAATTACCCAACAAATGATTTTGATTTGAGAGCGCTAGTGTTTGATCTTAAGATCTTTCAGAATTACCTTTCTGGTGTAAAGTGTGAGTTGTTTACTGATCATCCCAAATTGCAGCATGTATTCATTCAACAGGATATGAATTAGAGATAATGAGTGTGGATGGAGCTACTCAAGGACTATGATGGGATCATTCAATAACATCGGGGTAAGGCTAATGTTGTAGAAAACGCTTTGAGTCTAAGGGTGGTAAGTGTTGGTAGTTTACCTTACATAAGTGTATGCAAGCGACCTTTGCCTAAAGAAATTTAAACCATGGATTCTAAAAGGCACCTTTGGCTAAAGAAATTTAAACCTTGGGTGTTATCTATCATTGATGTGAGGGCCACATTCATTGTTGAGATCAAGGCCTAATATTTTGTTGATGAAAATTTGGAGGAGCTTACAAAAAAGATTGTGCTTGTTCAGGAGCAAAAGAGAACATTAGATGTAAAAGGCACACTTCATTTCAAATTAAGATTTTTTTTCATTTAGTCGATGACTTTATTCATATATTGTTGATAGAATCCCATGGTTCACAATATTCCATTCATTTTGGTGTGATAAATATGTACCGAGATTTGAAGAGAATTTATTTGTGGTATGGCCTGAAAAACAATATAGCAATGTTTGGGTCTAAGTGTCAAAATTTTTCAACAGGTGAAGTATGAGCATCAAAAGCCTGCACGTTTGCTTCAAAGAAGGCAAATTATGGAATGAAAATGAGCAAGAATAGACATGGATTTTCTTTTAGGTCATCCCCAGACTTTCGGAAAAAATGATTCTATTTGGGTAGTGGTTGATAGATTGAATATTTCCGCTTTATTGCAGTAAGAATAGATTATAATGTTGAACAATTGACTAAATTTATGTGAAAGAGATAGTAAGGTTGCATGGGGTTGTCTCTTTATAATCTGAGACCTTGGTACCAAATTAACATCCACGTTTTGGAGGAAATGACATGAATAATTCGGTACACAACCTACTTTTAGTACAACCTTACACTATTTATAGAAGGGTAGTAAGAGAGTAAAATTCAATTGTTATAAGATATGTTGAGGGCATTTGTCATTGATTTTGAAGAGCATTGTGATATATTCCTACGCTTATGCCATTTCTCCTATGATAATAATTATCAATCCAGCATAGAATGGCACCATTCGAGGCACTATATGAGAGGGGATATATAACTTAAAGGATTCTTTGAGTCTGGAGATATGAAATATTTGGGGGTAAATTTAGTGAAGGATGGTCAAAATAATGTGAGGAGTATTCAACATAAGCTTATAGCAGCCCAAAGTAGAAAAAAAATATGTGGATCATAACGTAAGACACATAGGGTTTCAAACAAGTGAGAATGTTCTTCTTACAGTATCAACAATGAAAGAGGTGATAAGGTTTGGCAAGAAAGGTAAGAAAAATCAGTCATACATTGGCCCCTTTGAGTTTCTTGAATGGGTAGGACCGGTGGCATATAGATAAGATTTACCTCCATTACATCAAGAGTTCATTTGGTGTTTCAGGCGTCCATGTTAGAAACATAGTATGGTGGTGGTGATCAAATCATTAAGTGGGACTTGAAGACCTTCGATATGATGAGGAAACGATTGCAATTCTATATCGTGTTGTGCGTAAGCTCAGGACCAAGGATATTAAGTTCATAAAAGTTCAGTGATAGTGTAGTTCAGTTGAGGAATCTATGTGGCAACAAGACAAATTCGAGAAAAGTTCACCTAAATGTTCATTAGTTCAGGTACTACTCCATTTTTCCTTAGCATATTTTTCCTATGTTTGTCACTCGGGGATAACTTATGGTAAAATTGTTTCCTATTATAACGATCGTGTTCCGTCATTATAGAAAAGCCAACACGGAAAATTTTTGATTGGAAAACTTTTTTGTAGTATTTGGAATTTTCCCTAGTAGTCAATATTTTGATTAAATTAGAGTCATTAAGATATAGGGAAATCTTGTATTAATCAGATGATTTATTTATCATTTTGATTACATGAGGGGATAGGCAATTCATTAAGAAATCGATGATACTTTACGAAATTAAATGCGGACAAGTAGAACTCTCAGAATTGATATTACCATGAACAATTTTCTCTAAGCTTTGTTGGTTAAAGGTGTGTTGTGAAATGATGCTCTTTGAGTTGGTAAAATAGCTCACTATTCCGTTCTGCCCACTTTGGTTGTTCTTTTGGTTTTTCTAGTGGGGTCATTTTAGAGGGGTTGGTGCCAATGTAGTGGGTGCAGTGCGACTATAAGTCTTAAATAAACCCCTAAATGGCATATTTATGCACTTTTCAATCATAAGAGGGCCTTTTTAATGTATTCTACCATTGTTGTGGTTAAATGTAAGATTATCATTCTCTTAACCCATTTTTTGTTCCGTAAAACTTTCTTGGTGATTATTAATAGGGAATGGTTTTTATTTAAGAATTATGGTGGGAACAACCCTAATATTTATACTTAGGATCATGGGTATGATATAGTATTACTACAATGGCAAGTACTCAAGGAAATTACTGACTGTTTATTGATTTTCATATTATATTTATTGTTTGTAGAGAAAAGACAAGCGGAAGAAATTCGGAAAGTGAAGGATCGAGATTCTTAGGGTTTTATGCTTGTTTTGAGGTAGGTTATGTTTGTTATTCTATTATTATATGATGTATGTTTTTTCTTGCTTAATTATGATATATGTATGTATGTGAATATTCTATTATTGATCACACTTGTTATAAATGAGATTCACAAATGACTATATGTAATGAATCACTTCTTTATTGTATAATCTCGGGAACATACTTTTGATTGAGATTGTGGTGTGTTGATAGGATCGGTTGTTCGTTCCAACATAACTAACTGGAATTGATTGCCACTTTCTCACATAAATATGGGATCAGTTGACATGTTTTGTCATTACTATTCAATGGAGTACCACGTTCCGATATGATAATACCTTAGGTTTTGGTTCCATGAGAGGACACGCTAGTTGACATAATTGAGATACCTGAAAATTGAGAAAATGTATGTTGTTCATCAATATTGACAAAATTGTATATGTTTAGTATATACACATGGTTATATTGTTGTTATGACTAATATATGTTGCACTAAGTGGGTTTGGTACGTGATTCTACAAGTACATTCGGGTTGTGTACTAATATTGAACTTGTTCTTTTTTCTATTTGTTACAGGGCATCTTGCGGTGACTATTGATAGACCTCGATTAGAAGATTATTGATAAATTAAGATTTAAGGGTGAGACAGTTCTTCCAGGTAGCCTTGGATTCTTTTTAAGTATCTGTCCTCATTTTATGACTTAGACTATTTCTTTAGATGTTTCAACTATTCGTTGGAATGTACCCATTTTTACTTTAGACTTATGGATCTTATTTGAGTTTTTGTAAATTTAATTCCAGGTTTTTGGTCATTTTCTTCTGCATTGGTTAGTTCATTGTTAGATTATTGTTGACGTTCATGGGAACTTTATTATTTAGCTATTTAAAACTATGTCGTAGTTTATATTGATTTATTGGCTAGTAGTTATGTTTCTCCCATTGGAAGGTTGGCGTGCGTACCATTCACGACGATCAGAGTCGTGACATGCTATTCATATTTGATTCTTAATTTTTGCCATACACGCAACAAACGTATTGTGTTACCGAGTAGAAATAGTATCATTAAGCCACACCATATTGTATTTCAAATTTTAATTATCTGACAATGTTTTTAACTGACCTTCCTATGAGTGATGATGTAAATTACAATACCATAAGTGAGTGTTATTGAGGTAACTGTCAATCAAATTATTATCATTTAAGCACACATAAATAGTGTACGTTTACAGGGCAAACAACTTATCAACAAAATTTTGTGCATAGAAAAGAACATAGGCAACAGTGTTGACACGGAGGAAATATTAATACGATATGGCATGATTATATACCATTACTGATACCCCTTCTGTATGTGAGAGTTTTCCCCTATCATCCAACCTTCCATTTTCTTGCATAGCACCACCTGGAGGGTTTGTTTCTTCTTGGAATGTCATGGTTTCAATGAGTGAGGCCACCGCCATTATTGTTTTGTGTTTCTTGAAAGACAATGTACTTTGTGCTAAAATAACATATAATATTTTCTCATTTGCATGCTTTGCAGTCACATCAATTTGATGTGTGTTTAGCAAGTACATGGTAGTCTACATGAATGATTGGTAAATGATTGACATTCAATTATTGGTTAAAGTTTTATTAATTAATATAATTTAGAAGTCTTCTTCATAAGGCTTAAAGTTGTGTGAACTTCACTTTGGCAGTGCCTTGATGTGTCTATTTCATTGAGTCCTAAATATATCTTGAAATTTCTTTTAAAGAATACTTTCTATGATGGGACGTTCAATAGCCTAGAAAAAATAATATTTTGCTCTCAATTATTTCTTCCTTCTTGCATCAATTATACCTTTTGAGCATTTGTCAAGGTTTTACCTTCCACCATAGCATCAATGTCGTCCTCGATAATAGAGGAATACTAGTTTGAAATTAATTTTTTTCTATCAATAAACTAAAATGGTCATAGTGACCGTAGAAATATCAAATAGCTGCTAGATTTTTCCATTGGCACAAACACATCTTCCCGCCTTCATAACTTGGTTTTGTTAAGACCAGCTAATCCAGAAAGCCTTCATGGCCTTTATCAAACCCACTATTCCCTCCACTTTTGCTATTTTCAGCTCGTCTAAATAATCTTTTGAAGCTCTGCATACCACTTATGCAACCCGATCCCAAACCAATATGTTTAGTTTGCGTGATCAACTTGTCGTGTCACAAAGGACTCTCAGTCCGTCACCGAATATCATAATACTTTTCGGTCTTTTAGGGATGAGTTGGCCACTACTGGTTCTATATTATCCAACCCTAAACACGTTATCAAAATTCTAAGTAGTCTACGCCCTGATATTTGAGGAATCTCTATTGTCATACCTGCACATGATACGGCTGTCTCCTATGAGGAATTGTTTGAAACGTTGGGGGACCATGAACTATTTCTTAGTCACGAGGATATTATGGAACTATCCAACCCCATAACTATTGTTGTCGCTAAAAACGACAGTAATAATCTTAGTACTCGTAGGAAGAACAATAATTCTCAATAATCGAGCCCGAATTCCCATCCAAATGCCCCACCAAAGTGGCAGTCCAACTCAAATCCGAACACTGTTATTTGATGTCAACTATGTAATATAGTTTTCCACACCACTAATGTATGTCACTCAAAGTCTCAAAATCCTTTTGAAGCCAAAACCAATTATGCTGCGGGATTTACTGACGCCACAAACAATTGGATTCTCGACTCAGGCACCACCCATCACATAACAACGGAGCCACACAACCTACAACCATACCACAGTAAAAAGGATGTCTCCGTGGGTGATGGTACGAAAATTTCATCTCTCACACTGCTTATTCTAAATTAAATGCATCAAATAAATTATTAAATTAACACATACAATATGTGCCCCGTCCATTGAATGCAAGCTTCTCTCTGTTTCTAAATTTTGTCAAGATAATTCGAAGTCCATTGAATTATTTCTTTTTGAATATGTTGTTAAGGATAAAAAAATGCAGAAACCACTGGTGCACGGTTGGACAAACAATGATAGAGTGTCCTATCTCTTCTCCCCAAGCTCATATGACTTCCACATCCACTCTTCTCACTATATGGCATAAACGTATTAGTAATCCTCACTCTAGGGTTCTTAGGTTTAATTTTAATAAATTTTCTCTTCCGTTTCATGAGCGAGACAAACACTCTTATTTTATTGTTTGCTTATCTAATAAAGCCCATTATCATCCTTTTACCCAATTATCTTTGTATATTACTAAACAACATAAAATTATTTTTAGTGATTTATAGGGGAAGTCACCCGTCTTATCTCTTGACAAAAAGTTGTACAATTGTATTTTGTAGATCAATATAAAAAATAAACTCGGCTCAACACATTAAAAATAAAAGTGAAGTCAAAGATATCTTCAAAAAAATTTATCCTATGATGGAAAATATTTTTATACTAAAGTTTGGTCAGTCTAAAGTGATGGAACAGTAGAGTATAAAAACCTTGACCCCTATCACTCACTTCACGTCATTGAACACCTCACTACCCCACTTTAAACAACTCAACGATTTAAAGTTGCATAATGAATACATCACCATATTGTCAATTTTTAAGAAAATAGTTGCATGATGCATCCCTTCCACATCAATTTTTCTCTTACGTGTGACATCATATTATCTACCTTATCGACCGTCTGCGCACCTTTCAATTGGATAATCATTCTGTATTTCAAATACTACTTGGAAATTCACCGCATTATAACCCCTTATGTTTTTTTTGGTTTTTTATGCTATCTATTGCTCAAACCATACTACAAAAAAAAACTTTTAAAAAAATACACCCGTGTGTCTATCTTGGATTTTTTGTTTCTTATCATTGTCACCTATGCTTGACCCTATTGTTGTGAAGGTGTATATACCCCGAGATATACGATTTATTAAGAGTGGTTTCCCATTTAAAACTTAAATCTCCAATATTTTCGTTAAATCATGTCATCTGCAATGGGAAAATACAATAATATTAAATACATCAGACACCACACCTATAGTTCCCATAGTTATTGGTATGCCTCATCCTTAATATATACACGTGCACACCTATAGACTAGCGATCAATACCTTCTTCTTCCCCAACATAATTACATGCTAACACAATATCTCAATCCTTCTCAAAAAGTGAATGAGTGGTGAAAGAAACTTCACCTCCTGCAATGTCTTCTTCGTTGGGTAAATTTCTGTCTCCCTCAACTTTTAAAATTCTTACGCTCTAGGAATTGTCTTCTCCTTTACTTTCCAACGCACGACACCACCATACCTCTCTAAAAGTTCACTAATGCACGTGCTTCTAAACACACATATATGCCTGCGTCCCCTCCTTATTTATCGATCGAGAAACACAATTCCAATAAAACTCATGGCCCCTCGACTAGCCTGCCCAATCTTTGAGTCACATATTGCTCCTTCACTCCCGTATTATTCGTCACCCTCTACCCTTGTTGTCACAAGATCCAGAAACAACATTTCTAAACCCCAACAAATTGTTTATTACTTGGCCAAATTAGATCTTATAGTCACACCTACTAATTCCAAACATGCTCAAAAACATGCCAATGGTGATATGCAATAAAACATTACCTTCATGCTTTAATTGAATACTAGAAATTGGAACTTGTTCCTCCTAACCCAACCAATAATATTTTCTCCTGCAAGTGGATTTTTAAAGATAAAAAGGAAGGTAGATTATTCTATTTATGGATACAAAGCACATCTTGTTGCAAAAGTATTTACTCAGAGGTTGGGCATTGACTTCCATGCGACCTTTAGTTTTGTTTTCAAACCTACCACAGTCCGGATTATCGTCTATGTGGCATTTCTCCTTAATTGGCTTCTTCGTAGCTTGATGTTAACAATAAATTCCTCCATGAAACTTTGAAGAGGAGGTGTACATGGAACAATCTCCAAGCTTCCTTAGGATGACAAACCAACTCACAAATGTGGACTGTCCAAGGTAATCTATGGATGGAACCAAACCTCTCAAGAATGGTACAATTCCCTTAGGGTTGTCATTCTTCTAGAACATTTGTTAAGACGAAATACGATGTCTCACTAATAGTCGGACAATGTATGGGTGACACAATGTTTGTCCTTGTCTATGTCAACGATATTCTTATCACGGGCAACAACACTTACAGTGTCGGTCAGGTTATTGCTTAACTTGATTGCTTATTCTTTATTAAGGATTTGGGAAATCTTAATAAGTTTCATGGTGTGAGAGTTATTCACAGCATTTATGGCTTAATTCTCACCTAATTTATGTGAAAAAGATTTTCAATGATGATCTAATGAGTGTTTCAAAAAGTGTCCACACACAAATTGAATGCATCTGATCTACTCACAGTGTCTGATGTCACTCACCTAACTGATGCAACACGCTATTGTCGGGTCTTAGGCAGTCTTCAATACTTGTAATTCACTATTCAAAACATCTCTTATACGGTGAATAAGTTATCCCAATTTATGCAAGCACCAACAAAAACATCATTGGAAGGATATGAGTCGTGTTCATCGTTACTTGCGTGGAACTATCTTGTTGGACCTCCACGTGACTTCCATTGATCGCTCCAATTAGCATGTGCACTCTAATGTGAATTGGGGTGGGGATATGTCTATCAGTGTTTCCAAATCTGGGTACATCCTGTTTCTTGATGCCGTTCTCATGGGTTGGTCCTGGAAGAAGAAAAATACTGTCTCACTCCTATATTTAATCGTTGTATAGGGCAGTGTCTTATGCCCTTTGATGAAACTTATGTGTTACAAATTGTAACAACCTGTTTAGTCGTTTTGAGCAACAGATTTCAATTCTGGAAAAACTGGCAGAAGCGACGGACCCCACAACGGACCGTCATGGTCACGACGGACCGTCATGGTCACGACGGACCGTCGCAGGGTCTCGTTTCAAAACACTTAGAAAATCTGAAATTGGTTACTGAAAATCGACTCTCTGAACTTCGTGACGGAATGGCAGGACGGACCGTCACAGGCGTGACAGACCGTCATAGATTGTTCAGTGGAAATTGGCTCTCTGACCCTTGCGACGACCTGCAGGACAGACCGTCGCAGGCACGACGGCCCGTCACAGGTTGCGCAAATCCCAGGCAGAATCGGATTTCCTTACACGTTTTAAGTGACGTTTTGGGACTATTCTTTCCCTAATTATAGATTTCGTGGGGTTATATTAATAACTAAGATTCTTGAGGGATAAAAGAGGTAACTTTGGGTTAATTAGTGGGGTATTATTGCCATCTTTTACACTTAATTATATGTTAACTAGGGTAAAAGAAAGAGGGTTTGAATAAAGAAAATAGAGAGAACGAGGAGAGAGAGAAATTGATCGATCAAGAGGCAGAGGGAATATCAAAGCTTAGGAAATTGCTTGTTGATTCCAATTCTTCGGTGGAGGTAGGTTATGGTTTTTCATGCTTCATAAGTAAACTCTTAATAGTGAATGATATGTATTGGTAGTATTGTAAACCCTACTATATGCTTAATGGTATGTTTGCATTAATATGATTATGTGATTTTGATAAGATAAGCATGATGAAAATATTGAATCCTAAATCTTGAAAAGAAACTTCAATATACATTATTAATGATGATGCCTTAGTATAGAAGAAGGCTTGATGAATTAAAGTAATGGGATTGATGATGCCTCGGAATAGAGAAGGCTTGATGATTTACAGAATGATATTAGTGGATCGGAGTGTCACGTTCCGACACATAGTATTAGTGGATCGGAGTGTCACGTTCCGACACATAGTATTAGTGGATCGGAGTGTCACGTTCCGACACATAGAATTAGGGATCGAAGTGTCACGTACGGACACATGTAGGGGATCGGAGTGTCACGTTCCGACACATGTAGGGGATCAGAGTGTCACGTACCGACACATTTAGGGGATCGGAGTGTCACGTACCGACACATGTAGGGGATCGGAGTGTCACGTTTCGACACATGTATGGGATCGGAGTGTCACGTACCGACATATGTAGGGGATCGGAGTGTCACGTTCTGACACATGTAGGGGATCGGAGTGTCACGTACCGACACATGTAGGGGATCGGAGTGTCACGTTCCGACACATGTAGGGGATCGGAGTGTCACGTTCCGACACATAGAATTAGGGGATCGGAGTGTCACGTTCCGACACATAGAATTAGGGGATCGGAGCATCACGTACCGACACATAGCAGTAGGGGATTGGAGTGTCACGTACCGACACAAGAGGAGGAAAGATAATGAATCTTGAAAGATGATAATATACTCAACTTAATATACTTTATTCCCAAATGAGTATGGTGTTGAGGCTTGAGCCCTCATGGATGAACTTGATGGTACTTATTGATGATTATAGTACTTGTTGTTGCTACATGTTGAGTTTTATAGTTGATTTACGATAATATTTGATATATATTGTTCCCTATTTTGAGTTGGCCGATGATATCTACTCAGTACCCGTGTTTTGTATTGACCCCTACTTTTATGTTTTTCTTCTTGTTATTTGTGGAGTGTAGCAAACGTGCCGTCATCTTCGACTCAATAGTAACTCAAGCCAGTCTTCTTCACACCGGATCTTCAGGGTGAGCTAACGCTTCTAGCTTGGACTGGATCTTCTCCTTCATGTCTTGATGCCTTGAACTTCCGGCATGGACTAGCTTCTTATGTATTTTTAGCTTCTTAGAAACTCTTAGAATTAGTAGTTTAAAGTAGATGTTCTTGTGATGATGACTTCCAGATTTTGGGGATAATAATAGTTATTGATTTTATTAATGAGTTTAAGTCTTCCGTATTACTTTTGTTGATATTATATTGTAATGTTAAGGTTTAGATTTTGTTGGTTCGCTCACATAGGAGGGTAAGTGTGGGTGCCAGCCGCGGATCGAATTTGGGTCGTGACAAACTTGGTATCAGAGCCTTAGGTTCGTTGGTCTCATCATACAAGAACGAGTCTAGTAGAGTCTTATGGAACGGTAGGGGAACGCCTTTACTTTTCCTTGAGAGGCTATAAGACTTTAGGAAAATTTCACTCTTTCATTCTTTCTTTCGTGCTACTACTTGAGTCCAATTGGTATCTAGGCGATACGAATTTGTATCTGACCATCTTCACTCTCTTTCGCAGATGGTTAGAACTAGAGCAACGACTACGCGAACACCAACACCGGCTAGACAAGAAACAACTGAGCCAGCCACTGGGCTTTGGCTCGAGGAAGAACAGCGGCAAGGGGCCGTGGTGGAGGTCGTGGGAGGACGTCCTCTAGGGGAAGAGGACGAGTGCCTAGCCCATCTGATACTAGGGCAGTGACTCCTCCACCGACTGAGGAAGTAATAAGAGAAGGGGAGGATGAGGAAACTGAACAAGTGCAGAATGAGGGATTGCCAACCCAACCTACCCCAGAGATGATCAATCAGGTTCTGGCTTATCTTAGTGGGTTATCTGATCAGGGCCAGACACTCCCAGTGTTTTCTGCACCAGCACCTTAGGCTCCGGAGGTACAACATGCGGCTACTATGGCTCCCCGCATGGATGTTCCATTGGAAATAGGCACGTTTCCATGTCTGACTACTGGGCCTATAATGACAAATGATCAGCGTGAACTTTTCAGTAAGTTCTTGAAATTGAAACCTCCAGTCTTCAAGGGTGTGGAATCTGAGGATGCTTACGATTTTCTGGTTGACTGTCATGAGCTACTACACAAGATGGGTATAGTAGAACGGTTTGGTGTTGAGTTCGTGAGTTATCAATTTCAAGGGAACGCCAAAATGTGGTGGCGGTCACATATTAAGTGTCAACCAACAGAGGCACCACCTATGACTTGGGCCTCGTTCTCTAGATTGTTTATGGAGAAGTAAATCCCTCGGACTTTGAGGGATAAGAAAAGGGATGAGTTCTTGAGCCTAGAGCATGGTAGGATGTAGGTCAATGCGTATGAGGCTAAGTTTCGTGCATTATCCCGGTATGCCACCCAACTGTGTTTCAGTCCACAAGAGCGAATTCGCCGGTTTGTGAAGGGGTTGAGGTCAGAATTGCGAATTTCGGCCTTACAGATAGCGGCAACGGCAAAATCCTTCCAAGAGGTGGTAGACTTTGTGATAGAAGTGGAAGGAGTGAAGCCAGACGACTTCACCCCGACATCGACATCAAAAAGGTTTCGAAAGGGAGGTGAGTTTAATGGTGCTTACACTAGAGGACAGGGTTCGGGAAGTTACTCAGTCCGACCAATTCAGTCTTCACTACAGACTGTAGTTGGGGGACCACCTCAGACCGGTCAACACTTCTCCGAGGGGCCTATGCTTTACTCAAGAGAGTGTTATGGATGTGGGGAGATTGGACATATTAGGAAAAATTGTCCCAGACAAAGTTGTAGACCCCCAATAGCTAGAGGTAGAGGTGGTCATGGTAGAGGCCATTATTCTGGAGGACGTGGTGGTCGAGGTAATGGTGGTAACGAAAACGGCATAGGTAATGGGCAAACTGGGGCCACTACATCACAAAATGGTAGGGGCAACGGACAGACGAACGATAGGGCCCAGTGTTACGCTTTCCCTGGGCGGTCTGAAGCGGAGGCATCTGATGCTGTCATCACAGGTAATCTTCTGGTTTGTGATTGCATGGCTTCTGTATTATTTGATCCCGAATCCACATTTTCTAATGTATCTTCCGCATTTTCTAATGGTCTTAATTTACATTGTGAATTACTTGATATGCCTATTCGTGTTTCTACTCTGGTGGGTGAGTCTGTGGTAGTTGAAAAGGTGTATAGGTCTTGTTTGGTGAATTTTGTGGGGAGAAACACCTATGTAGATTTGGTTATCTTAGAAATGGATGATTTTGATGTAATTCTGGGTGTGACTTGGCTTTCTCCGCAATTTGCAATTTTATATTGTAATGCTAAAACGGTGACGTTAGCCAAGCCTTGGACAAATTCGTTAGTTTGGGAGGGTTACTACACATCCAATCCAGTTCGTATCATCTCCTTTCTTCGTGCTAAGAAAATGATTAGTAAAGGGTGTTTAGCTTTCTTGGCACATCTCAAGGATGACACTACCCAAGTACCTTTGATTGAGTCGGTTTCAGTGGTCCGTGAGTTTCTGGATGTGTTCCCTGCAGATCTTCCTGGTATGCCACCAGATAGGGATATTGACTTCTGTGTCGATCTCGAACCGGGCACACGCCCCATTTCTATACCCCCTTATAGAATGGCTCCAGCAGAGTTAAGAGAGTTAAAGGCACAACTTCAAGAGTTATTGAACAAAGGCTTTATTAGACCAAGTGCATCTCCTTGGGGTGCTCCGGTTTTGTTTGTGAAGAAGAAGGATGGGAGTTTTCGAATGTGTATAGACTACAGACAACTAAACAAGGTAACCATAAAGAACAAGTATCCTCTTCCTCGCATTGATGACTTGTTCGATTAGTTACAAGGTGCTTGTGTCTTCTCTAAGATTGACTTGAGATCCGGTTATCATCAGTTGAAAATACGGGCAACGGATGTGCCAAAGACTGCTTTTCGAATGAGGTATGGGCATTACGAATTTTTGGTGATGTCTTTTTATCTTACGAATACCCCTGCTGCGTTCATGAGCTTGATGAATGGTATTTTTAAGCCATATTTGGACCTCTTCGTGATCGTATTTATTGATGATATATTGGTATACTCAAAGAGCAAGAAGGAACATGAAGAACATTTGAGAATGGTATAGAAAATAATGAGGGAGAAAAAGCTTTATGCCAAGTTCTCTAAGTGTGAGTTTTGGCTAGATGCAGTGTCCTTCTTGGGGCACGTGGTTTCTAAGGAAGGAGTGGTGGTGGATCCTTCTATGATTGAAACAGTGATGAATTGGGTAAGACCCACTAATGTGTCAGAAATAAGGATCTTTGTTGGGTTAGCTAGCTACTACCGCCGATTTGTCAAGGGATTCTCTTCTATTGCTTCCCAATTGACGAACTTGACTAAGCAGAATGTTCCATTTGTATGGTCGGACGAATGTGAGGAAAGCTTTCAGAAGCTCAAGACTTTGTTGACTATCGCACCTATCCTTACCTTGCCAGTAGAGGGTAAGAACTTCATTGTTTATTGTGATGCATCCTATTCTGGTTTGGGTGCAGTACTAATGCAAGAGAAGAGTGTGATTGCTTATGCTTCAAGACAATTAAAAGTGCATGAACGTAACTATCCCACTCATGATTTGGAATTGGCCGCGGTAGTGTTTGCATTAAAGCAATGGAGACACTATTTATATGGGGTTAAGTGTGAGATCTATACGGATCATCGTAGCCTTCAGTATGTCTTTACTCAGAAAGATTTGAACTTAAGACAGAGGAGATGGATGGAGTTACTAAAGGACTACGATATCACTATCTTGTATCATACGGGGAAGGCGAATGTTGTAGCGGATGCTTTAAGTAGGAAGGCGGGAAGCATGGGAAGTCTAGCTCACTTGCAAGCTTCTAGATGCCTATTGGCTAGAGAGGTTCAGACTCTAGCTAATGACTTGATGAGATTAGAAGTAAATGAGAAGAGAGGATTGTTGGCTTCTGTGGAGGCAAGATCTTCCTTTCTTGACAAGATTAAGGGAAGACAGTTCGATGATGAGAAACTGCGCAGAATCCAAGATAAGGTATTGCGAGGAGAGGCTAAGGAAGCACAAATCGATGAGGAAGGTGTTTTGAGGATCAAGGGAAGGGTATGTGTACCCCGCGTCGATGATTTGATCAACACTATTCTGACAGAGGCTCATAGTTCAAGGTATTCGATACATCCAGATGCAACCAAGATGTACCGTGACCTAAAGCAACACTTTTGGTGGAGTAGAATGAAGCGTGACATTGTGGATTTTATTGCCAAATGTCCAAACTGTCAACAAGAAAAGTATGAACACCAAAGGCCCGGAGGAACACTTCAGAGAATTCCCATTCCGGAATGGAAGTGGGAAAGAATTGCAATGGATTTTGTGGTTGGTCTTCCGAAGACAATGGGTAAGTATGACTCCATTTGGGTGATTGTTGATAGGTTAACTAAATCTGCTCATTTCATTCCGGTCAAGTTGACTTACAATGCAGAAAAGTTATCCAAACTTTACATCTCAGAAGTGGTGTAATTGCATGGGGTTCCACTATCCATCATATCAGATAGAGGTACGCAGTTTACTTCTAAGTTTTGGAAAACATTGCCTGCGGAATTGGGTACTAGGTTAGACCTTAGTACTGCGTTCCATCCTCAGACCGATGGTCAGTCTGAAAGGACGATTCAAGTGTTGGAGGATATGCTTCGTGCGTGTGTGATAGAGTTTGGTGGCCATTGGTATAGCTTCCTACCCTTAGCGGAGTTTTCATACAATAGTAGCTATCACTCAAGCATTGATATGGCTCCATTTGAAGCATTGTATGGTAGGAGATGTAGGTCTCCCATTGGTTGGTTTGATGCGTTCGAGGTTAGAACTTGGGGCACTGATCTCTTGAGGGATTCGATGGAAAAAGTGAAGTCTATTCAAGAAAAGCTTCTAGCAGCGCAAAGTAGACAAAAAGAATATGCAGATCGAAAGGTCAGAGACTTAGAGTTCATGGAGGGTGAACAAGTCTTGTTGAAAGTTTCACCAGTGAAAGGGGTGATGCGGTTTGGAAAAAGGGGTAAACTAAGTCCAAGGTACATTGGACCATTTGAAGTACTTAAGCGAGTACGAGAGGTGGCTTATGAGTTAGCCTTGCCTCCAGGGCTGTCCGGAGTGCATCCGGTATTCCATGTGTCGATGTTGAAAAGATACCATGGGGATGGAAACTACAGTATCCGTTGGGATTCAGTTTTGCTTGATGAGAACTTGTCTTATGAGGAGGAGCCTGTTGCTACTTTAGATAGAGAAGTTCGCAAGTTGAGGTCAAGAGAGATTGCATCCATCAAGGTGCAATGGAAGAATCGACCGGTTGAAGAAGCCACTTGGGAGAAGGAGGCAGATAAGCAAGAAAGATACCCACATCTGTTTACAGATTCAGGTACTCCTTTTCGCCCTTGTTTTCCTTCTTGTGATCATTCGAGGACGAACGATGGGTAAATTGGTATCTATTGTAACGACCTGTTTAGTCGTTTTGAGCAACAGATTTCAATTCTGGAAAAATTGGCAGAAGCGACGGACCCCACGACGGACCGTCATGGTCACGACGGACCGTTGCAGGGTCTCGTTTCAAAACACTTAGAAAATCTGAAATTGAGTACTGAAAATCGACTCTCTGAACTTCGTGACGGAATGGAAGGACGGACCGTCACAGGCGTGACGGACCGTCATAGATTGTTCAGTGGAAATTGACTCTCTGACACTTGCGACGACCTGCAGGACGGACCGTCGCAGGCACGACGGCACGTCACAGGTTGTGCAAATCCCAGGCAGAATCGGATTTCCTTACACGTTTTAAGGGATGTTTTTGGACTATTCTTTCCTTAATTATAGATTTTGTGGGGTTATTTTAATAACTAAGATTCTTGAGGGATAAAAGAGGTAACTTTGGGTTAATTAGTGGGGTATTATTGCCATCTTTTACACTAAATTATATGTTAAGTAGGGTAAAAGAAAGACGGTTTGAATAAAGAAAATAGAGAGAACAAGGAGAGAGAGAAATTGATCGATCAAGAGGAAGAGGGAATATCAAAGCTTGGGAAATTGCTTGTTGATTCCAATTCTTCGGTGGAGGTAGGTTATGGTTTTTCATGCTTCATAAGTAAACTCTTAATAGTGAATGATATGTATTGGTAGTATTGTAAACCCTACTATATGCTTAATGGTATGTTTGCATGAATATGATTATGTGATTGTGATAAGATAAGCATGATGAAAATATTGAATCCCAAATCTTGAAAAGAAACTTTAATATACATTATTAATGATGATGCCTTGGTATAGAAGAAGGCTTGATGAATTAAAGTAATGGGATTGATGATGCCTTGGAATAGAGAAGGCTTGATGATTTACAGAATGATATTAGTGGATCAGAGTGTCACGTTCCGACACATAGTATTAGTGGATCGGAGTGTCACGTTCCAACACATAGTATTAGTGGATCTGAGTGTCACGTTCCGACACATAGAATTAGGGGATCGGAGTGTCACGTACCGACACATGTAGGGGATCCGAGTGTCACGTTCTGACACATGTAGGGGATCGGAGTGTCACGTACCGGCACATGTAGGGGATCGGAGTGTCACGTACCGACACATGTAGGGGATCGTAGTGTCACGTTCCGACACATGTAGGGGATCGGAGTGTCACGTACCGACACATGTAGGGGATCAGAGTGTCATGTTCCGACATATGTAGGGGATCGGAGTGTCACGTACCGACACATGTAGGGGATCGGAGTGTCACGTTTCGACACATAGAATTAGGGGATCGGAGTGTCACGTTCCGACACATAGAATTAGGGGATCGGAGCGTCACGTACCGACACATAGTAGTAGGGGATCGGAGTGTCACGTACCGACACAAGAGGAGGAAAGATAATGAATCTTGAAAGATGATAATATACTCAACTTAATATACTTAATTCCAAAATAAGTATGGTGTTGAGGCTTGAGCCCTCATGGATAAACTTGATGGTACTTATTGATGATTATAGTACTTTTTGTTGCTACATGTTGAGTTTTATAGTTGATTTACGATAATATTTGATATATACTGTTCCCTATTTTGAGTTGGCCGATGATATCTACTCAGTACCCGTGTTTTGTACTGACCCCTACTTTTGATGTTTTTCTTCTTGTTATTTGTGGAGTGCAGCAAACGTGCCGTCATCTTCGACTCAATAGTAACTCAAGCCAGTCTTCGTCACACCGGATCTTCAGGGTGAGCTTACGCTTCTAGCTTGGATTGGATCTTCTCCTTCATGTCTTGATGCCTTGAACTTCCGGCATGGACTAGCTTCTTATGTATTTTTAGCTTCTTAGAAACTCATAGAATTAGTAGTTTAAAGTAGATGTTCTTGTGATGATGACTTCCAGATTTTGGGGATAATAATAGTTATTGATTTTATTAATGAGTTTAAGTCTTCCGCATTACTTTTGTTGATATTATATTGAAATGTTAAGGTTTATATTTGGTTGGTTCGCTCACATAGAAGGGTAAGTGTGGGTGCCAGTCGCGGATCGGATTTGGGTCGTGACACAAATATTCTTATTGAGCTACGAATTTCAATGCATCACTTGCCTACTATTTATTGTGACGATGTTGGATCCACATTCTTGAGTAAAAATCATGCCTTTCATAGCCGTGTGAAGATTATTGTTGTTGATTTTAACTTTGTTTGCAACCAATTAAAAATAAAAAAGTTTAGGTTGTTCATGTCTATGGTGCTAATCAAATTGCAGCCACTCTCATAAAGGCATTGCCTTAACCTGATTTCCAACAAAATCTATTTAAGTTATGCTAAGCCACCCATCGTCTAACTTGATAGAGTGTATTGGCACTAAAGGACTTAACCTTCAGTTAAATTTTATTTAGGACACGGCGCAATAGTAATTGGTTATTTATACTATGTTATTAGTTCTTGTTTAGAAGTATTTTTATTCTCTCTATAATTCAATTTAATACTCTTTTAATTTAATTAATAAAGTATCTTATTTTGAACACCTACTCATTGTTTAATGTTACATGCATAGACTGCTACTTTTCTTCCTTAGTTACTATCTTTATTGTTTCTTCGATCTTGGAAGAAGCTGTTTCCATTTATCTTCCGTTTGTTTGAAATACATGCCTTTATACACATAGATACTATATTTTATCGTATATAAACATTCTAATCATTATGAGCCTTTATTCTCTTAGAAGAATTGTTGTGAGCACTTTCAATTAACCCAAATCTAACAAAAAACGAGTCAAGTTGAGCCAAGCTTAAATATTGAGGGGTTCAGCCCCAAGTTAGGTTGGTTCGTTGCACTGGCAACTGTATTTTAATTCCTCTAAAGCTATTTAGGTGAGACTAGACCCTAATATATATTTTTTATTAACGTCTAAGGTCTGAAAATTGTTTATAATTGGGTTATGAGGCGGTGTCAAAAGATTTGGGTGATTTAGAAGTAAAACGCTAAGGGACGATGAAAATGTTTGATTGCTAAGTCACCTTTATGTTTCATATGTGTTTTTAATGACCTTATTAAGTCCTTTATATTAATTATAATAGTGTTTACAGGAATTTTTTAAAGTTTCATGAAGTTTGGAGGTCAAACATCCAAGACCGTCCATGACGTTCAAAAAGTTTTCTTTAAAACGACCTTCCGTGTCTTTATATGTTTCTTGGGGTTTTATGTGTTATAATTGAGTGAAATTTATATGAGAGGTACTAAACTCATATAATATCACAATTGAGTGTGTTTTGTCAGAAGTCCCCAATAACCACAAAAGGGTCCTTAAAGAAGGACCCTTCATTTGAGGCCAAGGCTGTCTAGGCCAACCCCAATTGACTGAGGGAATCGACGGCCAGTAAGTTGGTCGACGCCCCGTAATTTGTGGATTCTGCTCAAGAATTAGCCTAGGGATATTAATCTACCACAGGAAAGTCTTTCAACCAAACGACAACCAGCCAGGACGGTTCGTTTATTGTCAAATGGTTCGGCGATGGCAGGCGTTAATTGTCTGTGTAATTTCTCCAGCTTCATTGTAAAGTGACGAGGTTAATTGGAAAATTCATTCCAATCCCAAATAAGAGTTTAGGAGGTAACTAGGGATAATTAGGGTATTTAAATAGCGTTGTAAGTACTAAATGCCTAGATGAATTCAATCTTCAAAAATCAAAACCCAATTCCTCTAAATATTCTCTAGGACTCCATTGAAGCCAAAACTCATGGAAAAGCTTGGATTAAATATTTTATTTGTGATTATTCATTAATTTTGTGGGTTTTCTTTGTTGAGGTATGGTTTTTCATCCTTGTAATTTTTTTCTTCAAGGAGCCAAACTTCAAAGTGATTTTCTAGAGTCTTGAAAAGTTGAAGTTATTGAATTTTGAAATTTATCCATGGGTTATTGCGTTAAAGGTTTTGACTCATTTAATATTGATAGAATTGTTGTTAATTAGATTATTTTAACTTAACAACTCTATGAATCTATGTAAATCATGTAACCCTAGATTTGACTACTTTGTGGGTGAATTGACTATGTCTTAATGCTATTCAAATATTTTGTAGATTGATCAGGGGATCTGTATATGTTGTTCAGGTCGATTAGAAGGTGCAGAAATAGCTACAACTGAATGTGGAATGTATGGAAAAACATCTTGAATTAGTAATGAATCATACTAGAAATGTTTATATGTTTCCCTAAATTCATAAATGTTGAATTATCTTTGATTGATTATGTATTGGAATTATTTGATTGAATTGAGGGTCATGTCCATTGGTAAGCGCCTTCATATATTGTGTTGGTTCGGTCGACAATGGATTGAAGTTGTGAGTTTCGAATCAATGGTATCTTGACCTAACTTTCTCTATATTATGTAGTTTAATTATTAAATGATGATAATCATTGGTATGAATCACTTATGGTGGCGATGCTATGTACTTTACTTGTAAATGATGTGGACTCCTTATCATTACTTTATGTTTGTAATGATTATCGCCTGGTTGGTACTAGTTGATATATTATCATTTTTTTTTGTAGTTGATTTATGTCAATTATTATCATATTCATCTACCTTTTGAGTAATGTAAAAATATTTGTTCTTCTCTCATTATTAGGTGATCATGCAAGACTATGACTATGTCCTTATGTGTGTAGTCTTAGAGTTGATGCATAATTTTTACTAATTGACTATATGAGTCTTATGATGGTTGTTTTTATAATGTTATATTAGTGGATAGGGTGAACTAAAGACGATATTGGTTATGCCTATGTGCTTATTGAATGATAAATTATATGAGAAGTATGTTGTGTCTTGTTTTTGTAGACTTGTGTCCTTTACTTGAAACATCTAGAGTGTGAATATGAATTTTAGACTTAGGATGCTAGAGCTTCTTGTTCTTGAATATATATGAATGACATGTTTCCTTGAATGATGCTAAGAGGGTCTTTTATATGGAACCTTCAACCTAGTTGTAAGGTTAGGATATCATTGAAGTCGAAAGTCGTAATGGTATCCTTTTTGTGTGAATGGTGGTCTTGGGGTTTGATTTTCTACAATGCCATGAAATTATCCTTAGGAAAATCATTAAGATATCCTCTTCTCCATTGAAGGTAAGTCCTATGGGACCTCTTTGGTAGGGTGAATGTGATTTGGTTATGAGCTAGTTATGGAACCTCTTCAGATGATCATTTCTTGAAATACTCTATAAGAAGAAAGTCTAACACTTAGTGAGTATGGTTTGGGAAGTATCTCTAGTGAAGCATGATACTAGAGTACAATGAAGCCCTTCATATTCCATAATCATGTGCCTACATGGGATGTGTCCAAGTCCTATCATTGGCAAGTAGAACACCTTCCAATGGAGTAGGTTACAACTCCAAATTCGATGTCTAGCTACCATTGTCTATATCAATTATTACCTATTCTCATCACATGGGATACCTATTAGTATTGGAGAAGTTCAATGAAATTTACATGGTGGAATGAGACGGAATCTAGATATTGCACAATAGGCTTTGAAAATGTTAGTGAGTGAGTCCTTAGGTCTTATCCGAGACCATTACTTTAATGTCCTTATGTTATGAACAATCTTAAATGAACTAATGAAGATGATGATTTATATTACCAAAACATGTTAATGAATAAGTACTTTTACCTAGAGTAGTATCAGGGTTGTCTAGTTAAGGGGTAAAGGGCGCATATGAATGGTAACTTCATAACTTAACTAGATAAGTATTAAGAAAGACTCTAGATATGGAAGATTGGTTATACATTAGACATGATCCAATTACTTAAGTAAGTCTTTTGTTAACCTTTGGGAGGAGAATGTCATATTATATATATATATATATATATATATATATATTTGTGTGTGTGTGTGTCCACGTGCGTGTGTGTGTGTGTTATGAAATGAGAATGATGTAATCCTAGGAATCTAAAGGATCTCTTAAGTATGTGTGAAGTGGTTGTATGGGAGGTTGCTTCACATTTCACTCAATTGAACCTTAGAATCACCTTTGGTAGGATGATGTCATATTATGTGTTTTTGTTTATTGTAACTATAAATATCTGATTAAAGGTTGTCTTAAGGATCATTTAGGTTTCCTTAGAAATGGTGTATTGACGGTCTATCTTTGTCTTACTTGTGTGAATCTTAGGATATCATTTAGTGAGAAGGTTGCATGCTAGGAAGTGTTCACTGTGTATTTTAGAAACTTCACAATAACATTTGAAAATAGTCACTGTAAAGTGACATTGTTCATTGTAATGTTCCTTAAAGTGTGGTGAAATGTTTAAGTGTTATATTATGTGTTTCTAAGTTGTTAAATGTTGTTATTATGCTTATATAATGATGTTTTAGTCAAAAAGAGCACATTTCTAATAAATGCCTGTTTTATGATTTTAGGCATTACGTTGTACTTTGTACAAGTGTGTGTATTAATTCCATATATTTTTTTTATATATTAAAGTGTAGGTTGAAGGTGAGAAGGATTTTTAAGGAAAGACTGGATTCTAGTTATAGTTCAAGCAAGTTGAAGTATGTCCTCACTTTACTCAAGGGCATAACCATCATTCGATGTCTTTTATTTGAAAGTATTGAAATACACTTAGCATATATATATTCGTATTGCATGGGTCATGTAACTCTCCAAAAAATTCAAGACCTTATCTAGAGACTCACAAGTTGATTTAAAATTGTTTATACTGTTTTAAGATATAAATAATTATTTATAAGTCATCCACGATATTTTAGAGACAAGACGTCAAGGAACAACGTCCAAGACATTTGTAAACTAGCTAAATTGAACTACTTGACGTCGCTATGTTTTGTGAAGGATTTGGAGGGTCAAATGAAATATAAAACATGTAAAAAATACTTTGGTTATGTAGAGTGTTTTTTAGTGGGTCTAAACAACAAAAAAACACACCCCAAGGACCACCCTTTTTCAAAGGGCTTCTACGCGACACACACAACTAATACTGTAATACCTCAAATAATTTTTTCAAAAATATAAATGTGAATTAGCCTCGCGACGTGGAGCAACTGCCTAGATTCGGCAAAATTGTATTTTGGAATTTTGACTTCACAAAAAGGCCAACTTCAGTGAGGAATATTTTGGGTAATCTAAGGGATGATTATATATAGCCTAAGAGTCATTTTAAAATCATTTTCACTCACCTAACCCTATTTCCCAAACAAACCCAGAAGCTCTCACCTCTCTCTACTTTATCTCTCCCAATTCCTCTATCGAAGAAGGAAGAAGGCTTGAAGAAGAAGGTCAATTTCTCTAGGACATCACTTCAGTTTTATGGATTAATCTTTATTATGGTATGGGGTCTTCACTCTTGGTGTCCTTTAAAAGTTTATTTCTAATATACCCAATTTCATGCAGTTTTCCAATTCTAATGGGTTTTCTTCATAACTTCGCATTAATGATAAATTGTGATTGTATATGACTAATTAAGTGTATATTGTTTGTTTATTCATGTTAATTTAAGCAATTCCATGAAGTTTATGTCTCTTTTCCAATTTCCGCAAATCATGTATGTTTTCTATGAATTTATGGGAATTAAAGACTGTATTGATTGTTAGATTGGTTTTATCTATTCTAATGAATATATGGATTAATTTGGGTAATTTGTTCGTTAAATTAGATCTATTATCTAAGAATTCATGGTGACCCTTCTGCCCAAACCCTATGTTATAAATTAAACTTAATTATGATAGTGATGATGCAATTGACCTAGTACTTGTATTAAATATTATCGATTGATGTTACTACACCTATTATTGGATGTAATTGGTTTGTTGATGGTAACAAGATGTTGATGTTTGTTGAAGGATATTGGGTAAGTCTTCAGGATCCTAACTTTTACTTCAATTATGAGGGTTTGTGATTGATTATGTAGTTCAGTTGAAGTATGGCATGTGAACGGCCTAAGTATGTGTTGGTGTAATGTTTAATTGAAATGTCTTGACTATGTGATTGTGATATTATGCTTAAGATGTAATGATATAAGGTTGGTCATGAAGTACCTATGTGTCTTAGTTCTGATATGGTGATGTTAATGTGCTAATCTCACATATGAGGGTTGTCATGAAAGATGTTTTCATGAAATTCCTATTGAGGTAATGACTATGGCTATACAAGGAGCTATTCTCCTATGACCTAAACTATGTTATGATTTTTAATGAAGGATATTTCAAAAGGGACTCTAGCTTAGCTCCTAGTGAATAAGTAGTGAGGAGTGTCCCTCCCCACATAAGGAAGGTAGGTTCACTGTACTCATGAAATTGGACACTATAATGCATGTAGCATAAAGAGGGTCCGCTTACATCTTCTGCCATAGAAATACTAGCTAGTGTATCCACATAGATGGTATGTTCAAGTTTTGGTACTACCTTGGCAAGTAGTCCGCCTTCTTTAGATGTAGGATTTTATGACACCAGATTTCACATTACCTTATGTAGCCTATATCAATTAAAGCAAGATGTTCCCAAAAGTAAAATGAAGTAATGATGTAAACACTAGCTAGGGTGACATAAGAGGTTTCACTATGCCTAGGTAGGGGTATGAGACTGTACCTATGTCTTTCACTAATTTTCCTTGATTGAAGCCTTAGGAGCTTGTTCTTATGTTTTAGCTTGTTCTTATGTTCTATAATGTATATCTTAACTTTACACATTGATGATTTTGCATGATGTTAGCTTCATGTATGAATATGTTATTGGTCTATAATTCTAAACATGATAATTACTCTTGATGCCATGTTATATGAAGTTAGGCATTTCTTATAGCCCTTTTGTTTGGATTACTTGATTGAGTAAGTTATAGGGCTTTACTTGGTCATTACACTTGTAGACTTGATGCTTTGTTATTGGTAGGGTCTTGATTATATTATGAAGTTCTAAACTTTTATATATGTTGAGTTGACTATTATTTGATGATGTTGGGCTTCTGTTGTACATGGGGTTGACCTATTGATTATATAGTTGTTGGTCTATATGTGTTTATGATTGTGCCTAAGGCTTTTCAATATACTTTAGCATGGTCTCGAACAAATATCCTCTTTAGCATGGTTTCAAATTTTTAATGTGCATATACTCATACTTAGTAAAAGTCTGTACTAACCCTTCTTTTATGTTTACTACAAATGTAGGTTTCGTCCGTTTATATTTTATAGGGCCATTGAAGTAGGATTGGAAATCTATTCTCCAAGTCTATTAGGTCATCACTTTCCGAGGACGATGCCACTATCTTGTTATTGAATATTGTTTTGTCTTAATGACGATTTAGTTCATTTTTTTCTTTGTTGACTTTGTATTTTCCCACATATTTCCTTTATTGTAATGAGGTATGAGTTGAACCCAAGATATTCTATTCGACTTAGATGGTTTAATATGATACATATTCTGTACTTCTGAAGCTATATATTTATATTATGTATGTGAAATAAAAGTAGAAAACTATGTATTGTTTCCAATAAGAGGAATCTATGTATACTCTCTAATTATATACTATGTATAAGAGAAAGGTCTAAGTAAACCTCAATGTGGAAGAAGTTAAAAAATTTTAAGTTTTCCTCTAATCTAACCTATGAAAACTAATGATGAATTCTAAGAGGCTTTTCTTATTCCTCTTCGAGAACGACTACGCTTGTTACGTCTAGGGGGTGCTCCCTGGATGTGAGAGGCCATGTCCCAAGTATTCTTGAGTCTAAGATTGGTGTAACATTCCAGAAAATATACCCGTCTAGTGAAGGAACTATTAATTTTTATGAGTAGGTATTGGGGGTAAATAGGCATCAAAATGCCCAATATTTAGGATTCTTGGGCATATTTGAAAATTATGGGCATAGTGGAAAATAGTGGCTTAACGGGTATTTGTCAATTTTCTAACATTAACAAGCTTGTTTGGGAAATGTACTGCACTAAAGACCCTAAGTTAAAAATAATGTTTCGTAATAGTAACACATTAGGTACTAGGAATCCAAGTGTCAAGCCTAGTACCATAACACATGACCATTCAAAATGATCATATACATTAAGCAGTACCGAAGGACATAGAGGGATCCTTGGGATAATAATTAAACATTCCAAATGAACCATCACGAATAGATAGTTAGGAAAGTACAAGCAACCCATTTGCAAGAACATGGGAAGAAATAGCTAAGGAGGACCACCCTAACGGTATTTAGTTAGGGTAGTTAGGGGGAAGGCGTGCACATGTGTTCACCCATGTGGGTCCTAGCTCTGTAACTAATTTTGGACTCAAATCTACTGATCCAACTAACTAACCTAGGACAAAGTAAAAAAAAATTATCTACTACACCCGACAACCTAAGAATTTATTGGGTGACACTAACCTGGTAACTAAAAAGTGACAATCTATTACCGAACCTAGGATTGTCCAAACGGTTAGCTATGGTTCTAAGCACTTGAGTGTACTTTAGTAATTGCCTCGATCTCCTAATTAATTAAATTAGCAAGTTAATTATATAAATTAAAGGGTTCAAAATGAAAATTTAAAAAAAACTAGTATAACTCAAGAAGCGTCCTAGTTCAAAAGAACTTAGGACAAACCAAGGGTCCTTGAGGAAGAACCCATCTTGATTGCAAAAAATTGTCCAAAATAGTCCCACGTACTGAGGCAATCGATGCCGAGTAGGCTGGTTGATGCTTCGTACATAGTGGGCGTCGATAGAGACTTACCCTAGGGAGCTTAAGCTCTCATTTTATATTATCTATCCCAAACGACGGTTACCGCTATGTGCCATGAATGGTAAGACTCTCCATAGGTGCTGGCCGTCCTTGATGGTCTGCAATTTCCTGTAACTTCTCGGCCAAGTGGAGTGTAGTTTGAAGTTTAACCTATACTTCCTATCATTAGTTGTACGTTTCCTTAGGGTCATTTTAGGTATTTTTAGTGGGTTTATAAGTTTAAAAAACATACATGAATTAAATTTTCAAAACCAAACCTAGAAATTCTTAAATAAATCTCTAGAACTCCATTGGATCCAAAACCCAAGAAAGAATTTGGATTGAAGATTCGTCAGTGTTAATCCACAAATTTATAATCACATTCGTGATCTAGAATCAATTGAGGAATGGTGTTCATCCTTGAATCTCTTTTCATAAAGTAGCAAAATTTCAAACAGATTTCCAATGTGTTTCAAAATATGAAATTGTCATTTCTTAATATCCAACCATGGGTTCTTGAATAAAACATTTAGAGTCATTATACATTGATTCAATTTATGTTAATTTTATGATTCTATCCTAAATATCGCTAAACCCATGCAATTCATGAAACCCTAGTTTTGACTACTTTATGGGTAGTTTGATTACTTCTTTATGCTATTCAATTCCCATGTAGTTTTATTGTGGGTACTGAATTATGAACGAATCATATTAGAATTGTAAGTAGGATGACCTGAATTAATTAGTTCATGTTGTATTATCTTTTGTTCATTAAAATTGCGATTATTCAATTGAATCATTGATTATCCATGTTTATAAGAGCCTTTTTATAATGAGTTAGTTGAATTTGCTATGGATTGAAGTTAAGAGGTTGGATTAATGGTATGTTGATATAACTTTCAATATATTGTGTAATATAGGTATTAATAGTTAATGATGTGTGGTATGGTCCACTTACGGTGGTGGTGCTTTTGTGCTATACTTGTGAATAATGTGTCCTCATCGGTATTTACTTAATGAAATGTGAAACAATGTGAACTTCTCCGCATTACTGTATGAATTATGTCTTTATCGTGTTAAAACTTGAATATGTGAATATTATAAAGGTCTTGATGACATATATGTATATGTGGAGTCAAAGTATGAGTTCTTGAAGTTGACGATATGTGTGTATAGTAGGCACTAGTGAAGTCATACACGTGTTACTTGATGTTGAAGTGTGATTATTTTTTAAATATTATATGACACTGTTTATAACATATGTTTATAATACTATAGTAGAGAATAGGTTGACCTATAGGTGACATTGGTTATTCTTATGTGCTACTTAAATGAATATACTCTATCTGGTAAAGTAAAGTATGGTTTCTCTTGAGTTGATAGACTTTTGTCCTTTACTTAATACATGTATAATGTTAATATGATTTGTAGACTTAGTATTCTAAATCTACTTAGTCTTATATGTTTGATTGACAAAGGACATTGAACATAGTTAAGATGGTCCTTTTTGCGGAACCTTCAACCTAGATGGAAGATTATGATATCCTTTAAGTTGAAAGTCGTAATGGTATCCTTCTTGTGTTATTGGTGGACTTAGGGTTTGTTTGCTGGACCAGAATGAAATCATCCTTAGAAAAATCATTGAACTATCCGCTAGACCATTGTAGGTAGCCTCATTGCACCCTCTTTGGTAAGATGTAATGTGATTGGGTTGTGAACTATATGTGGAACCTCTTCATGTACTCCTTTGTAATAATACTTTATGAGAACAAAGTCTATAACTGAAAGAGTATTCTTTTGAAGTTGGTTTAACTAAGATGACTGTAGATAAAAAAATAAACCCTCGATATTCCTTGTTTCCTAGTTCTACCATTGGCAGGTAGAATACCCTACATCGTAGTAGGTTCATAAATCTAGATTCCATGCATAGCTAGTGTGGTTCACGTAGGTTATTGTCTATTCTCATCATATGGTATACCTATTAGTGTTAGAGAAGTTCTATGACGTTTAGGTGGTGTTATGAGACGTTATCTAGAAATTGCACGATTACGCTTTGAGGATCTAAGTGAGTGAGTCTCTATGTCTTCTACAAGATTGAATGTCCTTAAATGTTGAATGTATCTTAAAAAACTTATGAAAATAATTAATTCAGTTAGAAAGCATGTTAATGAATACGTACTTATTTATAGTGACTTGAAGGATTGCCTAGTTAAGGTGTGAAGGTGGAACAAAAATTGTCTCCTCATGTATATAATAGGGATGTCTTAAGAATAACTCTGCATATGAATTATTGATTAATGAGGTGAGAATGATATTATCCTAGGTAATATAAATGATCTCTTAGGTGTGTGTGTAGGAATTGTACGAGCGGTCACTTCATAACTTACTGAAGTGAGCCTTAGAATCACCTTTGGTAGGAAGATCTCATGTTTAGGTGTTTTGATGTATTCTTGATGCTCTCTTGTGATATGTGAATTATAGTTGATGTTATAGTGATGTTCAGTGTTATGTTACTGTGTCGTTACAATAATTTGATAACAATTGTTTATAACTAGGAATATATTCTAAATGTGATGTTTAGTGTCTAAATGTGATTCTTATACATTCAATATGATGTTTTATTCAAAAAGAGCATGTTTCTCATGAATGTATGTTTCTCATTATTTTATTCATTATATCATGCTTAGTACATGCATTGTATTTATTTAATATATTTTTTTATATCAAAACGTATAGGTGGAAAGTGAGAGGCTTGTTGAAGAAAAGCTTTGAAATTAGGAGATTTCTAGAAATGTTAGGGTATGTCCTCATTTTATTCAACGACATTGCTATCTTTAGACTTCTTTTAATCAAAGTATATTAATAGACTACTAATTCCATATTTCGATTGTATGGGTTGTGTTCCAAGAATTCTTAGTCAAAGATTAGCATATGTTGAGACTTAGTATTTCCTTTGATTTTAATATGAAAGTTGTTTTAATACATTATTCGTCTAAGAAGTTTTAATTCCGCCCTACTTTTTGTACATGTATTCTATGAATGATGTATA
Source organism: Solanum lycopersicum (assembly GCF_036512215.1). Taxonomy (NCBI): domain Eukaryota; kingdom Viridiplantae; phylum Streptophyta; class Magnoliopsida; order Solanales; family Solanaceae; genus Solanum; species Solanum lycopersicum. The sequence goes on along the minus strand of NC_090811.1, from coordinate 42,726,167 downwards.
AGGGCTTGTACAAGACCTTTGAGATCATGTACGCCATGTAACACTCCGAAAGAGCCATATCTTCTAGAGTGTACTCTCGGGATGTGACAATTAAAGACTATAGACTACACAAACTCACATTACATCATAGGGGAGAAGATCATATTCAACTATAGAATAGAAAAATGCTAGCACACTTTAATCACACATTCACATAGGGATATCATAGGAAGGGGTAATGTTATAAGACTATTCATTCTCTTTAGACATAAACCGCACATAACCCTAAATCCAAGCTAATCATCTTCCTTGATAAATTAACAACAATTCATAATGATTGAGATAAAGGAAAATAGAACTAAGAAATTCATTGCAATCTAAATGTAATCTAATTATCATATCATAAAGATCACAAGACCCATAAAATTTCATCTCTTGAAGGATTAAGGAGATCATGGGTTCTTGATGGAATTGTATTGAAAATCTTGTTAAATCCACTGATTAATCACATATTCACCATGAGAATGCTTTTGAAATCACTTTTACAATGAACCCATTGCTAGATGGGAAGATAGTATATTTGACTTAAAATCATGTTTGAAAAAACTTTGGATGAACTCCTTCGGTTGAATGTTATCTAAGGATGAAGGGTTACCATACCTTCTACAATACAATTACCATGAAAATCTGAGAAGAAATATACAATTATCGACCTTCATACCTTGTTCTTGAGCTTAGTCTTCAATGGGGGTTTCGGGAGAGTTTGTTTTGAGAAGGAAAGGTTAGATTTGAAAGAGGGAGTTCTAAACTGGAGTTTAGGATTATAAAGGGACATCAAATACCTAAAAATACCAAAATAACCTCCTATATATTAAATAGGACATGAGGTTAATTTTCCATTCACCACTTAAGTGGAAAATGTGCAGGTAGTGCAGGTTCAAGGCTCAAACGACCGCCATGGACTATTGAGCGTTGGTGAGACCACGACCCCTCCTGCATCTTCATGGTTTTTTCAAAAAGAGGGGCTTATGGCATAGACATGTCTAAGGGGAATCATTTGTTTGTGTATTGCACACTGCCTAGGCAATCTTCGACTGTTTTTTGGGTCCTTCTCAAGTACCCTATGGGTGGTTCTTGGGGAGTCGTTCCTGGACTTCTCAAATCTAAATACGTCCATATACGAGTTAGGATCATCCCCTATCAATTTAAACCCCAAATAACACATAAAATATAAAAGTCACACTAGAACATAGTAGTATGTCTAAAAACAACTTTCGAAACTCTTGGTCGTTCTGGGACGTTTGACCTCCAAACCACTTCAAATAAACTATATAATATTTAAAACACTTCATTAACTTGTTAATAAAAATTTTAGGCACATGTTAGGATCTATAAAACGTTAGTTCATTTTTAGGGTCTTGAAAACATCCACCACATGGGAACATTCGTCCTCGAATGACACTTGGAACTTTTAATGCACACTCAATTACTCAATGAAACACATAGCAGCTCACAACATTAAACATTTTGCAATAAAATAGTCAATGCACTAAATTTACAAGGAACATCAACTTCATACTATCATGCATTTAAAGTAACAAAATCAAACATGGATTACTCTTACATTTTATTTCCATGCTTACATGCTTTTTCATACTCATTGCCATTTGTAGGAAACTATCTTCTAAAACTTTAGGCACACTCATTATTTCGTCACAAGGTTACACGTACAATGGATTACACTTGCACACATAGACATAATCAACACTTCAACTCATGAGAAATTAAGCAATTCACTTAGTTGAACAAAAATCATGAATCATGTAGCACTAAATTTTATAGTCTAGACATAATACCATCAAAGTCATACATGACATTACCAAGTTTAACTTTTTTCAAGGAAAAACTACCTTCTCCTAGTCACAACATACAAACATGGCATCATAGAGTTCACATAAAAGAAATGCATAAGGTTAAATTCATTTTAAGGAGGGTTTCTTTACCCCAACCCACATTATTATTCTGATCTCTTCCTTATGAAGTAAAAAATGAAAGCTCAAACCACAAACATCACAAAATAGGATGTTATATTATACAATTCCAATTTCTAGCATGTCACTAGATTATATAAACATGCATCATTTCGGAAATTTTTTACAATTTATAGGAACACATCGATGACATTTTCCAGACATACTATCACTTCTCAAGACTGAGAGTACAAAAACACTTCCTAAGTCATAAAAGTCACATTTTAAACTAACTAATACTTTCTAATTTAAAAAAGACTCAACTTGTGATAATAGGGCCAAAACACCAAACATTAACGGTGTTATCAAGCATAATAATTTTCCATCTCATGAAGTTAAATGACATTTATCATATCAAGAGGCACAACAACATAAGAAACATGCAATTTGATCAAAATTCGTTTTACATTGAATAATGACCTTTCATAACATGCATAACATAGTGTCATTTAAGACATGCATAACGTATGGAGAACATGCAAATCATACTTATATGCAAGTCTCCCATCATGAAAAAGATACTAGGAACTCTTAAGTTTCAAGCTTGAGTAAAAATAGAAGGAAAAGAGAGGGATATAACATCATCATCCCCTGCATAGGTTAAACCAATTTAAGAGAAAATTATTTCCTCAAAGTGAACTTGACCTTACCAATCTTCCTAGACAATCATCACATCACCCTCTTCAGATACAGCTTATGCAAACCTTTCTTAACATTATCTCCTTCCATCTCTCAAGAAGGAGCTATTTCTTACTAGCTATTCACTAACACTTAACTAGGTGAGGAAATCAAAAGATCACTAATGAGTTACTAGTTTATACCCCTCCAATATTCAATGAAAGTTATTCTTCGCCTATGGAAATCCAAGGGAACTCAAAATAGGACCATTAAGGGGATTCTAAGCCTTACATCTAAGCACATTATCCCCCACTTAGGGTAAGCCTAATCACATCAAGCCCTAAAACACCAAGGTGAAGGTAAGTCAAGACCAAACGTACAAGGGTTGTAACCTTTGGTGTAACTTTAAGACCAATCAAGCCTAGGTACAATCGAAGCACTTCTTCAAAAAGCCATACTCAAGATCAATATTTAGACAACTAAAAACATCAAAGTAGTTCAAGATCAATTTTCTTTTTTTCCCTAGGATCTAAGGGGTACATACTACCCTCTATGTCACTTCAGAACGGAACAAACAAACTAGTCATAAAGGTTCTCCCATTTACTATCACACTTCAGAAACACCTTAAAAGGTTCAACAACGAACTTTCCTCCTTAGGAGTAAGTCTCTTCAAAAGACTCCAATTCACATAAGGGACAACTAATAAAGAATTTCGTATATTAAAAGGGCACATTCATCTTTCTCACTATTTACCATATTTCTCCAAACCAAACCGATACCATAACATTACACTAGCATCATACAAAATCATTAAACGACCAATCATTTCAAAGGGAACTGTAATACCCCCATGAGCACACCTAGAAAATATGGCACTCTTAGAGTGTGACGTGGAGCACTTTACTTCTCAGAGGTCTTGTACAAGACTTTTGACATCATTCATTGCATACATATAGAGAAATTATTGCAAAATTAAAACTTTTCACAAGAAATATCTTAGAATTCCTTTCATATTAAAAATAGTATGAAAATACTATTTCTAAACATATGCCAATCTTAGACTCAAGAATACTTGGGACACGGACCATACAATACGAATATAGAATTACTTAGTCAGTTACAATACTTTTAATAAAAAGAAGTCTAAAGATAGCTATGTCCTCGAGTGAAATGAGGACATACTTCAACTTACTTTACATAATCCTATTTTATACGATTTGCTTCGTGATACCTTGTTACTTTCCACCTACACCGTTAGATATAGATAAAATTTATGGAATACGTACAATTACGTGTACTAAGTATGACTTAATGCATAAAATCATGAGAAATAGAAATTTATGAGAAATATGCACTTTTTGATTAAACATCACATTAAAAGTATAAGAACCACATTTAAGCACCAAACATTGCCATTAGAAAACATTACAAATTATACTCAATTTATATGTACATTACAGTAAGGTCACGGTGAACTCACGGTGCGCTTATAGTGACTTCAGTGTAACTTCACCATAATTCACACTTCACATTATATCATCAATAACACATACTAAACACAAAAACATTACATCCTCCTACTAAAGGTGATCATAAGGCCCACTTGAGTGAGTTATGAAGCGACCGCTCATAAAATCCCTTCATACATACCCAAGTGATCCTTTAGAGTTCCTAGGATAAGATCATTCTCACTTCGTACCACAACATATATATATATATATATATATATATAATATTACATTCTCCTCCCAAAGGTTAATAAAATATTTACTTATGTAATTCAAGAAGACAACGCCCAAACACCCTTTCAAAGATTACCGAGATAATCCTTAAGACTACCTAAGAATAGATCATGTATACTTATTTAATTTTCTTCCATATGTAGAGTACTTCTTAAGACTTACCTATGTAAAATATGAAGTAACCATTCTTATGCCCCCTTCACACCTTTACTAGGAAACCTTTAAACTACTCTAGTTAAGAGCTTCTTCATTTAACATGCTTCCTAACCTAAGTCATTATCTTCATTAGTTCACTTAAGAGACATTTCAACATATATGGTCATTAAAGTAATGGTGTTGGAGAAGAAATAGGGACTCACTTTCTAAAATCTTCAAAGCCTAATCGTGCAATGTCTAGATAGCGTCTCATACCACCACCTAAAATTCATTGAACTTCTTAAACATTAGTAGGTATCCTATATGAATAAAATATGGTAATACCCTACATAGACCATGGTAGCTAAGCATGGAATCAAGAGTCAACCCTACTACGATTAAAGGTGTTATACTTCCTAATGGTAGAACTAGGACACAACCAATGTAGGCACATGGTAAGGGAATATATATGAATGGCTTTTTGTATCTTATTCTCATATTTCAAATAAATTAAATCCTCTAACCATACTTACTCTTTGCTATCCTTTGTTGTCATAGGTTAATTCACATAAAGGAGTACATGAAGAGGTTCCATATATAGTTGAAAACCCAATCACATTATACCTTACCAAAGAGGGTCTACCAAGACTACCTACAATGGTTAAGAGGATTAATCAATGAATTTACTATGTATGATTTCATTACATTGCAACAATCAACACTGAGCCACTATTCACAAAAGAAGGATACAATTACGACTTTCAACTTCAAGGATATTATAATCTTCAAACTAGGTTGAAGGTTCCACATAAATAACCTTATTAACAAAGTTCAAGGTCACATTTCAATCACACATACAAGACTAAGAAGAGTTATCATACTAACTAAAGAGATCATACTCACATTGTATATGTATCAAGTAAGGGACACAACTCTACCAAAACAACACATACAAATTCTTCACATATAGCATATCATTCTATAAACACATAGGCATAACCTACATCAAGTAGTATATGAAGAAACATCATACTTCAATATCAAGTAATACACACAATGAATACACTATACTGTACTAGAGACATATATCATAAACTAAAAGAATTCATACTTTATCTCTACATAAAAACATAAGTCATCAAGACATTCATAACATCCTTATAATAAAGTTATAACATTATAAAGCTACAATACTTGAACTAATGTCGACGAGGACATATTAATTAAAAATTCATAAACTAATTCCGACAAGGCCATATTAGTCACAAGTATAGCACATAAGCAAAGCCACCAGAAGTTGACCATATAAACATAGTTATCAACTAAGTTTTATAATACACAAAATAGAGAAATTTAGGTTAAGAAATCATATATCCAACCTCACAAATTTAATCCATAGCAAATTCATCCATCACAATAGACACCGGCCCTCACCAATAGCCATAATTTACAATTCAAACAAATAATCACAATACATAAATAATCAAAGATAATACAACATGAATTTTTAATTTTACGGAAATATTATTAGCAATTATATCATGAATCTATCATAATTCAATAGCCCTAATAAAACTACATAAGAATTCAATAGTGTTACTATATAATAAAATCTCCCACAAAGTAGTCAAATCTAGGGTTGCATGATTTTAAGGTTAAAATCATCCAATTAACATCAATTCAATCAATATATAATGAGTCAAAACACTTTCTTCAATAACCCATTGAAAGATTTAGAAATTGGACAAGTTTCTCTTTAAAATACTTTGGAAATCAATTTGAAGTTTAGCTCCTTGAAGAAAAGAGAGATTCAAGGTTGAACGAAAACACCTTAATTGATGGTAGACAACTAATTTGATGAAGAATTGATGAATAATCACCAAAGAATATTTGATACAAGATCTATCTTGAGTTTTAAATTCAATGGAGTTTTAGAGAGTTCTTTAGAGAATTTAAAATTTAATTTTGAAAATTGAATTCATTTGAGTGTTTTAGACTTATTAAAGTATCTATAATAACCAAAATAACCTTTTGAAACCGCCCTTTTAATTATTTGGACATGGGATGAATTAACAAATTCTGCCCTTACACTTAACAGTCTAGCAGCAAACATGTTGCAGATACCAACGACGGTTTCCCATCGACGGCTCGTTTGACCAACGACGGGCCGTCCTTGCTGATGTCATTTTGGGTAGGGACTGTACTTTCAGAGGTTAATCTCCCTAGGCTATGTATTGACCTATGCCACCATCGACTGTGCGTTGATCAACCTACTAGCCGTCGATTGCCATCGTTGTTTGGGGCTGGTCTAGGTAGACTTGACCCAAATAATTTGTCCAAACTCAAGGACCCTTGGTTGGTTCTCGGGGACTTTTGCCCGGTCTTCTCCAAATCACATATGTTCTATACGATCTTTGTACTTTAAAGATCAATTTCATGCAAAATGAACACATCAAACTCAACGAAGCACCCTCATTTCAAGGCAAACCTTTTGAATGTCATGGACGTTCTTGAACGGTTGACCTCCAAACTTAGTGAAACTTTAACCACTGCCACATAACCTAATTACCACCCATTTTATGACTTTAAAACATCAAACACAACTTTTAGGCTATAGTTTCACCTAAGCCGTTTAAGAGGTGTTACAATATCCCCCAGTTGGACAACATTTGTCCTCGAATGACACTTGCTTCATTTTAAGCACTTTAAAGAGATAAAAAAAACATAAGACCAACAGAACATAACCATACAACACAATACACCACACACAATTAGGAAGAACACCAATTTTGCCTAATTAAGAGACATACAACACAACAAGAAGCTACAAACTAGTCTATGACTCATCTTGTCATAAGACTGACATTCTTCATTTCTACTAGCAAAAGATCCTTCTACATTCATTAGCATGATCAGATACATCAATTATATACACAATACAAACAATTTTCAACATAAATACAATTTAGTCATCATTTAAAAAACTTTAGAGTAAACTATTAAGCAAAACGGTGAATTATGCTTAAATTTTTCAAAAATGCAACTCTTAAGCAATTTATGATGAAAGAATGACAATAATTGAAATATAACCATATAAACTCTAGTTACACAATGAGATGCACTATGCAATCAATCAATAAAATTCAATTCCAACAACACTCCTAAAAGGAATGCAACATGCAATATGATAGTATGACTTACTAACTTTCAAGCTTCAGTTTAATAGAAGAGAAGAGACAATCAATCAAAACTCCACTATTCACCATACACCCCAATTTAGAAGGAACTCCCTAATACAAAAGAAAAAATCTATTACGTACCAACATCATCTTCATTATTTTTCTTCGATCCTTTTGCCCGGACTACGTAGATACCATTTTTCCTTGGAACATCATCAACCGGAATAGAAGGAGAAAATTTTTTTCCTTCTCTTCCTCTAGCCATAATTATAGGACATTCTCTGACCTTATGTCCATACTTAACCACAAACAAATCAATTTCTGGTATCAACTAGACATTTCCCATAGGTCTTCTTCCCACAAGTAGCACAAGTAGGCGTAGCACCTTGAAAACCACTACCGTTCTAAATTTTGACCTTAGAATCCCAAGGTTCATCTTAGATTGGATCCTTCTTCTTGAACCAAGGTTGGTTTTTCTCACATGTTTCACTGCTCTTTATAATTGTAGAAAACCTACTAAGCATAGACTCCTCAATGGATTGATTATACACGATAAGCCTAGACAAATAATATCACCATGGAGCATGACCTTACGACACTCTTCTTCACAAGGTCGGCAAAACTGGTCACAAACCTACTCATCTCATCCCTAGGGTGAGACAACAAGAATGGATAACATATAAAAAAAGTAGTGAACTTCAAGGAATAGTCCTCAACACTCATATTACCTTACTTGAAATTGATAAACTCCTTAAACATGAACTCCCTCCTCTCATGGGGAAAGTACTTTCCTAAGAGAGCCTACTTGAAATCCTCCCACTCAATAGGACCCAATTTAACCGGCCTATTATTCTTCAATTGAGTTTACCACACTTGAGAAACCTCCGTCAATTGGTACAAAGCTAACTCCGCCTTTTCCCTAGCAGTCACCCTCATGGCACTCAGCACCTTATAAAAACCATTTAGAAACTCTTGGAGATCCTCTCTCACCTTAGATCAAAGAAATATAAGAGGATTCATCCTTAAAAAAAATCTCAATATATATGTAAGATTTCTCTCCTCTACATTCACTTTATGTTTAATACCCCTATTCACATGAGTAGTCATAACGCAGTATAAAGCAAGTAAAGCCTCTCTATTCTCCCCATCAGTAGTTTCAAGGGGAAACGTGTTAACCTAATTACCTCGCCTCCAATAGGGACTTGAACAAGTTGAGCACCTTAAAGAACTTACTCAACTGGCGGAGGAATCTCCTCATTCACCCTTCCCTCTTCTACCCTTGTAGCTGCCATACTTATAGTATTTGTCTTCCTATAAACACAAAGAAAAGAATTAACAAAGACTTTTATAAATTTTACTTTATAGAACAACACAAGAATAGAGACTTAAGGTAAACACTATCGACTATATCTTATCACCTATAGATGTGTCGCGACTCACACCAATGATCAGACTCTTCTAGACGTTGCTTTATGATACTTTTTGATTTGTAAAGCCATCTTCATAATTGATGCAATGATACCAAGCTTATCACCCCCGATAGAACACCCAAGAAGATATGACACTTTTGGAGTGTGACATGGCATACTTGACCTCTCAGAGGTCTTGTACCAACCCTTTGACATCATTAATTGCATAAATGTATGAAACCTAGAGTGGAATTAATAATTTTCAGCTCAACATATACCAATCTTGAATTCGAGAATACTTGGTACACGTCCCATACAATACGAATATATAATTACTTACTCTTATAATACTTTGAATTAAAACAAGACTAAAGATAGTCATATACTTGAGTAAACTGAGGACATACTTCAAATTTCTTTACAGAATCCTAGTATCCAATTTTTTCTTCACAACTCCTTCTCACCTTCCACCTACACGTTTAGATATAGACAAAATGTATAAAAATAATACAAACACATGTATTCACTATGTATTAATGTGTAAATTCATGAAGAACGGATATATATGAGAAATATTCTCTTTTTGATTAAACATCACATAAAAAGTATAGGAACCACATTTAAGAACCAAACATTACCGTTAGAACACATTACAAATTTTACACAATTTATATGTGCATCATAGTAAGGTCATGGTAAACTCGGTGTGATCTTAAAGTACCTTCATTGTAACTTTACCTATAATTCACACTTCCATTATAGCATCAATAACAGATACAAAACAATTAAACATGAGATTCTCCTACCAAATGTTATTCTAAGGCTCACTTGAGTGAGTTATGTAGTGACCGCCCATAAAATCCATACACACACACCTAAGAGATCCCCTTTAGAATACCTTTTTTAAGATTATTCTCACTTCATACCACAACATATATATACATATATATATATATATATAGATATATATATTTATTTATTTATTTATATATATATATATATATATATATAAATAAATAAATATATATATATATATATATATATATATATGACATTATCGTCCAAAAGGTTATCAAAAATCTTGATCAAATAATTCAAGAAGAGAACTCCCATACACCGTCTCCGAGATTACCTAAATAATCCTTAGGACTACCAAAGTTTAAATGATGTCTACTTATTCAGTTTAGTCCCTATCTACAGTCATTCTTAAGACTTACCTAGGTAATATATTAATTAACCATTCCTAATTACCCTTCACACCTTAACTAGGCATCCCTTAGACTACTCTATGTAAGTACTTATTATTTTAACATGCATTCTACGTCAGATAATTATCTTCATTAGTTAATTTAAGATTCATTCGACATATAACTACATTCCAACAATGGTCTTGGATAATACCTAGGGACTTACTTACTAACATCTTCAATGCCTAATCATGCAATATGTAGATAGCGTCTCATTGTAATACTCAAAAAGTCCAATACGTGTCATAGAGACTCACATATGTTTTGAAAGGTTTAGAAACTTTTTTAAGGTATATATAATGTATTCAAATCATTTAGGAATTTTAGGACCTAAAATGTCAATTAACGTCCATTACGCCTAGAAGCTAGTTCAATGAGGTGCTAATGTGCCTTAGCCTATTTTACTAAGTTTTAAGAGTCGCAAAATGATGAAATTTTGTGGAAAAATATATTATATTTAGTTCATAATCGAAACCTCTAGGTACGACTCCCAAGGATCAACTAAGGGCCCTTAAAGAGGACCTTTGTAAAAGTTGGTAAAAATTGTCAATAGACAGTGTCACCAATGAATGCCACCAACAGGACTTACCAAATTGACGGGGCGCTGATGCCTTTGTTGATGGACACTCAGCAAAATTTTTCGAAGCCTTAGAATGGAAAGTCTCCAAACTAATCAAAGAGTGTGCAGCATCGAGGTGAACAGTGCCCATCGATGGACACATGATCCGCCAATCGTGGTCTCGTCTGTGAGGGACTTATTTTGATGCACATTTTTATTTAGCTTATTTAATTAGTTGGCTTACTTAAGTGTTTTATTATTTTTTAGTGGAGGTATAATTAAGTTAAATAACAATTTATATTGATACCTTAACCTAATTAGACTAACATAAGCTCTCATATTTCCCAAAGTCTAAATAAGTAGAAGACCTTGATGATGGTTTATGAAGAAGACTTAGTAAACCTCGTGATCTCAACTCTTTACTTCAATTATTGTTAACTGTGATTTAGTCGCGATGTTGTGTTGGAGTATATCTCATGTTATGATTGATAGGGTTGGTATGATCTTGAATTGAAATGTCTTTATGATGGTTTTTTCAGGTTTTGGCTGTCAAGTAAATGTTTTAAGGATGGTGATAACTTAACAATGTGCCTTATCATGATGTGATTGTGTAAATGTGCTAACCTCTCTTATATGAATTGTAATGAAAGGAATATACTCATGCAATTCTTATCGAGCTATGATGATGATAATTAAACAAGGGATAAACCCTATGACCTACATTAAGCAATAATGATTAATAGAGACGTTAAAGACATTTCAAAAGGGATTTTAGCTTAGCACCGAGTAAACTAGTGTGAGGAGTGTCCATTTACACATTGGCAAGGTAGAATGACAAATATAGTCATGATATTGGAGATTTTAATGCATGTAACATATAGAGGGTCCCAATTATATCTCCTAGAACTTCAACTATGTTGCTCCCATAGGAATAGTAGCTAGTGGATCCACGTAGTTGCTATGTTCATGTTCTGTTACTACCTTGGCAAGTACTCCGCCTTCTTTCAGTGTAGGGTCCCATGACATTGGATTCCACATTAGCTCATGTGGTCTAAGTCGATTAAGGAAACATGTTCTCTAAAGGTAAAATGAATAAAAGGAATGTACTCTAACTAGGACAACCTAAGCGGTCTAGCTTAGTCTAGGTAGGGGTGTGAGACTCTACCTAAACATAACACCAGTTATACTTGAGGGAAGTCTTAGGAGAATTTTCTTATATATGTATATGATTATAATGGTACATAATATTTATATGATGACCTTGTAAATTTATGATACCACATGATGATTGGTTTTAGATATGAATATGGGTTTGGTCTCTATTTCTAAAGTGAGATGATATATATACTCGTAAATGAAATGCTATATGAAGTTAGATGTTGACCATGGTTCTTGCTAGGCTTACTTGATTGAGTAAGGTTATGGGGATTTACTTGGTCATTAAACTAGTTGACTTTATGAGGGTTCATGGGTAATTGTCTTGCTTTGATTATGTTGTATTGAACTGTAATACATGCTTGTTGCTATTATAACTTGATGATAGAGTTATCTTGACTATGTGTTCAATTAAGTGATATGCATATTGAATTGACTATATTTGGTATTGTTGGTCTTATGATGTACATGTTTTAGACTCAATGAATATGTCTTATAGATTGGCATGATCTTCATGAATGAGCATAAGGTTTTTAATAGTAAATTGCATACTTTAATTAATTGTCTCTTTTTAGCATGATTTCACTAACTGTGTGCATATGGTCTAACACTTAGTAAAAGTGTTGTACTAACCCCATTTTCTCCCTTTTCCCCCTATATTTTAGTTTGTGGTCATTGATGGGCTTTATAGATGACTTTGAGGGATGACTTGATATTCTCCCTCACCCAACATGGGTAGGTTCTCACTTTCCAAGGGCAATGCCAATATCAAGTTAATAATTTTTTTTAGTTTTAAGACTCTTATGTTCTTTCCTTTTTCATTTGATACTAGATGTTATATAGCCTATATATGGCCTTATTACATTGATGTATGGACTAGGCCCAATTTATTGCAATGTTGTTTGATTGTTATAAGATGAGATATTAATTTGAGACTATGTTATATTTTATATATATGTGTGCAATTAAAATGGAATACTAAGTTATCTTTCTATAGGAAGGGTGTATTTATACTCGATATAAATATTAGGTTCTCAAAATGGTAGTTTTATGTCCACCATAACTCTAAGTCATCTTTGGTGGTTGAGTTGAAATCCAAACAATACCTTGATCAACCATTGATATATTTGAATAAATCGGTTCTCGGTAAGCTTAATGAGTCATTTTCCTTGGAGGGATGATTTCTTAAGTTATCAAGGATGATTGTGTGTTCCCAATATATATGGTTTGAAGAAATGTATTACTGCAGAAGCTTATGGGTCCCGTTACACCATTCATCCAAGTTCTACAAAGATGTCTCATGACCTTAAGGAAGTGTTTTGGTGGGAAGGTTTGAAAAGGGACATAGCCAAATTTGTTGCAGGTTTTCCAACTTGCGAACAACTATAAGCGAACATCAAAAGCCAGGTGGTTTGCTTCAAGATATCCAAGTCCCTACTTGGAAATGGGAATACATCAATATGGATTTTGTGGTAGGTTTTCCTCAAACACAAAAGATATATGACACTATATGGGTGGTTGTGGATAGGTTGACCAAATACGCTCATTTTATTCTTGTCAAGTCTACTTATTAAGCGGAGGATTATGAAATGATCTTCATAGATGAGATTGTGTGTCTCCATGGTGTTCCATTATCTATCATATAGGATAGGGCTTCACAATTTACATCTACGTTTTGGAGGTCATTTATTGGGTACAAAGATTAAGTTAAGCACAACTTGTTATCCCCAAATGGATGGTCAAGCGTAGTGTACTAATCAAACCCTTGAGGATATGATTAGAGTTTGTATCATTGATTTCACGGGAAATTGGGATAATCATTTGCCTTTGGTGGAGTTTGTTTACAAAAATAGCTATAATGCATCTATATCTATGCTTCTCATAAAGCCTTGTATGGTACGAGATGTAGAAATCAAATTGGGTGGTTTAAAGTGGGTGAGTCTTCAGTTTTGGGTCCCAATTTGATTTATAAGTCTTTGCAAAAGGTTCATATTATGAGGAATCTCTTGAGAACAGTCTATAAATGGCAAAAGTCTTATGCGGAGCATAGGAGAAGGGATTTAGAATTTAATGAGGGTGATAAGGTGTACTTGAAAATTTTTCCTATGAAGGGGGTGGTTTTATTTGGCAAGAAAGAGAAATTGAGTCCGGTTAAATGGGTCCCTATAAAATCATGCAAAGGTTTAGTAAGTTTATCCATGAGTTGAAACTTCCTAGTGAATTGGCATCAGTTCATCTGATTTTCTATGTTTCTATTCTTTAAAAGTATATCGGTGATCCCGATTCTATTCTTCCTATTGAGGTTCTTGGTATAAAGGATAACCTCTCATATGAGGAGGTACCGGTTGAAATCCTTTATATTCAAGTGAAGAGGTTGATAAACAAAGAGGTGGGCTCCATAAAAGTGTTATGGAGAAACTACCTAGTTGAGGGAGCAACATGGGAGGCCGAAGACGACATGAAGTCCTGTTATCCTTATATCTTTCCTAATGAAGGTTAGTTATTTCTTTTGATAATGAAAATAATTAGAAAAATTGATATTTCTTTTATTTTTGGTGAAGTTTTGCAAAAATATGTAGTTATGGTGTCATTACAATGAAGTTACAATGAAATGTATTTTTTACTTGACAATTTTGCGATTCTTCGTGCTTTTAGTTTATGCTGAGCATGTCAATTAGTTGATTTTTGTCATAATTGACTCATATATGATATGTTGAGATCATGTTATAGTGTGAGAAGGAAATTCATCATATTGTGATTTTGAGACTTATATGTAGTAATTGCAGTTTTTGAATTACTATGTATAAAAGTCATGGGTTAAATTATATTGATTTGAGTTGTAAGTCATTTTTTTATAGTTATTGTTTGTTGGGTTTCAAGTTTGAGTCTATTCATTCCGGTTTTAAATATTTAGAATCATTCGGGGACTAATGTTCTTAAGGAGGGATAATGTAATACTCCGAAAGTCTAAGACATGTTTTAGAGCCTAACATAAGTGTCGAAAGGATTAGAAACTATTTTAAGGTCTATTTTAATGTATAAAAGTCTATTAGGAAATTTAGGAACAAAAACGTCAAAGAAAAAAAAATTTATAAATCTAACATTAGAAAACCGACCTTTTAATTATTCGTATGTGGCATGAATTTACCAATTCACCCCTTACACTTAACAGTGAAGCAGCAAACAGGTTGCATGCACAAAAAACGGTTGCCCATCGTCGGCTCGTAGATCAAACGACAGGCCGTCCTTGATTTCCCTCGTTTGGTTTAGAGACCGGAATTTGGGATCTTAAGCTCACTAGTCTAAGCATTTACCTACACCACCAACGATGGGGCGTCAAAAAACATAGTTACTGTCGATTGCCTCCGTCGTTTGGGGCTGGTCTAGGTAATTTTGGCACAAACAATGGGTCGTTTCTCAAAGACCCTTGTATGCTCCTTGGAGAATTTCAATCGGATGTTTCCAACCCAAATATTTTCTTATATGAGTTTGAAACTCCCACATCAATGTCATCCAAAACATATACGTAAAAGTCAATGAAACACACTAAGACACACAAGGTCGTTTAAAGGCAAACCTTTCAAACATCATG
Organism: Solanum lycopersicum; assembly: GCF_036512215.1. NCBI lineage: Eukaryota > Viridiplantae > Streptophyta > Magnoliopsida > Solanales > Solanaceae > Solanum > Solanum lycopersicum. The sequence goes on along the minus strand of NC_090811.1, from coordinate 42,710,521 downwards.
GACGTTCATGGACATTCGACCTCAAAACTTCATGAGACTTTAACTACTCCCTCATAAACTCATTACAACCCTTTTTAGGACTTCCATATATCAAAAAACGAGCGTTAGGTTGTAGTTTCACCTAAGTCATTTTAGAGGTGTTACAAGAATTCCCTTCAACTCTTAGCAAGCTATAATCATATGATACATAACCTCTCCACATAATAACTCAATACTCATAAATCACATAAATCCATTAATGGTATCACATTAAAATATGGTAAATTCACCTTAACCATTACTCATCAAACCACAAAACCAGGTAAGCATCAAAAACTCACATTTTCTCCCTCAAGCTTTGAGACATTATCCTTTCCACGCAATCACATTTAAAAGACCATCGTAAAAGGAAACATAAGAGAGAAATCATATAGAGACAAGTTCTATGGCACGATATAATACTAGTGAAGAAAGTGAAACTCTATCTTCCTATATACTCTTGCTCATAGATGTGTTGCGACTCAAAACCGATGAATAAGACTCTCATAGAAATGGCAATAAGGGAATTTGGACCCTAAATCCACTTTTATAAACTCATGATCTGATATTATGTTTTTCACGACTAGGGTGCATCCCCAGAAGTAACATGACGTATAATACATAAGCTATTACATAAACTTAAAGGACATCTTGATTTAGTCAACCCTTGAGTCTTAAGGTTCTCTTTTTTGAACATTGAAGTTCTATCCATGATCCTCACTAATGAGACATCCTCTAGACATCAACACCTACACTTTTTATAAAACGATAAAGAAGAATATTAGGATAACAAAAATGCACTAAGTTTGGTAACCATGCAAAAAAATGCATTTAACGATGACATTTAGTTATAAATAATACATTGTGTCTAGTAAACTTCATGAACATTGTCACATATAAACAGAATATAGTCCACATACATCATATAGACATGTAAACTACTCATAATAACACATAAAGTATATCACTTTAAGGTCACCTAAGATTTTCTTTCATAGATATGCTATAGAAACACAACAACATATACTTATAAGTTCATAATAACATCATAGACATAAGTTTCATATAACGAGTATCACCTAAGACAACCCCTAAGTCACACTACTTCAATGTGCAAGTAGCATTACATAATACTACTTACACCATGTGTTCCTATGAAATCATAACTAAACATAAGGATACATACTTCATAGAATCATATAAGGTCTCATGCGTATACTACACATTTAGTGATAACTCATTTAGTTCATAATATAGGTAGACCACTTTCTAACCCTTTCACAATCTTACTTGTCCAATGTACACATGGAGTCCCACACCCCAACATTTACTAGTAAACTCATTTAGAATCCACAAATATAATTCACTTGAATAATAAAAATTCATGTATTGACATTTAAAAGTAACCTAACATGCATTCATACAATTCATACATAATGTAAGTCTTATAATCATAAAAGTCCTAATATTATCCTCTCTTGAAGTACACTTGTGCAATGCATGGGTAGGGTCCATAGTCCTATGTATACTAAGTAATTCACTCAAGGAGTTCTGATTTGAGTTCATATTCTTATATTAATTCATTTGTTTATTTTTGGGATACGTAGCCATAATCGACATAGACCATGTAATCTATCTCAATTCGGGTGTTCTCCTCCAACACCGAAAAGAGAGGTTAACACTTACCTAAAATATAACCATTTGTACATAGCTATCTAGGGGGATCAACTAGCTATAACCTACATTTGAATGTAGTTATGGAACATGGAGATTACTACTAGAAACCTTGACTAGTTCCACGTGGAGGTTTCTATCTCATGAGACAACATCTAGGTTGGGAACCTGGAATTGCTAAATGTGAAGGTTCTCTTGTTGGGAAGCCAGAGTTTCTAGACGTGAAGCCCCGACTCTCATTTGTCATGTTCACTCAGTGCTAGTCTCAAACTCAAATTATAAACATATTTAAGCATTTAGTACATTAGTTCATAAAGAATGCTTTAGGATCTTGCTCCTGCATATATCATATAGCTCAAAGGATTCTAAGATGAGAATGTCCTTTCATCATAGAACTTGTATTGTGTGGGAATGTGCATTCACATAATTCTATTATTCATAGATCATGTGTGTCATACAAATGTGAGATCTACCTTCACATAAGCACCTCTAGACGCACATGTTCATAACTCATTAGTCATAATACCTTACATGCATTTTGAAATAGGTAATGATGCACTGGAGAACTTTTTTTTCCTTAATCATCATGAATCTACCCTATTCATAAATATGCATGAAGTGAGTGTAAATTGGTAAACTTGATAATTTAATAGTCATAAAATAACCTTGAGGAAGCCACCCTTTAAAGATCACAACATATGTATAATATTCTTGATATGTCAAATCATACACACATATAGAGTATTAAAGACAATAGACTAAACACACTCACATTACATAATAGGATACAAGATCATATTCAACTCTAGAATATAAAACTCTTAGCATGCTTTCATCAAAGATTCATATACAGATTTAATAGTTAGGGGTCATGCTACAAGAATATTCATCCTCATTAGCCATATAGACCCCACGTAACCCTAACATAATAATTCACATATATAAAACATCATACACACCCCTATATCATGCAAATAGTTTGTAATACTATTAATATAACTTCACATAACATCAATTCGTTTAGACATGATACTAGAATCAAGGGCTACACCCATCAACATCATAAACATGAAATCATTGTATGACCCCGAAAATGACTTAGGTGAAGCTAGAGACTAATGTGTGCGCAAAGATGGTTTAAGGTCCTAATTTGGTATATAATGTGGGTTAGAGGCATTACCTAAGAGTTTAGGTGCATTAGAGTCAAACGTGAAGGGACCACCAAGATGTTCGACGACTAAGTGACATATATGCCTCATATGTGATTGTATGTGTTTATGTGTGACGGATGATATTATATTTTCCTTAAATGAGTTATTATGGTGTTTAAAGTAAGTGTGTCAAGTTTCGTGAAGTTTAGACATCAAACGTCAAAGAACATCCATGAGGTTCAAAAGGTTTGCCTTGAACGACTTTGTGTGTCAATGTATGTTTTTTCGAGTTTTACGAGTTCATTTTATACGAAAATCATGTGGTAGGTCCTAAAACCCTAAAAACATATTTGGGGTGGAAACGTCCGATTACGACTCCACATAGGATCCTCAAAGGTACCCGAAGGGAGAACCCTAACATAGAGACCAACATTCCCAGGAAGTGGACAAAGGACAGACTAGTCGATGGCCCGTTGATGGGTCTCGTTTGTCGGGACATGTAGCCTACAATTTGGGGAACATCTGAAATTAACCATGAGACCCCATCGACGGGACATGGCCTGACCAACGGTCCACCGATGGTCACGTAAATGCTGCTGAAAAATTTACAGTTTTTCTATAAAGACTTGGAGTTTTGGAATATTAACCCCAAGACTTATAAAACGTGGGGACAGTTGCCTTAGGTGTTTAGGGGTATTCCCTCCAAAGTTCTCCAAAAATCTCTGTGTGAGTTCAAAAGTGAAGATAGATCTTGAAGATGGGTCTTCAATGGATATTCTTCTTCAATTATATTTGGATTCTTAAAATAAGGTTTTGGTAGTTCTTCGCATAAGACTTTCTATCACCTTAGATCCAATTTCAAAGATGATTTTCAAAAATATCAAAGAGATGAAAAATTCCAATTTCTACTCCAAGTCTTGACTTCATGAATAAATGGTTTCCAAGCTTTTATATATGATGAAATTGATGCATAATTTTAGTTTTCCAATGAATTTCTCCATGAATCCTTGATCTTCTCACATCTCTAAATTTCACTAAAATATGGGTGAATTGATTATGCTTTGATATTCATGAATTCATGTGTAGATTCTTATGGGCTTTTTATTCATGTACAGATTATGTATGTATGGTGTATAGGTTGTTTCAGTTTGACTAATTGAGTAACAAATATTATTAGATCTATTGCATACCAAGCTTATTAAATTTATATTGACTCAATGCTTATAATTTCTAATGTAATTTTATATGATCTATCTAATGATGCAATTATGATATTAAATTGATATCTAGGTTATATTAGATTGAGAAGTATGTAATGAATTTACCTAGCTTCATTGATTACTAATATAATTTTATTGTGTTGTTGGTTATGGCCTTGGGTGAGTGCCTTATGATATTGAAGTGGATGATTTGTCTTTTGAATCAATGTGGTAAGATTGATTGGGTGTATGCTACCCTAATTCCTTTATTTTGATGTTAATCAGACTTCAATTAATTTGTGATTTGTATGGACCACTTATGGTGGCGGTGCTATGTGAATTGATGTGGCCTTTCGGTGCTACTTTACCCAATACGATGAACATGGACTTATCAGCACTACTTGTAGTATTATGATCATTTTCTTAGTTGATTTATGTGAATTATGAATATATCGATCTATTTGGAAAGTAATGTGAAAGTATGTTTTCTTTCTATGTATGTCAGGAAATCATGTAATGTATCGCATTGTGCTTCTATGTGTAGTCTTAGGGTTGATGCATGATTGTTCCTAATTGAATGTATGATTCTATAATAGTTACATTTGTAATGATACGGTAGTGTGTAGAATGAACTACAGATGACAATGGTTATTTCTATGTTGTAATAGAATGAGTAGTTTTATGTGTTAAGGTGAAATATGTGGTGTCTTATCTTGGTTGACTTGTGTCCTTTACATGATGCTTGTATGGGTATGAATATGTGATGTCTTCACTTATTATGCTTAAGTCTCTTAGTCTTGAATGCATGATTAATATTTGATCTTGAATGATGTTAAGAGGGTCTTTTATGTGAAACCTTGAACCTAGTGTTAAGGTTATGTATATTGAATTTTAAAGTCGTGATAGTATATTTCATGTAAATGAATAATGGATTTAAGGTTAATTGGATTGAACGGCATCATATTAATCTTTCGGAAAGTCATAATGAGCTTGTTGTCGCCATGGGAAGGTAGCCCTAAGAGGTCCTCTATGGTAGGGTAAATGTGATTGGGTTATGAACTTGTTATGGAATACACTTATGTGAACCTTGAATGTGAATTACTCTATGAGAATAAAGGCTAGAACCGGGTGAGTATCGTAAGGGAAGTAGTTCTAGTGGAGTATGAGACTAGAATACAAATCACGCCCTTCATATTCTTTAACCATGTGCCTACATGGGATGTATCCTACTTTTACCATTGGAATGTACAACACCCTCATCGAAGTAGATTAGAACTCTAGATTCCATTATTTTCTAACTAGAGAAGTTTTATGAAGTTTAGGTGGTTATATGGGACGCTATCTAGACATTACACAATAGGATTTGAAGGGTTTAATGAGAGTCCCTAGCTCTTATTCAAGACCATTAATTAAATGTATTTTATGTGGTTAATGTCTCTCAATGAACTAGTTAATGTCATGACTTAAGTTAATAAAGTATGTTAAAATGAAGTAGTACTTATTTAAAGTAATTAAGGGTTTTCTAGTTAAGGTGTGAAGGGGGCATTGGAATGGTCACTTCTTGTGTTACCTAGAGAAGTCATAAGAATGACTCTAGTTAGCGATGTTGGTTGATTATGTGGACATGATCTAAGTCATAGCTAATATTACGGGTAATTTAGGTAATCTTAAACAGGTCACTATGGACGTTATCTTCTTGATTTACTTAAGTTAGTCTTTTGATAGCCTTAAGAAGGAGAATATCATATAACCTATATGCTAATGTGTTAAATGAGAATGATGCCGTCTTCGGGAGTCTATAGGATCTCTTAAGTTGTGTGTGTGTAAGGGGTTGTATGGACGCTCGCTTCACAACTCACTCAATTGAACCTTAGAGTCAGTTTTGTAGGAAAATCTCATGTTCTTATGTTGATATCTCTTAGTTTAGTATATTACTCATTATAAGTAATCTTGAGAGTTGTTTAGGAACATCTAGAGAATGTCTATAAGTAATATCTCTTTGTGTGACTTAAGTAAATCTTAGGATAGATTTGAGTGAGAAGTTTACATGCTAAAGTCTTCCTAAAATTAAGTGAAGGAAACGGTTGATTGAGTTCACTATGAAGTAAAGTGACTTCACAATAATGTTTGCTAAAAATGTGACTATTTGTTAAATTATTTCTTATATGTTTCTAAGTTGTTAAATTTTGCTCTTATGATTATAATATGATGTTTTGATTGAAATTTAGGAAAAGCATGTTATATGCTAAATCTCCCTTTTTCATTGTTTTTACATTACTTCCATACTTAGTACATCTAATGTGCTAATCCCTTCTTTAACATTGTGACTAAACGTGTAGGGAAATGGAATCTTTATGTGGCATAAAGGATGGATAGGTTTCTATGGATTGAAGATGATGTATTGGTGAGTCCTCATCAATTCAAGTACAATATCCACATGCTCCTTTATGTCTTGAGTCTTTACTTTATGTCTTATATGGGCTTAGTCCCAAGTGTTATTAACTCTAATGTGTAGATGGTCAATGGGATGTTGTATAGTTTTAATGTTTTAATGATAAGTCTTTGTATTATGCAATGTTTATGACAGAGTTTCTTCATGTGTAAAGAAAGTTTTAAATGCTTACCTATTTTAGAATGATTATTATGCAATGAATGATACTAAAGGCATATATGAGACTTCTTGAAGTCTCATTTGACATGTGGCGACACAAGGATGCCCTATGTTCTAGGGTGTAGTTGTGGGTCGTGACAATCATCATACCAATTCATATTCCATCTTATGACTTCAAGGCCATCATCATCACACATAAAAATATACAAGAATGTAAACATCGTCACCATAAGTGGACTATACCAATCAATACAATTCAATATCCATACTATGCTAAATAGAGTAAATTAGGTCAACTTACAAAATATCACAGCTAATGATCATCCTTGATCAATTCCAAACCATTCATAATCAATTGACGAAAAGGAATATAGAACTAAGAAATTCATTACAATCTAAAATAATCTAATAGACATATTATAAAGATTAGAAGATGCATAAAATATAATAATTTTAATGGTTATGGAGTTCATGGGTTCTTCATTGAATTTGATCAAAAATCATGTTCAAATTGTAGATTAATATCATATTCACCATTACAATGCTTTTGAAATAACTTTTACAATTAACGTATGGCTAGATTTAATGATAAGATTCTTGACTTAGAATCATGTTTGAAAAAGATTTGAAAGAACTCCATAGATTAAAGGTTATATAAGGATAAAGGATTTTCATACCTTATACCTTAGGATTCCCTCGAAAATCGGAGAAACAAGCTCCAAGAATCCAACTCCATAGCTTTTTCTTCAGGTTGGTTTTCAATGGAGATTTTGGGGTTCTGGGAGAGTTTGTTTTGAGAGGGAAAGGTTAGATTTGGAAGAGTGAGTTCTAAATTGAAGTTTACGCTTATAAATGGAATTTATAGCTAAAAATACCTAAACTAACCTCCCATATATTAATTTGGAAGTGGGGTTAATTTCTCATTCACCCCTTAAGTGGACAGCGTAAAGGTTGCAGGCTCAAACGACAGACCATTGGTGGGACAATAACATGTCCTGCACCTTCATTGTTTTTTCAGAGAAGGGCATTTGGGGTATTAATGTCTCACATCTAGCTGTGGAGACATGAAACCTATCGACGAAGCGTAGAAATGTCTAAGGGGCGTCATTTGGTTTGTGAATTGCACAGTGGCTGGATAGTCTTTTGTTAAATTTTGGGTCCTCCTCCAGGACTCTTTGGGTGGTCCTTGGGGAGTCGTGCCCATATATTTTGAACCTAAATACGTCAATATATGAGTTAGGATCTTTCCCAATCAATTTAGACCCAAAACAAAACATAAAACATAAAAAGTCACTACAACACACTACTACGTCTAAAGTCTAATTTTAGAATGTCTTGGTTGTTCTTAGACGTTTTACCCCCAAACCACTTCAGATCAACTATAAAAGCTCTAAAAACTATATTAACATGTTAAATAACTTTTTAGGCTCATGTGAGGCTTTAGACACTTATATTCATTTTGAGAGTCTTGAAAAGTAAGTTATTTTACAAAAATTTGGTTGTATTTGTTATGCTCATATACCTGCAGAGAAAGGAACAAAATTTGATGAAACTGTAAAAAATGTATTATCTCTTGGTTATAGTGAGACGACAAAAGTCTTTAGGCTTCTCGATATCTAGACTAAGAAATTTTTTGTTAGTAGAGATGTTAATTTTGATGAAAAACATCATCAAATTGAAAGGATAAAAAGATAGAGAATACTTTTCGATCGGAGGTTGAAGCATGGTTAACGTTGAATCTAAATGAACTACTACTGGATAAATACCTTAGGCAGCCAATCCTCTTGGTAGTACAGTATTAGCATCTAAATGTGCGAATTTCGTAGCAGGAGCAAGGTCAGTCAAATCATGAGTTTTCGCCCTTTGCTTCCGGCGAAGGTAAATAGTCAAAAAAGTTCCCCGTACAATGCGAGCGTTGAGGTTTTCATAAAAACAAAGAGAGAGAAGAGGAAAGCCACTAGACTGTAAGGAGAGGGGCATGTATGCTTTTATAATATCTTTAGGTGTGTCAAATTAAGAAGAGGATGAGGAAGAGGAAGATATCCGTCAAGGGGGAGAAATTCCAATGAGGAAAAACCGCCTCAAAGAGGAACAAAATTATTGAGTAACATTTATCAGAGACGTAACTTTGTCGATTTTGGGATAGAAAATTATGAGGAGTCAATAAAGAATGATTCTTCGAAGAAAGACATGGAAGAATAAATGCGAATGATTAAAACAAAAATTACTTGGGAGCTTGTGAATATACCCAAAGAAAGAGAAGTTGTAAATCTAAAATGGATTTTATAAAATAAAATTCAATCAGGAAGAAGATATTCAACAGCACAAAGCAAGGATGGTTTTTAGAGGCTTCACGAAAAAATAACGTATTGATATTGAAGAAACTTTCTTTCCAGTTGTTTCTGTTGAGACAATTAAAACTACAATTGTTGTTGTTGAACAAAAGAAATGGAAGGTGTCTCAAATTGATGTTACATATGAATTTTTTAAAGGAAAATTTGATGAAGATATTTATGTGGAGCAACCTCACGAACATTATGTTCGAGGGGAAGAAGAGAGGGTGTGTAGGTTTTCACTTTATGGGCTGAAGCAAGCTCCAATATATTGGTACAATGAAAGTGACACATATTTTCTGAAAAATAATTTTTAGAAAAGTAAAAGTGCAGCTACTTTGTATGTGAAGAAAAAATATGGCAGCATTATCATTGTTTGTCTCCATGTGTATGATCTGCACTTTGCAGAAAATGATATAAAAATGATGCAATAATTAAACTAAGATATGATGCAATCCTATCAAATGAGTGATCTTGGATTACTTAATTATTCATTTGGCATCGAAATTTCTCAGGTTAAAGAAGGAATTTTCATTTCTCAGAAGAAGTATAATGAAAATATTCTTCAAAATTTCAAAATGATGGATGCAGGTTTGTGGCAATACTATTAGCTTCAAATGTGAAGTTAAGAAACGATGATGGAGAAAACAAAGCTAATAACTCACTTTATGAAAGGTTATTTTTAAGTCTGCTAAATCTTACTTCAACAGGACCTGAAAATATGTTTGCCGCTAGTATATTATCTAGATTCATTGTAGAATAAAGCTAAGTGCATTTTGGAGCTGCAAAGCATTGTCTACGTTACTTGCAAAGAACAATGGATTATGTATAATGTACAAAATTAGTGGAGATTTAAACTTAGTTGGTTATTTGTATAGTGATACGGGTGGAAGTATCGATTACATGAAAAGTACTTATATTTATTATACCGTATTTGGATCAAGTATTTGTTCTTTGTTATGAAACAACAAAACTTTTGTTGCTCAAATTATTGCCGAAGCATAATATATCTCACTACCTAAGGCTAATTCTCAAACTATTTGGCTTTGGAGAATTTTTGAAGACATTGGTGAAAACAAAAAAAGAGATATTGTTATGTATTATGATAACAAAATAGCAATTGCAATTGTCAAGTATAATTTTATCCGAGAATCCCAAGCAAAGGGCGAAATTCAGTTGCATTATTGTCACACATGAGAGAAACTTGCTGACATCTTCACCAAAGCACTTCCTGAAGAAAAAATTTGCTATCTTTGAGAACTCATTGGAGTTTTCAATCAAATACATTAAGGGGGAGTGTAGAAATTAATGCATCCACATAAATGTTTAGTCATCCAAAATTGTCTCTTAGTTTTTCAAGAAGTCCTTTTGGAATTTATAATACATGTATCGAGCTGTTTGTGCAAGACTTTTGGTTCTACATTTTTCTACTATAAATAGAGATGTAATTGATGATTCTAATTATCTTAATTAACCGTAAGTACCCTATATTAAACTTGAGCATTCTCTAAGACAATATTCTCCTTCTATATTTGCTATAGTATTTTCAATACCCAATTTCCCTAACAGAATCATGGAAAATAGGCTCAGCCGAAGCTTGTATCGGGAGTGCCCTATAGACAACTCCAATTAATCTGAATAAGGGATGGACTATCTGGTTTAGCAACAAAAAAAACAATACGTCTCTACCCAAAAAATATTATTGCACCTATGTACCCTTTCCAAATAAAAGGCCTAATACATAAATATGTTCTTTAACGTGACTTCACTTAACTTTTATGTCCTCCATCTTTTGGTCTGCACAAGTAGATACTTATACATATAAGAGTTGAAAAAGTAGACACATGAGTCTGATGTACCATAATTCGTGTAGGAAATAACATACAACAAAAATTGCTATGTAGGATGCAATCAAGGAAATGTGTATATATTTATTCAACTTTGTACAAGTTTAAGTGTTTACTTGATCACACCAAAAACTTAAGGACAAAAAATTTGAAAGAGGTGAAACATATTTATGTATTATGCAACTACATTACCACACTTCTCGGGCAATCAATAAAAAATGTCACAATTAAACCACTTTTAACATTACTACTCCATCCAATACAAAACATGTGCTTCTGCAAATCGAACAATACCCAACCTTCTCATGAGTCATATCAAATGGGAAACACACCTCAAAACCTATTCCTTTACCACAATTCATAGATGAAAGTTTAACTCGCAGCATAATGAGAGTTGAATATGACACAATGATGGTATTTCACATGTTGAGTTGAATGATGCACTTGGGATGGGGAAAGACGGATGGTATTTCACTTGTAGAGTTGAATGACATTGATCAACCTATTCAGCAATTGGCGACATGCAGCTAAAGGAAGAGCTCCTATTCATCATAGCTTTCAATAAATACAAGAACAGAGTTTGTAAAAAGTTTTTAACTTAAATATCATATTTCGTTTGCAAAAGATAACTTTGCTCACGTAAAATGAATTTTCAATCGTGCATCCTTGAAGAAAGAGTCTATGCAAAGACTAGTTAGAGTTTCCTCATTAAATAAAATTGTATTATGCGTAAATCTTTTTTGGTCCCCAAATGGATAGTATTTATTAGTGAGATATTTGTTTAATTAGTGATAGAATTCATGCGACCAATATTAGTCAATGGACTAGGTCCCTTGACACAATAAGAACAATACTGAAGAGTAAATAATAAGGAGAACACAACAAAAGCAGTTTATATGGAAACTTCCTTGCTCAATGGAGTGAACCACAACCTGTAGCATAGGATTTTAAATATTCTTCACTAATCTTCTCAAGAAAAAGTGAAACATGGTTATAACCAATGTGAAAAAAATGTATTAATCTTATGACCAGGTAATACCTCTATTACTTGAAGAGACTAAGAGGATACAGGACAACCTACTAAGATATCACCTCGAGTACTTAAAAGGTATCTTTATTGAGGAAAAGTAATGCTCTTCCTTGAAAATGGTCATTTTTTCAAGATTATGAATTTTTCATAGAAAATCCAATTTTTTGTTTGCCAAATTTTATGTTTGTGTTGTTGTAGAAGAGACTATATCAATGTGAACATAAATCTTTGAGACGAGGCAATTGGCTAAGAGTCTGCTTTCATGAATAGTTGTGCACCAACTATATAAAAGTTAGAAACTTTTTGAAAGCTTCCTTTTCATCTTTTTCTCGTATGTAAATTTCAGGGACAAGGTCCCTTGATGTGTTCTTTTAGAGTTCCGAAAGAGACTCGTTGACTAACTTCTTCCTTTGAATGAATGACTTTAACTTGTTCTTTTTCATGTTAAAAATATAAACCTTTAAGAGTTATTACCCGTTGAACAAACACCCTAGTCCATTATAAATCTTTGGTACACTGGCGCCTCACCAACAAGTGACTGACGAGATAACTTTACGGTTGTACCCCATTATGAAGCTAATAGAGAGAACTTTATGAAGAACCAGGTCCTTGAATTTGTGAGGATCATCAAAACATGTAGAATATAACATTTTCTCCTTTTCTGATGAAGACACACAAATAATCCTTATGTTGAGTTTACTCCTTTGTTACCCCGTTCATTCGTCTCAATACTTGAGGACCCTTTCCTGGATCTGGTCCCTTATTAGACTCTACTTTTGCGAGGATTACCAAAACACCTACAATATGACAATTTCCACATCTTTGATGATGATAAACTAATATTCCTCACATGATTTTATCAATTCATTGTCCCTGTCATCAGTCGTTATTCAAAGGATCTGGTCCCTTGTTAATTCCCTAAGTCTTCTTCCCCCATTACAAATTCCCCTATGAGCATGTATCTTAAGGTTACTGGATTGTTTGCCTTTTTGCATCTTCTAAAAGTTTTTCAAATCATCAAAATATAAAAAAATAGCATTTCCCTTTTTTTATAACGACAAACTTTTTCTACTTCTTCCCTCTATCAGAAAAATCATGTCCCTTTCAAGTACGTTTCTTCACCTTATCGGCGTGACCATGTCATCATAGATCTTATTCTAGACCAATTCATCATTAATTGCATACAATTCTGTCATCATTGATCTCATACCCTAACAATCTTCCCCATTTTTACATCATAAAAAGGGTTAAAGCAATAAACAAAGTTGCGAGAAATGTTATTCAAGCAAATTCATGTCCATTTGGTTAACAATGAGAATGAGTAAGAATGCATAAAGTAATGAGAAAAGTCATTATTCATTCATATATAGATGATGAACCATCGAATCATTGCAAAAATCATTATGAATGAGAACCAAGGCAATACCAACTCAGTGTCAATGGAAAAGAGAAAGAAGGGGAGTTTAGGGAATGATGGAAAGAATAGAATCAGTAAAACATATCCCTTAGCATGTTTTTTTTGAAGTTTCTCTTAAGGTTCAGCATGCTTTGTTGCCAACCTTTTTGTTTTGTTGTACCTAGTCCCTCCGATTGTTCCTCCAGCAGGTAAGCCTACAATCAACTATGTTAGTATCCCTATTGGCAAGATTAGTTGTTAAAGCTTTCAAATCAATCCTGAGTTTTTCACGACGAAAAGATTAGTAACACGAAACATACTAAAGGCCTCCGAGATTAATAGGTCAATAACTAAGGGAGTATTTCATTTTATTCATTTTGATTTTTCTTTTAAATTATTTTATCTAAAGTGGAACCATCCTATTAAGAATAAACTTAATTCTCATAGTATAAACCTTTTCCTTTTTAAATATCATCTTCTCAACGTTCTTCAGTTTACTTGCTGAACCTAGTCCCTCTTCACACTCAAAAATTTCTTTTAACAAAAAATTTTAAACAGGAACAATGGGTTCAAACATTTGAAACGTTTTTATGTAAGTAGAAAAGAGAGATTTGAAGCTTTCTGATTTTTGGAAGGGGGTGGAGTTTTTGGGGGATATGGAAAGAAATATGGATTAAGGGAAGTGGAAGGGGGTATCATGTGTAAGCGAGTGTCATCTTCGTATTCAAAAATGTCTCAACGAACAGATACCAGGATTATAGACTAGTGGCAATTGCAAAGTTCTTATACATAATCCAAAATGCCATTTTAAAAGTGATAACTTTCGAGAACGGACTAGGTCCCTCTGTGCATGTTGAATGGGATTGCCTAAATCTATCATGACATCCCTTTTCCTTCAACCCTTTTTCCATGTGTGTATACCTACAAATGGTACGAGACTGAATTTTCTAAAAATACATAATTGAAAAATAACGATACTTGTTTCCTTTCCATAGTCATGAAAGGGTTGATTGTTGCAGGCATGATCCATTCAATTCAGCTTAAGCATCCCCAACTTCAATTTTCTTATCTGGACTTGGTTCCACGTTATAGATTTTTTGAATACATCATTTATTTGATCTTTCATCTTACAGAATTACAAGCTGATATTTCCTTTATCAACATGATCCTTTAGAAAGTAATGTCTCATATAAATATATGTAGTCCTTTTATTGTGGACTGAGTTCTTAGTCATAATGAGACCACTTGTGATAGCACATAGAACATGGATAGTGTGGAAAAGGACTCTAAGAACTAGGGATTCTAATGATGAAAGAGGAATAATCTTGCTTTAGGTAGTCTTAAGGATCAGTTTTGTGTGTGTGAACGCACTCTATGGTGGCATCTTCATATCTTACTTAAGTGGGTCATATCATAACCTTTTGTAGGAGAGGTTATATGCTTATATGGTTTGAAATGATGTAAATGCTATAATGTGGATTACTTTGTATATGTCTTGTATATGGGTATGTTAACTTGAAGGTGATTTCTTATAGTTATTTTATGAGATTTTCGTTAGAAAGAGCATGAAAGAATACTTTAAAGAAAAAATCCTTTTAGCATGATTTTATTGCATTACACCAGACTTAGTACATTTTAATGTACTAATTCCATATATGTCCTATCTCTAAAAGTGTAGGTGGAATTTTAGAGAGTCCTTTGTGGTATAGTTTGGATATTACAATCTTTTCAAGCAAGTTATGGTATGTCCACAATTTGACTCTAGGTCATAGCTATGCTTTGCTTTTCTATTCAAAAAACATTGTATTATACTTTCTTATTTTCTATTTCATAAATGCATGGGATATGACCGTAGATATTCGTGTGTTTAAGATAGCTACAACAGACATAGTCTTTCCAATGTTTTCTATGAAAGAGATTTTGAAATATTGTTCATTTGTTGTGAAATTTTTTAATTCTACACTACTTTTCATACGTACATGCGATTATTGATATCAAAGGGCTTGTATAATTCCTCCGAGAGATCGAATATGTCGTGACACACTTTGAGAATACCATTTCTACTAAGGTATACTCTCAAGTCGTGACAGTGTCAACACTCAATGGACAGAAACGAATTATTACAAAATAAAAACTTTCTAATTTAGGTGGACACAAACAAATTATAAAAAGCAATTTTTCTTGACCTTTAGAACTTTATAAACAACAAACCTTATCTCATACTTTGATGAAAGTAGTAGTATAAGCTTGTAACAACTTCTTTACATATCGAGCTACCTCAGTTTCCTAGCAAAATAGTAAACAATTTAAAATTTCTTCAGTGGTCATTATAGAGATATTTCAGTCATTGTAACAAGAATGACTCAAACAATTTTTGGATTAGTAAGTACTGAAATTGATCATAAATAATGTTAAATAAAATGTTTTTTTGTAGATTCTCCATTGTTCTTGGAATAAAATATTTTTCTATTTCTAAATTTTTGTAGTAGTCATACTCGGTAAAGTTAGAAATCCTTGTTCACTTTAATCTTTAAAAGAGATGGTTTATTCACTACCTTCAAATTTCCTCTTCCATTTGTTAAACTATAATCAGTTTGTTGGGTTCGAGAATGCGTCATGCAGAAGCTTACAACTACAGACCAAGACGACGATAAATTAGATGCATACTAAAAATATATTATTAATATAGTTTATTCAAATGAAAAACATATTGAAAACTAATTGTAAAATACATAAATTCTATTTGGAGAATAATTCCATGTAAACAACTCTCATTGACTACATTGTGGACTTCTGTTCTTTGTATGAGAAGAGAGCTGTTCAATTTAAAGTGTTTCAAATTCTTACTCTAAGGAAAGAATAAACTAAATATGGAAGAAAATAATTTTTATCTTTCAAGAAAAGTTAAAATATTTATGGTAATACTTTTTCTTTCTTTTTAGGAAAAAATAAACTTCAAATATTTAAATAAGGTAAGAAAATCAGGGCATATCCCTAACACAGTTATCGACCCCATGGGACAAATATATGAGTTAAATAACTACTAAAAATAATTCACAGGGGAATGGAGACTTATGGGTTTTAGAAATTAAAAAATACCTGATGCGCCTTGTGCTGCTGTCGATGTTAGTTGTTGCAAACTCTTGTTTATGCGGACGTCTCCTGATGCGAGTTGCTTTTGGATCGAGCATCACTCGATGTGAAAGAGGTGGCTCTTATCAATGTGGGGACGGGAGGTGTGGTGCTGCTTAGGCTGAGAGAGGTGGCTTTTGCGGCTGCTTAGGAATTACAGTAAATTCCCCTGAGAATGGAGACTTATGTCTTTTAGAAATTAAGAAACAAATGAGGCGGCCTGTGTTGTTGTCGATGTCTGTTGTTGTAAGTTGTTGTTGCGTCCAACGTATCCTGTTGTCATTTGTTGTTAAGTAGTGTGCCAATTGAAGTGATAGAGGTAGTGCCACTTCATGAGGGGAGGGGTGGCATGGCTGTGGTTAGGCAAAGAGAGATGGTTTGTTGTGGCTTCTTATTAGTGAATGAAGTGAGTTGGGGTTTTGAGAGAAATTGAAAAATGATTATCATTCATTTCTTAATATAAGTTTTAATTTACCAACCATGAGATGTTGGTATTTTTAAAAATAATTATCTATATTATTATATCTAAGACTGGTCAACGGATCGGAACCGATTCACCGGACTGAAACTGGTTCACCGGACCGGAACCGGTTCACCGGACCGGAATAAACCGGTTCACCGGACCGGACCGGAACCCATTGACCGGTATGTTGACCGATACCGGAATGAACCGGAACAAAATTACCGGGATGATTCATCGGTTCCGTCCCGTTCCATTATATACCGGGATGGAACCGGAACGGACCGGGATGGAACGCGACGGAATTAACGGGACGATATTTTTTGAAATTACAAAAATATAATAATTTTTTATTATTTTTTAAGTATAAATTAAAAGTTTTTAAATTTTTACTATAATTTTTACTGAAGTTTATTTTAAAGATATTTTATTAATTTTTTTGTTGTTGTTAAGTTTGCAAGTAAAGTCTGATAAAGTTTTCAAAATTTAAATCTTTTGAAGTTTATACTTTATAAGTTATTACTTATATTCATTAATATTTATTTTATAAGTTATATTTATAACTTGTATCTTGTAAATATTAAATAAATAAAATTTGTAATTTTTAAAAAATTAAATTAAATATAAATTATATAAAATATAAAAAAATTAATCTATATTAAATAAACCGGACCGGAACCGGACCGGAACCGGACCAGACCGGAACGGAACCGGAATGAACCGGGATGAACCGATACCGGTACACCGGTACGAAATCACGGTTCCGTCCCGTTCCGTGTACCGGTTCAGACTATCCTGTCCCGTCCCATAGGCAACCGAAACGGGACGAACCAGAATGAACCGGAATGTTACCGGAACGGTACTGGTACATCCCGTTCCGTTGACCAGTCTTAATTATATCTACCTGTTGAAGTCGGTTTAGTCAATTCAATGTATTTAATAAATGCTGACACCGTGTATTCAATATTACTTAAATAAAATAACAATTTAAAGAAACCGAACTCTTGAAATCGATTTTATAATTTAATTGATATATATATATATATATATATATATATATATAATTATGATTATTAATATTATTATTATTATTATTATTATTATTATTATTATTATTATTATTATTATTGTATTACATATGTGGATTGATCGATGTTTCTATAATAAAAATAGTATTTCATGTTCGGATAACTAATATGTAGGACTTGATCTGTTCCACTACTTGATGAGTATATATAAACTTCTAAAATCAACGCATTTTGTACCTTTTTAATGGATAGTCAATTACATTTTTACGGTTATGATATTTGTGAAGGGTTGCAACTTTTCCAAAGAAATATGAACTTTCAAATAAAGAAAATGAAAATTTGTTCACATTATCGTTTGTTGACTATAAATAGAGAAGTTTACTGCCACTATTATTTGCAGATGTTTTTTAAACATAGGGTAGTCAAATTCAAATATATTGATTATCTTTTTATGAAGTTTGTTATATTACTCAAAGTTTTCTTCCTCCTATTTCATAGAGGTTAATATTTATTTTAAGTTATAACAATTTATGTAATTATGACAATTTTTTTTGCTATTTTTGTGACTCTTTTTAAAAAAACTCTGTTAAAAATATAATCAAAGAGGAAAGAAATTGATCTTTTCTTTTGTCACTTTATATATGTTTCTTCGTATAAAAAATAAAATGTATTTTTTATTGCAGTGTAACATTACTATTCTTGCATATCTCTTCTACAGATCTTAACATTGTTGAAATGGCTGAATTCATTACATTTGGTTCTTTACAAAAAAAAATTCTTTATGCCACTATTATTTGTAAGGTTTTTTTTCTCATATGTGAGTCGAATTCAAATAAATAAGTTAAACATCTTATTAAATGTGTTTCATTCCTCAAAGTATTCTTCCTCCTGTTTCATCAAACTTAATCTTGTACAATAAGTCATAGTGATTCATGTATCTATTGCATCTCTTTTATTTTCTATTTTTAGACTTTTTTGGAATTCTATTAAAAATTCCAGTAAGGATGGTTGAAATCTTATCTTTGTTTTTTGTCCCTTTTACTGGATTTTTACATAAAAGTTTTGGGGAATTTGCTTGTTGGTTGTACTATATTTGATTGCACACAACACATATATGATTACTGATACGGAACCAATGATGATGTCTCTCAAAAGAACCAAATAGATTATTCTCTTGCTTACCAGAACTAGTATATTATTTTGATTGTCTTATCTTCGGTACAAACATTGTGGTATGTCATTGCACTCTTCCTAGAATATTAGTATACACATAACTAGTCCACTTCTTTTGTCGCAAGTTAAGTAATTTTTCATATTTTTTCGTCTCGTTTTTCCGACATAATAAGAGATCAAGTTTTGATGAAACAAACTAAATTCAAAATACACAATAACAAAAATAATTATTATCGATAATAAATATTCACATTGATGAAAAGTGGTAGAGCCTTTATCGACATTAATTAATATTCATTAGATTTAATGTCGCTATAATCTTTAAGATCATTTATAGAGACTACACATTACCTCTGAAAATGCATATTTACTAATAAATAAACTATTAATTGTTGTTAAATATAATTTTTACTGTAGTTATAACTGTTTATTTGGATAAAGAAATTTCCTTTTTTAATAAAGAACTAACAACTCTTTCTTTTGGATTATCTGAATTAAATTTGTGAACTATAAACTTCGATACAACATGATAGACTATGTTTTTGAATAATACGTTAAGTAACATGCCTTTTTCTTCACGGTTGCTAGAAAAGCAGGATGTTTTTATTATTATTTGTGGATATTTGTGAGTTCAAGTGCGCAAAAAATTATGTTGTAAGATTTTAACATGTTATGTATCAGAATTTTGTCTTAGAATATCCAGTTGTGAATAGTTTTATTCAGATATGACTTATTTCTTGGATGATAATTTAATTAATTCTTTCTAACTGCACACTATAACAAAAAAATTATTATGGTTCAATTCAAAATAAGTTGGACCGTTGATATGAAACACAAGCAATAGTAATTTCTTATACTATAAGGAAACACATTTATGATACTAATTTTAGGCTCATCTTTTAACATATACATGATACATCAAACTATGATAAAAATATATTGATGGGGATTCATAATAAAGGAGCTTAAGATCTTCCATTTGAATGTACTTAATTTAGTTATGTTCTTGTATGGACGTGATATTCCCCTTAACAAGGGAGTATTACTATTTGAGGCTTTTTTGTCATTTTTTTGCCTGGTTTTGTTCTTTATAAATTTTTGGAATTCAGCAAATATTATTACTTCAAACCAACTAATTTCTTATACTCAAAATCTCTCTATGACGCATAATTTTATATATATAAAAAATAATATAGCACTTTAAGATTATAGAGGATTGCTTTGCCTTAAAATAAAATGTTCTTGACAATATACTGTATGTTTCGAAAATATGAATATTATCAAATGATCATATGTAAGATTAATGATTGAAGATAGAAATGAACATGAAATCTAAACTAGTAAGTCTAGAAGGGGTAGAGCTGAGATGATTAATAATCACAAATAACTTCCTTATCCTTTCCAACCCACATTTTCACACTTCTATACTAATTTCGTAACTATTTCTTGCCTACTCACGTGATATTGTTCAATCCTAAGACTTACTATCCAACCTTTTAGGTGGAACTACACATTTAGTACTTTGGCTCAGTTTTCTAATGGAGAAATCATCACTCGATGAATCCTCTTTATAATCCAAATTGACAGATGTATCAATTCATTTCACAACATTACTCCCCTCATGAAAATAGACCTTTTCCTCAAGGTTGAATTCATCCATCTCAATATGGTTTGGACAATATTGGAGCTGCAATGGTGTTACTTGTTGGATAGGTTCGCCCAAGCAACGCTTAAGAACTAAAACATGACATGCATGATGTATCTTAGCCACGACATGCTACTCAAATTTATATGGCACCTCTCTGATGCGCTTGATGACCTTGAAAGGACCATATTATCATCTTTCAAGCTTGTGACCCCTTTTCAGTCACATAGAATGTTGACTATATGGTTTAAACTTCACAAAATTCCAATCACCCAATGCAAACAGTAGCTTTGTTCAATGTTTATCAGCATACATGTTCATCCTTGTTTGTGCTTTGATCAAATTTGCTTTCAAAAACTCCAAATACCTTGTGACAATGAATTAAGTAAGCTACCACCAATTCACAAGCAGCGCTCCCCATTATATATCGAGTTACAGTGGGAGGTTCTCGCCCATACCGTGCTTGAAATGGTCTCTATTCAGTAGATGTTTTGTACGAAATATTGTACCAGCATTCAACCAAAAGTAGAATTGTGACCCACTTGCTTGTATCATCAACAACATATCAACAAAAATATTTTTTCACACTATTTAGGGACTCAGACTATCCGTCTGTTTTTGGGTGATATGCATTACTCATAGCTATAGATGAACCCTGCAAATGATTAATTTCCTGCCAAAATGAATGGAGAAGTCGCGCATCAAAATCATTGACAATAGTGTGAAGAGGGTCGAGTAGGCAAATTACACCCACTATGAATGCTTCCCTACCAGTTTAGTAGAGAAGGTGGAAGGTAATCAAATTAAGTGACCATATTTTGTCAAACGATCTACAACTGTAAGAATAGTAGTCTTCCTTTTGGAACATCAAAGGCAAGTGATAAAATCCATTGCAATATCTTCACAAACATTATCCGGCACAGGGAGAGGCTACAATAATTCGACTGGATGCAAGTTTGTGTCTCTCATCAGTTGACATGTCTGGCAGGTCATAACAAATGTTTTCACAACCTTGCACATTTGGCTACAATAATAATTTGAGGCCAATCTATGATAGATTTGTGCTACATATGCATGCCCTATAATTTTTGTGGCATGAAATTGAAACAATATGTTATGTCGGAGCTGAGCATCTGATTGAATCACCAAATTACCTTTGGAAAACAACAATACATCCTAGAATTGGAAATTCCCGTGATTGTTGACATCTGTTTGTAAAGCTTGTTGAATAGACAATAATTCTTGATGAGACTGATTCAATTATTTCAACACTTTTTCAAGATTAAAGGTTCGGCAGAAATGGCCATAACAGATTCATCTAAATTGCAAGAGACGGCATCATGAGATAATTTTTTTTTTGAGTTTTGTATATGATACGAAAATCATAACCTACTTGTTGAGAGTAACGTTTTTGTTTCTCAATATTTAGATGGTTTGATTAGTGAGGTTCTTCAAGGACAGATAATATGTTAGTATTGTAAATCGCATGCCAAAAAGGCATTGGCTCCATTTACTCACAACCAATGTAATAGTAAACATGTCATGATGATATGTTGAATCCTGCTGCATCCTAGTACTTAATTTCTGACTAAATTATGCAATGGTGTTCCCTTTTTGATACATAACAGCACAAATTCCTTTCCCTAAAGCTTCAGTCTCTACTTGAAATTCATGATTAAAATTTGGCAAGGCCAATACAGGGGTGGATTCCAATTTATCCATTAAAGTTTCAAAAGCTATTGGAGCTTCTGGTGTACATTGGAAAACCTCTTTCTTTAGCAACCGCTCAGTGAACTTGCTAAACGCCCAATAGTTACCTGTAAGGCCGATAAAACTGTGCACTTCCTTCGCTGTTTGAGGTGGTTCCCATCGCTTGATGGATTCCACTTCTCCAGGGTCAATAGATAGGACTTCAGACGAGATAATATATTCTAGGTAGTCAACTGATTCTTGCCCAAAAAACTTTTGGATTGTTTGGCCAACAAGTGATGTTAACACAATAATTGAAGAACCGCGAATAAATTTTCCATGTGATCAGTCAAAGTAAGACTATACATAAAAATATCATCAAAGAAAACAAGGACATATCGACCCTAGTAAGGTCTGAATATCGCGTTCATAGTTGTGTGAAATGTAGAGGGCGCATTAGTAAGGCTAAATGGCATGATGAGAATTTCATAATGTTCATCATGAGTGCAGAATTTAAATATAGGAAAATACTCTGGACGGACCCTAATTTTCTTGAAGGACCCTAATTTGATGATAACTTGATGAAATAACGAGCACCATTGAATTTATCAAAATTCTAGATAATGGTACGAATTTGAAATCTATCACGAGTTGTGATTGCATTTAATGCTCGATAGTCGACACAAAATCGCCATGTGCCATTTTATTGTTGAATGAGCAATATCGGAAAAGAAACTGACTAGTAATAGTCCTTATTATCCCTTCTTTAAGAATTTCAGCCGCTAATTGCTCCATAACATGCTTTAGAAAATAAGGGTAGCAATACGGTTTCACATTAACTGGTCCTCCACATCAAACTAAATAAATTTTGTGATCCTAACTTCGTCGATAAGGTAAAACCAAAGGTTTTTGAAATACATCTTCATATGTTTTGAGCATCACTTCTAACTCAGACGAAGTAGTACATCAACATTCACAATGAGATACCAATTATAGATGGAAAAAGGAGGAAATTGCATCAGTAGCATCCATTCTTCTCAAGTCATGTAATTGTACTGGTTGCACATCAGTGATGCATCCTCTTTCCACGAAACCTTGGAACTATTTAGAGTGAATTCAAATATTATCTTCGCATAATAAGTTAGGAAAGGTCCCATATTTGTGAGCCATGAAACTCCGACTACAATATCAACACCATGAAGGGATAAAATATATAATCTTCCACTATATTGATACCTTGTATGGTCATTGGAATTTTTCTAGCCAGGACCTCACATCTTAGTCGTTATCCACCTCCTAACACCACTTAAATACATGGCGTTTGTTCAGTTTTCAACTGAAGAAAGTTAACCATACTTGCTTGAATAAAATTATGAGTACTAGTTGTCCGTAAGCACTTCACACCTATGAAAATGACTTGTAAATCGAGATTAGTGGAAAAATTTCCTCCAAATAAAGCATGATATGTAATAGCAGAGTGTTCTTGAACCTCCAAACATTGTAATTCCTCGGCTAAGGCTGCATATGAAAGTACTTGGTTGGATAAAGTTACTTCTGCCTCTAAGTCTTCATATAACACTAGAAGTTGGGTAAGAGACATACACTTGTGAACTCGAGAGTGTTTTTCCGCTCAAGAATAGTGGAGACCAAGTTCTCGACAATTTTGTAACTCTCCAGGAGAGTAAGGCATTTCATAGGGGACAACTTGATGCTATTTGGGTAACTGGAACTGTTTGGTTCATAGTTTACTACTATGAGACTACATACTTCTGAGTGGGAGTAGGTCGAAGTGGTGGAGTTTTAATGAAAGCAGGTTTAAAAGAAACATGCTCAAGTTGAATATTTTTTACATATAAATAGGCTAAACGTATAGCTTCGTTTAAATTCATGGATGCACAAATTAGAACAACAATATACATATCAGGCCTAATTCCAACAATATTCATGTAAAATGCATCGTTTAATTTGACACTGCTTCAAAATGACTCGGGCATTCCGCAACTGTAGTGTTCTGCCGAAGTTTAGCAAGTTGTCTCTCTTGTGCCTTCCGATCTCATTTTCAAAATCAGACCAACAGCTTCTAAGCAAAATGCTCCTAACTAACTAACAATATATTGCGAAAAATCCATCAGTACCATCTCAATGTATCACCTTCCAAGTATAATGAGGCTAGTGTTGACTTATGATCCTCAGTAATTCAATAAAATTTAAAGTAACGTTATGTATGGAAAAACCATAATAAGGATTCATGTCACGCCTGGGTCCTAGACCCTAGATGAGACCGGCGTCGTTAACCTATTAGAGGTCGTAAAGAAGCCTCTTTTTATATTTCATCACAATCATACAATTAAATTTAGTGGAAAATTTAAAATCGTTTTAGCTTTACTGGAATGTGCTTAGACTTCATCTAATTTATGAATAAGAGTTATATGCTAACATCTCAAACTAAACAACCATCTATTAATAGATTGAACAATCGAAATAAAGAAATGATAATATCATTAATATTTATCAAACCGGCCTTAATAGAAAAGCTTGAAAAAATGTTTGATTGGAAATTCTATGGACAACATTCACTAGCTATGTCTAATCTAATAAAGCGAGAATATAAAGCGTAGGAATCCTCAAACTCAAGAGGACCTACCAAAGTCTTGATGTACTAGTCCAAACAGCTTCAACTAATCATCAATCTTCATCAAGGACCCGCACCTATAAAAATAGTATTAGTATATGGTTTAGTACACACTTGTACTAAGTATGGGTGTATTCACATAAACACATAAGAACAATTCATGATCAAGGAAATTTCTTCCTATAGCAACATGCCATTTTTGGAAAGTGAAGTCACTTCACTTTCCTAATTCGTTATTTATGAACCCTTCTATGAATACGAGTATTTTCAGGCATTTAAAGCACAAAAACTCATTTTCTATACGAACATAAGACCTTGGAATCATGAACATAATTTTAGAACAACTCGAACAAAAATTAATATTTTTGCTCCCTCTTAGGCCGAGAGCTCCTTAATCCAGACTTAGTTTATTTTTCAGTCTCTTTCTTCTTCTTGTTGTGTAGTTTTATAATATCCTTTGATACTATGTTTTACTTATGACTGCAATGATTTATTGTAGTCCCATTTCTGAAATGATTCAAGTAAGTAATCCAAAACACTAAGGAAATGAATTGACTACCCTACTCACAAGTTATTCTTTCAATTCTTGTTAAATTAGGCAAGAAGTCTTTATAAGCTAAGGTTTATTGGTTATGCCCATTATTTGATCATTTGCATATTATAAATATTTTGGGGCATATATTCATACTCCAATTGATGAGTGGTGATGTTTTGCTCCCTTTATTGGCATAAGTCAATAACTGTTAAAATTTTAATCATATCAAACATTGATTATTTAATATACTTATGCTTTTACTTACTTAGTTCACTTTGAACTTACATTTCTTCTTCTTTGATATCATGTTCACTTTGAACATGCTAGGTGGACTTAGGGTATTATTTTAAGACTTCCATTGGGATGTTTCTGTGCAATGACTAAGAATGACTTACGTCATTACTTAGTCTAACATCACCCTCTGGACATCCCATCCGAACACCCCTCATCTTCCTATTTCTTTCTTTCATACTTTGTTACTTTCTTCAAGAAATCTTTTGCATTAAACGACATAGATTATGTGAGCTAACATGAAATCCAGTGCCTTCTACACACTTAAGCGAGGTGGTTCACCGGAAAAAGTAAAACCGAATGCTTCCTAGCCTTCTTAGGTGGATCCACTAGCTAGTAACTTATTATGGCAACATAGTTAAAACACTAGGAGAATTTAGATACCCTTATCCACCTTGTTCGTAGGCTCATCTCATGATATTTACATGTGTTTGAATAAGCTCATTATTGGTCTATCGGTGCATAGCTCAATTTATCATGCTTTACCACTTTTAGAGATGACTCATACATTATGGAAACTTGCTTCTAGTATGAGGTATGCTTAGCTCAATGGATGACTTGTCATCCATTTATATATTAGATGAATGTGAACTAAAATTTTACATTATCATTACAGTCTGAATGAGACTTGTCTCACAATTTCTAACACTCTCTTATGTGAGTATTTTTAATATAATTTTTTAGTTGCAAGTGAGACTTATCTACTTCCTTTAACACCTCATTCTAGGTAAATTTCATAACTCATAAGCTTTTAGTTATGTCATTACTCAACTTATCTTGTTCAATGTTATGTAGTAGTCTTGTATCTTTCTTTATGAAAGTTATAAGGACTTATTCAATGTACTTCTATGTTCACAAGTTCATTTAGATAGGGTATGTTGGGACTTGTCCCAATCATTTGCATACCCTAGATAATGAGTTCATTGAGTTACATCTTTTCAAGTCCATCTTTAACATGTATTTGGCCTTACAAGAACATCACAATTTATATTGGCCATATAAAATTAGTATGACTTATTCATTGTCCAATTCTATTCATAATTTGGAAATAATATTGTAGGCCAATTTATTGGCATAAATAAAACTTACACTATGCACATGTCATGATATTATCACTATCCAAGTTAATTGACTTCATGTATATACTATAATAATATCATCATTTTAAGTAAGTCAACTTTTAACAACATCTTCTCAAACACAATTGGGCATTAAAACATTTCTTATGTCATGTATATAATACTTCAATCATACGGATCTAACTTATAGGTATCATTCGACACTATCAAATAATAGAAACCTACACATAATGATCAATTAGCACAACATACCAATAACATGCTCGATAATTGAATTATACATACTACTAGAATCAAAAATAGGGAGAACTAGGGAGATGAACATTCGACAATCTCATTGGGAACAACCCTAGTTTCGGTTTGCTTGAATTAAAAATGTTGTTTGAAAAGCCTCCTAGGGAAAGGAATCCATGAGATAAAACTCATACCTTATCTTACAATTTAATCTATGAAGATCACCCTGTACTTTGCACGAAAACCTTGAAGAATTTCCTTGAAATCGCCTAAGGAGAACCGATATGTTTTTCTTAGTTTGTTCGTTGTTTTCTTTTTCAGTCGAGGGTTTCTATGGATAACGTGAGTCTAAGTCTTAGGAACTAATTATTAACTAATTCAACATAGTATAATTCACTTAATTAAATAATCAATTAGCTAATTACCAAAACGCCTCTCCTAAATTAACAAAAAATAGAAGAGCATTTGACTTAGCCAAATATGAAAATTTTCTAATGGTTCGGTTAATTAATTAATTGACCTTGGATAATTACTAAAGTATCCCTAACTCACTAGGACCATAACCAACCCCTTTGGACAATCCTAGGTTAGGTACTATGATGTTTCTTTAGTTAGGTCTTAGGATTTCGGGTACACTAGTTAGTTTATTTTAGTTAGTCCTAGGTTAGTTAAGTATGTAGGTATGTTTTTTAGAGCCTAGGATTTGTCAGCAAGCTAGGACCTACGTGGCTTTACCCGTACGCGCCTGCCCCCTTACCACCCTAACCGATTTCGGTTGGGGTTTGGTCTCTTGGTCTCTTGCACATCTGTTGTTGATCATTTATTGTCCAAGGACCCTCACTATGTCCATGGGAACTTCTTAATCAACATTATCATTTTAAATAATCATGTGCGATGGTACCTAGGCTTGACATTTGGAAGCATCGTACCTAATATGTGTACCTAAAGAGGGTATTTTCGTAAAACACATCAACATACTTGAGACTTTATTTTGTGAATATCTAATTCAAAACTTACTCTGGATGATGCACATCACTCAAAGCTTAGCTGAAGCGTTATATCTAAGATTGAGCAACTTCGTTCTCAATGTCACTTTAACTCAATGCACATCAGAACTCATGCAACACAAAAGTCATGTCAACTCTATAGAAAAACAGAACATGAACGCAAGCATCATCTAATATTAAATCATATAGTGCAAGTATAAAACATGCATTTGCGGACTTAAAACACAAAAACCGACTAATGCACTAAAATTTTAAGTTTCATAAGCAAAATCAGACTTAAGAAGAGTATATTTAACCTCAATAACTGAACAAGTGAGGGTAAAGGGATATCGTGTCGTCCTCGTCCTCCTATGTTGCTCCCTCAACAAGGTTGTTCCTCGATAACACCTCTACGGTGGCAAACTCCTTGTTCCTTAGTTGCTTCACTTAGCGATCTAAGATTTCAACTGGAACCTCTTCATAAGAAAGGTTCTCATCGACTCCTAACCCCTCAACAGGCAGGATGGATACTGGATCACCTAGACACTTTTTAAGCATGAAAACAAGAAACACTGGATGAACAGAAGCCATGTCATTTGGTAACTTCTATTCATAGGAAAGATTCCCTACTCACTCTAAGACCTCATAAGGACCTATATACGTCATACTCAACTTCCCTTTCTTACGAAACCTCATCACCCATTTCATGGGTTATATCTTCTGGTAGACTTGATCACCAACCATGAATTAAACAGCCCTCTTCCTGTTATCAGCTTATGATTTTTGATGACTGTAAGAAGTAGCCAATCTATCACTAATTATTCTCACCTTTTCTATACCCTCATGTATGATCTCAGGGCCAAGAATAGAAGATTCTCAAACATCAAACCACCCAACTGGGGACCTACATCTCTTTCCGTACAATGCTTCAAAAGGTGCTTCCCAATACTGGAATGGTAGTTATTATTATAAAAGAACTCAATAAGTATCAAGTGATCATCTCAACTTCCCTTGAAGTCAATAACACATGATCTGATCATGTATTCAAGGGTATGAAAGGTAAGCTCTACTTGTTCATATGTCTAAGGATGAAAACCAATACTGAACTTCATCTCTTTACCCAAGCTTTTTTGGAAAGATCTCCAAAACTGAGAAGTGAACTAAGATACCCTATTCGAAATGATAGATAAAGGGATCCCATGCGACCTCACTATCTCATTAATATATATCTTGTCATAATCTCCGTCCCTATAAGTAGACTTCACTAGAATGAAGTGAGAAGACTTAGTCATCCTGTCAACAATGACACAAATGGCATCATGTAGTTTCCTAGTCCTGGGTAAACCAACCACAAACTCCATATTAATAGCCTCCCACTTCCATGTTCGGATATCAGTCGAATGGTTAATACCTCCAATCTTAAGGTGTTCAGCCTTAACCTGTTGGGAATGTGACCACTCCTGCACAAACATAGAAATATCTCGCTTCTTACCTTCCCACAATAGATCTCTTAGAGATCATTATACATCTTGGAGGAACCTGGATGAATGGAATGTCTGGAGCCATGAGTCTCTGCAATAATATTAGTTCTATGATTATCAATATTGGGCACACAAAATCTGCTATGGGTATTTAAGCACACCATCCTCTTAGAGAGAATGATCCATTAAGATCACCCAACAATGAGTCTTTTAACTCCATGAGTATTGGGTTGAGATGCTACTTGGCCATAACATCTACAACAAATGAGGATTCAGAACTAGAATGAACTCAAACAGCCCCAATTTCAGTAGGTACCAGTCGTACACCTAACCTAGCCAATTGGTGTACCTCTTTAACTAGCTCCTTCTTCTCATCATCAATATTTTACAGATTGCACATGCTCAATCGGATCAAAGCATCATCCACTACATTGGTCTTACATGGGTGATAGTGGACAATCATTTCAAAATCCTTGAGCAGCTCTAGCCATCTACTCTGACGAAGATTCAATTCTCACTGTGTAAAAGCATACTGAAGACTTTTATGGTCAGTAAATATATTAACATGTACACCATATAAGTAATGTCTCCTATGTTTTAATACAAATCTCACATCAGCTAAATCAAGATCATGGGTAGGCCATCTTCTCGTGGATTTTCGACTTTCTTGATTCATATGCGATCACATTGCCATCCTGCATAACAACACATCCCAAACCTACTCGCGAAGCATCAAAGGGCACCACATACCCTTTACCACTCCTCGGGAATGTGAGAACTTGGCAGAAGTGAGTCGATCTTTGAGCTCTTGGAATCTCTTTTCACAAGTTTTAGACCACTCAAATTTTGCCTTCTTTTTTGTTAAAGTTGTCAATGGAGAAGCAATAGAGGAAAATCCCTCAACAAACCTGCGATAGTACTTAGCAAAACCCAAAAAAATTAGGATGTATGCAGGAGTGAGGGGTCTCAACTAGTTCTTTACTCACTATATCTTTTTCGGATCAACTTTTACACCCTGGTCGGAGATAAGATCACCAATGAAGGTCGCTAATCTTAGCCATAACTCACATTTGTTGAATTTTGCTTACAACTGATGTTCCCTTAGTAGTTTCAATGTAATTCTGAAATAATGTTCATGCTCTTCTCTGGTCTTAAAGTATATAAGGATGTAATGTATGAATACTATGACAAAACAATCAAGTTATTCATGGAAGACCTTATTCATAAGGTCCATAAATGCGGCTTGTGCGTTAGTGAGACCAAATGACATGACAAGAAACATGTAATTACCATACCTAGTACAAAAGGCAGCCTTAGGAATGTCCTCTTGTCTCACTCTAAGGTGGTGATATCCTGACTGGAGATCTATTATAGAAAAGAAACTTGAACCTTGATGTTGATCAAATAGACCATCAATCCTGGAAAGAGGGTATTTGTTCTTTATAGAAACTTTGTGGAGTTGCCGATAATCTATATACATTCTAAGGGTTCTATTCTTTTTCTTATCGAACAACATTAGAGCACCCCATGGGATTATGCTCGGCTGGATAAAGACCTTATTAAGTAGATCTTTTAAATGCATCTTCAACTCTTTGAGTTCAGCTGGAGCCATTCTATAGGGAGGAATGGATTTTGGTTTTTTTTTTATCTAAGTAAACACCAAAGTCAATTTTGCGTTCTGGAGAGATTCCTGTTAAATATTCTGGACAGACATCTTCAAACTCATTCACTATGGAGAGAGTCTATGGAAGGAACTTCATGTTCTAAGTCATTGACTCTGACTAAGTGGTATAAATACCCCTTAGATAACATCTTATTTTCCTTAAGATAGGATACTATTTGGCCTATTGAATTTGAACTACACCCTTCTCATTCCACCTCTAACTCATTAGGAAACAAAAACCTTACTACCTAGTTTCGACAGTCTATGGTAGCAAAGAATTTATGGAGCCAATAAATACCAAACATTATATCAAAGTCAATCATTGTTAATTATATTAGGTCAGCATAGGAAACTCTATCAAGAATAGTTATTGGGCAATCTGTATATACTCTTTGATCACTAATGTTGTCGCATATCGAAGTACTAACAAAGGTTCATGCAAGATCTCAGAAAGCAAATAAAATTTACTATCTACTAAAGGAGTAACAAAAGACAAGGTGGATCCTGGATCTAACAATGCATACACAGAAAAAAGAAGACATGCATGTTATTAGCTGACTTCTCCTTCTCCTCTCTACCTATCAAAGCATAGAACATATTCATCTTGGACGCTCGGTTGCAGCAGTAGAATTAGGTCAAGGTTGAGTATCTTCCTTGACTTGATTCTTCACATGTTTATAGCCCCTGATCATATGCCCACTCTTGCCACACCCATAGCAGGCATTAGAACCTACCATGCACTCCCCTCCATGCAACGGCCACACTTACCACACAACTTTCTGTGACGCTGGGCATTTCTATCATTGGCCTTCGTGGGGCTGCACTTATCCCCTTTGGTATTACAGTTCCTTGAAAGAGTGGGATTAGCTTAGTGGTTGTGCCCCTTCGTGAACTAGGGCCTATCTTAGACTCCAAATGAACTCATACCAGTGCTAGAACTAGCCTGATCCGACGGCATAGGCTTCTTGCCTTCATGGCCTCTCTTCCTCTAAAGACTCACCTCCACCTGCTGTGAATGTACCATCAACCTAGAAAGGTCAATGTTATCATGAAACATGGATTTTAGACATTTCTCCTCCAAATCCTCCGATACACTAATCACAAACTTGCTCATCTCATCCCTGCGACTAGACACTGGGAAGAGGCATATTTTGAAAGTTTGACAAACTGTAAAGAGTATTCCTCAACTAACATACCACCGTGACGTAGGTTCATGAACTCTTCAACCTTAGAATATATCTGCTCTATGGGAAAGAACCTCTCGATGAATGCAGTCTTGAGAATGTTCAAAGTTATGGGGACTTCTCCTGGTGCTCGTCAATCTACCCACATATTGTACCATACCTTATCCATATCCATTAGATTATAAGAAGACAATTAAGCCTTCTCCTCTTTGTTGACACCCATAGAACAGAGGATCTTCCGAACCTTATCCAAAAACTCTTGAGGATCTTTATTGGTTCTGGACCCGATCTAGACTGGAGATTCATCCTAGTGAAATCTCTCTGTATGTTAGCCATGGTTCTAGCACGTGGGTTCTTCCTGGGAGCATCCTCTTTAATGGATTGGGCTGTGATAGCCTGGCCTGAGCAGTGATGCCTTAGGCCATTTGAACCAGTATTACTCTTACTTCTCCATCCGTCAACGCAACAGTTTTAAAAGGCAATTTCACTCTAGCAGCTTGGTCTTAAGCAGGAGCTTAGTTTTCCCCAACAGTTGCATCTCAACCTCTCCTGCTTGCGTTTCTTCTTATGTTCATTTTTATACATGCCCACACAAGAAGAAAGTTAGATTCTAGAATGACATAAAATTTCAAAGCTCTGCACAGCATGATAAAGAGTAGAAGAAGGGAAGATTCTTAGCATCACTAAGTCTCTAAGTCATGGTTGTGGTGCACTTCAAAACCATAAGCTAGAAACTATGCGACGTGGTTGTTTTTAGCATTAGTTCCTAGGTAATTTAACCTCATGATCTGACACCAAGTTGGTCACACCGAGGTCCTAGACCCTAGATAATACTGGTGTCGTTAATCTCTCTGAGGTCGCAGACAAGCCTCTTCTTAGCTTTCATCACAATCATACAGTTAAAATTAACAGAAAACTAAAAACTTTTTTAACTTCACTGAAGTGTACTTAGAATTCTTATAATTTTTTCATAAGGGTGATATACTAGCAACTCAAACAAAACAAACATCTACTAACAGATTGAACAATCGAAATGAAGAAATCATAATATCATTAATAGTTGCCAAAACGGCCTTAATAGAATAGCTTGAACAAATATTTGAAAGGAAACTCTAGGGACAACATACACTATCTATGTATAATCTACTAAACATATAATATAAAGCGTAGGAATACTCAAACTCAAGAGCAGCTAGCAAAGTCTAGAGGTACTAGTCCAAACAGCTTCAACTTATCGTCAATATTCTTCAAGGACCTGCACCCATAAAAATAGTAATAGTTTATGGGTTAGTAAACTTTTACTGAGTATGGGTGTATTCATAGAAACACATAAGCACTATGCATGATCAAGGAATTCTTTTCCTATAGCAACATGCCGTTTTTGGGAAGTGAAGTCACTTAACTTTTCTTATTCGTTATTTGTGAATAATGCTAGGAATATGACATATTTTCATGAATTTAAAGCACTCAACTCATTTTCTATATGTACATAATACCTAGGAATCATGAACATAATTTTAGACCAACTCGAACAAAAATTAATATTTTTGCTCCCTCTTAGGCCGAGAGATCCTTAATCCATACTTTTAGATTATTTTTCACTATTTTCTTCTTGTTGTTATGTAGTTCAATTATCTCCTTTGATACTATGTTTTACTTACAGTGCAATGATTCATTATAGTCACGCTCATACCATAGATCAAGGAAGTAATCCAAAAGACCAAGGAAGTAAATTGACTACCCTACTTACAAGTTATTCTTTCCATTCTTGTTAAAATGGGCATTAAGTCATTATAAACTAATCTTTATTGGCTATGCCCATTATTTGATAATTTGCATAATATAAATATGCTGGGTCATATATTCATACTCCAATGGATGAGTCTTATGTTTTGCTCCCTTTATTAGCATAAGCCAATAACTATTAAAAATTTAGTCCAATCAAACACTTATGATTTGATATACTTATGTTTTTGCTTACATAGTTCACTTTGAACTTATTTGATATACTTATGTTTTTGCTTACATAGTTCACTTTGAACTTACATTTATTCTTCTTTGATATTATTTCACTTTGAACATGCTAGATTGACTTAGGATATTTTTTGAAGACTTCCATTCGGATCTTTATTTTCAATGACTAAGAATGACTTACATTATTACAAAGTCTAACCACACCGTTTTGTCATCCCATACGAACACCCCTCATCTTTCTAGTTCTTTCATTCTCTCTTTCTAACTTTCTTAATGAAGTCTTTAGCATTAACTGACATAGATCATGTGAGATAACATGAAACCTAGTGTCTTCCCAACATTGAAAAGAGGTGGTTCACCGCCAAAAGTGAAACCACATACTTTCTAGCATTCTAGTTGGATCCACTAGCTTGTAACCTATGATTGCGACATAGTTCAAAGACTAGAAGAATTTGAAGACCTTTATCCACCTTTGTAGTAGTCTCATCTCATCCTATTTACATGTGTTTGCACAATCGCATTACTAGTGTATAGGTGTTTAGCTCAATTTATGGTACTTTACAACTTCTAGAGTTGACTCATACATCATTGAAGCTTGCTTCTAGTATGAGGTATGCTTAGCTCAATGGATGACTTGTCATTCCTTTCTATACTTAATAAATGTGAACTTAAATATTACATTGTCATTATGGTGTGAATGAGACTTGTCTCACAATTTTTAACACCTTCTTATGTGAGTTTATTTAACATAATTGTTTAGGTGCAAGTGAGACTTGTCTCACTTCCTTTAACACCTCATTTTGGGTAAATTTCATAACTCATAAGCTTTTAGATATGTCATTACTCACCTTATCTTGCTCAATGTTATTTTGTAGTCTTGTACCATTCTTTATGAAAGTTATAAAGACTTATTAAATGTAATACCATGTTCACAAGTTCAGTTAGATAGGGTATGTTGGGACTTATCCCAATCCTTGGCATACCCTAGGTTATGAGTTCATTGAGTTACATCTTGTTAAGTCAATCATTAACATTCATTTGGTCTTACAAGAGCATTCCAATTTACATTGGTCATATAAGATTAGTATGACTTAGTCATTGGCCAATTCTATAACATATTTTTAAATAATATTGTACGCCAATTTATTGGCATAAATCAAACTTTCACTATACACTTGTTATGATATTATCACTAGCAAATTCAATTAACTAGATGTATATACTATAGTAAACTCATAATTTTTAGCAAGCAAACTTTTAACAATTTTATCTTCTCAAACACAATCGGGCATTAAAACAATTCTTATCTCATGTAAATAATACTGTAATATACGGATCTAACCTATAGGTCTCATTCGACACTATCAAATCATAGAAACTTACAGATAATGATCAGTTAGTACCCCATACCAACAACATTCTCAAGATTTTGATAATACATACTACTAGAATCGAAAATAGGGAGAACTAGGTAGATGAACATTCGACAATCTCATTTGGAAAAACCCTAGTTTCGGTTATCTTGAATTAAAAATGTTTAAAAAGCCTCTTGAGGAAAGGAATCCAACAGATAAAACCCATACTTTATTGTAGAAATGAATCTACAAATTTCACCCTGTACTTTACACGAAATCTTAATGAATTGCCTTGATATCGCCTAAGGAGAACCGATATGTTTTGCATAATTTGTTCATTGTTTTCGTTTTTATTCGGGGGTTTCTATGGATAATGTGAATATAAG
Organism: Solanum lycopersicum; assembly: GCF_036512215.1. Taxonomy (NCBI): domain Eukaryota; kingdom Viridiplantae; phylum Streptophyta; class Magnoliopsida; order Solanales; family Solanaceae; genus Solanum; species Solanum lycopersicum. The sequence goes on along the minus strand of NC_090811.1, from coordinate 42,674,335 downwards.
TCTTAGGAACTGATTATTTACTAATTCAATTTTGTCTTATTAACTTAATTAAATAATCAATTACCTAATTACCAAAATGCCCCTCCTAAATTAACTAAAAATAGGAGAGCATTTGACTTAGCCAAATCTGAAAATTTTCTTAGAATATGGATTTAACCATGATTTTTTATTATTTAATTAAGTTTATAATTTAATTAATTAAGTGACCTTAGGTTATAACGAGAGTACCCCTTAGTCACTAGGACCATAATCAACCCCTTTCAACCATCCTATGTTAGGTACTAGGATGTTTCTTTAGTTAGTTACTCGGCTAGTGTCATCAGGTGAGGTATTAGGATTTCGGGTACACTAGTTAGTTTATTTTAGTTAGTCCTAGGTTAGTTAGCTAATTAGGTAAGTTAGTTAGAGCCTAGGATTGTTCAGGAAGCTAGGCCCCACGTGGCTTTACACGTACACGCGCTTGCCCCCTAACTCCCCTAACTGAATTTGGTTGGGGCTTGGCCACTTGGTCTGTTGCACATGTGCTTGCAGTGTGTTGTTGCACATTTCTTGTCCAAGTACCCTGACTATGTCTTTGGGATCTGCCTAATCTACATGAACATTTTGAATGATCATGTGCCATGGTACTTAGACTTGAGACTTGGATGCCTCGTACCTAATGTGTGTAATATGAAGTCAAAATTTTTAGCTTACTGTCTTCATTGCAAGTACACTTCCTAAGCAAGGTTTGATTGGAGCATTTGAACATCAATGTGTATCTCAATACATAGAAATTGGCTAATATCTTAAGGCAATAATCTCTAACATTCCCAATATTACTCAATATTGGTCATTGGGAGGGCTATGTACCCCAATACATATTCTTAAAACCTAATAGACCCTTCACAAGACAAGAACATTTTCTGGAATGTGACAATTCACACCATGGAATCACCCTAATTCAACCGTAGTCAGTTTGTGGTGTACAATTATCAGGAATTGTAAGTACTCCGTAGTCGCCACATGGGGCGCTCAACCTTTCGTAGGTCTTATACAAACTCTTACCATGCATTCATTCATTACATAAGTATGAAAAGTAGTGTAGAATTCAAACATTTCACAATAAAGTCAATAAGGAAATCTTTTATAGAAAAATAAGAAAACTAAGTCTCATCATAAAGCCGCTTAAGACAAATCTCATTATCATAAGGTCACGACCCTTTTTTACATTGAAAATAAACTCATAGTCTAATACAAATTCTTAAATGAAAGAAAACTAGAAACATAGTACATGTGCTCGAACATATGCAGATATACCAATCTTGAGAGTAATCTACTTCCCAAGCTTCAACCTCTAGCAATGCTCACTTTCCACCTATACTTGGTGACATAGATAAACGTATTATATAAGCACAATTGACGCACTAATCATGGTAAACACGCAAGATAACCATGCAAAAAACGACATATACCTAAAGATGTACTTTTCATGCTCCTTTAGTAAATATCTCATAGGACAAGTACAAGAAACATCTTCAAGTAAATGTTCAATTATAAGGTAAGAACACAATAATTAAGTAACCCCTTCAATAATACAAATCCGCTACCAAAAGTTATCCTAAGACCCACCTAAGTAAGACATGAACAGACCGCCCATACAACCTCTTCAATACACACCTACGTGTTCCTAAAGAATACCAAAGATAAGGACTTTTCTTATTCAATATACCAATACTAGGAGAACATACATCATATAAGTCATTGAGAAGTCAATCAAACAATTAAGGGACTTCACATAATGGTCTTGGAAGACATAGGGAACTAACTTTTGAATTTTCAAAGCGTGCTTTTGCCATGTGTACATAGTGTCCAATTCCACTACCCACACGTGGTAGAACCTATCCAATAACTAGAGTGCACATCCCACATGATGAGAATAGGCATTAAAAAACATAGAACACGTTTTCTAGGTATGGAATCCAGTGTAATCAAGAAACCACACCGTAGAAAGGTGTACTACTTGCCAAAGGTAAAACTAGGAGATATCCCATGTAGTTACATGATTAAGGGTTATCAATCGCTTCTTGTACTCTAGTCTCATACTTCAAGTAGTGATACTACCAAAAGCATATTCACACGGTTCTTTGCCTTGTTTCTCATAGAGTAAGTTCATTCACATAATAGTATTTAAGAAGGTACAATCTATAAGTCCTACCAACTCATAATATCACTTCAAGTAAGGTATCCCCAAGGGTCTACCGATCAAGGTTCATTAGGATATATCATTGATGAAACGGGTACCATGCTAGGTCTATCCGAATCACTTCATTATACATCTTATTTTATTATTCATAGTTCCATATAAGTCATTCATAGAAGGGTACCTACTTTAGGTCTACTGATCCTAAACTTTCATTCATTCATACTTCATGACAAGGGTGCCTAAGCCTAACAATCCAGGAGATCACATTAACATAACTTTCTTGCATCAAGTAGGGACAACTAGGTTTATCTAAACAAGATACCTTATAAACATAAAGAGACTCTTTGTAGTCTATCATCAACGTATACCATCATTGAGAAGAAACATACTTTCTTCTCACACATGTACATATACAATATCGGTCTTAATATTGTAAATCTATACAAGCCATAACATGATGATACTACAATTCCTATTGTAGTGCCGACAAGGCCATGTTCATAGAAATTATAATAATTAAAACATTTCCACCATAAGTGGACCATACCAATCAATAGAAATTTGATATAAATTCTACATTGGATAAAATAATTAGGTCAATTTACCACCATACAGTAGCCACAATCACCATCCCTCAACATGTCCAACAATTTCATATATTAACAGAACATACCAATTACAATACCCATAAGACTAGACCATCAATCAATCCATATCAATAATTCAACAAGAACCAATATAGATATTAATTCTATAAAGACACTATGAACAACTCCAAAATGATCAAGATGTAACCCAATAGACCATAACAATTTAAACATAAATCTAACATAATTAAGTCATGATCAATACACCCACATTAGTGATAAAATTAGGAAATCAAGGAATACGTGGGTTCATGGAGTTCTTATCATAATACCATCAATAAAATACTTCATAAATTATATATTTAAACCTTTTCATGGAAGAACCCACGCTTAGAATTCGAAATAGAATTTTATGATTTTTTAAATTTTATGAAAAACCTTTGAATTGTCTCCTTGAATGGTAAAAGAATCAGGTAAGAAATAATCATCACTTATTTGTAGAAATTCCACGGAATTTGGGTTCAAAACTTGGAGAATTTGATCTTCTTGCTTGGAGCTTCAAAGCTTCATCGATGGAGGTTCTTGCAGAAAGAGAATGGAGAGCTTTTGATTTTTCAACATTAGGTTTTTGTTTTGATTGGTGAATTTGGTGTAAAAGTGACTCAAAATCCATTTATAATAAATTTCCAGAGTAGCAAAATACCCCTACACTAATTGGACCTTTTTTAACCAAGTCCAACTTAACTTTAAAATGACGCGACCAAATTCGAAACATGGTTGCGTGTTTCAGGGACACCTCCAAATCTTGGTTTTGATATTTAATTTGAGGCAGAATGGTTCATACCAATCCTACTAGCAAGGTACAAATTTTGCCTTTTATGTGGCAGTGGTGCGACGTGCCAGCAACTACAAAGATAGGTTGTTTTAGCAGCTTTCTTGCCAAACCTTGGGTCTTCTTCAAGGACCCTTTTGTTAGTCCTTTGGGAGTCATGCCCAGACGTTTTGACCCTAAAAAAATCTCTCTAGGTGTTATAGTCATCCACACTAATTTTGGACGCCAAACAACACCTAAAAATACCTACAACATACAAGGACAAACTAGCACACAACACTAGTTTCCACACGTCTTGGTTGTCCCTTGACGTTTTACTTCAAAACTCTTCAAAACTGAATTAAAAAGATATTATTAACTATTTTGACGAGTTATTAAATCAAGGAACTCATGTGAAGATTTAATTTATCCTATTTCATATTGAGGGTTGTTATATTATCTCCCACTTGGAAACATTCGTCCTCGAATGACACTAAATCACTTCCAACACTTTCAAGATATAAAGACAAATGACTAGGAACCCACCATCATACATTAAACAATTTCATTCAATATATTATTATATAAGAAACATCAACTCAAATATATAGCCTCAAACACAACAAGAAAGTAGGAACAACGTCGACAAACTCACTATGCATAAAGACTCTACATTTATCTTTTTACATTTTCGGAAGAAGTTTCTTCTCCACATTATATCATGCAACTACAATATTATTGCACAAAATGTAAAATCCCATAAAAGAACATTTATGAAACATTTTTAGGAAATCACTTTTAAACATGCTCACAAGTCTACTCATGCAACATTCAGGGTTACTATAGAGAAATAACAACATAAAGGACAAGGTAAATAAAGCTCATTTTACCTATAAACATAAACTCGTGAAAACGTGCAGTATATGAGAAATCAAGGTAACAAAGATTCACAAAGACTCCCAAACACATGAAACATGCGACTAAAAAATTCTAACTCTCAAGGTTAAATAAAATCAAAGAAAAGAAGAAAAATCCCAATCACCTCTACCACATTACTATGCTCCCCCGCTTAGAAAGAACCCATCAAAACAAAAAAATAAAAACTATAACTTACCACCACCTTCATCCGATTTTTCTTCCTTGTTATCTTTGAGAGCATATAAATTACCATAATTTGGAGGAATAGGAACCGTACCCCCACTAATAGGTTTTTGGCCTCTCCTCGTCTAGTCGCAATAGTAGGATAATCTCTTACCTCGTGATCATTCTTCCCACATCCATTACATCCACTAGTACCGGATAGGTACTTTTCATGGTATCTCTTACCACAAGTTAGACAATAAGGACTAACCAATTGGTACCCAAAACTTCTCTTTAGGTCAAACTTGGGAACACTTGTAACATCTTCATTTTGGGCCCTCTTCTTAAATCTAGCTTGGAATTGATCCTCAAACATTCCTCTTTTCAAATCCCTACCGAACCTCCTAAGTTTGGATTCTTCAATTTCTTGAACATACAATGTGAGTGTAGAGAGGTGTATGTCACTATGAAGCATGTTTGTACGACACTCTTTCTTCACAAGATCTGAAACACCGATCTAAAACCTACTAATCTCATCTATAGGGTTAGACACAAAAGATAGAGCATATTTAAACAACAATGTAAACATCAAAGTATACTCCTCCACACTCATTTTACCTTTCATAAGATTTATAAACTCCTCAATCTTAACCTCTTTATTTTCATGAAGAAAGCACTTCCCCAAGAATGCTTCCATAAAATCTTCCCACAATATAGGACACGATTCATTTGGCGTATTGCATTTCCGCTGTGTGTACCACACTTTAGCAACCGCTTTCAATAGGTATGAAGCTAACTCCACTTTATCCCTAAAAGATACACCTATAGCATGCACTATCTTATATAGCTCATCTAAGAATGCTTTGGGATCCTCTCCTACCATAGAAAAAAGAAAGGTAGGAGGATTCATCCTTACAAAGTCCCTCAACCTAGAGGTCATGGTACTCTCGAGAGCACTCACCCTAGACCCACATCTTGATTTACTTGAGTCGTCATGGACCGGACTAGGGTAACAAGAGCCTCTCTAACCTCCTCATTAGTCATGTCTAGTGGACCCACCGGAACCTCATTTATTTATTAACTATAGGGACTTGTTCATCAGTTCATCCCCAAAATATAGTAGTTGTTCATCCAAAGTTTCACATATTTATGTTGAAGAAATGCATGAGTGATCCTTTATTGATCATTCCAACTAAAAATATTGGGTTCAAGGATAGTCTATCTTATCAAAAGATTCAGATTGAGATCTTAGATCGCCAAATTTGCAAGTTGAGAACAAAAGAGGTAGCATCAGTAAAGGTCCTTTGGAGGAACCAATTTTTTTAAAGAACTACTTGGGAAGTTCAAAAGGACTTGAAGAAGAGATATCCACATCCCTTTGAATCTTGAAAAAATGCAGACCAATTTAATAATTTTCTTCTTAGTCTCTTCAAGTTATGAGTATGTATTTTATTGTTGCACTTGCTTGTGGGGTGTTTGAAATTAAGTAGAAAGAACGTGAAAAGATTTTAAAATCTTTAAAATTTGTCTAAATTAGTAAAGTATATTTTTGTCATCTTAAAATGACCATAATTCCATGCTCAGGTTGAGTTAGTGGTAGCTCCAAAAAGAGTTGGAAACCCCTTGGAATGATCTTTCCAACTCCATTGAGATTACTCAATTCCAAATTTGGCAAGCGATTTATGTCATTTGGAAGTTGGTGTCACGACTAGAGTCTAGACCCATGACAGGACCTGCGTCGTAAACCTCTCAGACGTTGCAAACAAGCCTACTTATTTCATCGTTACTTCATCTAGGTTAATTTTAGTAGAAAATTTGAACTTTTTGTTTACTTATTTCATATGAAACATATTCTACTAAAATCATAGGCATTCACAATCAACCATCTAATATTAAGATCATCAAATGAAAGAAAAAGTTCAATACTGCATTAACTGTATACTTTCTAAAATGGCACCAATACAATGTCTGAAATAAAATAAGAAAGAAACGCTCGTGAAACATACTCCACTAGCTAAAACGTACATCTAACCTATATTATAACAGTAGACATCCTCAAAGAATGAAGGCATACAAAGTCCAGATGAATGTCCCATGTCAAGATAGCTGCAACATCATATCGTAAGCTCGACCGTCCGCTTGTGCCTGCACCTAAAAGTATAGAGTTGTATGGGATTAGTACACACATGTACTAAGTATGGGTATATGCAAGTACATACCAAGGACATGCTGATTAAGAAGACCTCTCTCCTAAAGATATCAATTATTGAAAGGCAAGTCAATGGACTTGACAAATTCGTATTAGGAAAGTCATGCCATGAGAGTAAAATGCATCATCATACTTATGATTTTACAAATAGCACATAAAATATTGCACATATCATATCACATTGTTCATATCATACTTTAATATGTCATGAGACCTTGGAATCATGGACTTGAGATTAGGACTTCCCAAAATGAGGGCTTAACATATGGGACCTCAACTAGGGCGCCTTCTTTAGCAAACACAGAGTCTGCTTCACTCATTCATACATAATTTATTTTCATTCTTTCATATACTAGTGAAACGACCAGTCATACCAAGGATGTAGTTTAATACTCTCATCGGGTTCGTTGTGCAATGACCAAGAAAAACCTAGTGTCATTACTTATATCTAGCTCACCTCTTGATAATCCTATCCTAGCACCTTTAATATCGTCGATATCATTATGTGCATTCCTTGAGGCTGGCCTCATTCTTTATTTGCGAACTATAACCTTAACTGACATAGATCATGTGAGCATCATGAAATCCAGTGTGTAATACCCACAGCGAAAGTGGTGGAATCACCGACAAATGTGAAGCAAAACATGCTAGCATATATATGGAATTGAAACCTGCTAGATCCCTATATTGGAAGTATAGGTTCAAAGACTAGGAGATATATGGAGTCCCATACATGGCATGACAGAGAGTTTCATCTCATGAGAGTTACTTGAACCTCCTCCCACCCCGAAGGAAGGCATCACCCCTCATAGCTAGACTATCGGTACCCTGTATAAAGTTCCATTACATTGAAATCATGTATCATGTAAGGTTTCTTCTAGAATGAGGACATCATACCTCATTAGATGATTTCTAATCTCATCATTAGTATTAAGTATGCATTACCTTAAATACCTTCATTAGACTTTTCATAGAGACTGGTCTCTTCATTAACTTTACAATTTCATAGGTGAGTACGTTTTTGTTATATTTACTTAGGCTCATTTGAGATTACTCTCATCTTTCGCATTAGCTTCTTATCATATTGTCACCTCATTCAATAAATTTAACACATTTGCTTTTCATAATTACTAACCCCTTCACGTGAATGTTTATTTCATCATATGCCAATGCACTTGGCCATTTAATGTGTTTTACACTCGTACTTAACCCTTATAGGGTTATATTATTTTATCACATACATCTTAATCCCACTAATCTTTAAATGTATGCCAGACTTATGAGTCCACATATACAAGCCATAAGGCTTCATTCATAGTTTGTCTAAGTGATTCATGTTTACCAAGATTATGTAGTACAAAACTTATGCCTCTTGTAAATATGCCAATATAATGATTTTGATCTTTAGAGGGAGCATTCATTAAATATTTACTTACGTATGACTTATCTGTCAATACGAAATAAGGCAAGGGAACATGATTTTGAATCCCTTGGACAACACTTAATCTTATTTTAAACTTGATAATTGCATTTTTCAAATTTGGGGGACCGTAGTTCGATCCCCATAAATTCCATAATATTTCCTTTCTGTTTCTCTTCTATTTTTTCGTTTAAGTCGAGGAGGTTGTGGGTTCTATATCCCACAAGCTCATTATTTTTCTTTTAATTTATCTCTTAACTTTCTCACCTATCCAAGACGTTGTGGGTTTATCCCCAGTCTCCACATTTATGTTCTCCTTTATTTGTCTCCTAACTCTCTCATCCATTCAAAAGGTTGTGGGTTCAATCCCCACTCACCACATCATTTTTCCTTCCATTTTTCTCACAAAATTTTATGAAATTTTCATTTAGTGAGGTCATAGGTTCAATCCCCAATGACCTCAGCTTTTCTAAAAAACTTAAACGAAGCTCATTTTTTTAAGAGTTGGCAAAACTACAATTTCCATCAAGCTAGAAATTTAGTCTCTTCCAATCAGTTTTTGTTGATTTCTTATTGTAGCTTTCACAGAATGGTGTCTTGGGTTCAATCTTAGTGATTTCACTGACTTCATATTCATTTTCATTGCATTTTGTACCACTTCGTTTGGCTGAACCTTACCTACCAAATTCTAGACATTTGTTCACTATTTTCAGCTTCTTTTTATCATTATTTATACGTTAATTCTTAATGCATTTTGTGGATCATTTAGTGCATGTTTTAGTTTAACCTTTTTATGACTATTATCAGCCAAAAATTACAATTACATCTAGAAACATTACACCACTTTTACACCTCATGATTACACAAACATAAGCACATAAAATTCAACCATAAAAATATATCATTTTTCACATACTTTCGGTAGACATAACTTAATATGCTTACAATTCCAAACACATAATCATGAACATATTATCACGGAAATCACACTTCATACTCAAACTACCGTAAAAACATACCGAAAACATGATCTCTAACCTATTGCACAGTGAGACCAAACTGATACTAAAGACAAGGAATTGACATGAACGGGAACAACCATAGTTTCAAGATTTGTTGAATTCATGGGAAAGAAAATTCTCTTGGATAAACGAGTCCAGGAGAGAAACCCATATCTAATTTAAATGTTGTTCAATCCACGACTTTTTTCAAAAAAACCTTTTCCAAACTCATGTTTAAATCCTAAAACTCCAACGTAAACCCCACGAAACTTTGCTTTAAGTTTTTGGTTAGTTTGTTTGTTTATATTTTTCGTGTAAGTTCATCAAGTGTTAAGAACTTTTGTAGCTTTTATGTTCTTGTGTTTTGTTCAGTCAGAGAGAACGTGAAAGAAAAATAGAGAGAGATATCATGAGAATGGATGAAACGTTAGAAAAAGAGGTTCCTTAGGATTAGTATTCTAGTTGAGACTAGTTAAATTAAGGTTGGTTCAAATGTAAAAAAAATGATTCTTTTTTTCAATTATATGTTAAATTACCATAATGCCCTTACAAAAAATAAATTACAAACCTGAATTTAGTCAACTTAAATGATGCTTCTATCGAGGTTCAAACCCGTGACGTCCCCATCGCGAAAATGGACCCCCCCGGGTCAACCCGACCCAAACCGCCCATTAATTAATTAATAAAAAAAAATAATCTGATTTTCTTTTTTATAAAATCAGAATTTAAATATTAAATAATAAAATTAATTCACCAATTTAAATAATCAAGTTAAATTATTGCTCCTACCTAGGTTCGAACCCGGGCGGATCAAGATTTTGCTCCAAGGCCAATTCCGAATATTTTTATCCAAAATAACCCTCCACCTTATTAATTAAATAATTAATTACATATTTAGGGTAATAACGATACTACCCTTAGCCTGGAAAAAGACCATTTTACACCTAGGCCCTTCAAACATAAGAATTCCCCTTTTTAACTTTGATAAAGACTCATCCGGGTAAATATTAATATTTGGGAGCCCTACAAGGCTGGACTCAACCTTTCCTATCTCAAGTAACTCCCCAAGTTAGTTGGTTTAGCTGTCGCAAGGGTTTAGAGGTCTGGTCCTACAAGCATCAATCAGTGTGAACCCGGTCTAATTGTATGTACTCTAGACACATTAAACATTACCTAGCATATTCATTTATATGGTTGTTACATTATCCCCCACTGGAATATTCGTCCCCGAATGACACTACACATCATTTTAAAATAAAGAGTGTGATTTTCGAAAATATGTTAACATAATTGAGACTTAACTCTTTGTGAATCCCTATTTCACACTTACTCTTGATAGTGCATATTACTCAAGCTCACCTGAAGCTTCATATTTGAGATTGAGGAACTTCCTTCTCAATCGCACTTAACTTGATGCACCTAACCACGCATGCAATACACAAAAAAAATCATGTTCATGCTATACAAAAACAGCAACATGACATGCAATCATGAACTCATTTTAACTCACATAGTGCAATTATTACACATACAATTTCGGTCTTACAACACCAAGTTGACTATTGCACTAAAACTCAATGTTTCGTAAACAAAACCAGTCTTAGGAGGAGTATATATATCCCCTTGGATAACATCATTTTGGACTTAAGATTTGAAATTGTACGGCTTTGTTGGATTGGTCCATGCCATGCCAATTTATACCCTATCTCATTTGGAAACTGAAACCTCTGATAGTCTATGAGAGCATATAACTCACGGAGAAAATCCATACCTAAGTTATTCAATGTTTTATATTGGCGAATATCTGATTTACATATTAGTAGGTTTGGTTCACATCCTTGAAACCTACTAGCAGCTTCACATTAATAGACTAAGGAACTCCTTCCTAAACTAGTCTCATCAAAGCATACAACGTAAATAAACACAAAAGTCACATAATTCAGCAACCAACATGATTACTCCAACATATTAACTTCATATTAGTGCATAAAACCATACAGATGTCAAACTAATTTAGGCTACGCACCCGATACATCACCAGAAGTGTCTTCCCCTACACCCTAGACTTGAGTGTGAAGAATCGTTGCCTGCTTGGAAACTCTTAACTTGGACCATTCCGCTGAACTTTCTCCTTCCTTTTTTCTCAACATCTCATATACGGACAATCCTTCATCATGTGACCCGGTTTTCCAGAACTATAACCAACATTAAGGACCCTCTACATTATCCTCCATGAAGTTTGCCACACTTCTTACAAGCTGGCCTCTCAATGAGGTGTATATATTTTACTGTTTCTCTTAACTCTGGGCTCAGAATCTCTATCATAACGACCCTTGAATGAACATGACTCCCCTTTGTGGGAGAGTCCCTTTATAAACCTTGGCTTATATTTTATTTCAGTTCTACTCTTCCTTGAAAATTTCTCCTCATCTTGCCTTAACCTGTTCCCTACCCTAGTGTGCTTCCTTTTGCTTTTTTTCTTTTCATTTGTTCGACATGTACCATAAGTCTGGAAAGGTTGATGCTATACTTCTACATTGCTTCCCTACACACCTTCTGGAGATCCTCAACAATCTTAGATGCAGTGTAAACGGGAGGATTCATCCTTGTAAAGTTCCTTAACCTATTACTCATGGTGATGGCAGGTGGGTTCTCCCTGGGAACACCTTGTTGCTCCACCTTGGCTGTCATAGCCTGAGCTACTAAAGTGATGGCTTGGTCCATCTCTACCATGGCTTTCCCAACTTCTCCATCTTTCAAGATAGTTGGGATTACATGCATCTCCATTCCAGCAGCTGGAGCCTGGGGAGGAACTTGATTTACCCCAGCAGCTGCTCCTCCAATCTCTCCTCATGTGTTTCTCCTCGTATTCATATTTCTGAATGTCAAGAGTTGATGTTAGATACACTCTTAACACCAAGAATACAGACATTAGAGAAGTCATGATAAGATCAGAAGAAGGGAATTTTCCTACTCATCATGCAGTCTCTAAATAAGGATAGTGGTGCACTTCACTACCACGAATTAGATACTACTCGATGTGGTTGATGTGAACTTATTTTCCTCATAATTTTACCTAACGCTCATACACAAACTTTTTCACGACCGAAGACTAGACCGCAGACGTGACCGGGGTTGTTGACCTCTCAGAGGTCGCTGACAAGCCTACTTATGTCATTGTTACTTCATCTAGGTTAATTTTAGAGGAAAATATCAACTTTTTGTGTACTTATTTCATATGAAACATATTCTTATTAATTTCATAGGTGTTCACAATCAACCATATAATATTTATATCATCAAATGAAAGAAATAGTTCACTACTATATTAAGTGTATACTTGCCAAAATGGCACCAATACAATGTCTGAAATAAAATGAGAAAGAAACGCAAGTGGAACATACTCCACTAGCTAAAACCTACATCTAAGCTAGATTATAACAGCAACCATCCTCGAAAGCATGAGGGAATACAAAGCCTGGATGAATACTCCACTTTCCGATGGCTACAACGTTGTATCGTAAGCTGTAGCGTCCGCATATTCCTGTGCATGTACCAAAAAGTATAGAGTTGTATGGGATGACTACACACTTGTACTAAGTATGGGTATATTAAAGCACACACCAAGTACATGCATGATTAAGAAGATCTCTCTCGTAAAGATGTGAATTATGGAAAGTCACGTCAGTGGAGTTGCCAAATTCGGATTACAAAAGTCATGTCATGAGAGTAACTAGCATCCTCATACTTAGCATTTTATAAACAACACATAACATATTACACATATCATATCACATACTTCATATCATTCTTTCATATGCCATGAGACTTTGGAATCGTGGACTTGACTTTAGGACTTCCCAAAATAAGGGCTCAACATATGGGATAACAACTAGGGAGCCTCTTTTAGCAAACACAGAGTCTGCTTCATTCATTCGTAGGTACTTCATTTTCATTCCTTCAAATACTAGTGCAACCACCAGTCATACCTAGGATGTAGTTTAAGACTCTCATCGGGTTCGTTGTGCAATGACCAAGAATAACCTAGTGTCATTACTTAAGGCTAGCTCACCTATTGATTATCCTATCCTAACACCATTGGTATCGTTCATTTAATTATTTCCATTCGTTGAGGCTTGCCTCATTCTTTCTTTTGGGAACATTAACCTTAGCCGACATAGATCATGTAAGCATCATGTAATACAGTGTGTAATCCCCAAACCAAAAATCAGTGGAATCACTGGCCTAAGTAAACCAAAACATGTTAGCGTTTATAGGGAATTCAACCTTACTAGATCCCTATATTGGCAGAATAGGTTCAAAGACAAGGAGATATAAAGAGACCCATACCCGACATGCTGGACAGTCTCATCTCATAAGAGTTATGTGAACCTCCGACATTCCAGAATGAACAAATCACCACTCACAGCTATCCTATCAGTGATCAGTATCAAGTTCAATTAAATTCCACTCATACATCATAGCCCTATCAGTAATCAGTATCAAGTTTGATTACATATAACTCATATATCATTGAAGCTATTTTCTAGCATGAAGACATCGTAGCTCATTATATGATTTCTTATCTCATCATTATTATCAAGTATGCATTAACTTCAATACTTTCATTAAAGTGTTCATAGAGACTGGTCACTTAATTAATTTTATACTCTCATAGGTGAGTATGTTTTGGTGACATTTACTTATGCTCATTGGAGATTGCTCTCATCTTTCACATGGGCCTCTTACCATATTGTCACCTCATTCATTAACTTTAACACATTTGTTTTTCATAATTACTCACCCCTTCACATGAATGTTCATTTCATCATATGGCAATGCACTTGGTTATTTTATCACATACATCTTAGTCTCACATACTTTTAAACGTATGCTAGACTTATGAGTCCACACATACAAGCCATGAGGCTTCATTCATAGTTTGTACAAGTGATTCATGTTTACCCAAGATTATATGGTACAAGACATATGCATCTTGTAGATATGCCAAGATGTTGATTTCGATCTTGAGAGACAACATTCATTAAATATTTACTTAGGTATGACTTATGTGTCAATACAGAATTGGGCAAGGGAACCCGATTTTGAATCCTTGGAACAACACTTAATATTATTTTAAATTTGATCATTGCATTTTTTCAGATTTGGAGGACCCTAGATCGATCCCCATCAACCTCATAATATTTCCTTTCTATTTCTCCTCTCATTTTCCGTTTAAGTCAAACAGGTTGTTGTTTCAATCTGCCACAAGCTCATTATTTTTCTTTTTATTTATCTCTTAACTTTCTCACCTATACAACACGTTGTGGGTTCAATCCCCACTCTCCACATTTATTTTCTCCTTTATTTTTCTCCTAACTCTCTCATCCATTCAAGAGGTTGTGGGTTCAGTTCCCACTCACCACAATATTTTTCCTTGTATTTACTCACAATAATTTTATGAAATCTTCATTTAGTGAGGTCATGGGTTAAATCCCAACTGACCTCACTTTTTTAAAAAAATTTAAACAAACCTCAGTGTTTTAAAAGTTGGCCGAGACTACAATTTTTAGCAGGCAGATAATTTAGTATCTTCCAATCCATTTTTTTCTTTTTTTTTGATATTTTTGTACCTTTTAATATGATGATGTCTTGGGTTCAACCCTTAGTGATTTCACTTACTTTACATTCATTTTTTATTGCATTTTGTACCATATTGTTTGGCCGAACCCAACCTACCAAATACTGGAAATTTTTCACTATTTTCAGCTTCTGTTTATCATCAGTCATACGTTAATTCTTAAGGCATTTCGTGGATCATTTTGTGCGTCATTGTAACTACCTGTTTAGTCATTTTGAGCAACAGACTTCAATTCAGGAAAAACTGGCAGAAGCGACGGACCCCATGACGAACCGTCAAGGGTACGACGGACCGTCGCAGGGTCTCGTTTAAAAACACTTAGAAAATCTTAAATTGGGTACTGAAAATCGACTCTCTGAACTTCGTAACGGAGTGGCAGGACGGACCGTCACAGGTGTGACGGACCATCACAGGCCATTCACCCAAAATTAAGTTTCTGAACTATGCGACGGACAGCAGGACGGACCGTCGCAGGCGCGACGGCCCGTCACAATTTGCATAATCCCAGTTGGAGTCGGATTTCTTGTTAAGTTTTAAAGGGGCGTTTTGGACTATTCCTGCTATAATTATATATTTCGTGGGTTTATATTAATAACTCAAATTCTTGGGGTTAAAAGAGGTAACCTTAAGTTAATTCGTGGGGTATTATTGCCATCTTTTATTCTTAATTATATACTAATGAGGGTAAAAGAAAGAGGGTTTCAATAAGAAAACAGAAAGAACAAGAAGGGAGAGGGAGAACCGATCGAGAGAAGAGGAAAGCACCAAGCTTTGAGGATTAGCTTGTTGATCGCAATTCTTCGGTGGAGGTAGGTTATGGTTTTCATGCTATTCGTAGTAAACTCTTAATAGCGAATGATATGTGTTAGTAGTATTGTAAACCTTCTATATGCTTAATTGTATGCTTGCATGAATGATGTGATTATGTAATTGTGAATAAATAAGCATTATGAAGCTATTGAATCCCAAATCTTGAAAAGAAACCCTAATCTACTTTGTTAATGATGATGCCTTGGTATAAAAGAAGGCTTGATGAATGAAAGTGGTGAGATTAGGGGATCGGGTGCCACGTTCCGGTACCTGGATAGAATATGGATCGGGTGTCACGTTCCGACACTAGGATAGAATATGGATCGAGTGCCACGTTCTGGTACAAGGATAGAATATGGATCGGGTGTCACGTTTTGACACCAGGATAGAATATGGATCGGGTGCCACGATCCGGTACCAGGATAGAGTATGGATCGGGTGTCACGTTCTGACACAAGGATAGAATATGGATCGGGTGCCACATTCCGTTACCAGGATAGTATATGAGGATCAGAGTGTCACGTTCTGACACCGGGATAGAATATGGATCGGGTGCCACGTTCTGGTACTAGGATAGAATGAGGATCGGAGTGTCACGTTCCGACACCAGGATAGTATATTGAGGAGCGGAGTGTCACATACCGACACGAGAGGAATAAAGATAATGAACCTTGAAATATGTTAATATATCCAATCTAATGAACTAAATTCCCAAATGAGTATGATGAGGAGGTGTGAGTCCTCATTGATGTGCTTCGTGTTGTAACCAAGGGTTATGGTAAGTGTAAATGCTGCATGCTAAGGATATTAGTTGATTTTATGATATTGCTTAATACATACTGTTTTCTATTTTGAGTTGGCCGATGATATCTACTCAGTACCCATGTTTTGTACTGACCCCTACTTTTATTGTTTTCTTCTTGTTTATTTGTGGAGTGCTGCAAACGTGCCGTCATCTTCGACTCAACAGTAATTCAAGCCAGTCTTACTACATCGGAAATTCATGGTGAGCTAATGCTTCTAGGTTGGACTGGATCTTCTTCTTCAAGTCTTGATGCCTTGAACTTCCGGCATGGACTAGCTTCTTATGTATTTTTAGCTTCTTAGAATACTCTTAGTTCAGTAATTTGATTATAGATGTTCTTGTGATGATGACTTCCAGATTTTGGGAATAATAATAGTTATTGATTTTATTAATGAGTTTAAGTCTTCCGCATTACTTTATGTTGATATTACCTGGAAATGTTAAGGTTTAGATTGGTTCGTTCGCTCACATAGGAGGGTAAGTGTGGGTGCCAGTCGCGGCCCGAATTTGGGTCGTGACAAACTTGGTATCAGAGCATTAGGTTCGTTGGTCTCATCACACAAGAACAGGTCTAGTAGAGTCTTAAGAAACGGTAGGGGGACGCCTTTACTTTTCCTTAAAAGGCTATAAGACTTTAGGAAAATTTCACTCTTTCATTCTTTCTTTCGTGCTACTACTTAAGTCCAATTGGTATCTAGGCGATACGAATTGGTATCTGACAATCTTCACTCTCTTTCGCAGATGGTTAGAACTAGAGCAATGACTACGCCAACACCAACACCGGCCAGACAAGAAACAACTGAGCCAGCCACTAGGGCTGTGGCTCGAGGAAGAACAGCGGCAAGGGGCCGTGGTAGAGGTCGTGGGAGGACGTCCTCTAGGGGAAGAGGACGAGCGCCTAGCCCATCTGATACTAGGGCAGTGACTCCTCCACCGACTGAGGAAGTAATAAGAGAAGGGGAGGATGGGGAAAATGAACAAGTGCAAAATGAGGAAATGCCACCCCAACCTACCCCAGAGATGATCAATCAGGTTCTGGCTTATCTTAGCGGGTTATCTGATCAGGGCCAGACACCCCCAGTGTTTTCTACACCAGCACCTCAGGCTCCGGAGGTACAACATGCGGCTACTATGGCTCCCCGCATGGATGTTCCATTTGAAATAGGCACGTATCCACGCCTGAATACTGGGCCTATAATGACAAATGATCAGCATGAACTTTTCAGTAAGTTCTTGAAATTGAAACCTCCAGTCTTCAAGGGTGCGGAATCTGAGGATGCTTACGATTTTCTGGTTGACTGTCATGAGCTACTACACAAGATGGGTATAGTAGAACGGTTTGGTGTTGAGTTCGTGAGTTATCAGTTTCAAGGGAAGGGGTTGAGGTCAGAATTGCGGATTTCGGCCTTACAGATAGCGGCAACGGCAAAATCCTTCCAAGAGGTAGTAGACTTTGTGATAGAAGTGGAAGGAGTGAAGCCAGACGACTTCACCCCCACATCGACATCAAAAAGGTGTCGAAAGGGAGGTGAGTTTAATGGTGCTTACACTAGAGGACAGGGTTCGGGAAGATACTCAGTCCGACCAATTCAGTCTTCACTACACACTGTAGTTGGGGGTCTACCTCCGACCGGTCAACACTTCTCTGAGAGACCTATGCATGAACCCAGAGAGTGTTATTGATGTGGGGAGATTGGACATATTAAGAGATATTGTCCAAAACAGAGTTACAGACCACCAAATGTTAGAGGTAGAGGTGGTCATGGCAGAGGCCGTTATTCTGGAGAACGTGGTGGTCGATGAAATGGTGGTCACCAAAACGGCCGAGGTGATAGGAAAACTGGATCCACTACATCACAACAAGGTAGGGGCAACGGACAGACGAACGATAGGGCCCATTGTTACGCTTTCCCTAGGCGGTCTGAAGCGGAGGCATCTGACACTGTCATCACAGGTAATCTTTTGGTTTGTAATTGCATGGCTTCTGTATTGTTTGATCCTGGATCCACATTTTCTTATGTATCTTCCTCATTTGCTAATGGTCTAAATTTATATTGTGAATTACTTGATATGCCTATTCGTGTTTCTACTCCGGTGGGTGAGTCTGTGGTAGTTGAAAAGGTGTATAGGTCTTGTTTGGTGAACTTTGTGGGGAGCAACACTTATGTAGATTTGGTTATCTTAGAAATGGATGATTTTAATGTAATTCTGGGTATGACTTGGCTTTCTCCGCAATTTGCGATCTTGGATTGTAATGCTAAAACGGTGACGTTAGCCAAGCCTGGGACAGATCCGTTAGTGTGGGAGGGTGACTGCACTTCCAATCCAGTGCGTATCATCTCCTTTCTTCGTGCTAAGAAAATGGTTAGTAAAGGGTGTTTAGCTTTCTTGGCACATCTCAAGGATGACACTACCCAAGTGCCTTCGATTGAGTCGGTTTCAGTAGTCCGTGAGTTTCTGGATGTGTTCCCTGTAGATCTTCCTGGTATGCCACCAGATAGGGATATCGACTTCTGTATCGATCTCGAACCGGGCACACGCCCCATTTCTATACCCCCTTATAGAATGGCTCCCGCAGAGTTAAGAGAGTTAAAGGCACAACTTCAAGAGTTATTGAACAAAGGCTTTATTAGACGAAGTGCATCTCCTTGGGGTGCTCCGGTTTTGTTTGTGAAGAAGAAGGACGGGAGTTTTCGAATGTGTATAGACTACAGACAACTAAACAAGGTAACCATAAAGAACAAGTATCCTCTTCCCCGCATTGATGACTTGTTCGATCAGTTACAAGGTGCTTGTGTCTTCTCTAAGATTGACTTGAGATCCAGTTATCATCAATTGAAAATACGGGCAACGGATGTGCCAAAGACTGCTTTTCGAACGAGGTATGGGCATTACGAATTTGTAGTGATGTCTTTTGGTCTTACGAATGCCCCTGCTGCGTTCATGAGTTTGATGAACGGGATCTTTAAGCCATATTTGGACCTCTTCGTGATCGTATTTATTGATGATATATTGGTATACTCAAAGAGCAAGAAGGAACATGAAGAGCATTTGAGAATGGTATTGGAAATGTTGAGGGAGAAAAAGCTTTATGCCAAGTTCTCTAAGTGTGAGTTTTGGCTAGATGCAATGTCCTTCTTGGGGCACGTGGTTTCTAAGGATGGAGTGATGGTGGATCCTTCTAAGATTGAGACAGTGAAGAATTGGGTAAGACCTACTAATGTGTCAGAAATAAGGAGCTTTGTTGGGTTAGCTAGCTACTACCGCCGATTCGTCAAGGGATTCTCTTCTATTGCTTCCCAACTAACAAACTTGACTAAGCAAAATGTTCCATTTGTATGGTCGAACGAATGTGAGGAAAGCTTTCAGAAGCTCAAGATTTTGTTGACTACCGCACCTATCCTTACCTTGCCAGTAGAGGGTAAGAACTTCATTGTTTATTGTGATGCATTCTATTCTGGTTTGGGTGCAGTACTAATGCAAGAGAAGAGTGTGATTGCTTATGCTTCAAGGCAATTAAAGGTGCATGAACGTAACTATCCGACCAACGATTTGGAATTGGCTGCGGTAGTGTTTGCATTAAAGCAATGGAGACACTATTTATATGGGGTTAAGTGTGAGGTCTACACGGATCATCGTAGCCTTCAGTATGTCTTTACTCAGAAAGATTTGAACTTAAGACAGAGGAGATGGATGGAGTTACTAAAGGACTACGATATCACTATCTTGTATCATCCGGGAAAAGCGAATGTTGTGGCAGATGCTTTAAGTAGAAAGGCGGGAAGCATGGGAAGTCTAGCTCACTTGCAAGCTTCTAGACGCCCATTGGCTAGAGAGGTTCAGACTCTAGCTAATGACTTGATGAGATTAGAAGTAAATGAGAAGGGAGGATTGTTGGCTTCTATGGAGGCAAGATCTTCCTTTCTTGACAAGATTAACGGAAGACAGTCTGATGATGAGAAACTGCGCAGAATTCAAGATAAGGTACTATGAGGAGAGGCTAAGGAAGCACAAATCGATGAGGAAGGTGTTTTGAGAATCAAGGGAAGGGTATGTGTACACTGCGTCAATGATTTGATCAACACTATTCTAACAGAGGCTCATAGTTCAAGGTATTCTATACACCCGGGTGCAACCAAGATGTATCGTGACCTAAAGCAACACTTTTGGTGGAGTAGAATGAAGCGTGATATTGTTGACTTTATTGCCAAGTGTCTAAACTGTCAACAAGTAAAGTATGAACACCAAAGGCCCGGAGGAACACTTCAGAGAATGCCCATTACGGAATGGAAATGGGAGAGAATTGTAATGGACTTTGTGGTTGGTTTTCCAAGGACAATGGGTAAGTATGACTCCATTTGGGTGATTGTTGATAGGTTAACTAAATCTGCTCATTTTATTCCGGTTAAGGTGACTTACAATGCCGAGAAGTTAGCCAAGATCTATATCTCAGAAATCGTTCGATTGCATGGGGTTCCACTATCCATCATATCAGATAGAGGTACGCAGTTTACTTCTAAGTTTTGGAAAACATTGCATGCGGAATTGGGTACTAGGTTGGACCTTAGTACTGCGTTCCATCCTCAGACCGATGGTCAGTCTGAGCGAACGATTCATGTGTTGGAGGATATGCTTCGTGCATGTGTGATAGAGTTTGGTGGTCATTGGGATAGCTTCCTACCCTTAGCGGAGTTTTCATACAATAATAGCTATCACTCAAGCATTGATATGGCTCCATTTGAAGCATTGTATGGTAGGAGATGTAGGTCTTCCATTGGTTGGTTTGATGCGTTCAAGGTTAGACCTTGGGGTACTGATCTCTTGAGGGATTCGATGGAAAAAGTGAAGTCTATTCAAGAAAAGCTTCTAGCGGCGCAAAGTAGACAAAAAGAATATGCAGATCGAAAGGTTAGAGACTTAGAGTTCATGGAGGGTGAACAAGTCTTGTTGAAAGTTTCACCAATGAAAGGGGTGATGCGGTTTTGCAAAAGGGGTAAACTAAGTCCATGGTACATTGGACCATTTGAAGTACTTAAGCGAGTAGGGGAGGTGGCTTATGAGTTAGCCTTGCCTCCAGGGCTGTCCGGAGTACATCCGGTATTCCATGTGTCGATGTTGAAAAGATACCATGGGGATGGAAACTACATTATCCGTTGGGATTCAGTTTTGCTTGATGAGAACTTGTCTTATGAGGAGGATCTTGTTGCTATTCTAGATAGAGGAGTTCACAAGTTGAGGTCAAGAGAGATTGAATCCATCAAGGTGCAATGGAAGAATCGACCGGTTGAAGAAGCCACTTGGGAGAAGGAGGCAGATATGCAAGAAAGATACCCACTTGGGAGAAGGAGTCGGATTTCTGGTTAAGTTTTAAAGGGGCATTTTGGACTATTCCTTCTATAATTATATATTTCGTGGGTTTATATTAATAACTCAAATTCTTGGGGGTCAAAAGAGGTAACCTTAAGTTAATTCTTGGGGTATTATTGCCATCTTTTATTCTTAATTATATACTAATTAGGGTAAAAGAAAGAGGGTTTGAATAAGAAAACAGAAAGAACAAGAAGGGAGAGGGAGAACCGATCGAGAGAAGAGGAAAGCACCAAGCTTTGAGGATTAGCTTGTTGATCGCAATTCTTCGGTGGAGGTAGGTTATGGTTTTCATGCTATTCGTAGTAAACTCTTAATAGCGAATGATATGTGTTAGTGGTACTGTAAACCTTCTATATGCTTAATTGTATGCTTGCATGAATGATGTGATTATGTAATTGTGAATAAATAAGCATGATGAAGCTATTGAATCCCAAATCTTGAAAAGAAACCCTAATCTACTTTGTTAATGATGATGCCTTGGTATAAAAGAAGGCTTGATGAACGAAAGTGGTGAGATTAGGGGATCGGGTGCCACGTTCCAGTACCAGGATAGAATATGGATCGGGTGTCACGTTCCGACACCAGGATAGAATATGGATCGGGTGCCACATTCCGGTACCAAGATAGAATATTGATCGGGTGTCACGTTCCGACACCAGGATAGAATATAGATCGGGTGCCACGTTTCGGTACCAGGATAGAATATGGATAGGGTGTCACGTTCCGACACCAGGATAGAATATGGATCGGGTGCCACGTTCCAGTACCAAGATAGTATATGAGGATCGGAGTGTCACGTTGTGACACCAGGATAGAATATGGATCGGGTGCCACGTTCCGGTACCAGGATAGAATGAGGATCTGAGTGTCACGTTCCGACACCAGGATAGTATATTGAGGAGCGGAGTGTCACGTACCGACACGAGGGGAATAAAGATAATGAATCTTGAAATATGTTAATATATCCAATCTAATGAACTAAATTCCCAAATGAGTATGATGAGGAGGTGTGAGTCCTCATTGATGTGCTTGGTGTTGTAACCAAGGGTTATGGTAACTGTAAATGCTGCATGCTAAGGATATTAGTTGATTTTATGATATTGCTTAATACATACTGTTTTCTATTTTGAGTTGGCCGATGATATCTACTCAGTACCCGTGTTTTGTACTGACCCCTACTTTTATTGTTTTCTTCTTGTTTATTTGTGGAGTGCAGAAAACGTGCCATCATCTTCGACTCAACAGTAATTCAAGTTAGTCTTACTACATCGGAAATTCAGGGTGAGCTAATGCTTCTAGCTTGGACTGGATCTTCTTCTTCAAGTCTTGATGCCTTGAAATTCCGGCATGGACTAGCTTCTTATGTATTTTTAGCTTCTTAGAATACTCTTAGTTCAGTAATTTGATTATAGATGTTCTTGTGATGATGACTTCCAGATTTTGGGAATAATAATAGTTATTGATTTTATTAATGAGTTTAAGTCTTCCGCATTACTTTATGTTGATATTACCTGGAAATGTTAAGGTTTAGATTGGTTGGTTCGCTCACATAGGAGGGTAAGTGTGGGTGCCAGTCGCGACCCGGATTTGGGTCGTGACAGTCATTAAGCGTAATCTTTTTATGATTATATTCGGCCAAAAATTATTATTACATCCAGCAACGTTACACAACTTTTACACCTCATGATTTACAGAAACATTCGCGTATAAAATTCAACCATAAAAACATATCATTTTTCACATACTTTCGATTGACATAACTTAACATGCTTACAATTCCAGACACATAATTATGAACACATTATCACGAAAATCACACTTCATACATAAAGTACCAGCATACATACAGACAACATGAACTCTAACCTATTTCACATTGAGATCAAGGGGATACTAGGGAGAAATAGTTCGACAAGTACTGGAACAACCCTCGTTTCATGATTCATTTAATTCATGGGAAAGAAAATTCTCTTGGAGAAAGGAGTCTAGGAGAGAAACCCATACCTGATTTCAATATTCTTCAACCCACAACTTTCTGCCCAAAACCCTTCTCCAAACTTACGTCCAAATCCAGAAACTCCAACACAAACCCGACGAAGCTTTGCTTTACGATTTGGTTAGCTTGTTTGTTTATATTTTCTTGTAAGTTTTTCATGTGTGAAGAACTTTTGAAGCTTTTCTGTTCTTGTGTTTTGGTTAGGTAGAGAGAACATGAAAGAAAGGGAGAGAGAGAGAGAGAGAGCCAAATCATGAGAGTAGATGAAACGTTAAAAAGAGAGAGGTTCCTTAGGATTAGGATTCTAATTGAGACTTCGTCAAAATAGGGTTTGTTCAAATGTCAAAATCCGATTTTTTTGGAATTAAATGTTAAATGACCATAATGCCAATACAAAAATCAGATTATAAACCTCAATTTAATCCATTCAAATGTTTCTTCCGTCGAGTTTCTAACACGTGATGTCCCCATCGCGAAAATGGGTCCCTTCGGGTGGACCCGACCCAAACCACCCCATTAATTAATTAATATTAATATGATTTTCCTTTTTCTTAAATAAGCATTTAAATATTAATCAATTAAATTAATTCACCAATTTATATAATCAAGTTTAATCATTGCTCCCACCTAGGTTCGAACCCAGGTGGAGCAAGATTTTTCTCAAAGGACCATTTCGTCCCTTTCTACCCAAACTCCCCGTCTACCTTATTTACTTATATATTTAGGGTAATTACGATACTACCCTTAGACTGAAAAAGGACAATTTTACCCCTTAACCCTCCAAACTTAAGATTTTCCCTTTTTAAGTCTGATAAAGACTAATCCGGCTAAATCTTCATATTCGGGAGCCTTACATGGCTGGAACCAACCATTCCTAGCTAAAATAACTCATTTGGTTAGTTGGGTTGGCTGTCGCAAGAGTTCATAGGTATTGTTCTATGTGCATTAAACCGTGTGAACCTGGTCTAATCGTAGGCACTCTAGACACACTAAACATTACTTAGCATAATTGTTTTTAGGGTTGTTACAGTTCGATTGTTGGATTAAGGAAGTGCCCAATTTTAGGATTTTAAAGGCTATTTTAGTCTTTTCAATACCCTTTTAATTAATCAAATTATATCAGTTATATAGGCTCAAGACTGAATTTAATTAGTTTTAGGGTGTATTTGGTATGAAGGAAAATGTTTCCTGGAAAATGTTTTCCTAGAAAACAAGTAGATTTTGAACTTATTTTCTCATGTTTGGTTGGTCAGTAGAAAATATTTTCCAGAAATTATTTTTAGTGTTTAATTTATGAACGAAAAATGTTTTTGAGGAACATCTTAATTTTTACTAGAATAGAAAATAATTTATGAAATTGAAACTATTTTTTCAAAACAATTTTTTTTTGGTGGTGGTGTTGGGGGAAAGGTTGTCAGGGATCGGGTGAGAAATTAAAATTTTACAACTGAAAATATTTTTTAAAAAATGATGTTTTTCCAAAAAAAAATGTAATTTGAAATTGGAGGAGATCTTTGGAAAATTTTTTCCTTAATTTTTGAAGGAAAATCATTTTCCTTAAATTTGAGGAAAATTAATTGATTTGGAAAACATTTTCTAAAACTTTTGGCCCAACCAAACATGAGAAAATTGGACAATATTTTCCAGAAAATGTTTTCCTTCATACCAAACACACTGTTAGAAGTTGAGAATTTTCAAGAGGGCTAAGGAGAAAGTTGAAGAGAAGAGAAGAAGGAGAAGGGAAAGATTCGCCTAGATCGTCGAATCAACTTTTTGATTTTGCCGAGGGTGATCCCTAAAAACCAATGTGGATATATATCAATATTGGGTCTATTCACCAGCATGCCAAACATGTTTGATTTAGCGTATTTTCATTCCAAATAGATTGGATTTTGAATTTTCTTAAATGTGGTTTCTTGAATAATTTTTGTTCTTCAATATGAGTTGAGATTTAGGAGTTCTTTGATGATCTAAGTGTTGTTCATGAAATCTTTGAAAAAAGAAATTTTAAAAAATAATTTAAGGTCAGAAAACAAGTTCGGAAATTTGTCAGGAGTCACTTGGGAAAAGGTAGTCACGGCGCACCCTATATGCGCCTGAGGGCCTAGGGCGGTGCACCATTTTGGTGCCTCAGTAAGCTAGGGCTAGCAAGTCTCTCCCCAGACGAGGTCAAGTCAGTTTTTTTTTCTAATTTCACAATTAAATTTTAATAAGCCTTTATAAAGTGTTTTAATGCTTTCTAATGATTCTAACTACTCTAAATGACTTCTAATCATACAGAAATCATTAATAAACATGAATTACAATCTTGAATCTATAACTTCAAATTCAAGAAAAGTTTGGAGCCAAGTCTAGAAAGTTCTTACAGTGCTTTAAAAAGTATTTCACAAATAATTTCTATACTTTGTTTGAGAATTGAATATCATGTTGAGTAAAGAGTAAATATAAGAAGAAGAAGTCCATTTCAAGTTTCATAAGTCTTTAAAAAATATTTTAATTTCATTTTAAGACTTAAGTTTGAGTTCAGTTAAGATTAAAGTGAAGTCATTTCTTTAAAGCAGTATATGGGGGGACTAAGTATTCCAAAGAAGTAAAAAAATGTTTTCACATTTAAAAAGAATGGAAATTGAGATTCCCAAAGACTATTCGGGCTAGTTTTCTGTTAAAGAGTAATATCCTTCTAAATGAAGCAAGCAGAGAAATTGATATTTCCAAGATAACTTTTGAGCTATGTTTTTTAGCACTAATCTCAAATCATAGAAGCAGTATGATTTAATATCGTAGGATCCAGTAAATTTTGTTATAATTATTGAGCACTAATACGAGGGGACAATGTAGTCAACTCATAGCACCCACAAATCATATAGCCACCATAGGTAAAAAAATTCATACATTTTAGTGGAACCTTTTTCACAATAGACTAGTGGATCCATTAGGTATTTTAAGTTTTTTATCTCTTGCTAGGTACAGAATGCACTGGCAGCGTAAATTAGAGTGTTCTATCATCACTATAGCTCCTAAATGAGGCTTGTCAATTATAGAAACTCCCACAAAAGTTCGGTGTATTTATATAAATACATAATTTTATTTATATTTTTACATACATCTCAGAGTTAGTTGTATCCTTGTTTACATTTAGAGTTGAAAACATGTTTTCAAATAACTTTTCCATATATTTGTAACGACCCTCAAATTGAAATAGGATCAATTAGAGCTTTACATAAGTATTATGTGTAAATAACATGTCAAAATAATGAGAATATCTTTTGAATTTAGTTTTAAAGAGTTTGGAAGTCAAACATCAAGGGACAATCAAGACGTTTGAAAACTATTCTTTTATGTGTTGGTGTGTTCTAGTAGGTTGTTAATGTTATTATGTGATGTTTTGATTCTAAAATAAGTGAAGGTGACCCTATTTTCATAACAATCATGTTTAAGGGAGTAGCTTCAGGGCGGCAGCTGGTGTCGCGAACATGCTCAACCTAGGACCAAAATTGTGTTTCCGCGTAGCAGACCTTTCTCTCCCAAAGGTAATTTTCAAAGTGTTCAAACAATGCCTCGCATCGCAGAATGGTTCCAAAATGATTATTTGATGATCAAAATCAAGTTCGACGTTACTTTAAGTGTCCAACTAGTTTAGTGTGTTTTAAGTACTCTGGGATTTATTCAAAACAATTATTATACCAAACTCAAGATCAAGCTACTAGATGGGTTTTAAACTAATTTGTTTCTTCAATTTCCATGGGTATTCAATCTATAATGTATGGTGACTGCTGATTCTTTAATAACCCTTCATTCAACGAGTTCTATCAAAGATTTTCAAAGGTTATTCAAAGACAAAAATACCCAATTTTGTATCTAAACGTGGATTCCTTGTCAAACGATTTTATAAGTAGTTATAATGATGAATTAATGTTAAGTAAATGTTTTTAATATGATTTTAAATGAGAGCCCTTGAACAAGCAATGATCTCCTTAAACTCTCAATTAAACCTATAAAGTGGGTTTTGTGATCTTGATTGAATGTTAAATGAATTAAGCTCTTATTGGGATGTATTATTCAATGGTATTGTAATCTAAAGATATTGATTATGAATTGTTGAGAATTAATGTATGTTTATCATGTCTTGGAATTGATTTTATATGGTTTTATCCACTTATAATGTAGGTGTTTACTTCTTGTCTATCTATACATGTTGTGACCATGGGCTTGAGGGAAATATATGTAAAGTGATTTTTATTATGATGATCAAGAGTATGAAGGTGTTCCATGAAGAATATGTCTGTAGTTCTCAATATTAGTATCATGATTAAGGTGTATGGATAATGTGAAGTACAAGGTGAATGAGAATGTTAGGGTTAGGTATGGTTTACATGATTAGTTATGTAAAGTACAATTCTGAAATGAACCCTACCTATATGACCCCGATATAAGTATGATCTTATACATGTTAGGAGTTGTCTATTCAATGTTGAATGATTTCATGTTATCTAAGTTTGGGTATGTGGTCTAGAGTCTCTAAAGGCTTTATATGTGACTTGTTCATGACTTGGTGATATCGTAAATGTATTTGGATCCCTTGAAGGGAAGTTCCCTTAGAAATATTGTATCCATTATTCCATTATGATTACCAATATGTACAGACACACACTCCTCATGGATATTGATGAATATTATATGTTTTTTGTGTCAATTTAAAGGATAATTCTCATATGCACCTGCAAATATTAATATCATGAAAAGTATATGATTAGCAAGGTATTAACATGTTCTTCATAAAAATGTTTATGTTATGTTTTTTCTCACATATGTACACACACACACACATGAATGTATGAATGAATAAGGCTAATGATAATATAGTGAAAGAGATTCTCTCGAAAGGTTTCCTCAATTGTAATGTTAACTAGACTATGTTATGAATATGATATGATTATGTGAAGGGACATTCTCACATCATGTTGGTTCTATGATGAAAGACTATTTTCACCTTAGAAACCTTGGCGCTATTTGATATATAAGGATTAAGTCCCTAAATACTAACTTAAGATATAATGTTAAAAAATGCCTTAACGATGTTTAAAATTGGAGTTTGAGCTTTACACTGCGTGAACATAAAAATGAGGGTGGGGGGAGGGGCTCATGTCTAGTAATTCTTGTTTTCCAAAAGCAAACCCTCAAGTTTAGAAAGCCTGGTTCCTAACATAGATGTTGTATCATGAGATGGAAACCTCCACGTCAAGAAAGTTAGGTGATACGCTCAAATTACACTTCCCTAAAAATCTTTATGCCGTCATATCAAGTAAAGAACACAAATACTAGGTTGGGATCAATCCCACGAAGAAAATGGTTTAGACTTAACTCCAATGTACAATTATTTCTGTTTAGCCAAACTCTTTCCGAAAACAAGTAATTAAAGGGTGGGGGTTGTGAAACATGTTTCTTTAATACTTTTAATTAAACAAGTAAGCAAAAGTAAAGATAAAGTTTTTATCAAGTTGTGAGATATATTAGGGTGTATGTGTTCCCCATAGGTTAATAACTTCGTATTCCTAGAAATAAAAATTCTTCCCCAGATTTTTTTTCATTCAAACTGAAATATTAGGTATATGCAAATCCTTGGTCCAACATGTAGAGAATTTCACATCGTACCTTGGTCCATATATGTGTATGTCTGCTACTAACCCTTACCTTTATTTCATATTAAGCATCATAATCGATATATGACTTAGTTATTACTTCGCACCAATCAATACTAGACTATTAGATAGTATCCCACTTAATATATGTTGATAAGTCTTTTCTTATTAACTACCTCCTTGGTCGAACAAGTAGTAACAAGGCGAGTTCTAACGTTGGCCACCGCTACAACGACTAATAAACAAAGCAGTCATCAACACATGCAAGAAACTATTTGAGAATTGTTATATATCAAGGTCTACTGTCTTATTCACCCATGGTTCTCAGAACCTTACTTGTGAATTTAGTTACCCATGCAAGCAAGAACACAACTCATGGTTGTTATGAAATAAATCATGAACTTACTTTAACAATTTGAAGAAAATTCTAAAAAAATCAACTTGAAATTATAGGATAATACTTGAAACCAAATCCGAAAAATTGAATTATTGCCAAAGTTTGCAAAACCCAATCTCCATTAAAATAAGAAAATAATAATGTCTAACCTTAAAAATGAGGTTTTAAATCCCTACTTATAGAAAACATTGTCCTAAAAAAGAAATTAAAATAAGGAAAGTTATCCAAAAATATGGTTGTAATAAATAATCCCCAAAGTCGGACGGTCGATGAAACGACCGTCCGCTTACTGCTTCCGTCTATCCAGACATAGAATATTTTTTTGTCCTTTAGATGGCAACATCTCTGAATCGATCGACGGCCAGCAGCATAGTCCGTCGATGAACCTATAGTCCGTCTATGCAAACTGTTGCTCCATCCTTATAATTTCTCCAACATCGGGTACTAGAACTATCTCTGATCACATTGACGATTCAGCAGAATGGTCCGTCGATCAATCAATGGACCGTCGATCCTCTCTGTAGTCCCACACTTGGTCAAATTTCCCTGAGTTTTCTCCATTTGTCTGAACTGCAATTGACGGTCACCACCTACGGACCGTCGATTGAACGGGGGGCCGTCAATGTACTTCGTAGGTCGCGTCTTCGTTATTTTCTAGCTTCCTTATAAGTGTAATTCATGACATATTTGCTATAAAACAAACATAAAAAATCTTAAACTACTACAAAAATTCTCTAGACACACACAACACTTAATGAAAAAACATTGAAGGCAGAGTGAAACCATCATATATCAACACCCTCAACTTCAATTTTTTGTTTGTAATCAACAGACATACTATGACTCATAACAACATTTTGTACAAAAGTATACTCTATTAAGCTTTAGATATCACATGGCTATCAATCCAATCTCTTTATTTGCATTAGTATATGTTTGAGCTTTCAGGTTTGAACAAGTTAACACATGTGGATCACACCATTGAAACAAAGTCACCATGCACAGACACTTCTACTTTTTTACCTCTTACAAAGGGGCCATATTTCCTACATTGCAACTACTGTCCCCACTTAAAAAGAAATCCCCATTTTTAACACAATGATTTTAACTTTGAGTACAATGATCCTTATTCGACACTCACACTCAAAAATCAAGTTTGTACATAGGTAGTACTCGTCGCCATAGGCTTGCCATTATTTTAACTTCTTAAGTTCACCACACTAGACTGTAGGATCACGGTAGGCTTTTCTTGGCTTGTAATGTAGGCTTATGGTCAGGTGTGGTACATTAGGGCATATTTTTTTTAGTAACTTTTTCCCTCTTTAACAGCTCCAGCAATATTCCTACCTCTTTTCATTGCCTTTTTGTGCCCTACTTTTCCTTGCTCGCCTTCTATTTTCGACATGACTCTTATTTATTTATTTTAACTTTTTCAAACTATTTTCTTTTTTTTGTGTACTATTTTTATTTCTTTTCTTTTCTTTTCCATTCACATGGGTGATTTTACCGAGTAACATATTTCACTTAGTTTCTCTTTTCTTTTTAATATTCAACTTTTTTCATACCCAATTTTGGGTCATCACTCATAATAGCACCCTCAATTTATTGATTTTTTCATGATTTGAGATACATATTGCACGAGGTCAGGTAAGGGACAAGACGAGGTCTGTTTTTTAATTAGCCATCCTCAACTTATGCTTTTGACCTAAGTCTAGATGCACATATCCAAGGAGGGACAAGGGCCAACACGTTAAACTATGAAAGGTGAATTGGTGAAGAAAAGAAAGGTATATTATAGGCTTAACAGATTTGGATAAAAAGGGATAAAACTTTCATTTGGTTAACTTAATTTTAGCCTAGATGATTTCTAGTTCGAACAGGGGCATATGATCCTTTCCTAGTAGTCTAACACATATTCCTTTTGCAGGATAAACCGGGCAAGTTCTACCTAGGTACCAAAAGTATAACACTCATAATTCCTTACAGTTTCTTGATACTTCATTACCCTACCAGATTGTTAGACTTCCCTATTTTGGTGTTAGTTTGAGGGTCATGTACTGGGTGCCTATCTATGTCATGATTAGATACAACACATTCAACTTATTTTCACCTATTCATGCTACCACATTCTTAGGACGTGATATTATTCATACTTATCCATCATACATCTTATTTAATTCTTTTATACTTTGTACAAATTACAACATTCCAGTTCAAAAGAAAAGTAAATATTATCTTGGTGCAAATGAATACAGGTAAGAAAACCCCGAAGAGAGGATTGCGAGCTAGGCTATTCAAACTTCACCCTAACAATAAATTTTAATTTACCCCTCCCCCAACAAAAAGAGCAACCAATTGTTCCCAATGAATAATAATAATTAAAAAAAAAGATTTTAGGTGAATCAATAGCGTCGATAATCTATCAACAAGTGTGTGGGTCTGATTCATTGGGAACCCGCAACATAGTGATAGATCACTCTTAGTGGTTCCCACAACAATATCCGCACCATCAGTGGTGGACCTCTCACCGGTATCTGGTGTGGAAATAGATGACCTAAGATCTACCTCTCGTTCCCTCATCCGGCGGTCTCCTCTTCAATCAAAAAGACTCTCCTCAAAGTCTCAAGGTCCGTTTTTTCTCTTGAAGGTGATCCTCTCCCTCAATAGTGCATATATACCTATGCCTCTTGGCACGACTACGTGGATGAGGCTGCTGCTCAGGAGGGGCTGAGAACAGTGCAGGAAACACAGTATCCTCCTATATTACTTCGAAAAATATAAGATGTGTTCTAGAGACTAACATAAGTGTAAAAAGGTTTAGACACTGTTTTAATGTACATTTGAATTAGTATAAATCATTTAGGTATTCTAGAAGTCAAAACGTCAATGAACGACCATGACGTTTGGAAACTAGTTCAAGTAGGTACCGACGTGCCTTAGCCTATTTGACTAGCTTTTAAGTGTAGGAATATGACGAAAATTGCTTGAAGGGTGTCTAACATCTGTTTGAGTTTATTTATAGTCGAAACGTCCAGGGATGACTCCCCAAGTAAAACCAAGGGCCCTAAATGAGAACCCATGATATGCAAAAAGCTACCAAAAGGCAGTGTCCATCAAAGGATTGTAGGGGACGATCCATTGGTTAATCGCCAGGGCGTTGATGCCTCCGTCGATTAATACTTCTCCAATTTTGTAGGAATTTGTTTTGGAAAACCTTGATTCAAAACCACGGACGTGCAACATGGAGGCAACACTGCACGTCGAATGACCTAAAGATTGTTAGTCAGGGTCACGTATGTCAGTTCTGTGTTTGGTTGTGTGGTTTTAATTCATGAACTTAATTATTTAAGAGTTTAGTTAGTCAGTTAAGGGTTAAGGGGTTTCAATTAAGTTAATTAAGGACCTCTATATAAAGACTTATCCTAATTAAACTAGACCTAAACTCATAATTCCCAAATGTTAACTCTTTTTCTTATCTCTTCTCTTCTCTCTCTCTCTCTCTCTCTCTCTAGTAAAGAACCCCATTGAAGACCAAGCTACGGGAGAATTTCAGGGATTAAAAGAGTCAAGTTTCTCCAATGATATTTATCAATTAGTAAGGTATGGGATTCCTTTCACCTTTGAGACCTCTATCCTCAAAGGTTCCATCAAAATGATTACCAAAGTTGGGTTTTCAAGTGGGTTTCATCCAATCTCGAAAATTGTGTCATGAATTGATTTCTTTATAATTTGTTTTTTATACTATGAATATATTAAAATTAAATTTAACTCAAGTATCATATATCTTGACGGATTGGGAAAGTTTGTAGAAGATGACCCTTACCCCTTAACCCTAGGTGATGATCTTGATATGATTTGTCTAATATTGATTCAATTGACTTGTTTATTGGTTGAATCACTACTAGATTATTTTATTGTAGAAATCATAAATAATTAGGGTGAATTATAGTCTTATAATGCTAGTTCTTGAGTAATTGAATTAGATTCTGACTTTGATATATCTCTTGTCTGAAGATATGAATTAGTAATGAATTATGACTTAGTGATTCTTTTAGACTTGTTATCATGTTGGTAATTGAATTATGATTATGTTATACTCTAATTGGGTTGAATTAAGGGTTTATGGTAAGACCTTGATGATGAATTACGAAGGACATTTGGTATGTCCTGTGATCCATATCCTTTACTTAAAATTAAGGTCAATTGTCATCAAGTAATGATGTTGTATTGGAGTATGCCTTGTATTTGGATTTATAGGATGGTATGATGTTGAATTCAAATGTCTTGACTATTGTTTGTGAGGTGTTGTCTAAGATGTAAATGTTATAAACATGGTAAATGATTTACCAATGTGTCTTATTATGATGTGATACGTAGATAACCTCATATATATGAACTTTAATGAAAGGATTATACTTATTATATTCTTTTTGAGCTATGATGATGAATTTTATACAAGGGTTAGACCCTATGACCTAAATTGATTATTAATAAAGGCATTGTAGACATTTCAAAAGGGACTCTAGCTTAGCACCGATTAAACTAAAGTGAGGAGTGTCCGTTCCCACATTGGGATGGTAGGATCACTAATGTAGAAATCACTAATATTCTTGAACTATGTTGCCCTTATAGGAATACTATCTAGTGGATCCACGTAGTTGCTATGTTCATGTTTTGGTACTACCTTAGGAAGTAGTCCGCTTTCTTTTGGTGTAGGGTTCCATTACACCGGATTCCACAATAGCTCATGCGGTCTAGGACGGTTAGGGAAAGATGTTCCCAAAGGTATAATGAATTAAAGGAATGAACTCTAACTAAGATGACCTAAGGGGTTTAGTTTAGTCTAGGTATGTATATGGGACTCTACCTAAATGTTGCACTAGTTAGCCTTGAAAGAAGTATTAGGAGGATGTTCTTATATATGAATATGCCTAAAATTGTACATGATATTTATATGATGAACTTGCTCCTTGTTGATACTATATGTTGATTGGTGTCACTTATGAATATATGTTGGTCTACATTGTCAAATTATGATAAATATATACTCTTAAATGTATGCTATGTGAAGTAGGAGGTTGGTCATGTTTCTTGTTGGTTTACTTGATTAAATAAGGTTACGGGGCTTCGCTTGGTCATTGCACTTGCTGACTTCATAGGGTTTTATGGGTAATTATCTTGCTTTGATTATGTTATAATGAACTCTTATCCATGCTTATGGTTATTAATGACTTGGTTATAGAGTTAATTCAATTACATGATATGCATTTTTACTTGACCAATTTTAATGTTGTTTGTCTTTCTATTTATTTCCTATGACTTAATGAATATGCCTAAGTGATTTGGTATAGTCTTCTTTAATTTACATAAATGTTTTCAAAGTAAATTACAAACTTAGTGAAATGTCTCTGTTAGCATGTTTTCATGATATGTGTGTATATGGTCTCATACATAGTACAAGTTGTGTACTAGGCCCATTTTTTTCCCTTTTCCCAAAAATTTTGGGTTTCATTCGTTCAAGGACTTTTGAAGATGACATAGAAGAAGACTTAGAATTCTTTATCATCCAAGTTGGGTAGGTCCTCACTTTCCAAGGGGGTGCCACAATCAAGCCTATGATGTTGTTTTAGTATTCAAGAATCTTCTGTTCTTTCCTTTTTATTTGGATATTAAACGTTGTATAACCTATATGTGGTCTTGTTTCATTTATGTATGGGATAGGAGCAAATTGAAAATACTCTCACTAGACGGTTATGAGATGAAACAACTTTTTGGACTGTTATAGATTATGTGCAATAAAAGTAGAAGACAAAGTAAACCTTCTATACGAAGGGTCTATGTGTGTGTGTGTGTGTATATATATATGTGTGTGTGTGTGTGTGTGTTTGTTTGTGTGTGTGTGTGTGTTTGTTTGTTTTTGTGTGTGTGTGTGTGTGTGTGTGTTTTATAGAGTTCTATGTAAACCTCAATGTAGAAATTTTAAATTTCCACTAAATTTGACAAATGAATGTAAGGATGTAAGCTAAGAGGCTAGTCTTAGTCCTCAAAGAGGAGGAGGACGTCGGTTACGTCTAGGGGGGTATACCTGGATATGAAAAACATGGTATCAGAGAATGAAGTTAAATATCTTTGAGTTGATGTCTCTCTAGAGCACGTCTATGTAGGTTTATATTCATAATTGTGAAGTGTGCCACACTTATTAATAGTAATCCCTATCATGGTTAGGAAACTATCACTTTCTTGGAAGTCCAATATTGTGCCTCTAGAGTTTAGCTCTATGTAATTTTCCGTCTAATCCTCTTGTTGTGATTATAAGCAATGAATACTCGAAGGAATGCATTACGAAGACTAGAACAAGAGATTGATAATGCGGGAGCTCCACCCGATGGTGATCAAGTCCCTCATATTTATAAAGACAAGAATGATGACCAAGCTATGGTAGATCCTCCTTTGATGGATGGTCCCATCCGTGCATCTCTTTTCCAAATGTCTTATGCCATAAATACCCAAGCACAATCCGCTACTACTCATGACCAAACCATAACATCCCAAACTAATCAATAGGTTGTATCCCAAGCAAACCAACAAGTTGCTACCATGGCCTCTCGTCTAAGGTATTTTTTTCACTAGGATGAGTCCCTTTACTTTCTATGGGTCCAAGTTGAAGAAGATCCCCAAGAGTTCATTGATGAAATCTACAAGTTCCTCTATGCCATGGGATTGTCTTGTAGTGATAAGGACAAGTTAGACACTTACCAATTCAAAGATGTGGCCCAAACTTGGTATGTACAATAGAGGGACAACAGGCCATTAAGGGATGAACCAGTGACTTGGCAGGTATTAAAGAAGTCTTTTCTTGATAGGTTTTTTCCTAGGGATAAAACTTAATCCAAGGTGGTGAAGTTCAGCAACCATCGTCAAGGAGGTATGAGTGTTCTTGAACACTCTTTTAAAATATACTCCTTCGCTGGTTTGCGACCCTAGAAATGAAATGAACCGCTTTGTGACTGAAGTGTCCAATGACTTTCAAGAGGAGTGTCATTCAGCTATGCTACATGACAATATAAAAACTTCTCGTCTCATGGTTCCTACTCAATAAGTGGAAGATACAAAGGCTAACAAGAAGAGTATAGATACCAAAAGGGCAAGATATTTTGATGGTGGTTCTTCTAAGGGTAGGATTGATATTCAAGACAAGCCTAGGTTTAACAAGAGGTTTCTAATCAAGTTCCTTCCAAGTTCACTAAGGAAAAAGATGATACGGTGACTAACTCTAATCCTAAAAAGGGAAAGGATACTAGCTCACCAACAAAGAAGCCAGCTTGTGGAAAGTATGGAAAAAAGTACTATGGTGATTGTCTTAAGGGGACAAATAATTGTTTTGCTTGTGGTAAAATTGTGCACAAGGTTTGGGATTTCCCAAATATGATGGGTCAATACAACGATAGTGGGCAAGACAGTGGTTCTAACGATGCTCTGAAGAAGAATAACTTTTATGCTCTCCGCTCAATGGGTGAGAAAAATACTTCTCCCGACGTGGTAGCAGTATGTTGAAAGTCTTCTCTATTGATGTATATGTCTTACTTTATCCCGGTGCTACCTTATCATTTATTACTCTTCTAGTATCTAGTTTTACATTTTGCACGATATATTGCATGAACCTTTTACAGTTTCTACCCCGGTGGGTGAGTCCGTTATTGCAAAAAGGACATCTAGAAATTGTCCTATAATTTTCCCAATATAGTTTTTATGCTGAACTAGTATAACTTGATATGCTTGATGTTAATGTCATTTGTGGTGTGGATTGGTTGCATGATTGCTTTGCCTCTATTGATAGTAGAACGAGGGTGGTGAAGTTTAACTTTCCAAATGAGACTGTTTTAGAGTGGAAGGGGGGAAATTCTATTCCTAGAGGTAGTATTATCTGTTATTTGATGCTTGTAAAATTCTCTCTAAAGGGTGTTTATACCATGTAGTAGGAGTCCAAGATTTACACTCTAAAATTTCTCTCATGGAGTCGGTTTCCGTAGTGAGGGAATTTCCAGAGGTATTTTCTAATGACCTTCCAAGTGTTCCTCTTGAATAGGACATTGATTTTGGTATCAACATGTTACGAGATACAAACCTCATTCCTCCTTATTGGATGGCTCGGGCTGAATTGCAAGAGTTGAAGGCTCAACTCAAAGATTTACTAGACAAAGGCTTCATAAGACCTAACATTTCTCCATGGGGTGATCAAGTATTGTTTATAAAGAAAAAGGATGGGTCCCTTAGGATGTGCATCGATTACCGACAACTCAATAAAGTCACTTTTAAGAATAAGTATCCTCTCTCTCGGATTGACGATTTGCTTGATCAACTCCAAGAAAAAGCTACTTTTCTAAGATTAACTTAAGGTCGGGATATCACCAACTAAGGTGAGAGGTGAAGATATACCAAAAATGACATTTTGGACTACATATGGCCACTATGAGTTCTTAGTAATTAATGTCATTTGGTCTGACTAATGCCTAGCAACATTTATGGATCTCATGAATAGAGTCGCTTCAAAGTTACCTAGAGTAATTTGTCATTATCTTCATTATCGACGTCTTGGTATATTCAACAAAAATAAGGTTTATCACATGTACAATTTGAGGGTGGAGTTACAAGTGCTTGAGGATAATCAACTTTGGCATGTATAGCAAATGTGAGTTTTGATGGATGTTAGTGGAGTTTCTTTGTCATATCTTCTCTAGTGAAGGAGTTGAGGTTGACCTAAGAAAAACCGAGGAGGTAAAGAATTGTCCTATATCATTGACTCCAACTGACATTATGAGTTTCTTGGGTGTAGCGGGTTATTATCGGAGGTTTGTGGATTTTTTTTGTCCATTGCATCTCCCTTGACTACATTGACCGAAAAGAGTAAGAAATTTGAGTGGTGGGAGGCATGTGAGAGAAACATCCAAATCATTAAAGATAAGCTTACTTCTACTCTGGAGTTGACTTTACCGGAGGGTACAAAGGGATTTGTTGCATATTTTGATGTATCCCGATAGGGTTTAGGCTGTATGATTGTGCAACATGTGAAAGTGGTAGACTATGATTCAAGACAACTCAAGGTGCATGAGAGAAACTACCCAATTCATGATCTTGAATTAGAAACCTTGGTATTTGCCTTGGAAATATTGAGGCATTACTTGTACAGTGTTCATGTGTTATGTGTATATGAACCACAAGAATCTCCAATATGTGTTTACTCAAAAATAGGTTAATCTCTGACAAAGAAGTTGGTTGGAATTGTTGAAAGATCACGAAATGAGTGTTCTCTATCACCGTACAAGGACAATATGGTTGAGGATGATCCAAGTCTTTATCCATGGGTAGTGTGTCTCATGTAGATGAATCCAAGAAATACATAGTGAAAGATGTTAATAGGTTGACTAGATTGGGTGTGAGGTTAGAAGATTCTCCGAATGGTAGTTTCATGGTTCATCATAACTCCGAGTCATCTTTGGTAGTTGAGGTGAAGTCCAAACTACACCTTGATCAATCATTGTTGGAGTTGAAGGAATCGCTTCTTAGCAAGCTTAATGAGTCATTCTTCTTAGGGGGATGGCGTCTTAGGTATTAAGGAAGATTGTGTGTTCCCAATGTAGATGGTTTGAGGAACCAGATTCATGAGGAAGTCCATGGTCCCGTTACTCCATTCTTCCGGGTTCAACAAAGATGTACCATGATTTTAGGGAAATGTTTTGGTAGAAGGTTTGAGAAAGGACATAGAGGAATATGTTGCTAAGCGTCCAAATTGCAAACAAGTGAAAGCCGAACAACAAAAGCTAGGTGGTTTAATTCAAGAAATACAAGTTCCTACTTGGAAGTGGGAAGACATGAATATGTATTTTGTGGTAGGATTGCCTCGGACACAAAAGCAATATGAATATATATGGGTGATTGTGGATAGGTTGATCAAATTCTCTCATTTTTTCCCATCAAGTCTATTTATTTGGTGAAAGATTATTCAAGGATCTTATAGATGAGATTGTCTGTTTCCATTGTATTATGTTAACCATCATATTGGATCGGGATAAACAATTCACATCTAGGTTTTGGAGGTCTTTCCAAGAATTGTTGGGTACTAAGGTTAAGCTAAGAACCATTTTTCATCCTTAAATAGATGGTCAAGTGGAGCATAATATGTTACCTCTTGAGGATATACTTAGAGCTTGTATTATTAATTTTAATGAAAATTGGGATAAACATTTGCCTTTTGTTGAGTTTTCGTACAATAATAGTTTCCATTTTCATCCATATCCATGGCTCCTCATAAAGCCTTGTATGGTAGTAGTTGTAGGTATCCTCTTTGAGGGTAAGAAGTGGGTGAGTCTTCACTTTTAGGTCCCAACATGATTTATAAGAATTTGGAGAATGTTTATATCATAAAGAACCGGTTAAAAATAGCATATTGTTTGCAAAAGTCTTATGTCGATCATAGGAGAAGGTAATTGGAGTTTGTAGTAGGTCATTAAGAGTATTTAGAAATTTTACCTATGAAAGGGTGGTTAGATTTGGCAAGAAAAAGAATTTGAGTCCTCGTTATGTGGATTCCTATGAAATTATGCAAGCGTTGGTAAGGTTTCCTATGAGTTGAGATCGCCTAGTGAATTGGCTTTGGTTCATCTGTCTTCCATATTTTTATGCTTAAGAATTATATCGGTGATCCAGAGTCTATTCTACATGTGAGGGTCTTGGTGTGAAATATAACCTCTATTATGATGAGGTTCCAGTTCAAATCCTTTATATTCAAGTAAAGAAGTTTAGGAATAAAGACCTGGTTTCCGTAAAAGTGTTATGGAAGAATCACCTAGTTGAGGGTGCAACCTAGTCGCGTTACCCTTATATATTTGATAAATAAGGTTATCTATTCTTACTAATTATGAAAATAATGACTAAAAAATTATGTTTCTTGATTTTTGGTGAAATTCTTCAAAATGTGCATTTTTGGATTTTGTTACAATGAATTACAATGAAGTATGCTAATAATTTGCGATTTTTCTTGCTTGAGTTATCTTGTGCATTTTGATATGGTGAGTCTTTATGAAATGATATGTAGCATGTTGGTAAGTTGAAATTTGACATAATTGACTCATAAATGCTATGTTGAGAACTTGTTATTGTGAGAAAGATATTCTTCGTAATGTAATGTTGAGCCTTGTGTGTGGTAATTGAATTTTTTAATTGAATTATGTAAATAATATGATTGCTGTTTTTAATGTTTAGTTGTTGGTTGGGCTTCTAGTCTTGAGTCAATTTCTTCCTTTCAAAAGATTTTAGTGTCATTCAGGGACGAATGTTCCCAAGAGGGGATAATATAATAGTTCAAAAATCCAAGATGTGTTCTAGATTCTAACATAAGTGTCAAAAGATTTATACACTATTTAAGGTCTATTTTAATGAATATAAGTCATTTAGGAAGTCTAGAAATCAAAACGTCCAAGAATGTCCATGACGTCCGGAAACTACTTAAAGGAGGTACTAGCGTGTATTAGCCAATTTGACTAGATTTTAGGAGTCGAAAAATTATAAAAATTGGTGGAAGGGTGTCTAACATGTGTTTGAGTTATTTCACAGTCCGTCTGGGCATGAGTTCCTAAGGACTAATGCTTTGCAAAATGGCATAAAGATGCCAAGAGACAGTATCCATCAATGGATTGCAGGCAACGATCCGTTTGTCAATCGACGGGACGTAGAAGCCACCATCTATCAAGACTTACCCAATTTCATGGGAATTTGTTTTTGTAAATCTCTAACCAAACCCCGGACGTGCAGCACGGAGGTCGCACTGACAGTCGATAGACCTACGGTCTGTTAATCGGGATCTCGTAGCTCAGGTCTGTGTTCGGCTGTGTTATTTTAATTAATTAATTTAATTATTTAAGAGGTTAGTAAGTTAATTCAGGTTTAAAAGGGTTCAATTAAGTTAATTAAGGACCTCTATATAAAGACTTATCCTAATTAAACAAGACCTAAGCTGATAATTCCCAAACTCAAAATCTCTTCCTTCTCTCTTCTTTCTCACTCTAGTGAAGAACTCCATTGAAGACCACGCTAGTGGAGGGTATAGGGGCCTCAAATAGCCATTTTTGTCAATAAATATTCACCAATTTGTAATTTATGGGATTCCTTTCATCTTTGATACCTCTTTCCTCAAAGGGTTCCATCAAATTGATTTCCAAAGTTGGGTTTTCAAGTGGGCTTCATCCAATCTCTAAAATTATATTATAAATCGATTTTTTATGATTGATTTTGGATAATATGAATATATTAACATGCAATTAAACTCAATTATGATATATCTTGATGGATAGGTCTAGTTTGTAGAAGATGACCCTTACCCATTAACCCTAGGTGATAATCTTGATATGAATTGTGTAATATCGGTTCAATTGACCTAGTTATTTTTTGTATCTCTACTAGATGATTTTATTGTAGCAATCATGAATGAATTAGGGTTAATTATATTCATATGATGCTCGTTCTTGACTAATTGAATTAGATTATGACTTTGATCTATGTCTCTTGTCTTCGGATATGAATTAGTATTGAATTATGATGTAGTGATTCTTTTGCCATGTTATCATGTTTTATTGAATTATGATGATGTTATACCCTAATTGGGTTGAATTAAGGGTTGATGGTAATACATTGTTGATGAATTATTAAAGAGACTTTGTAAGACTTTTGATCCCTCTCCTTTAATTAAAATTATGTTAAATTATGATTAAGTCATAATGTTGTATTGGAGTATGCCTTGTATTAGGATT
The DNA here is from genome assembly GCF_036512215.1 of Solanum lycopersicum. Taxonomy (NCBI): domain Eukaryota; kingdom Viridiplantae; phylum Streptophyta; class Magnoliopsida; order Solanales; family Solanaceae; genus Solanum; species Solanum lycopersicum. The sequence continues at coordinate 42,631,584 of NC_090811.1, read as the reverse complement.
GATAGAATGGTATGATATTTAATTGAAATATCTTGACTATGGTTTGAGGTGTTGGCTAAGATGTAAATGTTATAAGAATGGGGAATAATTTACCAATGTGCCTTATTATGAAGTGATGTGTAAATATGCTAACGTCACTTATATGAATTGTAATTAAAGTATTATACTCATGCAATTCTTATTGAACATTGATGATGATTCTTATAAAAGGGTTAGAACCTATGACCTACACTAAGTTATGATGATTAATAAAAATATTAGATATATTTCAAAAGGGACTCTAGCTTAGCACCGAATGAACTAGTGTGATGAGTGACCCTCCCACATAGGGAAGGTAGGATCACTAATGTACTCTTGGATACAACAATGCATGTAACATAAAGAGCGTCCCAAATATATCTCGTAGTTCTTGAACTATGTTGCCCCCATAGGAATACTAGCTATTGGATCCATGTAGTTGCTATGTTCATGTTTTGGTACTGCCTTGGAAAGCAGTCCGCATTTTTTCGGTGTAGGGTTCTATGATACCGGATTCCACATTAGCTCATGTGCTATATTTCGGTTAGGGAAATATGTTCCAAAAGGTAAAATGAATTAAAAGAATAAAGTCTAACTAAGATGAGCTAAGGGATTTAGCTTAGTCTAGGTAGTGGTATGGGACTCTACCTAAACATTTCACTAGTTAGCCTGTTAAGAAGTCTTAGTAAGATCTTCTTATGTATGAATATGCTTAAAATGGTACATGATATGTATGTGATGAACTTTCTCATTGTTGATATTATATGTTGATTGGTGTCACTTATGAATATGTGTTGGTCTACATTGTTAATGTAAAGATAAATATAAACTCTTAAATGTTATGCTATGTGAAGAAGGAGGTTGGTCATGATTCTTGTTGGGTTACTTGATTCAATAAGGTTACGGGACTTTGGTTGGTCATTGCACTTGTTGACTTGATAGTGTTTCATAGGTAATTGTCTTGCTTTTATTATATTATAATGAACTCTTATCCATATTGTGGTTATTTATGACTTGATGATATAGTTACTTGACAATGTATTCAATTATATAACATGCATGTTCACTTGACTAGTTTTGTGTTGTCTTGTGATGTAAATGCCAATGACTTCATGCATATACCTAAGTTATTTGGTATAATTTTGTTGAATGTGCATAAATGTTTTCAAAATAAATTGAATACTTAACGAAATGTCCCTTTTAGCATGTTTTCATGATATTTGTACACATGGTCTCATACTTATTACAAATGGTGTACTAACCCCAGTTTTCTCCCTTTTCCCAAACATTTTAGGTTTAGCTCATTGAAGGACTTTTGTAGACGACTTTGAAGAAGACTTGGAAGTCTTGATCATCCAAGTGGGGTAGGTCCTAACTTACCTAGGGCGATACCAATATCAAGCCTATGATATTGTTTATGTTCAAGACTCTTATGTTCTTTCATTTTTATTTGGAAATTAAACGTTTTATGACCTAGATGTGCTCTTGTTTCATTGATATATTGGTGAGGCCCAATTTGACATACTATTATTAGAGTCTTATGAGATAAGACGACTTTTTGAGACTATGTTATATTCTGTATATATTATGTGCAATAAAAGTAGAAGACTAAGTAATCTTTCTATATGAATGGTCGATATACACTATATATATATATATATATATATATATATATATATATATATATTATACATGTGTGTGTGTATGTAGAGGTCTATGTAAACCTCAATTTTGAAGAAGTAAAAAGATTTAAGTTTCTGCTAAATTTGACCTATGAATGTAACGATGTAAGATAAGAGACTACTCTTTGTCCTCAAAGAGGACGGTGACATCGATTATATTTAGGGGTATTCCCTGAAGTGACATCTCCACTAGCTCGCAGGGTGTAGTCTCAAGATCAGTCCCCCGCATTCCAGAATATTGTTTACACCTACCCACAAACTATCCACAACTTCCTAAACAATAGTCAAGTCAATAGTAGGGGTTATGCATGCAAGGACACATAACTCAAAGGAGTAAAGGCGCTGGTGAACCGCCTGTATATTTTTCTTAGTCTGTTGGGCCACCTTCTTCTCAATCCGATCCTCAGCCTCGGCAGTGGACTTTTCCATTCAAGGTTGTATGTGGTGCAACAATGTGGCCGTTTGGGTCTCTAACTTCTGAACCAGCGCTTAAGGGACCAAGGCTGCAGATAGGGGAGTGGACCAGGAGGAAGTAGATGCTTACTAGGGGCATGGTGGAGTTAGTCGGGGTGGTATTAACGGGCTCTAAAGTAGCAGGATCAGGCCCTTGGGATAACTCCACTATGTCTGCCAAATTCTCACTCAATGGTTGCAACTAAACTCTAGGCCCTATCCTCTGTGCCACTACATTGGCTTCCTTCCTGATGAGACCTATATCAACCGTCCCAACCGGAGTGTGGAGTATATCACAGTACAAAATGGGAACTCTAGCATTCCTGCATAAATAAAAAATAAGACAAGCGAATGGGTAAGTAGTAGAGGTCTTGAATGCCCTCTAATGTATCACAATGATCAACAACTTTGCCAAGTCGATCTCTAAACTTGTTAGAAGGGCAACTACCAATACCGCCCTATCCCATGTAAGAATATTAGCGGCACTCGTCGATAATTGGCTGTTGAAAACTAACAATCAGAATAACTTGGCTGTGAAAGTGAGGTTGGTCTTCTTGATCAACCCTTTGGGGTCTATCACCCAGTCTGCTCCCTAATCATCGATCGATAAATATTGGGTAAGCCATCTCCTAAAGGTTTCTCTCTGCTCCATGGTCCTCTGTAACTGGCCATTTTTTCCATCTCCCACCTGTAGTCGAACTTTGGAGTCACATGAGCGCGTTGTGTGTCAGTGGTAGGGATGTATAGAAAACAGCAAATGGTGGCTGCATAAAGATCAATCTGACAGCCTCAAACTAGTACCTCGGTGAGTGTGTCCAGTTTTGCAGGTCTTGCCTTCCTATCAAAAGATCCTCTGAGAGTTGTCACATAGGAGGCGTCCAACTCTAGGACGACCTCCTCATTGTACGAACCAAAACTCATATCTATCCGTTCTAGCTTGTATCGTGTAAATAACATAAGCACATAGGGATTGTGTTAAAACTCCCAATAAGAACCCTATGCTAGACAGTCACCAACCGGGTCATCACGCTCTTCTCATTCAACATTATGGCATATCTATATATATGATACAAACCATTTACACACCACCGGTTAGACTCCTCAGCAACCGGTGCGGGAACATTTGCCTGGGGTGCTAGGGTAGACACCGAGCTAGTAGCCTCATCAAACTAGGCTTGACGGGCAAGTCCCTCCAATCGAGTGTCTTCTTCAGATACAAAACCAAGACAGTGGTCTTATTCAATCACGATGTGTGGGCCAAACCTGATGCAAAAGCAGATTCGGAGCTAAACGCTTCTTCAGAACAAGAGGCAGACCCATACGGTGTGTCAATCAGTGTGCGATCCTCATCAGATTGGGAGGAAGTGACTACGCTGGTAACCACCTTCTGGGATGTAGCTCGAGAAGCTGGTGTAGTGGGCATGGAACCCGCATGAACATACTTGGATCTTGTTCATTGTGAAAAGTAGCAATCATCGGACGAGATAGGGTTACGAACATGAACTTGCCCGGTGTGTAGATGCTATCCTCTTTTGTGCAATTTGTACATGTAGAACAGGTATTAAGAGGCTCAATTTAACACTACTACACACTCGAAATAGGTAGAGAAATGAAAAAAAAGAAAATTTCACAATACAGTGCACATCTATAATTTTAGGACGACAGACACTATCGATGATTCGTTGATGAATGGACGGTCCATCAATAGGGATTGTCTTCCGACATTTAGAATTTATTCATCTTAGTAGAATTTTCAGACCTCTCATATGGAAACGACGGATGTGTATAATGCCCCTTCCATCAATTGATGGACCGTAGTCTACTTCTGCCCTCTAACACTCATATGCAAAATGGTTTATCAATCAATCGATAGACCGTAGTCCACTTCCTTCATTTCAAATTTAAATAAATTAAGGGTGACCCAATTGACAAACCGCATCGATTGTCTATCGATCCATTGAAAGGGTCTCGTTCTATTGGCCTGAGACAGATTTTAGGCCATTCTTTTACTCTCCACTGTTGAACATTTTAAAACGATCTCAAGTTTAGACAATACAATGTAACAATCGAGAGACCATTTCTTCATTCCTAGAACTTTGATTTCAAATTTATGGCCTTCTAAATTAAAGAATGTACGAAACCCTAAGTCGGATTTGGAAGACACAACACTGATCACTATATTTTCAGAAGATTACAAAACCATACAACAACTTTTTATCATTCCAAGGGGAATATTATATTAATATTAGCATGTAATGTTTGTTAAATTTAGCCCGTCAGTCAATACCCTTATTCAAAATCAGTTTATGAACGAGTATTCATAGTATATAGGAAATTAAAGTTCGTACTGGGGTGGTTGTGAGAGGGACTCCTATAACAACCTACGTACTCCATTTGAACTCTGACCGAAGAAAAATAGAGATGGAAGAGATTTTGGGAAGAGAGAGTTTTTGGGAATTTTTGGGAATCTGATGGAGTTTGGAGAAATCTTATGGTTATGGAAGGTGAATGTATGGTGTTTAGGAGAAACGAAGGAAGTCAATGAACAAAATTTGTTGGGGGGAGGGGTAATTTGAAAATATTTGGGAGGCTAATGAACCATTATGTCCTTTTATATTACCTGCTAGGTCGAGTCAGGTCGCTGGTAATTTGGACCTACGACACCCCATCGACGGACCGTAAGTCAGTCAACGATCCATAGACTTTGACATTTGATCGCATTAAGACTTGGAAAATTTATGAGACATACCTAGGATTTATGGACACCATTGACGGTCCGTCAATTGAATGATGGCCTGTCGATGGGGTCTGTAGACCTGTGCACTAGACCGTTTTCTGCATATTTTTAGTTTTGGTCCATGCACATGTAGCATCCATAAAGTTATTATTCATATATTTATCTCGACACTTTTGAGACACGAACTCTATACTAATATCTACCCAACACTAGTGGATAAGTGAGAAGGAAATAAAACTAAAAACAAAACAAAACGGGAAGAGTACGACTAATCCTACAAAGAACATAAAAATGTATCTTTGGGTACAGGATATACCTTGGGTTGCTTCCAAAGAAATTCTTTAAAGTCGCGCAATAACGCAGGCTCCTTGATCACTCAGAATTCATCAAGGTAATAGTCCTCAACCACTTCATGTATGCTATCGGCATGCCCCATATAGATCTTAATTCTTTGCCCGTATACTGTAAACTTTGCACCCTCTTTATTTTCCAACTCAACCTCTCCATGTGACAACACTTTATTGATGAGGAATGGCCCTGTCCACTTGGAAATGAGTTTTCCCAGAACAAAACTGTAGCCTAAAATTAAATAGAAGCACCAAATCACCTACCGTAAATTCTCGCTTTTGAATCCTTTGATCGGGGTAATTTTTTATCTTCTGTTTGTAGATGGGTGAACTATCATAGGCTTTAAGGAGAAACTCATAGATCTCATCCAATCCATTTAGTCGTTGGTCTACTACTTCATTCCAATCCATCTTTTGTTTTTTCATTGCCCATATTTCTTTGTATTGTAACTCGACCCGCAAGTTACAAGCCTTCCCATATACAAGTTGGTATAGAGATATACCAATGGGAGTTTTGTATGCAGTCGGGTAGGCTTAAAGAGCATCATCAAGCCTACTTAACTAATATATTTTATTAGCTTTCACAATTTTTACTAGAATCTGCTTGATCCCTCAATTAGAAACCTAAACTCGCCCGCAAATTTGTGGGTGGTAAGGAGTGGCAAAATTATGATGAACCCCATATTTCTTCACTAGGTATTTGAACAACTAATTACAAAAGTTATAGACACTATGAAAACTAATAATGTCCCTAGGTGTGCCAAATCTGGAGAAAGATAGTTTTTCAAAAATGTGGCAACACTCTTTTTTTCATTGTAAGGTTGCGATATAGCTTCAACTCATTTAGAGACATAGTAAAATTCCACAAGCGGGCATATAAAATCAATGCCCCATATAACAAATAACACAATTACCAGAATAGGGTTTAACGGGAGCTCTTGCCTTGTCAAAATTCCTCTATCTCACTGTCACCAATCACATGATTTGGCGAACTCATGAGCATCTTGGTGAATGGTTTGACAATAGTACCAACACTGTGAAACTTATGCGCAGTCCAGATACCACTACGGTGTCCTCCCACAGGCAAGGAGTGTCATGCCTCCAAAACTCTTAACATCTCAATTTCTAGTACTCAACAACAATTATCCCATCTGCACAACTCCGGTATAAATAATTCTAATCCCAAAAGAACTTTTTCACATTATACATGAACTTCTTCCTCTAATGGAAAGACAAGTCAGAAGGAACTATATCGCAAGTCAAATAATTCGCACAATCTGTGAACAATGGGATAAAATCTTGAGAAGCAGCTAATACATGTGCATCAGTGAATGCATTATCAATTTCAGCCTTTTCTCCCACTTCATGAATATCTTCTTCCTCCAATCTAGACAAGTGAGAGGCAACTTGAGTCTCAGTCCCCTTTCTATCTTTTACCTCAAAATCAAAGTCTTGAAGTAATAGCACACATCTAATCAATCATGACTTTGCATCCTTATTCTCCATCAAATACCTCAAAGCGGAGTAGTTTGTATGTACTATGACCCTTGTACCGAGAAAATAAGAGCAAAATTTTTCAAAACCAAACACCACTGCAAGAAACTCTTGCTCAGTTAGAGTGTAGTTCTTTTGAGATACATTCAAGGCATTACTGTCATAGTAAATAGGGTGAATGATTTTATCCCTTCATTGAACAATACCAGACGAAGATCAAACCCATTTGCATCACACATCACCTTAAACAGTTTACTCCATTCAGGGAAAATAATAATAGGTACAGACAACAACTTCTCCTTTAATTCTTCAAACCCTTTTAGACAAGATTCATCGAAATAGAACTTATGTTCCTTCTCGACTAGTTTGAACAAAAGATGTGCAATTTATTTAAAATCCTTGATAAACCTCGAGTGAAAACCCGCATGTCCAAGAACACTTCTCACACCTTTTACAGAGATAGGTTGGGGAAGCCTTTCTATAACTTGGAATTTAGATTGATCAACCTCTATCCTTTTTTCTGACATGCGATAGACCAATACTATACCTTCTTTCACCATAAAGTGACATATTTCCCAATTAAGCACAAGATGTAATCTTCACATCTTTTTAGTAACTACGCCAAATAAATAAAACATCGATCACATGAGTCGCCATCTACCGATAAATCATCCATGAACACCTCAATTGCGTCCTCCACCATATCAGAGAATATCGACATTATCCATTGTTGCAACGTGGCGGGTGCATTTATAACCCAAACGGTATACTTTTGAATGTGAATGTCCCATAAGGGAAAGTAAAAGTTTTTTTATCTTGATCCTCAAGGGTAATGTAGATTTTATTGCAACCCGAATAACCACCATGAAAACAATACAACCATTTTTATGAGTCTAACTAACATCTGATCCATAATGGGCATGGAAAAATGGTCCTTCTCATTGTACTTATTAGATTTTCCATATTCTATAAAAACTCTTATATAGTCACTAGCCGCATCGGAACAAGCTCGTTCCTCTTATTAGGCACCACTGTCATCCCACTCTTTTTACGCACAAAGTGGACAGACATACCCAAATACTATTTGCAATAGGATATATGACTCTGGCATCCAACCACTTGATGATCTCCTTTTTCACTACATCTTGCATAGGTTGATTAAACCTTCTTTGGTTATCAAAACTCGTTGAATGATCAGGCATGAGTTTGATTTTGTGTGAATAAATATCGGGGGGAATCCCAATGATGTCCTTAATAGTTCAACTAATGGGTCATTTTAACCTCTTCAAAACCTCAACAAAACATTCTACTTATTTCCCAATCAAATCATCTGCAATTATCATCGCCAAAGTACCATATCTACCTGAGAACAGATACCTGATATCAGGTAGTAGAGCTTTAAGCTCTAATTTTTGAGACTCCTCAATAGATGGTTTCGCGGGTGGAGACTCGCGATACTTCATATCTAACTATAATTTCTTTGGTATTAGACAACATTCATTTCGGTCAAGTGCAGCCACTAAAGACCCATACTCTTAAAATTCTATTACTCTAAAAATTCATGATCAGTGCCGCTAGTGCCTTGACGCATAGTCGCTATTCAATTTGTACCTCAGATATACTCTCAACTCAATAGGATATAGCATATATACTTTGGAGCTCACCACTCTGCTTCATGGACCTAGAGATGTTGAAAGTTGCTTCTTCATTGTTCAACCTAAACATCATCTGCCCATTTTCCATATCCACCAATGCATGCCCGGTGGTAAAGGGATGGCCTCTCTAAAATAATGGGAACCTTAAAATCAACCTCACGGACAACAATCAGAAAATCATCTTGAAATATTAGTGATTCCACTTTCACAAGCATATAATGTAATATACCAATAGGCCTCTTCAGGGTTTGATCGTCCATTAGCAACCGGATCGTAGTAGGCATAGAGTCACCCAAGCCCAACTTCTTATAGATGGAAAGAGGCATAAGATTCATGGTTGCACCAAGATCACATAGTTCTTTATAAAAATGTAGCAACCCGATTGTACATAGAATGATGAAAGCGTTCGGATTTTCCTTTTTTGCACAAGATACCTTGTAGCAATAGCGCTACAATGTTTCATTCTGTCATCATCCTCAAACCTCACCAGTCTCCTTTTTGTCACCATATCCTTCATAAACTTTGCATAACTGGGCATTTGTTCCATAGATTCTATCAAACGGACATTGATATAAAGTTGCTTTAACATAGTGATAAATTATCAGTATTTTCCATCCTCAGTCTTTTTCACCAATCCCTGAGGGAATTGTGGTGGAGGTCTAGCAATGGGGATTCTGATACAGCTCTACTTTTATCGCCATGTTGTCCACCAACTCTCCACTATTCTCTTCAACTTCTTTGTCATTTCTCATAATTTCATCTACCACACACGGCTTAGGTGGATTCAATGGTTTGCTTACGCCCTCGAGTAGTGATCTTCATGCAATGCCCATCATTTTTAGGATTTTGAATGGTATTTCAAGGATGAGTTCCATGTTGGTGCGGATTCACAAAAGTAGGCAATTGATCCATCTGTAGCTCAAGATGCTTGATCAAAATTCCATGTGTATCCACCTTTTCAGAAATATTATCTAAATCACCTCTCATGTCCTTGTCATGCTCATCACTAGTATCAAATCTCCTCATCATATTTTGTAACATATCTTCAACTCGTGCTATATTACCTCCACTATCCCTAGGAGTAACTTCTTGATTTTGTGGGGGATTATAGGCCCGCTCTTATCATTCCTCTTATCATAGTTACTCTTGTTGAAGTTGTTGTCGTTGATATAGTCCCCATCTTGTACTTTTTCATTCTGTTAATTTTAGTTACCATAGTTCCAACATTGATATCCTTAAACTTGGTGTTAATTGTCATGATTGGAGCCTTGGGCATTTTGTTTGAAAACCCCGCGTCTGCTCATTCACTACATAAAAATATTCTTTATAATAATATTCATCTAACGGCGATGGTGGTTTAGTCAAGTAGTTCACCATATTTATTTTTTTTGCACCCCTGCTCACATGTTCCAAAACTAACCCTAGATCAGTTCTTATCTTTGACACCTCTTCATGCATCTCTTTTGTTGTTGGGTTGTTTGCATCTTTTACTACGAAGGTGTTTCTTCCAATGTCTGACTTTCTAATGCCCCAAGCATTGTTGTTACGAGATATATTCTCCAACTTTTCTATGATATCTACACTTGTTCACTCACCATAGGAACTCCCCACAATAGTGTCGAGTATTGATTTATTGATATCATCTTGATCCCGATGGAAATACTCCTTCAATGATTCATCATTAATGCGGTAGTTTGGGATGCCTCTCATAAATGCAGTGCATCCTTCCTAAGAGCTACTCACTGACTCCCAAATAATAGAGACACAAAATTGTTCACTTTATCTTTGTGGTTGAGCTTCTTGGACGCTGGTAATATCTTGCTAATAATGCATCTCTCAACTGATCACAAGTATAAATGGATTTGTAGGGAAGCTCAGTAAACCATATGGTCATTTTGAAATTCCATTGGACTAGACTGGAGTAAAGTATTATAGGAATCAGCTGTTTATTCGAATATGAAATCCAATCTTGGAAATACAGCATCCCAACCTAGCCCGAAATTCGTACTTCATTCATCACAGTGTCCGACATTCATTCGTGAAGGTACTCCTAATTGGTTAAAGACCATATCAAGGACTTTTTGAAATCCGATCGGTGTAAACATGATATAAATTTATCTTTGTCCTTTCTTAAGAGACTCCGTACACTCCTTGTCCTGCGAAAGGGGGCATTGGAATGTTCTTAGCTCCTTAATATTTAGACAACAAAAAGAAAAACGGAAAAAATGCTCCCAGAAATTGGAACCGGAAATACGATAAAAGAATCGCATCTCCAGTTAGAGATAAAGGAAACACTCTAAACCCAATGACATTCATATCTAAGTCTATCCTACCCATACAACTCTTACACACAAACCTTAGTTTTGCTATATGAGTATAAGAATCCTTTGATGGCATTCCCAAGAATAAACTCCTCACTGTAAGATCTGCATAATGTTTCTCGTCACCACAAATGTGTGCCCAAGTGGAAAAGGAGGTAGGACAAGATGTTCATCGTACTAAACAATATAAATGTTTGACCTATAGTAATCCTGAAGTCTTGGTGTTGAGGGGTGCAACCTCAAAGCGTTCTCCAAATCAAGTTGAACCTAATTATGTGCTTCAACAGGTAGTAGAGGTTGACAAATTGCATCATAACCTTGATATTCAAGGTTCCATTGAATTTCCATTCTTCGCATTGTATTGCTAATTTAAGAATCAAATGGAGTAAGTAGTTCTCCTAGGTTATGTGTACTTGTGATATACTAATGCTAAACCTGTAAGAGATAAAAACAAAAATAAAATATTAAATCATGAAATTGTTAACTAAATATCAATATCGTATTTAAAGTTAGTCTAAAAGTCATTTTCCCCAGCGGCGGTGCAAAAATTTGATATGCTCAAATTAAACTTCCTTAAAGAAGTATATGTGGTTTTATCAAGTACAAAACCGAACTAGTAGGTTGGGTTCGATCCCTTAAGGAAAATGGTTTAGACTTAAATTTAATGTACAATTGTTTCTATTTAGCAAAAATCTTTTCGAAAACAATTAATTAAACGGGGTTGTGAAACAAGTTTCTTTACTACTTCTACTTAAACAAGTAAGCACAAGTAAAGATTTAGTTTTTATGATGTTTGAGATAAACTAGGGTGCATGTGTTCCACATAGGTTCATATCTCTGTATTCCTAGTAATAACAATCCTTTCCTAGTGTTTTGCATACAAAATGATAAGTCAGGTATCTCCAAATTATTGGTTTGGAATCTAGAGAATTTCACCCCGTACCTTCGTCCGGCTACGTGTTTGTAAGCTACTAACCCTTACATTTACTTCATATTAAGTATCATAATCGATGTATGACTCAGTTATTACTTTTGACCAATAGATACTAGCCTATTAGATAGTTTCCCACTCAATATATGTTGATAATTCTATTCTTATTAACTACCTCATGTGTCCGGTAAGTAGTAACAAGGTGACTTCTAACGTTGGCCACCGCTAAGAATAATGCTAAATGAAAGAATTATTAATATATGCAAGAACCTATTTGGAAATTGTTATTTAGCTAGATCTACTTAATTAATCCTCCATGGGTCCACAACCCTACTTGTGGACTTAGTTACCCATGCAAGCAAGAACACAATTTATGGATCATAAGAAATAAATCATAAACTTACTTTAATAATTCGAAGAAAAAACCAAAAAATCAACTTCAAATTGCAAGATAATACTTGAAACCAAATCCAAAAATTGAATTATTGCAAAACTTTGCAAAACCCAATCCCCAAACAAAATAAGACAATAATAACAATGTTTAACCTCAAAAATAAGGTTTTAGATCCCTAATTATATAAAATATTATCCTAAATTAAACGGAATTAAAATAAGGAAAGTTGTCGATAATTGCGGCTATAATCAAAAAACCTAGATACAGACAATCGATTGAATGACGGTCCATCGACTGCTTTCGTCAGCCCAAACATAGAATATTTTTTTGTCCTTTGGATGGATTCATCTCTGAGTTAATCACCAGACCAGCAGCACAGTCCATCGATGCACCTACGTTCCTTCGATGCCCTCCATTGCTCTATTCTTAGAATTTCTCCAACATTTGGGTACTAGGAATATCTATGATCTAATCAATGATTCAACAGAATGGTCCATTGATCAATTGACTGACTTTTGATCCTCTTCGTAGACCCATACTTGGTAAGATTTCCCTGAGTTTTCTTCATTAGTCTTAACTACAATCAACTGTCACCACCTAGGGACCGTTGAGTAAACGAAGGGCCATTGATGGCCTTTATAGGTCGCCTCTGCACTATTCTCCAGATGCCTTCTATGTTTTAGTTCTAGATATCTTCCTGTAAAATAAATATAAAAACGTGTTAAAACTACTACAAAAAGGCTCTAGACACACATAACTCATAAGGCAAAAGCATTGAAAGCACTGTAAACCACGATATGTCATTATGGTTTCTAGTAGCACTATCCTCGTTCCATAACTACGTGACCCCATGGGTCTTAGATTATTGGATCCATTTAGATAGCTATATATATGTTTGTGCTAATTTTGAAAGTGGTGCCCCCTATTTTTTGTGTGGAGGTAGAAAACCGGATTCCATGTAGCTTACATTGTCTATGTCAATTATAAAAAAAGTCTCCCAAAAGGTAATAAAATGAACTAAGTTAAAAAGGTGAGCTCAGGTCATGAATTTTTGAAGAGTTACTTAGCGTAGGTACGAATATGTACCCTACTTATGCATTGCACAAGTGTTTTTCTAGGGAGGCTATTATTAGGTTCTTTCATATAATAAGAACTATGTTCATGCACATTGATATTAATGCATGTTAAAGTTGAATTTATTTATGCCAAGACGTAAATTTATGATTAGGCATGTGAATTACAGTTATGACTTTTTAATGGGTTTGCGAAGTATATGTGGGGGTATGGGACTCTGTGTGTACATAACACAAGTGAGCTTGTGAAGGGGTTGTGAGGGTGGTTTGCCTATGATATGAATTAAATCGGTAATGACTAATATGTAAAGAACAAATGAGCTACTATAGGACTATTAATGAAGTATGTTAGTCTTGTGTCTAATGTTTAGTGAAGATGTTGTGACTTGGTGAATATGATGTGTCTAGTCTAGGGTTGCTTCGTAGGAACACTTAGTGTCAGTAGTATTAGGAGATGCTACATAAATATTGCATTTGTGTGAGTTGGGGTTTCCAAAGGTGATGGTTCCTATGTGAAGATTATATATTAGGATGTGCTAACGACTTAATGAATATATGTGGTTGGACTAATGAATGCTAAATCGAAGTTCACCTTTGTGTAACCTTAAGGTGATACATTGCTGTATTTATTACTTAAGGTTTTCTTGAGGAAAGGAGTTAAGATAAAGAGGAAGTAATATATGGTGTGTATTGATGTTGCCACAAATGTGATAAATGACTTTATGTGTTATTATGAATGGTTTCCATGTGTAGGATTATGTATGTGGTCTATGTTGTGCCTATCGCATAAACGTTTATGAAGTTTCTAAAAATAACATGATGCATGTTTTCCAACTAAATGTCCTCTTTTAAAGTATCTTTTTGCATGGTCATCATACTTAGTGCGTATTTTCACTAGCACCATTCTTCGTTACCTTTTTACATAAAGTGTAGGTTGATGTGACTTAAGGATCTTTCCTAGAATGAAGTGCTTGGATAGCTATACCAAATTTTGAGTGTGCACTTAATGATTTAAGGATTCTGATATTACAAGTTTATTTTAATTCATGTAATAGGTAGATAATAGTTTCTTTTGAATTGTAAGGGTCGTGCCTAAGATTCGCTAAAGATGCTTAGTCTTTCTCTTGCCTATTGAACTTTTAAATGGATGACTTTTTAGTCTCGTGTTTTCCAATAAATTTTAAAAATTTTGCACTATTTAATATTTATGTGATGAGAGTATTCTAAGGGTTTGTATAGGACCTCTGAGAGATCGAATACGTCGTGTTCTTACTAAGGGGTGCTCCCGGGTCGTTGCAATATTTCAGTTGCTTTTAAATTGCTTTATACTGAAATGAGTCAATTATTTTGAGTTCTGTTATTCATAAGTTGAGTAGAGTCAAGGTACGCATTCCTTCTTACTCTTTTCAAGCTTAAGTTGTTTTAGCATTCCAACTCGCATACTCGTACATTCCGTGTACTATCGCCAGTTTGCCTATATCGTATCATGATGCAGAGGCAGGTGACGAGGATCCGTATCTGGCGCTCTGTTGATCTAGTTGAGCATTCAAGAGTCAGTTGGTGAGCCTCCTTGCATTCCGGAGGACTCCTTTTATTGTTTTTTCAGTATTTTCTTTATTAGTTTATTGTGGGGTCTGTCCCAACATCCATCTCAATTTTAGAATACTTCATAGATAGACAATCAAATGTTAGTCTTTTAGTCTTCCCATTTCTTTTTCTATTTGTAAAGACTTGGTACACCATATATAAAGTACTTTTATGCCACATCTATATAAAGTACACCATATAGTCTTAATAAGGGTGTCCTTATATTAAACAATCTAAACGGAATAGAACAATATCGGAAAAGCCCTTACACAAATGTATAAATTCCACTTAGGTCTTACAACAATATCTTGAAACAACAAGAATGAAAAGATTATCTCAAGACTATAACAATTCAACATAGTTATAGTGACAGAAAAGGCATCATCCTCGAAACTTGAGGACATACCCACACTTGGACAAATTATGCAAGCCTTCCTTCAAAAGTGGTCAAAAACATTTCAACGACCGAAAAATAAAATGTTGGGGAAAAGTGATAAAAAGAGATTAGCATATCATTTGTACTAAGTTTGGGAACGTATGCACACACAACATCTAAATCACGCTAAAAAGTGATATTTATATAAAAAAAATGCCAAGTTACTCTTAAAAGGCTTATGGACATACCAAGAACACATATAAGATAATAGTAATATATTTATTAATATACATGAATCTTCAACACAAGAACAACCTACTCAAGTTAAGCCAAGTTAACATGTTCATAGCATATTAGAATTTATAGCCAATACAACTCTAGGATCATGTCATAACCACAAGAATATTCATGAGTTCATAACATTAAAAAATAAGTAAAACCCTTAAACATAACCTCACTCAATCAAACAAACTAGCCTGAATGTCATGAATATTGTCCAACTTCACATACCTTATCATTATAAATACTCATCCTCACATTTAGAAATATAGACCGTTAACATGAAGAATCAACATAAGCATAACATTTGTCTCATATGATCATACCCATAAGAATCACTTCCTACGATTTCCCTCAAGGCCAACTAGTGCAATGTATAGGTAGAGTCACATACCACTACCTACACTAATTCAAACCCCTTAAGTTCTCCTAGTTAGAGTTCACTTTATTACTTCATTTTACTTTTGGGAATATCTTTCCTTAACCGACATTGACCACATGAGGTAATGTGGAATCCGGTTTCATGGAACCCTACACCGAAAGAAGGTGGACTACTTGCCAAAGTAGTACCAATACATGAACATAGCATCTAGGTGGATCGACTAGCTAGTATTCCTATGGGGGACACATATTTAAGGAACTAGGAGATGTGTCTTCGACCCTTTTATGCTACAAGCATTATAGTCTCCAATTTCATGAGTACAATTGTGAACAACCCTTTCCCTATTTGGGAAGGGACACTCCTCACTACTAGTTTCGTTGCTAAGCTAGAGTCCCTTTTGAAATTTCTTTCTTTAACAATCATAACTTAGTTTAGGTCATAGGAGAGTAGATCCTTATATTGTAATAGACATTATCTCAATAGGAAATGCATGAGATCGCCTTTGAATACAACCCTACACATTTGACATTAGCACATTAGCATCATCATACTATAACAAGGCACATAGGTACTTCATAACAAACTATATATTAATTCAACTTAAGCATAATGTCAATCATATAATGAAGACATATTAATTTCATCATCATACAAAACGTACTTAATCAAATCATAGGATAACTTCAATTGAACTTCATCACCAAGTACAAGTCATAATAATTGAAGTAAAAGGTTTCGGATATCAAGATTTACCGAATCTGCTTCAAAAGTCATTATCTTGGTCTTACAATCAAATAACCAATCTAATACAGTAATAGATGTAATAACATCATTCAGTAATAACAAACACAATAATGAAGTCAATTGCATCACTACCACTCAATTCAACACTAATTCATAACTGAGGATTAAGGTCTTAGGTCAATTTTATGATATATTCCACAAACTAGGTTAACCCATCAAGAACAGGGTTAATTGAATAATAACGCATCTAATATAATAATAATACTCAAAATAAATCGTAGACAGTACATTTAGAAGATCAAATTCGTATTAGAAAGAAACACCTGTAAAATCATCTTTTTTCAAAATCAATTTTGAAGAACCCTTTGGGAAAAGGAATCCCAAAGGTGAAGAGCTCCCATACCTTGTTAATTGTTGAAGATTTATAGAGAAAAGCACCTTTCTTTCTTCCCTAATTACCTTTACCTATTCCTTCAATGGAGTTCTTCTCTTTGTGATAGACAAAGTTGAGAGCAGGAAGATCAATTTGGGTTTGGGAAATGGGAGGTGATAAGTTAGGTTTTAGACATAGGGTAGGTTATGTAGTTAATTAACTAATCTTATTAACCATACCCTAATTACTAATTAACCCCCTAACTAATGAACTTAATTAAATGACCCTAACTAAACTTCACAGGAAATTTATAGGCCTGACCTACGAGACCTCGACCTACGGGCCATAGGTCAATCGACGACCACGACCCCCACCGTCATGTGCAACCGTAGATTTGGTGATAGAGTTGTGTTTTGGCAATTTTTTTAAACTGGATAAGTGTTTATCGATGGAGGAATCGATGCCCTTTCATTTAACCTACTCCTCGTCGCCTGCAGGTCGTAGGTACACATAGTCTACACTGCCTTATTTGGCAGCTTTGGGTCAAATGCATGAGTCCTCTCCAAGGACCCTAAGGGCGATCCTTGGGGATTTGTACCAAGACGTTTTAACCTTAACTCTACTTTAATGTGTGTTAGACACCATTTTACCATATTTCATTAAATTTCTACTCCTAAAACCTCTGAAATAGGGTGGGGCACAGTAGTACCTTTTGCACTAGTCTCTGGATGTAGTGAACGTTCCTTGACGTTTTTGCTTTAAAACTTCCTAAATGAATTTTATAAATTATTATTGAACTTAAAACAGTTTTATAAACCTTAGACACCCATGTGATGCTCTAGATTAGGTTTTGGACTGTCTAAGTGTTACATTATCACACCCCCCCCCCACTAAGGAACTTTCGTCCCGAAATAACGCTAAATTCTTTTGAATGGACTTTATTATAGAATCCAAACACACAACATACAAAATTAATATGAGTTACAACTCAAATCAACATAACAACACGACATTTATACAAAGTACTCAAAACATCAATTTTACAACTCAAGGGAGCTCAAAACCATAACATGAAGAATTACCTTGTCAACAACAACTTGAGCTCAGCACAACATATAAAGTCACTTATTCTAAAAATTCTTTCAAAACATATAAACATGCTCAATATCATTTCATATAGGCAACACCATGCCAAATACATATATGAGTGCAAAAATTGAGCAAAAGAGCATTTTTCACATGAAACTCATCTTAGCAAAAATTGTTATCATAAATATGCATAACTTTGTAAGACAAGTCAATTTCAATTTATTCATTATTTTCATTACTAGTAGGAACAACTAACCTTATTCAACAAAGAGATTAGGGTAATGGGACATCATGTTGGCCTCGACCTCCCTAGGTGGTTCTTCCACCACCTTTTTGTTCCTTAACCTCTTCACTTGTTTATCAATGATTTCAACTGGAAGCTACACCTAAACCATCAATATAATGAATGTACTCGGGATCACCGATGCAATTCTTAAGCAAAGATACATGGAATACCAGATGAACCGAAGCAAATTGACTAGGCAATATCAACTCTTATGAAACCTTGCCTACCTGTTGCAAAATTTCATAGGGACCCATATAACAAGGACTCGACTTTTCTTTCTTGCCAAATATCACTACTCCTTTAATGGGTGAAATTTTTAGATACACCTTATCATCCGATTTAATTTCTAACTCCCTTCTCCTATGGTCGGCATAAGAATATATAGCTACCACTTCAAACCATCCAATTGGAGACTACATCTCCTACCGTAGGAGGCCTCAAAAAGAGCTATATATATAGCTGAAAGGTAACTATTGTTATAAGAGAACTCGACTAAAGGGAAATATTTATCCTAATTTCCCTTGAAAATAATTATACAAGCTTAAAGGGAAATATTTATCCTAATTTCCTTTGAAAACAATTACACAAGCTCTAAGCATATCCTTACAGGTTTGAATATTAAGCTCCTCTTGACCATTCATTTTGGGATGAAAATCGGTGCTTCACTTCATCTTTATGCCAAACCTTTTTGGAATGAACTTCAAAACTCAGATGTGTATTCTGCACCCCTATCTGATATAATGGATAACTGAATAACATGGCAATACTGTAAGACCCCCAAAATGATTTAGTGTGTCTAGAGCCTCACTTGTGCCAATAAGCTTTTTGAAATTTTTATGTTTTTTAAATTATGATAGGTGATTTGAAGTCATTTGAAAGTCAAACATCAACAGATGACCAAGACGTTCGACGACTAGTAACCAAAGGGGCCTTATGTATTTTTTATGAGCTTTTATGTGTATATTTTTCTTATGAAGTCCTTATATAAATAATAATGATATTTATAGTAAGTATTTTTAGTTTCATAATGTTTAGATTTCAAACGTCCAAGACGTTCGAAAGTTAGCCCTTGAGATATGCATGTGTGTGTCTTGAGTGTGCTTAGCCTTTTTGAAGGTGTTGCATGTAATTTTTTTGGGTGAAACTTGTATGGAAGGTCCTTACATGTTAAGATGTATATTAACATTTGAAATTTCCAGGTACAACTCCCAAGGGCCACGCAAGAGGCCCTTAAGGAGGACTCAAAGGTTGTTGAGATAATGCCTTGGCAGTGTCAATCGATGAAGGAAAACGACAGCTCGTCAGTCCACCAACGGCCCATCAATGGTGAGGCATTGATGGAAACTTATATTGGTGAAGGATCAAGGTTTTTGTCCAGCCTCAGACCCAAACGACAGCCTGCATTACGGTCCGTCGATGGACCTATTGGGCGTCGAAGAGTCTATCGATACAGGTTGTGTAAAACTACCATGTGTGATGTCCCATTATGTGGTGATTTGGATATTCACATCAAGTTCCAACCTGACCTACATGGTTTATTTAGTTATTTTTGGGTGTATGTAAGTTATAAAAAATGTGACAACCCCATTCCCAATTCAATTCACAAAAATTAGATTTTTGTCCCAAACCGAACTCTCTCTAAAACCTCCATTGAAGCTGAATATCAAGAATATCTTGGATCTTAAAATCCTATGGTTTTTTCACCATATTTTAGAGTTTTTCTTCTATATTAAGGTATGGTGATACTTTATCTCCAGTTATCCTTCAATCTATCAAAGAAGTGTCAAGATCAAATCTCTTCTTTTTCTGTCTACCCGTGGGTTCTTTCTCAAAAAGTTTTTAAAGAATTAATTATGATAAATTGATGTTAATATGATTATTGTAACTTGGATTTCAATCCAATCGCATGATGAACCCTTGTCTCCTTCAACTCTCATTTGGCTTATGTATGGCATTGTGATCCTGACTTTGTATTTATTGAATTATAATCCTACCATGTTGAGTTGCTTATATATATTTCCTATTACGTGTATTGATGATTAATTATGTGATATTGGATCAATATGGATTGTTTCTTGAAGAACTTGATCTCTATTTTGTAGATATTGTTAAGTATGACATTCACTATAATATTTACTTTATTACGCATGATTTTGGGACTCGTTTGTGTAAGGATAATTTTATATACTGTCTTACATGAATTTTAATGATGAATTGTTGATGAATGATCCATGTGGATCAAGGTTTGATTAGCCTATGTTCTTCTATCTTGCATGGATTCCTAATGTAGCATGCTTATTGTGATCTCGAGTTTACGGAAATTGTAGTAGGATTTCGTTTAGATTATGATTTCTTTAATTAGTGCCTTATGTTGATATTATTGATGAACTGTGGGTGTGCTCCATTCATGATCAATGTAAAGGAGTCTTGGTGATGATTGATCTAGGTTTTCTAGCCTTTTGATTGATAATGATATATACATTATGTGATCTCAATTCTAGGATATATGAAGTATATTTAAGACTTTATTATTATATCATTAGCTGCTGCCCTATATTGATACTATTAATGAAATATGATTGATAATCAATTCAATTGTATTTGGTTAAAGATCTATGTCCTTCTACTATTTATTAATTTGGTGATGTATTTTACTTGTTAGTAGCATAATCTTGTAGTGGCTTATGCATGGTTTCTTTTATGATTGAAGCATACATAGATATTTCCTTTATATTAGTTTTTGATGAAAAAGGAGTATTGATCAAGGATGATAAAAAGGGTAAGAAATTGGTAATAATGGTTTTTCCTCTCTACTTTCCTATAGTATTGGTAGTTAATGAAGCCTTGTATGGCATTGTGTTATATTGTCCACTTATGGTGGCACTGTTTACTTTTTAGTAAATATATATGTAATGATATCATGACTTTGAAGGCAATTTACTATGAATGTGTGTTGGTGATGATCACCCTATGTGAACCCTATGCCTAGTTTCCTATTTTAGCTATTATATAGGTAGTATAGTTAATGTTATGAGCATGAAAATGGTTATGTTAACTTTTTATATATGTGCTCCCTATGATAAGGTCTTATAATGACATATGTGATGAAAAAATTAATACAGGTGTATAATGACTAGAGCTTACTGTAATGATATTGTAAATCTTGAAAAAAGGAGTCTTATATTATGTTATATATTCACTAGGTTTACTTGATAAATGTACTAGTATGGTCAAGGGTATGAGACCTTGTCTATGCATTGCACATGTATACCTTGATAGTATGGTTCCTAGGCTGGTCTTCCAAGTACATGCATAAGATTGTATGAATATGTTATGAATATGTCTTATATGCTATGATGTTAAGTAAATGATATGATGTAGTATGAATGTGCATAGTGTCTTGCTGTGTTTATATGAAAAGATTGTTCATACAGTTATACCTATAGAATTATGTATTTATATATGAACATGTTTGACATTTAGGTGTTATGTGAAAGGTTTGCTCATATATAAGTATACACACATACGCTTGCATGATAATCTAGTCAATGGAGGGGACTTGAAAGGTGTTCTCAAGTGTACCCTAAGCTAGATAGGTTCTTAAATATGCTATGTCCATGTGGAAGGCTTTCTCACATGATATAGGTTGATGAACTCTCATCTATTACCCATGAGCTAAGCATATGAGGAGTAAATCTCCTAAGGCCTACATTTATAAGCAATGTTAGTAAAGGATTTTAATAGAGGGAACTTAACTTAGCACCGAGTGAACTGGACAAAAAGAGGTGTTAGATTCCCTAGGAGGAAGATTCACCATTGGGTTTTCTCAGAAGGGGTTGACTTCCAATAGAGGAACATTCACCTATGGCTCTACATGAAGTGTTGACTTTCCTTGACGAAGATTCACTCATTGTGTCTAATAAGATGAGGCTCCAATGCTAATGAGCATGTAGAGGGTTATGTATCTCTCTAAGTTCCATAAACTATACTTGCCATATAGGATCTAGTATGTGATTTCACTAGTATTCTAACATGTGATGATGTTCTATCTTTGCTAGGTAATAACAACTTCCCTTGGTGTAAGGATCCACAACACAAAATTCCATGTTTATCACCCATGGTCTTAGTGTTGGTTAAGGCTAAAGTTTTTCTAAAGTAAAATGGACAATGGAAGTATAGATAGGAACCTAACTAGGATATCTAAGGGAAGTTGCTTAGTATAGTTTGGGGTTTGCGACTTCACTTATGCATTCCACAAGTAGATCTTGACAGGAGTACTAGGAAGTTGTTCTAATGTATATGACTGTGTTTTTTTCCTTATGCATGATATTGTAGGGTCCTATACTTTTTGTGATAATATGCCTTGGTATGAGTAGTAATGGGTCTATGTGATGTGGTATCTCCCTATTTGCATAATGTTTGTCTTATTGAATATATGATGAAGATCATGCATGGCATGTTAAAGTTGTTTATGTTTGTATTGTTGATGTATGAAGTGAATGGTTAATGCTTGTGGTCTCATGATAGGTTTGCTGAGTATGTGTGAGGTTATGAGGCTTCACATGTACATTCCATTGAAGACTAAGATTGGGATTGTGAGTAAGGTTTTATAATTTTCAATGTTAAGTGAAGTTACATATGTTCAAAAAGGTTATGGTTCATTGTAATGATGTTGTAAGCCTTGATTAAAATTTATCTTGTGATATGTTACACATATAAAAATATATGTGTTGGATCAATAAGGTTAATGTTTGAGTACTTTGTGGTCTTAAGGTGATGCATTGCAAAACGTATCACAAGATGGTTACTTGGGAAGTCAAGAAAGTAGAGAAGGATGGGCTTACTGTTAAGTGAATGTGCTTACTGTAATTGTGTTATGCATATTGTAAATGAAATATAGTTATTGTATGGTGATCTTATATATGCTTTAAATCCAATGCATGACTTTATATGATGTATGACCATTAAATATGCCTATATGAAGTATGTAAATTGTATAATGCTTATTGTATAAAAGTTTTATGAAGTTTTCACAAAAAGGCATAATGGACGGTTTCAAGTAAAATGTCCCTTCTAAATGCATGTTTTTGCATGGTTGCTTACTTGGTGCATTCTTGTACTAACTCCATTCTTCTTTACATGTTTACACATAGTGTAGGTTATGCATGCTTAAAGGATGTATTTAATGGTGAGGAGTTTGATATGTGATTCCAAGCTCAAGGAAAGGAATCCTTAAGTTCAAGGATTTTCAATGATATTGTTAAAGTAATGTCTTGTAATAACTTAGTTATGATTTATGTTGAAAGGCACATGTTCTTATTGCACTCTAACGATGTTGAATCTAGGATGGAAGAAAGAGACTAGAGTCATTAACTATGTATCATGATATTACTTATATATATGGAGTGATGTTCTAGCATATGAGATGGTAAGAACGTTTTAAATTTTCCGCTAAATTTACCTATCAGAATGCGATGAATGATAACTATGGTCTTGTATAAGACCTCCTAGAGGTCAAGTACTCTATTATACCTCTAGGATGTGTTCCGCGGACGTGAAAGACTCACAATCTCATCTATGAAGATCCTTGTATAATTCTCCATTGGTTATGTGGACTTAACGAGTATAAAACGCATGGATCTCTAGAGCCTGACAAACAGAGGCTGTCGTAAGGGAATCTGGTTGGCGCAACACGCTATTACCTGTCGGACAGAGCCTGTCCTGTGAGGCTTTGGCAAGCGTGACTTTCTAAGGCTTGATGGACGAGAGTTTCGACTTTTCTTCTCTGTTTTTCATCTCTGAACCTTTAAAAGTTCCATGGATCTTTCACCAAAAACATGCATCACTAATAACCTCAATAACCAATAGATTAGACTCAAAAAATAACTGAGAACACGAATCAAATCAACTAATGGCATGTAACAACTCCACCAACGAAAATTCAACGATGTTCTTCAAGATTTTAAATTTTCATAATCAATCTATTCAAAATTCGCTGAATTAAACAAGTTGGTGTGTGGTTGAAGTAACCCCACACTGGAAGATCTTATATACCATATAGGGATCACCCCTGACGAATTTTCCTCGATGATCTTGGCGTTCTTTATGAATTCTTGATCTTTTCTCCATTTTTTCTTCTTCTTTTTTCTCTTCTCCAAGGCATAAGAGTAAATAACCTTTCTATTCTCAACTCCAACTTTAATTATCCCAAAATAAACCCTTATATGAATTAGGAAATAGATGGGTGAAAAGACAAGTTTGACTTACTAAAATTCAGAATTGGACTTTCCTCACTTCATCATTCAAGCATCAGAAAGGTATATATCCCTCATACGATATCGAAATCATGCAAACTCGGGATTTCCAACCATATAGAGAACTGACTCAAACTCATATTGAGATAAATGGTAAGACCGTTTGAAAATGATCAAAACTCACTTCTTAAACTTAGAAAATTTTCCACATTTTCGTTTTTCTTTCCAAAAGTGATAAATTTTACTTTCTTATCTTATTTTTGGCTATTACGAATTACGAGATGTTAAGAAGAAAAAAACCCTATGTGTAACCACCACTAAAAATAGATTTTTTAAATGATATTAAATGATAAAAAAGAATAGAATTAAAAAATAAAATCAACTGTTTGTAATTATCTTTAATTGAAAATTAAAGTATTAAATTTATTTATTAAAGAATTACTTAAAATTAATGTGATATTACCATTTTATAATTTTCCATATTTATATAGGATAACAACTAAAACATTAATTATCTAAATCTGGAGAAACATAAATAAACATTGCAAAATATGAGTGTAATTATTAATATTAAAAAAAAATAAAACAAAGAACTGTTCCACGTTAGTCAGTGGAGAACTTTAAGGAACAATTTAATTAGAGGATAATTTTCAGGAATAATTTCAAATTTAAAATTATTATAAAATCTAAAAATAAAAAGAAAAATTACAAGTACAACTTTTCGAATATATTAATAATAGTCATTACGATTATCTATCTACATATCATAGGCGAGGTAAAAATTGTCGCGTGTCAGCACAATAATTATCCAAAAATTTTAAATGTTTAAAATATTTTTAAAATATTCTAACAATTTTATTTTAAAACAAACAGAAATTTTAATCTAACTATTTCAATTAGAAAATTTTATTATGTTTTCTTAAATAAAAAACTGTAACGGAAAAAAATGATGAATGCAAAAATATTTCAAATCACAATTTTAAATGGAAAAAAAATGAAAAGACGAAATTGAATTTTTTTTTTTCAAAGAAACTGTGATGGCTGTTGATATTTAGAATATTTTTTGTGGTTTAAGGAAATGCTTTAAAAAATGTAATTTAAAAATATTAAAATTAATTATTTTTATTATATTAAATAATAAATACAATTCAAAAAACAAAATAGAAATTTAAAGTAGTTTTCATAATAAAGATTTTCAGAAGAAAAAAAGCTATACACATGTATAGTTTAGAAAAAGTAAACATAATTTTTTTTAAAAAAATAATTGACACCGTAATATTAAATAAAATTATATGTTTGTTTTACAGAAACCGAATGTTCACAGGTTACAACATCAAGAGTCCAAATTTCTCTCTATTACGTTCACAATTTAAATTTCAAGTTCTTGATTTGTTATATCTTTTTAATTTATCTATGCTTTTATAGTGTGTTGTTTGAATGTCCATGTCAATCAAAAAATTTACTAGTCTAATATTATAGGTATCTCTTGGTGAATTTTATGATTCTTTTTCTATTCGATGGATATGCTAAAGAATTTCCATGGCCTGCAATAATATGTTCTCGTGAAGTATAGCTTGACATACTTGAAAAGGAAAAAAGAAATTTTACCACAGAAACAAAAAATCTTAGAGTTTTTATAAAATCTGTCACTACCTTTCCCTTTATTTCTGAAGGTAGAAGAACAAAACCAAAGAGGATGAAATGACTATGGCATGATGAAATTTAGCATATTATGAATTATGGGTGAACCAACAATACATATAATTGTACTAACCAAGATTTAGCATTTGATTATTTGTCTCCGTGACTGAATGGAAAAAGTGTGCATTATAAGTCGTTCTGCTTCATATTGTTGACTATCCTTTTTGATAGATGCACAAGAATTCAAATTCAAGCTGTCATAAAACTCAGTTGTGATAGAACTCATACATTATTAACTTTTAATAACCTTTTTGATTTTCACTTTCTTTTATACTTTGAATACTTTTTACAAAGATCGTTGTGTAAATTACAATTTAAATAAAATGATTAATTTAAAAACATCCGATTGCATTTCTTACTTAGTATAAACTCTATAAATTCATTTAACAAAAAAGTAATAACATAAACAAATTAGAAATATGCGGTGGAGCAAATAGTGTAGTCTTAATTTGAATCATTATTCAAAGATCATTTTTTTAAGTAGAAAACAAAATTATTAAAAATAACCCTTATCTTGAATCTCAATTTCTAATAACCTAAACTTTTCATGATAATATTTTTTTACTTTCAAGTATACTTTTACTTCTGCAAAATTAAAAAAAAAAAAAGTCTTGCACAATCTCTAAGCCTTTACCGTTATTTATTTTGTCTTTTCTAAGAAAAAATAAATGTAAACCACAAATTTAAAAATGAAAAGTTATCTATCCTATTGCACATTAATAAAATTAAATGACAAATTTCATAATTAAACATTAACTATCCCTACTGAAAATT
This sequence comes from Solanum lycopersicum, assembly GCF_036512215.1. Lineage (NCBI taxonomy): Eukaryota > Viridiplantae > Streptophyta > Magnoliopsida > Solanales > Solanaceae > Solanum > Solanum lycopersicum. Next base: position 42,604,634 of record NC_090811.1, on the reverse strand, counting down.
AAAAAATAATTTAAAAAATAATTTTAAAAATCTAAAAATTCTAATAAGCACTAAGTCTTATGTTAAAGTCTTAAAAATATGCCCCATGAATTAACGCACATTTAGAAATCCTTTTTGTTGGCAATAAAATGCGAATATTACCATACAATCAAACCAACTAAACAATCTTTACAATCTACGAGCATCTAGTGATCTGAATTCCCTTAGAGGAAGATTATTCATTTTCGATCTAGACCTCCATCACACTTACTAAAACAATACAAAACAACAAACAAAACCTATATTAATTACAAATTCTCTATAAGAAAACTTGGCAGCTTCTTGCTTTTCGTGATCGTGTGACCATGCTCACCCTTTCTCTGATTTCCTTTTGAATCTGGAATGTTATATACTTTTGAATCTGGAATGTTATATACCTCGAGTCTACATTCAAACCCATGTTTACTCTCCAGTTCCTTGCTTGCCAGGCATAATAAATCAAGGCTCCATATAATGCGGCTGCTAGTTCCTTGCAAAATTGTCTCCATTGTCTATTCTTGATCCATCACTTACAATCCTCTACATTTTTTTGCTGGGATTGGAATGCCAACCCATCTACTAAACGATCCAAGTGCAATCTACAAAAAGAAGTTAGTTTTCTATCGTAGCCAGTGCACACATAAAACAATTACTATCTCCTACATCTCGAAGTTGTAGCCTCATCATCCTCTCCTTTGTAGAAGTTCATTCTTGTATGCTACCCATATGATCACCCTTTGTCTAGGTAGTATAATAGAAGTCCAGATCAGATCTGCTTCCCTTAGTCTAGTCAAACGACCAACGAGATCAATATAGCTAGTACACACCGAGTAGATACCATTATTCGTTAATCTATATATGCCTCTTCTATACCAATTTACGATTTTCTCCTTCAAGCCATTCAAATTTTTTCCAGGAACAACTACTATCGTGATGTGGGCAATGTTCCCAAATATTCATACAAGTTTTCATATATATCTCATGCAACCATTTTATCCATAATATGTCCTTCTTTGTGGCCAGTTGCCATAAAAGTTTCCCAATGGATGCTACGTTCCAGTTTTCACATCCTCTAATGTTCAAACCACCAAACTTCTTAGGCATACAAACTCTTGCCAAACAACTAAGGAGACTTTTCTATGACCTTGAGATTTCCCCCATAGATAGTCTCTACATTTTCCATCAATATCTTTGATCACACTTTGTGGAACAATGAATACAGTCCTCCTAAAGTTGTAGATGGAAAATAAAACAACATTGATAACATGTAGTCGACCAGCATAAGATAGTTGCTTTGCATATCCATTGCTTATTCTGCTTGTAATCTTGTCCACTAGTTGATGGCAATCAATTTTGCTCAATTTCTATGAGGATAAAGGCAATCCTAAACATTTGATAGGTAGGGATCCTTTAGTGAATCCAGTGTTATTAATAATCTTCTGTTGAAGTACCTCTCTTATCCCTGCTAGATAAATGCTATACATCTCCCGATTCTCCACCAGCCCTGTTACATCACTACAATAGTTAATTGCCTCCATGATTTTGTTAATGGAAATTAGGTCCCCTTTGAAGAATAGCATCAAATCATCAGCAAATATTAAGTGAGTGAGTTTTGTTACCTTGCACATAGGATGAAATGGGAACTCAGGCAGTACACTCATTCTTTGAAGGATCCTTGTTAAATATTCCATCACAAGCACAATCAGTAAGGGGGACATAGGGTCTCCTTTTCTAAGTCCCCTCCTCCCTTCAAAGTAACCATGTCCTTAACCATTTACTTTGATAGTGTATTTCATTGAAGTCACACACTTCATAACCAGATTGACAAAAGGTAACGGAAAAACCATAGCCTATCAGGGCTTCTTCTAAAAATTCCCAATTACCATGTCATACGCTTTCTTGAGGTCTATCTTCATTAAGTTTGTAAGATATTTTTTCTTACTATAATGTCTTAGTTAGTCATCACACATCAATACATTATGGATACGAGACCTCCCTTCTACAAAAACACCTTAGTTATCCAAAACTATCATTGGTAGTACTTCTCTTAACCTTTGGCAAATCATTTTTGAGATGCATTTGTATAGAACATTACAGCAGGTTATTGGTGTGTACTGGCTTGCGAATTGAGGATGTTCTACATTTGGAACTAGAACCATCATAGTTTCCTTTATCTGATTAAGCCCTTTCCCGTTCACTAAGAATTCAAGTATAGCAACAATTACCTCCTCATCTACAATTTTCCATGATGATTTGAAAGAACCACTTCCAAATCCATTTGTACCAGGGCTTTTTTTTTTATCAATGCTGAACATGGCTAGTTCTATCTCTTTTGCTGTGATGGGCCTTAAAATTAGTAGTTGTTGACTTGTATTAAGGACAGAACCTCCCTTTAGAATGTTCTGCACGACTCTCCTTCTATTCTCTTCTTTGTCCCCAACAACTCTTAGTAAAATTGAACAAAAACTTAAACAATATTCACTAGTTCAACTTGCCTTTTCCCTTGGTGATCTATAACTTGGATTATAGTCTAAAGTCTAACATAGGTATCATGAGGTCAAAGTATTGTTTTAATTCCATTTTTATTATATAGGTAATTTATGAATTTTAAGAACTAATACATCTAAGAACGTCCATGACATCCGGAAGTTGGTTCAAAGGGGAACTAGCGTGCCATAGCCTATTTTACTATATTTTAAGAGTCGGAAATGTATGAAAAATGGTGAAAGGGCAGATAATAGGTGTTTAAGTCGTTTGATGGTCATAACTTCTAGGTACGACTCTTCAAGGACAAAAAAAGGGACCTTGAGGAGGACCTTGGAAGTTGAGGCAACACTGCCTGTGCAGTTTGCATCGACGGGACAACAGACAGCCTGTTTGTGGATCGACAGGGGGCCAATGTCACCATTGACCCAAACTTAGACAAATCAAGGAAGCCCCTCGTCTGCAAAGTCTATGAACTCACCTATGGAGTGTAGGATGGAGGGGCGACTCACAAACGGCCCGTAGGCGGGGTTCCGTCTTTGAGAGTCTTGAGTTGACGCACCTTTTTAATAAGTTTATTTAATTAATTAGGTGGTTTAGTGGTTACATAGGGATTATAAGGATACTAATTAACTAATTTAACCGCCAATAGATATACTCTTAACCCTCATCAATCTAAACACAACTCACAAAATAAACTCTCTTCATTCTCTCTTCTTTCTCTCTCTACTTGAACTCACCATTGACTAGCAAGGAAAGGGGTTTGAGGTCTGGAACCGCACGAATTTACCATCATTTTTAATCAAACGTTAAAGCTATGAGATCTAATTAATCTTTAAGATTATTTCCTCAAAGAGTTCCTTGAAAATGAATTTCAAAAGTTGAGTTTTCATTTGGGTTTCATTGAATTACGAAGTTAATATTGTAAATTAAGTTTTTTATGGTTTATTTAGGATAAAATGGATATATTTATATGTAATTTAACTTTATTATGATTAATTGTAATGTTTTGATTCAAATTGAAAAAATGTGATCTTCAACCTCCAACCCTACGGTTGATCGTGATGTAAATTGGGTTGTGCTTGATTCAATTGTCTTACTTAACGGTTATACACCTATTAAATTATGTATTAAAAATAATCCTTAACAAATTGGAGTGAATTTTAGTCTCTCATGCTAGTCTTGAGAAGATGATCTAGGTTAGAAGGTGAGTTGACCTAGGTATCTTATTTTAAGTATGTTATAGTATTGAATTGTGCTATAGTGTGTATTCTAGTCTTGTTATCATGTTGAATATTGGATTATGATGTTGAACATCTAAATTAAATTGAATTGAGGTTTTATGGTAAGGCCTAATTGATGAACCATGAAGGAGACTTTGTAAGTCTTGGAATCTCTATCTTTACTTCTAATTGTGATTAACTGTGGTTAAATCATGATGTTACATTGGAGTATGCCTTATATTAGGATGATATGGTGGTATGATGTTAAATTGAAATTTCTTACTATTTTGTGAGGTTGACTACGATGTATGTGATATAAGGATGATGATAACTATTAATGCACCTTGATATGCTATGAAAATGCTAATGTGTTAACCTCACTTATATGAATTGTGATAAAAAGACTATGCTCATGCAATTATTATCGAGCTATTGATGATAATGATTATACAAGGGGTAAACCCTATGACCTACCTAAACTATCATTGATAATTAAAGGCTTAAAGACATTTTAAAAAAAGACTCTAGGTTAGCACCGAGTGAACTAGATTGATGAGTGTCCCTTCCCACCTAGGGAAGGTTGGAACACTACATTACTCTTGATATTGAAGACTATAACGCATGGCGCATAAAGAAGATCCCATCTATAACTATGTTGTCCCCATAGAAATACTAGCTTGTGGATTCACGTAGTAGCTATGTTTTATGTTTTGATATTACCTTGGAAGTCCGCCTTTTTTCGGTGTAGGGTTTTATGACACCGTATTCCACACTAGCTCATGTGGTTTATGTCGGTTAGGGAAAGACGTTCCCAAAAGGTAAAATGTATTAAACACTTGAACTCTAACTTGGATAACCTAAGGGTTCCAGCTTAGTCTAGGTAAGGGTATTAGACTCTACCTAAGCATTGCACTAGTAAGCCTTGAGGGGAGTCTTAGGAGGATCTTCTTATAGATATGTTTTTTTATGATGATATATGATATGTACATGATGAACTTGCACATTGTTGATACAATATGTTTTTTAGTTCAATTATGAGTATGCATTGGGTTTTATTGTTAACATAAGATGAAATGTATATATATCTAAATATTGTATTATGTGAAGTTGGAAATTAATTATTGTTTCTTTTTTAGGATACTTGATTAAGTAGGGTTATGGAGCTGTGCTTGGTCATTGCACTTGTTGTCTTGATAAGGATTCATGAGTAGTTGTCTTGCTAATTATGATACAATTAACTCTTATTCATTCTTGTGATGTTATTCCTTGCTGATAGGGTTGTAGTAAATCATGGTTTCAAGTATGTTGGAATTCATATTATGTGTTTGAGGTAGTAAGCAAGTTTGGTCGGTTGATATGACTTGCTTGACATTGCATTATGCTTTTGAAAGGGTAAAATGACATGTTTTGACTTAAAGTTTTTTTTAGCATGTTTTGCTTTTATATGTGCATATGGTCTTATTTTTAGTACATGTGGAGTACTAACCCCATTTTCTTCTTTTTTCCCCAAACATTTAGGTTCCAGTCGTTGAAGGATCATTTGGGACAACTTGAAGAAGGCTTTGATATTTTTTATCATCAAAGTGGGTAGGTCCTCACTTCCCGAGGGTGATGCCAATATCTTTCCTACGAAGTTTCTTTGTTTTGTAAGACTCTTAAGCTCATTCCACTTTCATTGTGTACGACTTTAATAAGCCTATATGTGGCTTCTTTAAATTTGATGTAGGGCTTTGCCCATATTGTGATAGTCATTTAGATTGTATAAGATGAGACAATCATTGAGACTATCTTTCTATCTTATATATAAGTATGTGAAATAAAAGTAGAAGGCTATGTAACCTTCCTATACGAAGGGTCTATGTGTACTTGATATGACTATATATTATGTGTACGTAGAGGTCTATGTTAACCTCCTAGTAGATGTAATGAAATTTTTAAATTTTTCCTAATTTTTAAACCTATGAATGTAATGACATTATGTAAAGAGGCTAGTCTTAGTCCTTAAAAAGGACGACGATGTCATTTGTGTAGGGGGTAAAACCGGATGTGACAAAGTTGGTATCAGAGCATGAGGTTGAATATTGATGATTTATGTTTCTCTCTCTACCATGTCTATGGAGATTTGTATTCATAATTGTGATACGCGCCACACTTATGAATAGCAAACTATGTGATGCCTAGGAATCACTCTCTTTCTTTGAAATCCTTTATCATTCCATTAAAGTATACTTATGGTGTGCTTTTGCATCTACTCTTATTTTTGTGCTTATAGGAGGCATGAACACTCGAATGAATGCAACTCGAAGACTTGAAAAGGAAATTTCCAATGCTGGAGCTCCTCCCCATGGTGAGCAAGTTCCTCCACTTGAACAAGGTGCTAATATAGATCAAGCACCGGTTAATCCTCCTCCTTTGACGGATCAGAATATAAGGACCGCTCTTCTCCAAATGGACCAAGCTATCACTACTTAAGCACAAGCAGCCACGACTCAAGCCCAAGCTATGACGACTCAAGAAAACCGAGAGGTTGTGCCCCATCCCTATCAACAAGTCACTACTATGGCTTTCCGTCTAACAGACTTCACTAGAATGAACCCTCCTACTTTCTACGGGTCTAAGTGTTATGAGAACCCCCAAGAATTAACCGATGAAGTCTATAATATTCTTTTGGCTTTGGGGTTGTCCACGAGTGAAAAGGCCGAGTTGTCCACTTATCAACTCAAGGACGTGACACAAGCATGATATGTGCAATGGAGAGATAATAGGCCATTGAGGGGTGGTACGTCGACTTCGGATATCTATAAGATGAATTTTCTAGATAGGTTCTTTACTAGGGAGATGAGGGAGGAAAATTGATGGAGTTCATAATCCTGCGCCAAGGAGGAAGGAGTGTTTATGAATACTCCTTAGAATTCACTAAATTGTCGATATGTTCCTTCCTTGGTTTTCGATCCTAGAGACTAGATGAGCCACTTTGTGATGGGGGTGTGAGAGGACGTACAAAAGGATTGTCATTTGGTCGTGCTACAAGACAGCATGAACATTTCCTGTCTTATGGTGCATTCAAGAGGAGTTTAGGATGCAAGGGCTAAGAGAAAGAGTAGAGATTTGAAGAGATCAAGATCATATGATGGATGTTCTTCAAAGAACAGGCTTGAAATACAAGACAAGCCTAGATTTATAAAGCGGGTTTCTAATCAAGTTCCTTCGAAGTTCCTAAAAGCTAGCGGTGATTGAGTGTCTTACCCTAAATTCAAGAAGGAGGAAAAGGTACTAATTCAGCAACCGAGAAACCAACTTATGGAAAGTGTGGCAAGAAGCACTATGGTGATTGCCTTAAGGGGATGGATAATTTCTTTAGTTTTGGCAAGAGTGGTCACAAGATGAGAGATTGTCCAAACTTGAAGAGTCAAGACACGGGTAGTGGTCAAGCTCAAGCAAGTGCTTCTAATGAGGAACCAAAGAAGAACCGCTTCTATGCTCTCTGTTCTAGGGGTGATTAAGAGACTTCTCCCGGCACGGTGACCAGTATGTTGAAAGTCTTCTCTATTGATGTATAGGATTTACTTGATCGTGGCGCTACTTTATCCTTTGTCACTCCTCTAGTAGCCAAAATTTTTGGTATTTTACCCGATATTTTGCATGAACCTTTTATAGTTTCTACTCTAGTGGTTGAGCCGATTGTTTCCAAAAGGGTGTATAGAAATTGTCCAATACTATTGCCCAATAGAGTTTCTTATGTCGATATAGTAGAACTCGATATGCTTAATTTTGATGTTATATTGGGTATGGATTGGTTGCATGCTTTTTTTGCTTCTACTAATTGTAGGACACGGGTGGTGAAGTTTAACTTTTCAAATGTCAGTTGTAGAGTGGAAGGGGGGAATTTCTATTCCTAGAGGCCGTATTATATCTTGTCTAAAAGCATGCAAACTGATCTCAAAGAGTTGTGTATATCATATTGTAAGATTCCATGATCTAGACTCCAGAATCCTATTGAGTCATTCCCCGTAGAGAGTGAATTTTAAGAGTTTTTTCCTAATGACCTTCCCGATATTCCTTTCAACGGGAAATTAATTTTGGCACTGATTTGCTACCGGATACAAATCTCATTTCAATTCCTTCTTATCGGATGGCTCCGGCCGAGTTGAAGGCTCAACTCAAGGACTTACTATATAAAGGTTTTATAAGGCCTTGTATTTCTCCGTGGGGTGCTCCGATTTTGTTTGTGAAGATGAAGGATGGGTCCTTGAGAATGTGTATTGATTACCGCCAACTCAACAAGGTCAATACTAAGAATAAGTACCCTCTCCCTCGGATTGAAGACTTGTTTGTTCAACTCCAAGGGGCTAGCTACTTTACAAAAATTAACTTGACATTGGGGCATCCCCAACTTAGGGTTAGAGATGAGGATATACCAAAGATTGCCTTTAAGACTATGTATGGGCACTATGAATTCTTGGTAATATCTTTTTGATCTCACCAATGCTTCGGCCATTTATGGACTTAATGAATAGGGTGTTTCGAAATTACCTATATTCATTTGTCATTGTCTGCATTAACGATATCCTGGTATATTTGAAGAATGAGGGTGATCATATGGGTCATTTGAGGGTGGTATTTCAAACCCTTAAAGAACATCAATTGTTTCCCAAATATAGCCAGTGTAAGGTTTGGTTGAGGTAGGTGATATTTCTTGGTAATAGCATCTCAAGTGAAGCAGTTGAGGTAGACCCAAGGAAAATGGAAGTGGTGAAGAATTGTCCTAGACCATTGACTCCAACTGACATTAGTTTCTTGGGTTTAGCAAGTAATTATTGAAGGTTTGTGGATCTCTTGCGTCCATTCCATCTTCTTTAACTATTTTGACCCAAAAGAGTGAGAAATTTGAGTGGTCGGAGGCATGTGAGAAAGGTTCCTATTGTTGATAGATAAGCTCACTTCCGCTCCGGTGTTGACATTACCAGAGGGTACAAAGGGTTTTGTTGTGTATTGTGATGCATCCTGAGTGGGTTTGGGGTGTGTGCTTATGCAATATGGGAAAGTGATAGCCTATGCCTCTAGGCAACTTAAGGTACATGAGAGAAACTACCCTACTCATGTCCTTGAGTTTGCGACCGTAGTGTTTGCTTTAAAAGTTTTGAGGAATTACTTGTATGGGATTCATGTTGATGTCTTTATCGGTCATAAGAGTCGCCAATATGTGTTTACACAAAAGGAGTTGAATCTCCAAAAAAGAAGGCGGTTAGGGTAGTTGAAAGATAATGATATGAGTGTCATTTATCACCATGGCAAGGCTATTGATGATGCCAAGAAGGACCTAGTGAGGGACGTACATAGGTTGGCTAGGTTGGGGGTGAGGTGTGAAGGTTCTCTGAATGGGGGTGTGGTAGCCATCATAACATTGAGTCATCTCTAGTCTTTGAGGTGTGGTCCAAACAACAGGTTTATCAACCATTAATGGAGTTGAAATAATGGGTTCTCGGCAAGTTAGATTAGTCATTCTCTTTAGGGGATGGTGTGTTATGGTGCCAAGGAAGATTGTCTGTTCCCGATGTAGATAAGTTGAGGGACCGGATCCTAGAAGAAGCTCATGGGTCCTGCTACTCATTTCATCTAGGTTCGACAAAAATGTACGATGACCTTAGGGAGATATATTTGGGGGAAGGATTAAAAATGGACACAATAGAGTTTGTCGCTAAATGTCCAAATTGCCAGGAAGTAAAGGCCAAACACCAAAATCTGGGTGGCTTACTCTAGGAGATCCAAATTTCTACTTTGAAGTAGGAAGAAATTAATATGGACTTTGTAGTAGGTTGATCTCGGACTCAAAAGTCATATGATTTCATATGGGTGGTTGTGGATCGGTTGACTAAGTCCGATCACTTTATTCCCTTCAAGTCTTCTTATTCGGCGGAGGATTATGCAACAATGTTCATAGATGATATTGTGTGTCGCCATGGTATTCCGTTATCCATAATATCGGATGGGAGTGCACAATTGACATCTAGGTTTTGGAGATCATTCCAAAAAGGGTTTGGTACTACAGTAAAGTTGACCACCTCTTTTCATTCCCAAACGGATGGTAAAGAGGAACACATTCTTAAAACCCTTGAAGATGTGTTTAGGGTGTGTATTATTGATTTTTAAAGGGAATTCGGATAAACATTGTCCTTTGGTGGAGTTTGCCTAACATAATATTTTCATTCATCCATTTCCATGGCTCCCTACGAAGCCTTGTATGGTAGGAGGTGTAGGTCTCCTATTGGATGGTTTGAAGTGGGTGAGCTTTTGCTTCTTGGTCCCGATTTTATTTATAAGACCTTATAGAAGGTTTATATCATAAGGAACCGGTTGCAAATGACCTATAGTAGGCAAAACTCTTATGCTGATCATAGGAGAAGGGATTTGGAGTTTGAATAAGGTGACAAAGTGTATTTGAAAATTTCACCATTGAATGTAGTGGTTAGATTTGGAAAGAAGGGGAAGTTTAGTCCTCGTTATGTGGGTCCTTGTGAAATCTTTCAAAGGATTGATAAGGTTTCCTATAAATTGAAACTTCATAGTGAATTGACTTCGGTTCATCTGGTTTCCATATTTCAATGTTGAAGAAGTGTATCGATGATCCCGAGTCCATTCTTCCTATTGATGGTGTTTTTATCAACGATAAACTCTCTTATGACGAAGTTTTGGTTCAAATTCTTGATAGTCATGTCAATAAGTTAATAAATAAAGAAGTGGTTTCCGTAAAGGTGTTATGGAAGAATCATCTAGTGTGCAACATGGGAGGCCGAGGCCGACATGATGTCTCGTTACCCTCATGTTTTTGATAATTAAGGTTAGTCATTCTTTTAAATAATATAAATATGACTAAAAATTGAAGTTTCATGATTTTTTTTGTGAAGTCTTGCAAAAATGTGCATTTTGGGGTTGCATTACATTGAAGTAGAACCCCTAAAACCTAAATTTTGCCTTTTTAGTATATGTGAGTTAAGTTGTGCATTTTGGTAGGGTGAGTCTTTATTAAAGGATATGTAGCATGTTGTTAAGTTGAACTTAGTGCTAATTGACTCATGTAATGTATGTTGAGCTCATATGTGTTGTGATAAGGGAATACCTAATGATGAAGTGTTTTGAGCCTTTTGTGTGGTAATTGGAGTTTTGAATTTTCCTTGTTGAAATGATATGATTCACGTTAATTGATATTGTTGATTTGTTGGGCTGCTCGCCTTGAGTCTATTCCTTCCTTGAAAAGATTTTTAGTGTCATTCGCCTTGGTCTAAGTATTATTTTAAGTCCACTTTAATTAATATAGATCATTTAGGAAGTTTAAGAACCAAAACATCCAAGAACGTCCATAAGTTTGTTCAAAGGGGTAATAGCGTTCCATAGCCTATTTAACTTGATTTTAGGAGTCGGAAATGTATGAAAAAAGGTGAAAGGGTAGCTAATAAGTGTTTAAGTGAATTCATGGTTGGAACGTCTATGTACGACTCCCCAACGAATAACCAAGGGCCCTTGAGGAGTACCCTTCAGGTTGAGGCAACATTGTCTATGTAGTGTCTATCTATGGGACAATAGACGGCCTGTTTGTGGATCGATGGGGAGCCGATGCCACCGGTTCCCACACTTAGAAAAATCTAGAAAGACCCTCACCTGCACAGTCTCTAAACTCACCTAAGGAGTGCAGGACGGGGGGGGGGGCTGTCCGTCAACTCACAAATGACCTGTAGGCGGGGTTCCCTCTGTGAGGGTCTTGAGTTGCTGCACGTTTTTAATTATGTTTATTTCATTAATTAGGTGGTTTGGTGGTTAGTTAGGAATTAAAGGGACACTAATTAACTAATTCAACTCCCAATATAAATACCCCTAACTCTCAATAATCTAAACACAACTAACAAAATAAACTCCCTTCCTTCTCTCTTCTTTTTGCGCTCTCTACTTGAACTCACCATTGAAGACTAGCTAGGAAAGGGGTTTGAGGGCTGGAAAGGGACTAATTTATCATCAATTATTCGTCAAATGTTAAGGTATGATATCCAATTCACCTTTCACACTCTTTCCTCAAAAGGTTCCTTCAAGATGGATTTCAAAAGTTGAGTTTTCATGTGGGTTTCATCCATCTACGAAATTAGTGTTGTGAATTAAGTTGTTTACGGTTTCTTTAGGATATAATGGATAAATTAACATGTAATTGAACTTGATTATGATTAATTGTAATGTTTTGATTCAAAATGAAGAATGTGATCTTTAACCCCTAACCCTAAGTTTGATCTTGATGTAAATTGGGTTGTGATTTATTCAATTGTCTTTCTTATGGGTTATATAACTATTAAATGATGTAGTAACAATAATCATAAAAAATTTGGAGTGAATTGTAGTCTTTCATGCTAATTTTGAGAAGATGATCTAGGTTAGAAGGTGAGACCTAGGCATCTTATTTTAAGTATGATCTAGTATTGAATTGTGCAATAGTGTTTATTGTAGTCTTGGTATCATGTTGAACATCTAAATTGTCTTGAATTGATATTTTATGGTAAGACCTAAATGTTGAACCATGAAGGAGACTTGGTATATCTTTGAATCTCTATCTTTTCTTCCAATTGTGAATAATTGTGGTTAATTCATGATGTTAAATTAGAGTAAGCCTTATATGGAGATAACTATCATTGTGCCTTCATAGTATATGAAAATGCTAATGTTTTAACCTCACTTATATTAATTGATGAAAGGACTATGCTCATGTAATCATTATTGAGCTATTAGTGATGATGATTATACAAGGGGTATACCCTATGACTTAAACTAAGCTATGATTGATAAATACAGGCTTAAAGACATTTAAAAAAAAGGACTCTAGCTTAGCACCGAGTGAACTAGATTGAGGATTGTCCCTTCACACCTAGGAAAGGTAGGAACACTACATTACTCTTGAGATTGGAGAATATAATGTGTGGCGCATAAAGAGGGTCCCAAACTATATCTCCTATTTCTTGAACTATGTTTCCCCCATAGGAATAATAGCTAGTGGATCCACGTAGTTGCTATGTTTTATTTTTTTGTACTACCTTGGCAAGTAGTCCATCTTCTTTCATTGTAGGGTTTCATGACATTGGATTCCACACTAACTCATGTGGTGTATGTCGGTTAGGGGAAGATGTTCCCAAAAGGTAAAATGAATTAAAGGACTTAAACTCTAACTTGGATAATATAAGGGTCTAGCTTAGTCTAGGTAGGGGTATTGCACTCTACCTAAGCATTGCACTAATTAGCTTTGAGGGGAGTCTTTGGAGGATATTCTTATATATATGTTTATGTTATGATGATATATGATATGTACATGATGAACTTGAATAATGTTAATACAATATGTTGGTTAGTTCACTTGTGAGTATGCATTTGGTTATATTGTTTACATAATACGAAATGTATATTTAAATGGTTTATTATGTGACTTTGAACATTTGTTATGGTTTCTTGTTGAGGCTATTCGATTGAGTAGGGTTATGCGATTGTGCTTGGTCATTGCACTTGTTCTCTTGATAAGGATTCATGAGTAGTTGTCTTGCTTATTATAATATGATTAACTCTCATTCATTTTTTTGATGTTATTCCCATGATCATAGGGTTTTAATATAACATGGTTTCAAGTATTTTGGAATGAATATTACGTGTTTGAATTAGTAAGCATCTTTGGTTGGTTGATATGACTTGCTTGACTTTGCAATAGGCTTTTAAAAGGGTAAAATTGCATGTTTTGACTAAAAGTCCCTTTTAGCATGTTTTGCTTTTATATGTCCATATGGTCTCGTACTTAGTACATGTGGAGTACTAACCCCATTTTCTTCTGTTTTTCCCAAACATATAGGTTCCGATGGTTAAAGAGTCATTCGGGACAACTTGAAAAAGGCTTCGGTATTCTCTATCATAAAAGTTGGTAGGTCCTCACTTTCCGAGGGCGATGCCAATATCTTGTCTACAAAGTTTATTTGTTTTCTAAGATTCTTATGTTCATTGAACTTTCATTGTGTACGACTTGTATAAGCCTATATTTGGCTTCTTTACATTTGATGAAGGGATATGCCCATTATTGATAATCGTTTAGATGGTATGAGATGAGACAATAATTTAGATTATCCTTCTATCTTATATATATGTATGTGCAATAAAAGTAGAAGCCTATGTACCTTCCTATACGAAGGGTCTATGTATACTCGATACAACTATATATTATGTGTATTTAGAGGTCTACGTAAACCTCAAAGTAGATGTAATGAAAGTTTTTAATGTTTTCGCATTTTTCAACCTATGAATGTAATGATATGAGACTAAGAGGCTAGTCTTAGTCCTTAAAAAGGACAACGATGTCTGTTACGTCTATTGGGGTAAACCCGGATGTGAAATATAACATTCTTTAATTTCCTATGTTTGATAATCGAAAATAAATGCCTAGTATTTTCATCGCCTAGCTTGAACCAAGTTGCTTTGCGCTTTCTCTACAATTGAACTTCTGCAATGTATGAGGTCTGTCTAAACCTCTTAGCTACCTGTCTTTCTGCCTACTGAAGCTGGTCATTTAAAGGGTCATTATGCAAGGCTGCTTGAGCTTGAGCAAGGGCAAGTCTTTCCTCATCCTCCATGGTGATTATATTCCTAATATGTTGTTTGTTGAGCAATCTCAACTTTTATTTTAAACGCCTGAGTTTCCTAACAACTCTAAACATATTGCATCTGTGTACAAGTTGATTCTACCCTTCTCTCACTATGTTTTAAAAATTAGGATGAGAAACCCATATATTACAGTATTTGAAAGCTGGTCTACTACTTTGTTGCCCTTGAGAGAAACATAACAAAGGACAATGATCACTAATCCCTTCTTCTAGGAATTGTGCTTTATCGTTAGGCATGTTATTCATTCAATCAACAGTGACGAATACCCAATCAGTTTTTGACATTATTCTATCGTCTCCATGTCCAACCCTCCATGTGTATCTGTTTCCCGTTTTCGACATCTCCATTAGTCCACTATTTTCAATACAATGCTTGAAATATGCTATCTATTTTATACTCCCCTAGTTCCCCCCAACTCTATCCTCAAATTTAAGCACAGAGTTAAAATCCCCTGTTACTATCAAAGGCATATTTACTCCAAGACTTAATTCCTCCAGATATTCCCATAAACTTCTCTTTTCATCCTGTGTGTTGAAAGCATTCGCCACAGTAAGGAGATAAGAGGCTTTCAATGTCATTTCATTAACATGACATGTGACAGGCTGCGCTGTTCTACTTATCAATACCACCTGAAGACAGTCAGGTCTCCGTGTTATCCATACCCTACCATCATAATGATGATAGAGATTTTTAAAAACTCCCAGAAGTCCTACTATACCAATATTCTCTTTATTGCAAAGGAGTTTGATCTCCTTTTGTTTGTTAGGGGTATTCATGCCCCTAACATTCCAATACGTGAGGTTATCCATTATCAGATTGATGGTTTTTCATCCCTCCCTTATTCTTGACTTGACTCTTTACTTGCTGCATACTACTTTACCCTTGTGCACTTGGTCACCCCTTATTTAACGATTGAAATCGGTTTTGCACTCTCACATTTACTGCCTGATTTATAGGTTGCACGTTTGTCGTATTACTTTTCATATTTTTCGCTACTGTCATCCACCCTGTTCGTGCCTCAAAACTATTTGCATCATCTATCATCTTCCCCCTTTTTTCTGTGTCACACCATCAATTTAATTCTGCCCCATCTCCTCTTCACTTGCCATTGATGTTGTTATGGTTAGGACCGAAAATAAGCAGGTGTAAACGCGGAAGCTAGCAAAGCAAACCTCGAAAGACCACGAGTAAGAAGACAACGAGAAATATGCCAAAAGACACAAAGATTTAACGTGGTCCGGTCAATCGACCTACATCCATAAAGGAGATGAGCAATCCACTATAAATATGAGAGCACAAAATACAGAGAGAAACAACCTCAACCAATTCACTTGGAATACATGGGAGGTTCACACAAGTGATAACTTATCAAACTTCTGACCCATAAATTCTCCCCCTAACCAAAACTCTCAAGCCCTTAAGACTACATTGTGAATGCTGATAATGTTAGAAGGAATATTCCTCTATTTATAGAGTCCTAAACCTTTTCCTACAAGAAAAGGATTAGTCAATTCAAAACCATTTCCTAAAAAGAAAACCTATTTATGGTAAGAAATTTAGGACAAATAAAACCTAACAAATCTCCCGCTTGGCCTGAATTTCTGACAAAGGAAATTTGTCCATCGTCTTTACAGAATCTTTAATAACTTGCTTCTCATCTCCATAATCTCCTTTGCAATATTTATGTCTCAACACAGAGAGCCACTTTGAAACAATTTCTCCAACAAAATCTTCATTACTATCAAAAAAGGTTGTGGCTAGAACTACACCCGTCAAGATGAACACCTCTTTCTAACTCTGGTTCAATCATCGATTATCGAACCACTGAACCTGACTCCGTCATTTAATCTAGCTCTGATACCACTTTGTTGGGAAAGACAAGGCACTAACAAAGAATGTCTGACAGGATAACATCGAAAGAATACCCAAGTCTATACTTTTCCTTCTCGATTTAAACAAAGAGAAGACAAACAACCACAAGCAATATAATAGTAAGGCAGCAATTAATTAAACCAAACAAATATAACAAGTCAATAATAAACCAATCACACAAGACACCAAGATTTACGTGAAAAACCCTTCGATGTGAAGAGTAAAAAACCACGGAACCAAAATCTCCACTATAATCACCAAGATTTACAATAATGTTCTCCAAAATTGGCCACAAAACAAGTACAAAACAACGAGCAACAACAAAATATGATTGCACCAAATCTAGAGAATTAAAAGAGAAAAATCACCAATTTCGCAGCTACTGTTCACAAAAGGAAAACTAAAGCTGCAGGCCACCAAATCTAACTCTGTCAGTTCCGAATAAAAGATTGAGATGAAGATAATATGCTGTCCAAAAATCATCTCAATCGGACAAGAAACGAAGGGGGAATCGCAATTTGAAGTTGGCTGTTAGGGCTGAATTTTGACTCCGAAAACTGCTCTCTTTCTCTCTTTTTGGCTGCTGAAAAAACTCTCTATGTATATGAAAATAAGACCTAAATAGGCTTATATTTTCCTCATAAGAATGGGCCTATGGGCAAAAATGGGTTTGTCCAAATTGGACTTTTATTTATCCACATTGGAAGGGAAAAAGGCCCATAACCCAACAATTCTCCCCCTCACGACTATGTGGAGGAGACCACCATCCCGGCGACCATGCAACAATCTTCAAACTTCCCTCTTTGCAAAGCTTTAGTCATAATATCGGAACCATTGTCATTTGTATGAATCTTTTCAAGCTCAATTAACTTAAAATCCAACACATCTCGAATCCAATGGTATCTCACATCAATGTGTTTAGACCGACCATGGAACGTAGAATTCTTGTCAAGATGTATAGCACTTTGACTGTCACAATAAAGCACATACCTCTCTTGAGCACAAACAAGTTCCCCCAAGAATAAGTTCATCCAAAGCAATTCTTTACAAGCTTCAATGATAGCAATAAGCTCAGCTTCTCTAGTAGATAGAGCAACACATTTTTGAAACCTAGATTGCAAAGACACAGCTCCCCCTGCAAAAGTAACCAAGTACCCAGAAGTAGACTTGAGAGTATAAACATCACGAGCGATGTCTGAATCAGTATAACCAGAAAGAATGGGCTTCCTTGTACCAAAACACAAACTCAGACTAGAAGTGCCACATAGATATCTCATAACCCACTTCACAGCATTCCTATGTTCTCTTCTCGGATTAGAAAGAAAACGGCTAACAACTCCAACAGCTTGAGCAATATCCGGTCTTGTAAAGACCATCGCATACATCAAACTACCAACAACTGAAGCATAAGGAAATTTCTTCATATCTTCCTTCTTATCAATACTAGAAGGACACTGTTTCGTGCTCAATTTGAAATGCATAGCTAAAGGTGTACTGACAACCTTAGCTTTGTCCATGCTGAATCCGCGAAGTACTTTCTGAATGTACTTCTCTTGTGATAATACAAATTTCTTGGCCTTTCTATCACGGACAATCTGCATGCGAAGAATCTGCCTTGCTGGTCCTAAGTCTTTCATAGCAAAAGACTTACTCAACTCTTGCTTCAATTGCTGAATCCTGCAAGTATTATGACCAACAACAAGCATGTCATCAACATAAAACAACACAATAATAAAGTCACCATCAGAGAACATTTGCACAAAAACACAATGGTCTAAAGAAGTCTTCTTGAAGCTTTGCTGACTCATAAAAGAACCAAACTTCCTATACCACTGCCTGGGAGCTTGTTTCAAACCATACAATCTCTTCTTCGATTTGTAAACATAATTCTCTTTACCCTTGACTTCAAAACCTTCCGGTTTCTCCATATAAATTTCTTCATCTAAGTCACCATGGAGGAAAGCATTTTTAACATCCATTTGCTCAACCTCTGAATCTAGACTTGCAACCAAGCCTAGAACCACACGAATGGATGACATCTTCACAACTGGAGAGAATATCTCATCAAAATCAACTCCCCTTTTCTGATTAAATCCCTTGACAACTAATCTAGCTTTGTACCGTGGAACTGGAGTACCATCTTCATGTTTCACCCGAAAAACCCACCTGTTTTTCAAAGCTTTTCTGTCTTTAGGTAATTTAACCAAATCAAAGGTATGATTATCATGCAAGGATTTAATCTCATCTTCCATAACATCAAACCACCTTTCTTTTTCTTCACTTACCATGGCCTCATCAACACTATCAGTTTCTCCCCCGTCAGTCAAGAGTACATACTCATTGGGAGAATAAAGAGATGAAGGAATTCTCTCTCTACTAGATCGTCTGAGAGAACTCTCTGGAGCATCTATAATTGGTTGTTGGACAACCACATCATCTTGCACTGGAGCATCAACAACATCATGCCGGTCATTGTGAACATGATCACCATCTTCATTATCAACTTGATTTTCATCATTATGAAGATGTTCTTCTGGTGAAATAGTAAAAGGAACTGGATGAACATCAACTAATCTCTCATTACTCTGAAAATCGGCCCTGTCAGCTTTGTCAAAATCTTCAATTATTTGGTCTTCAAAGAACACAACATCACGGCTTCTAACAAGTTTCTTCTCAACAGGATCATAGAAACGATAACCAAATTCATCTTGACCATAACCAATGAAGATACACTGCCTAGTTTTAACATCCAACTTTGAACTTTCATCCTTAGGGACATGTACAAAGGCTTTACACCCAAAGACTCTAAGATGATCATAAGAAACATTCTTATCAGTCTAAACTATGTCAGGGACATCACCATCTAAAGCAACAGCAGGAGATAAATTGATAACATAAGCAGCAATATTAAGTGCTTCTGCCCAAAAAGAATCTGACAGCTTAGAATCTGAAAGCATACATTTAACCCTCTCAACTAGAGTTCTGTTCATCCTCTTTGCTAAACCATTTAATTGAGGAGTCTTTGGAGGAGTTTTCTAATGCCTAATACCCTGCTCTCTGCAATATCTATAAAAAGGACCAATATACTCACCACCATTATCTGAGCAGATGAATTTCAATGTCTTCCCTGTTTGTCTTTCAACCAATGCCTGAAAACTGTTGAACACATCAAGTTATTGATCCTTGGACTTCAAAAGAAATGCCTAGAGTTTGCGAGAATGATCATCAATAAAAGTCACAAAGTAAAGTGCACCACCATGAGATCTTACCTTAAAAGGACCACACAAATCAGAATGTACCAACTCCAGCAAATCAAGCTTTCTTGAAGGCGGATGACTCTGAAAAGAAACTCTTTTCTGTTTACCGGCTAAGCAATGAACACATTTCTTCAACTTTGCTTGTTTTACTCCAGAAAGCAAATTTTTCTTAGCCAAACTATCAATCCCGTTCTTGCTCATATAACTCAGCCTTCTATGCCATAACTCTGATGAAGTATCATTCTCCACCAAATTTACTGAGTCTCTGGACATGGAGCCCTGAAAAACATACAAGTTAGACAACTTGTCACCACGGGCCACAACCATCAAACCTCTAGTAAGCTTCCACTGGCCAACACCAAGTGTATTAACATAACCCTCATTATCAAGATATCCCACATAAATCATATTCAAGCGAACATCTAGAGCATGCTTGACATTTTTGAGAACTAGTTTGGAACCATTGTTACTTTCCAAACAAACTGTCCCAATGCCAATAACTTCAACTTCATGATTATTGCCCATTTTCAACGTTCCAAAATTACCTGATGTATAAGAAGAAAATAATTACTTTTTTGGCAACTAACACCAAAATCTACAAACCAACTAGACTCATCACGAACAAGATTAATGGCATTTGCATCAAAAGAAACAAAAAGATCATCATTAGCAACAACAGCAACACGATTTTCATTATCGTCTTCTCTCTTTTGTTGTCTCATATCTCTCTTGTGCTTGTAACAATATTTCATGATATGCCCATTCTTGTGGCAATAGTCACATGTAATATTCTTGAATTTAGACTTTGACTTGCTTCTACTTTTACCTCTATCATTCTGACCTCTGGACTTGTTTCTCCCCCTATCTTCAGTAACCAAAATATCGGAGTGTGAAGCTGAAGAAGATGAGGCTTGATATCTTCTTCTTATTTCTTCATTCAAGACACCGCTCTTAGTATATTCCATGGTTACAACACCACTGGGAGCAGAATTAGTCAAAAGAAACTCGAAGAGTTTCCCAAGATTCTGGCAGAGTATTAAGAAGCCAAAGTCCCTGTATCTCATCATCAATCTTCACACCCATTCCGGAAAGCTGGTCAAGAACACCCTGAAAATCATTAATATGATCAAAATTAGGAGTGCCTTCTTTATACCTGATATTCATTAATTTTTTCAATAGGAACGACTTTATGTTGCCAGTCTTCAAAGCATAAAGTGTCTCGAGCTTGTCCCACAAACTTTTGGCATGTGTCTCTTTCACAATTTTTTTTAACATTATCTTCAACCCATTGTCTATTATAGCCACAAACCTGCAGATGCTCAAATTCCCATTCTTCATCATTCAAAGACTGATGCTTATTAGAAGCAAACACAGGTAAATGCATCTTCTTGACAAATAGAAGATCTTTCATCTTGCCTTTCCAAATATGATAGTTACTACCGTTTAAACACACCATTTTGCTCATATTTTCCTCCATCATTCAAAACGACAATCAACAATAACTAATGCTCTGATACCACTTTGTTTGGAAAGACAATAAGCAGGTGTAAACGCGGAAGCAAGCAAAGCAAACCTCGAAAGACCACGAGTAAGAAGACAACGAGAAATATACCAAAAGACACAAAGATTTAACATGGTTTGGTCAATCGACCTACATCCACAAAGGAGATGAGCAATACACTATAAATATGAGAGTACAAAATATAGAGAGAAACAACCTCAACCAATTCACTCGGAATACATGGGAGGTTCACACAAGTGATAACGTATCAAGCATGTGACCCATAAATTCTCCTCTAACCAAAACTCTCAAGCCCTTAAGACTACATTGTGAATGCTGATTAAGTTAGAAGGAATATTCCTCTATTTATAGAGTCCTAAACCTTTTCATACAAGAAAAGGATTAGTCAATTCAAAACCTTTTCCTAAAAGGAAAACCTATTTATGGTAAGATATTTAGGACAAATAAAACCTAACAGTTATCCCCTTCTTTCCTCGAAATGCCTGCTCATCATGCCCATATTTTTTAAAAAAACTTACATAAAATAGGCTTCCAGTTATATTTTACTCTTTGATTCATTAGCAGTACTTTCTCATTCTTAAAATACACCTTTTCTGGAAGTGTAGGGTCCATTTTCACCTCAATAGGCAATCTAGCCAAACTCAATCCCATTTTATTTTCTGTGTGATTATACACCATTACTGGCTTACAAATTAAGCTACCAATCTTACTTAAGCCTTTCATAATCCAGTATTTGAATTCCAAATCGGGAAGTTTGACCCATATTGGAAACGTGCTCAGTACCTCTTTAGAAAATTCCATGTCTGGATTCCAAGCTTTGACAATAACTGGTTTGCTATCGAAATGGTAGATTCCCCCTTGCAGCAGCACATTCTTCCCCTCGATGGTAGCAAAGTGCGCCAATACAATTCTATTTTTTAGTATAGAGACCTTATAAACCTCATGGTTACCCCATATTCTGCGCACATAGCCATTCAAAATGGTAAATAGTAGGTACAATCCTAACTCGCATTCTTCCAATATGCTAGTTTGTATTTATATCTTCAAAATCTGTTTCACATACAGGCGATTCATCATACACTTCAGGTGCAACATACTCCAATTTAAACCCAGCATTCGATACCTTGGCTATGTAAAAATTGTCCAAGATAGAACCCTTTGGATTTCATTCTAGGAGTATCTCAGCTTCATCTGCCCACGACAGTTTGCTAAGGCTCTTCTCCATTCCCACCACATTCGTTTGCACCTATTGAAGGAATATTGATTGTATTGAAGTGTTAACCTATTAAGGGAATACATGGGAGATATATATAAGAGATATAGGAAGGAGTACTAATCCTAATAGGACTAGGATTAAGGAGTACTAATCCTAACAGGACTAGGATTAGTACACAGTAAATACTAATATTATTTAATACTATCTGTTATTATCCCCCCTCAAGCTGAGCTGAGCGGAAACGAACGGAAGCTTGGAACTGAGGTAATCGTGCTGTCGGCTCGAGAGAGGCTTGGTGAGAATATCAGCCGGTTGTTCTTCAGTATGTACAAGTTGCACAGTCATGGTGCCAGCCTGAACTTCATTGCGAACAAAGAGACAATTGGTATCAACATGCTTCATTCTGGTGTGTAGGATAGAATTCTTGGACACACAGATGGTTGATTTGTTGTCACAATAGAGAGCAGGAACAGTGTGAGTGGCGCGGAGTTCGCGGAGAATATATGTGACCCACATGGTCTCAGCAGCAAGAAGAGCAAGGGCACGGTATTCGGCTTCAGTCGAGGACCGAGAGACCTTGGGTTATTTTTTTGTACACCAGGAGATCAGGTTCGGCACTAAAAAAACGAGAAACCCCGATGTAGATTTTCTGTCATTTTTATCATTCGCCCAATCTGAATCTGAGAAACCTCGAAGTTCCAAGTCCTCGGGTCGAATGAGTAAACCACGACCAAGAGTGCCAAAAATGTACCTGTGAAAGCATTTTAGACAATGGTAATCATGTTCACTTGGTTGATGCATGCGCTGAGCAACTCGGTTGACAGCAAACTGGATGTCAGGACGAGTAATGGCAAGATACTGTAGAGTCCCAATGAGGCTGCGGAAGTGGGTGCATTTTTCCAATCCATCTTTCTGCAACAGATCTCGAGCATATTTTGACTGATGAAGAAACATGTCGCTGCCTGTCCGAGAAACCTCCATTCCCAGAAAATAATATAACGGGCCAAGGTCCTTCATTTTGAAGGTAGTATGCATAGCTCGAGTGACATCTTGAATGAGAGCTGCAGTAGAGCCTGTAATAATGATATCATCTACATAGACAAGAAGAATAATTGTACCGTGTGCTGAATGTCGAGTAAACAGACTCGTGTCGTCTATGCAACACGTGAAGCCGAGTCCTTGGAGGAACGTTTTCAGACGTGTGTACTGAGCACGGGGGCTTGCTTGAGCCCATACAGAGACTTCTGGAGTTGGAAAACATTTGTAGGGAAGCAGGGATCAACATAGCCGGTGGTTGCGTCATGCAGATAGTTTAATCAAACATGCCATGAAGAAAAGCATTGGAAACATCCAATTGATTGATGAGCCAATTGTTGCACACGACGAGTGACACTACCAGGCGAATGGCTTCCTACTGAACAACAGGACTCAATGTCTCGGAGTAATCAAGCCCATACTCCTGATTGTAGCCTTTAGCAACCAAACGAGCCTTGTACCCGGAAATACTGCCATCCGCATTGTGTTTAATTTTGTACACCCATTTACAGCCCACTGGGTGCCGCCCATAGGGCTTAGGTACAAGAACCCAAGTTTTCTGATCAGTCAAAGCCTTAAACTCGTCATCCGTAGCATGACGCCAATAAGCATTTTTTGAGGCAACAGAGTAGGTTGTTGGTTCACTATCGGGAAGGGGTGTATTTGGTAGTATGGTAGCCTGAAATGTTTTGGGTTTAAAGATACCAGCTTTGCCACGGGTTAACATTGGATGAGTATTGTGGAGTGGCATGGGCGGTGGTGATTCGGGGGTAGCCGGGAAGGACCCAAAACGGAACGGGCTGGAGATGTTGTGGATATGGGGTGGTTTGAGTTGGTTGTGGGTGTGGGTGGTGGTTGGGGGTGTATTGTGGGTGACGGTCGAAGGGGTGATAAGGGGTGGTTGGGTAGTGGGTGGAGGTATGGGGGAAGGTGGTGAGGGACCCTGTGAGTATGTTGGAAAAAGGGGAAGGATGCCAATGAATGATGTATTTGTGGAGGAGGAAATAGACTCGTAGGGAAACTCGTTTTCGACAAATTTGACATGACGATATATGTACACTTTATGAGTTTGTGGGTCATGACAGCGATAACCCTTGGAGGTAGGATGATAGCCCAAAAAAATACAAGGACGGGATTGGGGTTGTAATTTGTGAGTAATATGAGGGCGTAGCCAAGGGTAGGCAAGACACCCAAAGACGCGGACGTTGGTATAATTGGGAAGTTCTTGGTAAAGGAGTTTATAGGGTGATTTGTTGGAGAGAGTGTGACTGGGCATTCTGTTAATGAGGTAGTTTGCGGTGGCTAGAGCTTCTACCCAAAAGGAGACAGGGAGATGAGATTGATGTAGAAGAGTAACAACCGTTTCAATGAGATGGTGATGCTTACGCTCAACCACCCCATTCTGTTTGGGAGTGTATGGACAGGAGGTTTGATGTATAATTCCCAGGGATTGCAGAAACTAGCCAAAGATGTTATTGACATATTCCTTTCCATTGTCACTTCGAAAAAGTTTAACATGAGAATTGAATTGTGTTTTGACCATTTTTTCAAAAGTGACAAAGGTGGTGTATGCCTGTGATTTGTGTTTTAGTGGGTACAACCAAGTGTATTTTGTAAAATCATGCACAAAACAAATATAATAGCGAAAACCAGCAAATGAAGGAACAACAGTAGGACCCCATAGGTCAGAATGAATAAGTTGAAAAGGTGCAGTTGTACGCTGCTCAGATAAAGTAAAAGGTCATTTATGAGATTTAGCAGTTGAATAGGAGTCACAATTGTTTACATGAATGGAAGAAAAACCTAATTGAGACATTAAAGAATTTATTATATGAGTAGACGGGTGACCCAGACGACTGTGCCACAACAGACTGTGGCCATTAGCCGAAAGAGCCACCGGAGCCACAGGAACGCTTTCTGAAACTAGGTGGGCAGACGAACTTGTGCAAGGAAGAACGTACTGACCATGCTCACAGGGGCCCTGAAAAAATAACCCTCTTGGTAGTATTGTCTAGGATCTGAAAATCATTAGAGGTGAACAATGGTGAGCAATTATTGTCTTTTGTGAATTGGTGAACTGAAAGGAGATTGGATTTAATACAAGGGACGTGGGTTAGGTTACCTAGGTGAAACATAGCGGTGGGGGTTTTAATAGTACCCGTGCCAGTGTGAGAAATAGTAAGGGACTTACCGTTGCCAACAGTAATACCGTTGGAGCCATGATATTGATTTGGAGCGTTAAGCTTTGATAGATCAGAAGTAACGTGCATGTTGGCCCCACTATCCAACAACCATTAAGAGGAAGGGCCGGCTTGACATGCATAATTTGCACGGTTATCACTATTTCGGCTCTCCTCATACCGAAACCAGCAATGAGCAGCGGTGTGTCATGTTTTCTGACAGATTTGACAATTTGGACGATTCCGCTCATAAGTGCCCTGCCCGCCGCTGGAAGATGACTGCCCGCCACTGCCGAAGGAGTGCAGATTGTTGTTTCTGCCGTGCTGCTGACCGTCGTACGGCGGATGACTGCCCTGCCGACCGCCGCGCCCGCGGTCTTCGCTGTTTCTGCCATAGCCGCCGCGGCTCCACTGCCGGCCGCCACCATGCCCCCCGTGATAGTTCTGGCTTGCGGTGAGGGCGGTGGCCGGCTCCATACAGCGGCTTCTCGGAGAAGAAGTTTGCTCTCCAGATCCACATTGATTTCTTCACTTTTTATCCACGAGGAGAGAGTAGCCAGGTCAACGGGCGTTGGACTGATGTGAACCGTCTGTTAAATGGAGGAGTAAGCTTGTGGGAGCCCCCGAACGACGTACATGATGAGATCTTTTTCGGGAATGATTTCGTTCACGGTTTCGAGGGCTGTGATGATGGTGGAGACCGTGTCTAAATACTCCGCCATAGTTTTCGTGCCTTTCGTAATTGTGTGGAGGCGATCACGCAATTGAAAAATATGAGAGTGGGAAATTGATGCATAGCGTGTTGTGAGGGCCGTCCATAGGGCTGAAGCAGTTGTGTAGGATCAGATGTGTTTCTGAACCGTGGGAGAGATGACCATAATCAAACATGATCGGATCTGGCCATCCACGGCTTTCAAGGCGGCATGGCCTGGATTGGTTTTTTCTGATTTGTTCGTGGCGGTGATGGCTGCCGGCGGTGGTTTTGTGCGCCCATCGATGTATTTGAGAAGGTAATTGGCCTCAAGGGCTGTAAGAACGGTGATATTCCATGTAGGGTAATTTATGTCTGATAATTTTTCGGGAATCAGGGCATGAAGATGCCTGAGAAGGAGTTTAACGCCAGAAGGAAGTGAATCGAGAGGATCCACCTCGGTTGTCATGGCTTCCGCCGCCCAAGAGAAGAGGGGGAATGATCGGTGCCCCTAAAGAGAGAAAAAAAAACCTAGAGAAAAGAAGATCTAGGTTTTCTGGCTCTTGATACCATGAAGGAATATTGATTGTATTGATGTATTAACCTAATAAGGAAATACATGGGAGATATAGATAGGAGATATAGGAAGGAGTACTAATCCTAATAGGACTAGGATTAGTACACAGTAAATACTAATATTATTTAATACTATTATTTAATACTATCTGTTATTACCTATAAAGCTACTTTCCCACTAGCTTGCTGTGCTTTTTCAACTTTGCTCCCGTTTGATGCATTTTCCGATGTTTCCCCCTTCTTCCTTGTGTTGCTAGTCGTATTCATTATTTTGCTTATCACGGTATTATCCTCTTCTCTTGATTTCATCTCCACTCCCACTTGTACGGGGTGCTTACTGGATTGTTTGCTCCTTCTTATTCTTGTTATATTTCAAGTTGTCAAATTTGTATTCTTCCTAATAAATTAAATATAAATTTATATAGGCATAAAGCAGAAGGTTGCTTAAAAATAACACTAGTAAAAAGTAATATTATTTAAGATCACTTTTCTTAAATTGTCTGTACAAACTTCTGCCTTAACTGAAACTTAGGCAACTCACAAGTATCTACACGTAAATTTAAATCATATTTCATATTATTTAAGTTAAATTTAATCGAAAAAATTAATAGATAAAAAATTTAATAATAAGCATTTTTTATGACACCCAATAATTATATGGTCAATTACATGAGATATATGTTATAAAGTGATTAATGACTTATATCTTGGTTATATATGAATGTCATGGCTTTTATACTTGTATTTTCATGAAAGTTCTATCAAATGATATGAAAGCATGTTTTTCCAATAAATGTACCTTTTTTGACATGTTTTTGCATGGCTTTCATACTTAATGCTTAATTATATTAACCTCATTTTTATCCTTTTAAAAAATGTAGTTATTGGAAATTTAGTATTCTATAGATGATGGATAGGTTTGTAAGGTGCTTGAAGATGAAGACTTGCTGAGTCCTAATAGATTCGAGGACAATACCCATTATGTTCCTTTATGTCTTTTAGTCTTTATTTTAAGTTGTATATGAGATTAGTCCCAAATGTTGTAATCCAAAAGTTATTAGATGATTTTATGAGATATAAGTATATAAAGTTAGTAGTCTTCCGCTTGCTTGTTTTGTTCAATGTATTCTTCGTGTGTAAAGAAAGTTTTTAATTCTTCTCTTTATGTATAATAAGCAATGAATGATCCACGAGGCTTGTATAAGGCCTCTACAAGGTTGAAAACGCTGGTTACAACTAGGGGGGTGCTCTCGGATCGTGATAATATGTAAATTGAACTTATAAAACAAACTAAGATTTCAAGTACCTTTGGCAATGAGAAACGTGTTCCAACATCGAAGTCAAAGGTTGAAATCATTTCAAAAAATTTAACAGACCCACAATGTAAATGTTTAATTGGCATGTACTTCCCCATTTTCATATTATTGGCCATATTTCTCTTGCATGGTTCCAATAATATAAATAAAAATATTTTTTAATAATTTATCTTTACTTATCTTGGGTAAATTACGCTACTTAAGAACAAGGATAACCTATTATTATTGATATGTTTGTAATTAGTACAGTGAACTCTTCACACTTAAAATTATATGCTATGTAAACACTAGAAAAAAGCTGATATAGAAAACATAATAAGATTCCATAGTTATAGTTTTGTCGTTGCGCTTCATAGCTTTAGTTACGTTTTTTATGGAGATTGCATTTTATATTTAAGTCCAGTTGTACATCACTCTTGCGAATATGCAAATAGGGTAAGTGTATACAAATTTTGTATTTATATACTTCCGTTTGTATATTTCGCTACAAAGAAGGTAATGTATCATGATTTTTTATAAGTCGTATCTAAAAAATTTGGGTAAGCATATACATAATTATGGATTTAAATAATCATGAATCGAATTATACAAATTTTCAATTTATATAAATCAGGTGAATAACACGAATTTGAAAAACAGTAACCGTAAATTATAATTTTCTCAAATTGTAGTTATAATACCTAGTATAGGCTCAATGTTTGCTATGCCTAAACACAACCCACCCAATGGTTTGGGTTACAAGGTTTTTTATTCTATTTTGATCCATTAGACGAGAAGCAGAGAGAATTACAGCTAAAATATTATTTTAGTCAATGTTTGAGGTTATAAATATTATTTTAGAGTTTTGATGATTCCACTAGATATAAATTGTGATATTCGGTCTAGTTCAAATTTGGTTCATTTCTCAACACCGTTGGATGAATTTTGACTTTAGTCAACACTGAATTAAAAAACCTAAGTAATGAACATAATCGACCATATATGTAAATATTTTAGTTTCTTTTTCAATGATCCTGGTCATTCAAATACTAGTTGGTTTGACTTATTTTATATTAGTTATTAAGCTATTACTATTTTCCTTGTTTAATAGAGGACCTCAGTCACTGTTAGTCGCAGTGGTTGAGGGGGTTTCCTCCATGCCTAAAAGTGTGAAATGAGCCCACACATAAGGGAATTAGATTCCCCTTCTTTCCAAACCTCAACAAATCAATTATTTAGATAATAGTTAGGTATTATTTGTATATAATCTTTATAATTTTAAAAATATCAATTTTGTATTGTAACTTTATCTTTTTACCTGTTTTTAAAATTTAATTATTTTTCTTATAAGGAAAAAAAGGATAGGAAATATTAAACTATAATTTTTGAAATATTTGTAGTTATAAAAAAAGATAAAGAAATATTAAACTATAAAAATAGTTGCTTTATTAGAAGCAATTTTCATTATTATAAAATATTTTTGCTTCAAAAAACTAAAATTAAAGTAATTTAAACATGGTCTAAGAAATTGAAAAATGTTATTAAAACAATGGGATTTAAACATGGTCAAATAAATTCAAAAAATGCTAAAGATAACGTAGAGAATTTGCAAGTTATCATAAAAGCATTTATATAGATATCAAAATTTAATTAATCTATTATATCCCGACAAGGTCCTATATGCAAACATTTTCCTATACAAGATTTACAATATTATTTTATAAATAATTAGTTAAACTTTGAAATAATCGATAAATCGATATTTACGAAGTACTTGCTAATTGACTTTGCAAGGCGCATGTAGGTATACTAGGTAATATGAAAAGAATTGTCAAACTCATGTGCTTGCAGGTACTAAATAAAGAATAAGGTTTTTTGAACTTTCAACCTTAATACAAATTATAACAAGCACCTCTAAAACACTTCAGTCATTACAACATAAATTCATCCACAAGCGAAGGGGGTAACATTAGAATCTCTATGAATGATATACATCATTGTTTTCGCATAGGAGATGCCACTGTGTGTAGTGGATATTGCATTACTCTTCTCCCCTGCAACCTCAGCCTGCCACATAATGAACAAGATCATTTTACATGATTTCAAAAGAAACCAAGAAAGGGATTAAAAAAAGGTAAACTAGGAACTATGCGTGTGGTTTAAGCCAGTCAAATGTAAATAATACTTAAAAAAATGAGGGTTGCTCGGGGAACTACCTTTACCATGCTTAGGGTTTAAGCCAATCAACTGTAATTGAAATTGAACTTATGTGCTCCTTGGTTGTAAACAAACCAGGCAATCTAATAATAGACTACTAAGTTGTGGACTTATAACTTTTGACATTTTTGAAGAGTCCAAACAACATAGATTACGTTTATTGCCAGTACAGAATGGATATCAAATTGGACAAAATGCATCGTCCATGATGTATAAGTTCAGATTTATAGCAAGCAAATCCCGTATTAAGGTTATTGGTGCTCCCTTAGCGACCAATCACAAAGTATAAGTAAAAACTATTATGAATTGTCATGAAAAAGATAATCATATTTAAACACAATAAGAAAAAATACAAAATAAATATTATTTTGGATGACATAAAAGTTCTTTTATTTTTATTAAACCTTTTTTTAATGAAAAATTAGCAAAACGAGGCGAAAAAAAAGTGAGAAGAGATAATAGAAAATTCATCAAAGGGAGAGAATAATAACAAAAAGTCTATATAAATATATAGTTCGATACGAGATTAATGGGTGGTCTAGTACCCCAGAAGCTTCAATGTGGGTCCGCCCCTAGTATTAAAAGGTTAACATACAAGAACATTGATTAATGTAGTTTAACATGAAATGAATCTATACATAAGTAAGGTGATGTGACACTTCTATGTAGCCTAGAAAATCAAATATTTCATTTTCCAATATTTGACTTTTTCCATAAGTTTCTTCACTTATGTGCTACTAAGAAAAAATGTCTTAAAATACCTACTTAATATTAACTATAATTTATTGTATTTCTCTCTCGTTGATAACCTTTAACGTCTCTTAACTTTTTAAAACTATCTAAAACTGCCAAACAATTAATCTATTAATATTGCACTTCAGGGCAACATAGTTGCTTGAGATTGGGACTTCCATGTTGGAGGTCTCAAGTTTGAAATACCTTGTCGGCAAAATAAATAGGTTCTTCTGGGTCGAGGTTGTCGCGCCGGGCTTGCCTAGTAGGGATTACCTCTCTTATGCGGTTTGCGAGCTATTGCATGTGAGAGGGAGTTTTACCCTATGTGGATGCAAAATATAGATGTTATGGGTCTCCCTTATCATCAAAAAATAAATTAATCTATTAAAATGAAAAAGATATTCCACAAAAGGAAAGATAGAAACTTGAATTTGATAATTATTCTTTTTCCAAAACTGCATGCTTGTAATCTGTAATTCATGCCTTATTATTTGTATACTTAATGAAGAACAAAGAGGTTTTTCCTTCTTATAAGAGGATCATGCCAAAGAGTGTGTTTGTATATATATATATACATATATATATATACAACTTGGCAGCTATGAGCAGGGATATATATATATGTGTATATACATATATGTATACACACACACACATATATATACACACATATATGTGTGTGTGTATATATATATGTGTGTGTATATACATATATATATATATATATATATATATATACATATATGTATATACACACACATATATATATACACACACATATATATAAACATATATATATATATATATATATATATATATACACATATATGTATATACACACACATATATATATACACACACACATAAATAAACATATATATATGTATATATATATATATATATATATATACACACACACACACACACACATATATATATATATACACACATATATATATAAACATATATATATGTATATATATGTATATATATATATATATACACATATACATATATATATATATGTGTGTGTGTGTGTGTGTGTGTGTATATATATGTTTCGAGCATAGAATTTTTTTAGGCAATGTGATTATGAAGGGAAAGATGAGGCTAGCTGTAATGATCCTGAAGGTTATTTATGGAATTTTTTGGAAAATTATCATTTTATCCCTGCTCATAGCTGCCAAGTTGTGTTTGATAATCTTTTGAGAATTTCTTTGCAGCCGGATCGTAATGATGGGATTTTTGGAAATTTTGGAGGTTTGGAAGCATTTAAGTGGAAATGGTTAACTTTAATCAACATTTGTTTTTCTGAGTTTAGGAATGGAATCCTCTCAGTTCCATAAGCTTTGGGATGTGCCTTTTGGGATTATCAAGGCTACTGGACAGGTTTTGAGGTATTTAGAATAGTTCTGGAAAGTTTTTGTGTTTTGAAAGTTGAAAGCATACTATAGTTGACCAAAGTCAATATTTGGTGGTAACAAGCTCATAGTGAAATTTAAACAGTTCCATTAGCTCCAAAATATTGTTTTTTGTCTATGTGTAATATTCTAGAAATTAAGAATATACATCTCATTGAGACTAATCTCACTCTCTCGTTGAATCCCATGTTCGCTGTATTTCTGGGTGATGCAATCGTTGCATCTTGTTATTTAATCAATAGAATGTCCTAGTTATAAAATTAGATTCCACATTCCATGTTGTTTCCTTACATACATATTTACTCTACCCCCATTGCGTTTTAGGAGCACGTGCTTGGTTCATATTTTAGACACTGTTAATGAAAAATTAGCTCCATGTGCTATCAAATGTGTCACGTGCTCTGTTCTTAATTTAACCCCGGGTAAACAAAAATTAGCTCATTGTGCTTTCAAATGTGTCTTTCTTGATTACTCTCAATTTAACAACTACGGTGATGGGAGAGCAAAAATAAATTCTGAATGTATATTATCTATCCTGGAATCGAGTCATGAACTCCAGGGCCTCCTCTCTTAAGGCCCTTCAAACCCCAAAAAATGACATAGGAGTGAATCTCAAAAGCCTAGACAATATCTTCTACTCCTCTATTTTTGTGGCAGCTAAACGTGCCGCTGGTTGAGGTAATACAGGGGATGGAGGTACCTCAATATGATAGGCTGCACTCCTAGGTCTATAATGCATGGCACTAGGCCCTCCTACACGTCTGTAAGTGCTTCTATTAGCTGTGCAGTGACCTTAAGATGGGGCTACAACTCGTCTTTGACCTATAGGTCAATCTTTAACTCATTTTCTCTGTTGGGCCTTATATTTAGGCTCAAGAGCATCGCCCCTAGCTACTACACTCCTCATGTAAACACTATATAAAAAATAATAAAAAATGATATTTTTAGAAACCAAACACAACTAACACACATGAAACGGAATCAAAGGTGAGAATCACCTAAAATGTCTTGTAGTATTCTTAAAAATTAACACAGACATCTCTTGACTGATTCATTGGATTCTAATAGACAACAGCTTTGTTCAGATGGCATTGGTGAACCTGTAGTTGTGAGAAAAACTTTATCAAGACCCAAAACACCGGGTCATGATGACACCTACTACAATCCCCCATTATGTAATCCTACCAAAGGATCATACTCCCATTACGTCTAAGGGTAGACTAACCTACTGGTAAGTTGTAATATCATGACTCATGGTTTTGGATCGTGAAAATTTGTTATCAAATCAAAGAAAATTTAATTCAAAGCTTCTTATAAAGACGACTTATTATTTATAAATTTTTAATCATTCTTTTTTGCTACCTTCTCTTTTTAGTTGAATCTATTGATAATCGTTAACTACCTTGAGCTAGCATGAGGACTCTCAAATTATAATTTTATTCTAGCATTTCCATATATGGTGTTAGATCCATATCCTTAGTATGGCCGCTTTTTAATTGTATTTCAAGATTGGTTTAGCAGTAAATCATTTCCCAGTATAGATTTCTACGGTCGTATAGATTCGAGATGAGGTTGTTGAACAAATTGAACTACAAGTTATGGAAGACATATATGGAATCGTAACTTCTTGTTGAAGAAGTTTGGTATGTTTTTAATGGAAGTAACACAGCTCCTCATGTAAATGGATCAAGATATAATAGTGCATGCAAGAAGTGCAAGCAAATTAATGCATAAAGACGAAGTGCATCTCTAAAGAATCAACCTCCTATACTTTATTTGATCATATTATAAAGTGTAAATTAGTTAATTATATATAGAAGTCCCTCAATCAGTTTTTCAATAAGAAAATTGAAGATCGACTTTATACTAGAGACTTTAACTCAATTAATTTCTGTATCAAGCGCCTAATATAATGAAGATAGGTGTGTAAAGATATTATCCCCAACTACTTGAACACTCTGCTATTTATATATAATAATAACTGCTAAACCCTAGATTGACTGGATACATCTGAAAGAAAGGAGGTATCACCGAAGATTCATAAAAATAAGACCCTAGTGATACGTCTGTTGTCGATAATATATATCTGATTCCACATCATAAAATAATGAAGGAACAAATACTATAATATATGGAATGTATGTTATGTAAAATAGTTAAATGAAGCAATCGATTATAACTAAAAATACAAAGATGAAGATTAGATCAGATGATGGATTGTAATAAATACAACTAAATAGTAAGGTATGTATGTGTACTTTAACAAAAAGCTTTACTACTGAAAATATATATGACAAATACTGAATATAATGCAACTTTACTTTTTATGGGAAATTATATTGATAGATAAGTATAACATGAGTCATATGATGATATAACATCTTGCCTACATTGTTAGAGTCATTCTTTATTTTTAGCGGGTAAAGAAAGAATTGATGAATGGATCTAATCTTTAAGCCTTTACTACTGTCTTAGTGGTGAGTTATCTGAATCAACTATATGCTTCTATCTTACAGTGGCAGTGTAATTCTAGAGTATTAATTATGTGAACCTATATCCAACTCAATGCTTCATACCAGTCCCAAACTATGCATTGATGCTAGATAACTTTAAAGTTGTCCCACTTCAAGAAAAATGTCTCACATTCCCAAAACAAAACTGAAATCTTTCTTGAACCTTTCTTAACTTGGTTCATTAGAACTGACTAAACATGCTTTAAAATCGATAATGCTTTATTTTGTAATTGATTTTTCTTTGTTTCTAAATAGAATTCACTTAAAGAAAATTTCACTTTCTTTAAACTCTTTTTGAAAATATTGTTTTAAGAATTTTAACATACTTTACTCATAAACCTAATGCGTAAGAAGTAATATGACATGGTTTTCAAATAACATTAACTAAGAAGGGACCATGTGGTTTTATAAGAATGAATCCTAAATCAATCAAAAATCATTAATAATATGTGGACAATAATTTTAACATTATAATAAGCAATGAACAATTCATAAAAGAGAAATTCGAAATAATGGTCATTGGAGTAAGGACCTTATCTTTAAATCTTGTTAATCGAAATTTTAGATGTGGGGTGTTAGGCTGATCTATGTCTCTCTCTACAATATCCTTAAAAATCGTGAAAAAATAGAATTTTGAAGAGGACCTAGTTTGGGGAGTTTATTGCATAGAATATGAAAAAAATGAGTATCCAATGTGATATAATCCCCTCATCAAAGTTAAATTTTGATTTTTAGGATTTACATTCTTTGATTTCATGAAAAATGGTGAGTCTATGAGACTATTCCATAGTTCATGGAATGATCCACAACTCGTGGAATGTTATCGTGAAACTCAAATGTATTTTCTTATTTCACGTTGGAAATTTTTAGGCCAATATTCCATGTCTCACAGTATACTTCTACAGAATTTACGAGTTTTCCTTATCCTATGATACAATTTCTAGATGCCTATGTAAGGTTCATACTATCAACTACGACCCAAATTTTCAAGACTTGGAACTTGGGACAATATTTTCCTCTTTGAATCTTTTCAATGAGTACAACAAAGGCTCGTGGAATGATCCATGAATCATGAAAATCCTCCTTAGAAGTAAGGTTAGGGGTGATTTCTGAATGCAAAGTCTTGAGTATTCTTTTTTTTTTGAAATATTGGGTGTCACATTTTGTTCAATAAGTCGTAACTTTGATAACCAAGTTATTGAGTGTTTCTCCATTTTCTATGGATTTGAAGGAGACAATATATAAAGTTTTCTTATTTGCATCCTACTGAGATTGTAGGCAAATGGAATATAACAAAGATGAGTTCTAAAGGTCAGATAAATTGGTGACCAACAATTAGCCTAGAAGGACATTGCTGGAGCTAAAAAATTTGCTTTAAATGCTTAAAATAGGTTTCCAGCCAAAAGTTATGGTAATTCTCAGTTCATATTGATTATCAATGTTTATGTTGCTCATGAGAAGAAGAAGA
Source organism: Solanum lycopersicum (assembly GCF_036512215.1). Classification (NCBI taxonomy): domain Eukaryota; kingdom Viridiplantae; phylum Streptophyta; class Magnoliopsida; order Solanales; family Solanaceae; genus Solanum; species Solanum lycopersicum. The sequence continues at coordinate 42,568,240 of NC_090811.1, read as the reverse complement.
CTAATGTAGAATTGTATTTTACTAGTATCTTTTCTATAGAAACCTGAGCTGATGATGAAAAAATTTGAAATATTACACTAGAGTTCCTCAAGCTCTTCAACCAGATAAAAGTCATATTATTGGGAGAAGACAAGCTCTATTATATCTGAAGTTGTGAGTTTGTTTCTTATAGAACCAAAAGAAAAATGTTGGAAAATAATATGGATCTTGTCACATTAGGGTTTACCCCCTAGACGTAACCGGCGTTATCGTCCTTTTTATGTACTAAGACTAGCATCTTAGTCTCATGTCATTACATTCATAGTTTTAAAAATGCAGAAAAATCTAAAACTTTCATTACATCTTTAGGAGGTTTACATACACCTCTACATAAACATAATATATAGTCATATCGAGTATACATAGAGGCTTCATATAGGAAGGTTACATAGCCTTTTACTTTTATTGCACATACATATATATATATGTATATTTATAAAATAGAAAGATAGTCTCAAAGATTGTCTCATCTCATACCATCTAAACGATAACATTGGTATAGCCCTATATCAAATATAAAGAAGCCACATAAATACTTATACAATTCGTACAAAATGAAAATCGAATGACCATAAAGGAGTCTCAAACTCATAAAAATGAAACTTCATAGGCAAGATATTGACAATGCCCTTGGAAAATGAAGACCTACCCACATGGATGATAGAAAATATCCAAGCCTTCTTCAAGTCGTCTCGAATGAAAATTAAACGATCGGAACCTGAAATATTTGAGAAAAAGAGAAGAAAATGGGGTTAGCAAAACATGATAAAAAAGGACATTTAGTAATAACATGTCATTTAACAAGTTTAAAGGTCTCATGCATAACAATGCAAGTCATACCAATAAAGCAAACATACTTACTAACTCAAACAAGTAATATGTATCCTCACATACTTAAAACCCATGATTTACTACAACTCTATAATCAAGCAATGACATCACAAAATGAATATGAGTTAATAATATCATAATAATCAAGACAACTAATGATGAATCCTCATCAAATCAACAAGTGTAATGTCCAAACAAATCCCCATAACCTTGCTCAACCAAGTAGACTTAGCAAGAAAACATAACCAACGTCCTACTTAAACAATATAATCCAATAACATATATCAAAAGTAAAATCATCATTTCATAGTCATCTAAATTGTACCATCAACATAGTATCATCATATACATCATTATCATATACATACATAATATCATCTTCCTAAAGCTTCCATCAAGGTCAACTAGTGCAAGGCATAAAAAGCGTCCAATACCCCTACTTAGGCTAAGTTAAACCTCTCAAGTCACCTTAGTTTAGACTTCATTACTTTATTTTAATTTAGGGAATACTTTTTACTTTATTTTAATTTAGGGAATACTTTCCTTAACTGAGATAGACCACATGATCTAAGCGTGGAATACGGTGTTGTAAAACCTTACACCGATGGAAGATGGTCTACAGTCCAAAGTAGAACCAAACATAAACATAATTTCTAGGTGGATCCACTAGATAGTCTTCTTATGAGGGCAACATAGTTCAAGAACTAAGAGATAGTATATTCCCTCTAGATACCACTTGGTCGTTTGGGCCTCCTCTCATGTGAATCTATTGGATGAATATTCATCTTTTGGAAGTCAACATATCATATAGAACTATAGGGGAATCTTCCTCTTTGCGAAGTCATCACCTCCCATTGTCAAGTTCACTCGGGTTTGGGCCTCCTCTCATGTGAATCTATTGGATGAATATTCATCTTTTGGAAGTCAACATATCATATAGAACTATAGGGCGAATCTTCCTCTTTGCGAAGTCATCACCTCCCATTGTCAAGTTCACTCGGGACTAAACTAAGTCCCTTTGTTTAAATTTCTTTAAGCCGTTAATTATCAATCTTAGCTTAGTTTAGGTCATAGGGTCTACCATTTTTATAATTATCATCATCAATAGCTCAATAAGAATTGAATGAGTATATTCCTTTCATCACAATTCATATAAGTTAGGTTAACACATTATCATTTCATAGCATATCAAGGCACACAGATAGTTATCACCATCCTTATATCACATACACCTTAATCAACCTCACAACATAGATAAGACATTTCAATTCAACATCATACAACCCTATCATCCTAGTATAAGGCATACTCCTATATAATATCATGACTTAACCATAATTGATCACAATTGGAAGTAAAAATAGAGATTCCAAGACTTACCAAATCTTCCACATAATTCATCATTTAGGCCTTATCTTTAAACCTCAATTCGATAAATTTAGTTGTTCAACATCATAATTCAATAATCAACATGATAACAATGCTAGAATAAACACTATAGCACAATTCAATACTAGATCATACTTAAAATAATCTTTTTAGGCCAAGTTTCACAACCTAGATCACTTCTCAAGATCAACATGAAAGGATACAATTCATTCCAATTAGTTAAGTATTGGTGTAACAACATCAAGTAACAGTGATTTAACCCATAATCTAGACAATTTAATGAATCACAACCAAATTTACATCAAGATCAAACTTCGAGTTAAGGGTTAGTGATCATAATCTTCAAATTGAACAAAAACATAAAAATAAAAGTACATGTTAATAAATCCATAACATCCTAAATAAATCATAAAAAACTCTGTTCACAACACCATTTTGTAATTGGATGAAACCCATATAAAATCAACTTCTGAAATCCATTTTGAAGGAACTTTTGATGAATAGTCTCAACGGTGAATTAGATAACATATCTTAACGTTTGATGAAGAATTGATGGTGAGTTATCCCTTTTCCTTCTATTTAACCCCTTTCCTTCCTAGTTTTTAATAGTGAGTTCAAGTAAAGAGAGAAGAAAGAGAGTTTATTTTGTGAGTTATGTTTAGATTAAGGAGGGTAGGGGTATTTATATTGGGAGTTAAACTATTTAATTAGTATCCCCTTAATCCATAAATAACCACTAAACCACCTAATTAATTACATAAACTAAATTTAAAATGTGCAGCAACTCAAGACCCTCACAGACGGAACCCCACCTACGGGCCGTCTGTGAGTCGATGGACAACCCCCTTCCGTCCTACACTCCGTATGTGAGTTCAGAGACTATGCATGCGAGGGGCTTCCTCAATGTGTCTATGTATGGGACGACTGTGGCATCCATGTCCCGTTGATCCACACACAGGTCGTCTGTTGCCCCGTTGATGCACACTGCCAGACAGTGTTGCCTCAAACTGCAAGGGTCCTCCTTAAGGGCCCTTGGTTGGTCTTTGAGGAGTCATACCCAGACGTTTTGACCAAGAAATAACTTAAACACCTATTGCCTACTCTTTCACCACTTTTCGTAAATTTACGAATCCTAAAAGCTAGTAAAATATGCAAAGGCAAGCTAATACCTCTTTAAACAAACTTTCAGACGTCGTGGACATTCTTGGATGTTTTGGTTCTTAAATTTCCTAAATGACATACATTAATCAAAAAGGACTTAAAAACAGTAATTAGACCCCATGACACCTATGTTAGACTTTATGACACGTCTTGGATTTTCAAGGTGTCACATTATCCCCCCCTTCGTTAGGAACATTCATCCCCGAATGACACAAAAACTTGTTTGAAGGAAGGAATAGACTCAAGAATAGAAGTCCAACCAATCAACAATATCAAATCAACATAAATTGTATCATTTAAACAAGGTAAATTTTAAAACTCCAATTACCAAATATAAGGCTCAAAACACTTCATCATGAGGTATTTCCTTCTCACAACACTCATGATCTCAATATACATTACATGAGTGAATTAGAACTAAGTTCAACTTAGCAACATGATACATATCATTTCATAAAGACTCACCTACCAAAATGCACAACTTAGCTCAAATAAACCAAAAAGGCAAAAATCAAGTTTTAGAGGTATTACTTCAATGTCATGCAACCCCAAAATGCACATTTTTACTTCACCAAAAAAAGAAACTTCAATTTCTAGTCATATTCATATTACCAAACAGAATGAGTAACCTTAATTTTCAAAAAGATGAGGGCAACAATACTTCATGTCAACCTCAGCCTCCGATGTTGCACCCTCAACTAGATGATTCTTCCATAACACCTTTAAAGAAGCCACCTCTTTATTCCTTAACTTCTCGACTTGACTATCAAGAATTTGAATCGGAAATTCCTCATAGGAGAGGTTATACTTGACACCAAGACCCTTAATAGGATGAAATGACTCGTGATCACCGATACACTTCTTCAACATGGAAACATGGAAAAGCAGATGAACCGAAGCCAATTCACTTGGAAGTTGCAATTCATAGGTAACCTTACAAACCCTTTGCAAGATTTCATAGGGACCCACATAACGAGGACTCAACTTTCCTTTCTTGCCTAATCTAACCACCCCTTTCATTGGTGAAATTTTCAAATACGCCTTATCACCTTCTTCAAACTCCGAATCCCTTCTCCTATGGTCAGCATTAGACTTTTGCCGACTATAGGCCGTTTGTAATGGGATCCTTATGATATGAACTTTTTCCAATGTCTTATAAACTAAATCAGGACAATGAAGTGAAGGTTCACCCATTTCAAACCATCCAATAGGAGACCTACACCTCCTACCATACAAGGCTTCATAGGGAGCCATGGAAACGGATGAATGAAAACTATTATTGTAGGCCAACTCCACCAAAGACAAATGTTAATTCCAATTCCCTTAAAAATCAATAATGGACGCCCTAAGCATCTATTCAAGGGTTTGAATAGCGTGTTCCCCTTGACCATCCATTTGGGGATGAAAAGCGGTACTCAACTTCACCATAGTACCCAACCCTTTTTGGAATGATCTCCAAATTCTATATATGAATTGTGCACCACGATCTTATTTGATAGATAACGGAATACCATAGCGACATAAAATATCATCTATGAAGACTATTGCATAATCTTCCACCGAATATGTAGACTTGATGGGAATAAAGCGAGCGGACTTAGTTAACCGATCCACAAACACCCATATGGAATCATATGATTTTTTAGTCCGAGCTAAACCTACTACAATGTCCATATTGATGTCTTCCCCTTCCGAAGTAGGAATTAGGATCTCTTGTAGTAAGCCACCCGACTTTTGGTGTTCAGCCTTTACCTGATGGAATTTTGGACATTTAGCAAAAGTCTCTGCTATATCCCTTTTTAAACCTTCCCACCAATATATCTCCCTTAGGTCATGATACATTTTTGTTAAACGCGGATGAATTGAGTAGCAGGACCTTTCAGATTCATCTAGGATCCAGTCCCTCAACCTATCTACATCGGGAGCACACATTCATTCTTGGTACCTTAGCGCACCATCCCCCTTAAGGAGAATAATTCATTCAACATGCCAAGATTCGATTCTCTCAACTTCATTAATGCTTGTTTAAGGTTTTGTTTAGACTTCACCTCAACTACTAGAGATGACTCGGGATTTTGATTGACAATAGCACCCCCATTCGAAGAACCTTCAAACCTCACCCCCAACCTAGGCAACCTATGAAATCCCCTTGCTAGGTCCTTCTTGGCTTCGTCAATGTAGGATACACTACCCATAGTTATACGACTTAGGGAATCCGCAAAAATATTTGCCTTGTTGGGGGTGATAGAGCACTCTCGTATCATAATATTTTAACAACTATAACCACCTTCTTTGTCGGAGATTCAACTTATTTTAGGTAAACACATATTGGACACTCTTACGGTCGGTAAATACATCAACATGAACCCATACAAGTAATGCCTCCATATTTTCAAAGAAAACACTACCGTCGCTAATTCAAGGACATAAGTGGATAATTTCTCTGAAAAACTTAAGTTGCCTAGAGACATAGGCTATAACTTTTGCGTGTGGTATAATCACACACCCCAAACCTACTTGGGATGTGTCATAACGTACTACAAACCCCTTTGTACCCTCCGGTAAAGTCAACACTGTAGCGGAAGTGAGCCTATCTTTCAACAATTTGAAACTTTTCTCACATACCGCCGACCACTCAAATTTCTTATTATTTTGGGTCAAAGTACTGAAAGGAGATGCAATCGACACAAATCCATCCATGAACCTTCGATAAAAACCCACTAAACCCATGAAACTCCTAATATAGATTGTAGTCAATGGTCTAGGATAATTCTTTACCGCCTCTATTTTCATTTGGTGTATCTCAACTCCTTCACTTGAGATGATATGCAAAGAGATGTCACCTACCTCAACTAAAACTCACACATGCTATATTTGGCAAACAATTGATGTTCTTTAAGGGTTTAAATACCACCCTCAAATGACCCATGTGATCTCGTTCTTCGAATATACCTAGATATCATCAATGAAGACAATGACAAGTTAATCTAGGTAATTTCGATACACTTTATTCATTAGGTCAATAAATGTCGTCGGAAAATTAGTGAGATCGAAAGACATTACAAATAACTCATAGTGCCCACAAATAGTCCGTAAGCCTATTTTTGGTACATCCTCACCTCTCACCCTAAGTTGGTGATACCGCGATCTCAATTCAATTTTTGAAAAGTTACTCGCCCCTTGGAGTTGATCAAACAAATTATCAATCTGAGGAAGAGGGTACTTATTCTTAATAGTAACCTTATTAATTTACCGGTAATTAATACAATTCTCAAAGACCCATCTTTCTTCTTTAACAAACAAAAGCAGAGCACCCCATGGAATAATACTAGGCCATATAAAACCCTTATCTAGTAAATCCTTGTGTTGAGCCTTCAACTCCTTCAACTCGACCAGAGCCATCAAATAAGGATGAATTGAAATGGGATTTGTATCCGGTAGAAAATAAATGCCAAAATCAATTTCCCATTCGAGAGGAATATCGGGAAGGTCAATGGGAAAAACCTTCGGAAATTCACTCACTACAGGGACAGACTCAATGGGAGGAATTTCGGAGTCTAAATCTTTGACTCTTACAATATGGTATAAACAACATTTCGAGATCATTTTGCTTACTTTTAGACAACGGATACTATGACCTCTAGGAATAGATTCCCCCTTCCACTCTATAACTGGTTCATTTGGAAAGTTAAACTTCACCACCGTTGTCGTACAATCAATTGAAGAAACACAAGCATGCAACTAGTCCATACCCAATATAACATCAAAATCAAGCATATCGAGGTCTACTAGATCATGATAAGAAACTATATTAGGAAACATTATTGGACAATTTATATAAATCCTTTTTGCCACAACCGACTCTCCAATGGAGTAGACACAATAAAAGGTTCATGAAAAATATGGGGTAAAATATCAAACTTTTTGTCTATTAGAGGAATAACAAATGATAAAGTAGAGTCTGGGTCAAGTAAAGAATATACATCAAAGAGATTAATTTAAACATACCAGTCACCACATTGGGAGAAGTCTCTTGTTCACCCCTAGAACGCAGATCATAAAAGCAGTTCTTCTTTGGTGCCTCTTTTGAACCACTTGCTTGAGCTTGAACAGTACCCTTGTCTTGACTCTTCAAATTTCGACAATCTCTCATCTTGTGACCACTCTTGCCATAACTAAAGCAATTACCGGTTCCTACCAAGCACTCACCAAGATGACCCTTTCCACACTTGAACATGTAGGCTTCTCATTTTGTGAGTTTTCACTCCTTCCCTTTTTAGGTTTCAATTCATTTCCCTTGTCATCACGAGCATTCAGGAACTTGGATGGAACATAATTGGAAACCCGTTTCTTAAATCTAGGCTTGTCTAGTATTTGAAGCCTATTCTTTGAAGAACCTCCATTAAATGGTCTTGCTCTTTTAGAATATCTACTCTTCCTCTTATCCCTTGCCTCCTCAAGTCTTCTTCCATGAACCATAAAACAGGAAATGTTCATGTTATCATGTAGAATGGTCGAATGCCACTCTTCTTGTAAGTCCTCCGACACCTCCATCACAAAATGACTCATTTGGTCTCTAAGATCGGAGACCAAACTAGGAGCATATTTGGCAATTTAATAAATTCCAAAGAGTAATCATGGACACCCATTCCTCCTTTGCAAAGATTGATGAACTCCACCACTTTTTCCTCCCTCATATCACTAGAAAAAAACGGACGTTGAAAAGCCTTCTTAAAGATCTCCCAAGTCAATGAACCACCCCTCAATGGCCTATTATCCCCCCATTACACCTTCAATACTTGTGCCATGTCCTTTGGTTGATAAGTAGATAACTCGGCCTTCTCACTTGTTGAAAACCCCATAGCCAAAAGTATTTTAGATACTTCATCGATGAATTATTGGGGGTATTCATCAACCTTAGACCCGTAGCAAGTAGGAGGGTTCTTCCTAGAGTAGTCCGTTAGATGGTAATCCATAATAGTGATTTGTTGATGGGGATGGGTCACAACATTCCGGTTTACTTGTGCCGTCACAGCTTGGGATTGAGTCGTAGCCGTCTTTTCTTGAGTGGTGATATCTTGGGCCATTAGAAGAAGAGCAGTTCTTATATTCTCATCTCTCAATGGAGGAGGATTAACCGGAGCTTGGTCAACATTAATATATTCTTCAAGTGGAGGAACTTGTTCACCACAAGGAGGAGATCCCGCATTGGTAATTTCCTCTTTAAGTCTCCGAGACACATTTCTTTGAGTGTTCATTCTTCCTATATGCACAACAATAGGATTAGATGTAAAATCACACTATAAGTATACTCTAACGGCACAATATAGGATTTCCAAGAATGAGAGAGTTTCCTAATCATCATATAGGTTCCTACTCATAAGTGTGGCGCGCTTCACAATTATGAATACAAACCTATATAGATGGGGTAGAGAGAGATACAACGATATTCATTCTCATGCTCTAATACCAAGTTTTTCATATTCGGGTTTATCCCCTAGACGTAACCGGCATCGTCGTGCTTTTTAAGGACTAAGAGTAGCCTCTTGTCTCAAGTCTTTACATTCATAGGTTGAAAACGGGAAAAAAATTAAAACTTTCATTACATCTACTTGGAGGTTTACAAAGACTCTACATACACATAATATATATTCGTATTGAGGATACACAGACTCTTCGTATAGGAAGATTACATAGTCTTATACTTTTATTGCACATACATATATATAAATTAGGAAGATAGTGTCAAAGATTGTCTCATCTCATACCATCTAAACTATTATCACAATATGGGCATATCCCTACATTAAATGTAAAGAAGTCACATATAGGTTTATACAAGTCGTACAAAATGAAAGTGGAATGAACATAAAAGAGTCTTACACTCATAACAAAGTAACTTCATAGACAGGATATTGGCATTGCCCTCGGAAAGTGAGGACCTACCCACTTGGATAATAGAGAATATCCAAGTCTTCTTCAAGTCGTCCCGAATAAACCTTCAACAATTGAAACCTAAAATATTTGGGAAAAGAGCAAGAAAATAGGGTTAGTACTCCACATGTACTAAGTATGAGACCATATGCACAATTATAGCAAAACATGCTAAAAAGGGACATTTAGTCAAAACATACCATTTAAAAAGTTTAAAGGTCTCATGCATAACAAAGCAAGTCATACCAATCATCAAACATACTTACTAACTGAAACAAGTAATATGTTTCCTAACATACTTGAAACCCATGATTTACTACTGCCCTATCTTCAAGGAATAACATCACAAGAATGAACAAGAGTTAATCATATCATAATAAGAAAGACAACAACTCATGAATCCTCATCAAATCAATAAATGAAATGACCAAACAAAGCCCAATAACCTTGCTCAACAAAGTATAATTAACAAGAAAACATAACCAATGTCCAACTTCCATAATATATTAAACTACATATATCAAAAGGAAAATCATCATTTCATAGTCATTTACATTGTAGCATCAACATATTATCATCATATACATCATCATAATATACATTCATAATATAAACTTCCTAAAACTTCCATCAAGGTCAACTAGTGCAAGGCATAAGTGGAGTCTCATACCCATTCCTAGGCTAAGTTAAACCTATCAAGTCACTTTAGTTTATACTTCATTACTTTATTTTAATTAAGGGAACACTTGCCTTAACTGAGATATAACATATTATCTAAGTGTGGAATTCGGTGTTGTAAAACCCTACAGAGATGGAAGATGGTCTACCGGCCAATGTAGAACCAAACATAAGCGTAGCTTTCTAGGTTGATCTGCTAGCTAGTCTTCCTATGGGGGCAACATAGTTCAAGAACTAAGAGATATTATATTCCCTCTATATACCACTTGGTAGTTGGGGCCTCCTCTCATGGTAATCTATAGGATGAGTATTCCTTTTTGGGAATTTACAATCTCATATAGAACTATAGGGCGAATCATCCTCTTTGGTAAGTCATCACCTCCCATTGTCAAGTTCACTCGATGCTAAGTGATGTCCCTTTATTGAAATGTCTTTATGACTTTAATTATCAATCATATCTTATTTTAGGTCATAGGTTCTACCCCTTGTATAATCATCATCATCAATAGCTCAATAAGAAATGCATGAGTATAGTCCTTTTATCATAATTCATATAAGTAAGGTTAACACATTAGCATTTCATAGCATATCAAGGCACATTGATAGTTATCACATCCTTATATAATATAAACCTTAATCAACCTCACAACATAGTTAAGAAATTTAAATTCAACATCATACCACCCTATTATCATAGTATAAGGCATACTCCAATAGAATATCATGACTTAACCACAATGAATCATAATTAGAAGTAAAGATAGAGATTTCAAGACATACCAAGTCTTCCTTATAGTACATCATTTAGGCCTTACGCTAAAACCTCAATTCGATCAATTTAGATCTTTAAAATCATAATTCAATAATCAACATGATAACTATACTAGAATAAATACGATAGCACAATTTAATACTAGATCATACTTAAAATAAGCTTACTTAGGCAAAGTTCCATAACCTAGATCAATTCTCAAGATTAGCATGAAAGAATAAAATTCATTCGAATTAATTAGATATTGGTGTAACAACATCATATAATAGTGATTTAACCCATAATCAAGACAATTAAATCAATCACAACCCAATTTACACCAAAATCAAACATAGGGTGAAGGGTTAAGGATCATAATCTTCAAATTGAACTAAACCATAACAATTGATCATAATAAACTTAAATTACATGTTAAACAATCCATTATATCCTAATTAAATCATAAAAAACTCAGTTCACAACACCATAATTTCTCAATTGGATGAAACCCACATCAAAACTCAACTTTTATAATTCATTTTGAAGGAACCTTTTGAGGAAAGAATATTAAAGGTGAATTATATCCCATACCTTAGCATTTGATGAAGAAGTGAGGGTGAATTATCCCTTTCCAGCCCTCAAACCCCTTTCCTTGGTAGTCTTCAATGGTGAGTTCAAGTAGAGAGAGAAAGAAGAGAAAAGAAAAGACTTTATTTTGTGAGTTGTGTTTAGATTAATGAGGGTTAGGGGTATTTATATTAAGATTTAAATTATTTATTCATTTCCCCTTAATTCCTAACTAACCACTAAACCACCTAATTAATTACATAAACTAAATTGAAAAGGTGCAGCAACTCAAGACCCTCACAGGACGAATCCTACCTAAGGGCCATCTGTGAGTCGACGGACAGCTCCCCCTCCATCCTGTACTCCATAGGTAAGTTAAGAGAATATGCAGTTGAGGATATTCCTCAATGTTGATAATTGTGGGATGACGGTGGTATCGACGCATAGTCGATCCACACACGGGTCATCTTTTGTCCGGTAGATGCACACTACGAGGTAGTGTTGCCTCAATCTTTAGGGGTCCTCCTCAAGACCGTTTGGTTGGTTCTTGGGGAGTCGTAACCAGACATTTTGACCATAATATAACTTAAACACCTGTTAGCTACACCTTCATCACTTTTTGTATATTTCCAACTCCTAAAAGCTAGTCAAATAGGTTAAGACACACTAGTAAATCTTTGAACCAACTCAGATGGTCATGTAAATTCTCGGAAGTTTTGGTTCTTAAACTTCCTAAATGACCTATTCATCAAAAAGGACTTAAAATAGTACTTAGACCTAATGGCACCTATGTTAAGATTTACGACACGTCTTGGATTTTCAAGGTTTTACAGATCTTTTGTTTCCAATGTAGGGATTCTTATAGAATAACAATTGAACTAGGAAAAGTATGTTGTTCGTGAAAACTAATGCATGTTTTATTCTTTATTTAGCTTACTTGTTCAAAAAATGATACAAACTATGAAAAAAGAAAGACATGGCTTGACGTTTAGGCTACGAATTGGAAAATTATCTTGAACACCTAACCATGCATACCTATTAATTTCATTAGAAAACATGCATCAGTTCTAATGAACAAATTCTTTTTCTTGAAAAAACCCTCCTAGTTCAGTGCTCTCATAGCCTCTTCAAGTGTAAGAAGTTTCACACCCTGAAGCAGATCCAGGCTTAGTATCATACATCATTGTTTTTGCTTTATCACACAAAACCCTACAAGCTTCAAATATAATCCTAAGTTCCCCTTTCCCCAGTTTGAGAAAGTCTTTTGTAATGTCTTTTTATTGTCTCGTAATCAGTGATAACTCTACACCAAGGATATCATGAAAATCCATGAGAAAAATTAATATTGATAATCTCGATGAATTGAGAAATATCATCAACTTCTGGAAAAAATTTTCTGAGCCTCGACAATATCCTTCTCGGTTAATTTTTGCTCAACAATTTTTTTAGTCATAACATCTTCCTCTTTATTGCATTTCATTAATGCTACAAATTTGACTGGTAGAAATTAATCTAACTTTACTATCTCCCTCAAACTCAACCAACAAATGGAGAAACACTCAATGACCTAGTTCTTGGGTGATGTTTATTCACTAATTTTGTGGAGAAGAACTTTCTTTGACTCTTCCAACCATATAACATATGACTACAAAAATGCACGTCACAAAAACTACAACTTGAAATGCACATCACAAAAACTACAACTTGAAATGCACATCACAGAAACTACAACTTGAAATGCACGTCACTCCTAAGACCCTATGTGTAATTAATTTATTTTATTTGTATTTGAGTTGTAATGTGTCTAGAAAATTTCTCGAAATTCCTATAGCAGCCAGTAAAGTTAATTAGAGATTTTATATTTATTGTGCTTAAGGGTATATTGCTTCAGCGCTCTGCAAATTGAATTTCATATTTTATGATTGTTACTTTGATAGGTAAGTGGTAGGGGTCTATGAAATGTCCCAAGGAGACAATGGGAGGTCAAAAATATAAGATAACTTCAGAGTTTTTTACTTTTATGAATTAGCCACATGTGCATTACATCATGTTTCTTGAAGTTTCATTTGTACAAATAAAGTTAATTTACACAAAGATTTCTCATGTGAATCATTGTTCAAACCAATAAAATCCTCAAGACAAATAGTTAGGATTTACTATATGAATTCTATCTATTAAATATTTTCACCGAAACTAATGTAAAATTGACAATTAAAACATACATCATATATATTCCTGGTTAAACCGTTCTAGATTAATAAGTAATAAATAGTAATTTTTGATGATAAAAACCAAATTTCTTTGACAAAATTAAAGAATTTCATATCAAATATTTCAAAAATGACATTCTTTTCTTCTTTATAAAATATTCACCACTAAATTCCAAGATGAAAAGCACACCAATCAAATAAACTTTGAATATGTATAAAATAGAGGTGTCTATGTAAAGATTGTAAAGTCTTGAATCAATGAGATTAACAATTGAAATTTCATTGATACTTCTTCCAACGAAAATGAGAATAATAATTTTGAGATTTATTGGAAATGTCTGAAGAAACAAAACATCAAAAAACACAATTTTGTAGTAAGTCTGAGTGACACTGAACTATATATAGAGATCAATGTCCTTCAAAATTTGGCTATCCTATTCCTAATGAAATTAGGAATAGAACTTAAGTTCAAGGGATTACATGGTACCTGATAATTATTTCATATTTTTATTTAATAAGTTTGAAGGAGAAAAAGAAAATGATAAAAGAAATTAATTGAAAAGGGATAGAGAATATAATTAACTTCAACTAAATTTTATATAAATAAACGATATTTATAAATTTAAATTATTAGGGACAAGATAAACAACTATACTTTGTTCAACTAGATGAATTCAAATTAATCTTAAAAATATTAATTTTATCATTAATAGGATCAACTAGTGTTGATACTTATGCTTAACAAATATATTATTCCTAAATTAAAGCGAAGTGTCAACACTAGATGGACAGAAATCAATCTTGCAAGAAAATTAATTTTGTCATCAATAGGATGAACTAGCGTTGGTACTAATGCTTAATAAACACATTGTTCCTAAATTAAATCTAAGTGTCAATACTAGATGGCCACATTTCGATCGCGCAAGAAAATCAATTTTATCATCAATATGATCAACAAGTGTTTGTACTTACGCTAAACAAACTTACTATCACCTAATTTGAAGCTAAGAGTCAACACTCGATGGACACAAATAAATTATTACAAAATTTAAGCTAAGTATTAATACTAGATGAACACAAACACGTTATAAATACAAATTGTTCTTGAACTTTAGAACTTTAAAAACACCAAACGTTATCTCCTACTTTGATGAAAATAGCAGTATAGTCTTGTAACAACTTCTTTATATATCGAGCTTCCTCAGTTCCCTAGCACGAAAATAAACATTATAAAGTTTCTTTAGCAGTCATTATGGAGAGATATGAGTCATTATATCAAGAATGACTCAAACAATTTTAGGATCAGTAAGTACCTAAAATTTATCATACATAATGCTAGGTTTTTTTAGCAAATACTCCATTGTTTTGGAAAAGAAAATACAGTATTTTTTATTGTTAAATTTTCTCTAGTTATGCCTGCTAAAATTAGTAATCCTTTTTCACTTGAACTTCAAAAGAGATGGTTTATTCACTTACTTCAAATTTCCTCTTTCATTTGTTAAACTATAATTTGTTTTTCGGGTTCAAAAGTACGTCATACAGAAGCTTACTATTACAAATCAAGATTACGATAAATTATATGACAAATAATTATACTAAAATATATTATTTAATATAGTTTGTTCAAGTGAAATACATATTGAAAACTAGTAGTAGAAGACATAAATTATATAGGAGAATTTTCTTCCCATAAACGAAACTCTATATCGACTACATTGTGGATACTCTTGTGTTCTTGGTACGAGAAGAGAGGTCTTCAATTTATAGAGTTTCCAATTCTTCCTCAAATTAAAAAAGAAATAAAATATGGAAGAATATAATGTTTTCCTTCCAAAAAAAATTAAAGGATTTATGGTTATACTTTGTCTTTTCTTTTAGGAAAAATGAAACTTCAAACAAGGTAATAAAATCAGGAAAAATTCCTAAATGCAGTTATCGAACCTATAGGAAAAAAATGTGTTAAATAAGCACCAAAAATATTTCACAGGAGAATGAAAACTTATGTATTTTTGGAAACTAAGAAACATCTTATGTCACTTCTGTTGCTACCGACATCTGTTGTTGTGAACTATTAATGTTGCATATTTCTTCTGCTGCGAGTTGCTACTGAGTCGAGCATTGGTCAATGTGATAGAGGGGGTGGTGTGGCAGTGGTTATGTTGAGATAGGTGGATTTTTATGGCTGCTTAGGAGTGAGAGATATTTCATAGGAGAATGGAGACTTATAATTTTTGGAAATAAAGAAATAACTGATGTTGCATGCGTTTCTGCCAATGTTTATTGCGGTAAGTTGTTGCTACTGCCAATGTCTCCTGCTGCGAGTTTTTCTTGAGTCGTGTGCCAATTGACGTGATAGAGGCAGTGTCGGTTGATGTGGGGAGTGGTGGCATGGCGGTAGTTAAGCTGAGAGAGGTGGCTTGTTGCGGTTTCTTAGGAGTGAACGAAGTGACTTAGAATTTTCAGAGAAATGGGAAAATGATTATCATTCATTTTTGAAAAGAAGTTTTGATTTACCAATCGCGAGATGTCGGTATTTTAAATATAACTATCTATATTATTATATCTACCTCTTGAAGTCGGTTTATCAATATAAAATATTTAATAAATGCCGACATAGTGAATTCGATAGTATTTAAATAAAATAATAATATAAATAAACCGACCTCTAGTAGTTGATTTTATTTATTAAAATTAAACATATACACACATATATACATACATATATACATACATACATATATATATATATATATATATATATATATATATATATATATATATATATATATATATATAAGTTTATATTTATTACCTATTAATTATATAAAAATATTTTGTAGTTAATATTTGTTACAACCTGGTTATATTGAAGTATTTTATATGTGGATTGATCGGTGGTTCTGTAATAAAATTAATATTTCATATACGGATCATTAACATGTAGGACTTGATTTGTTCCACTACTTTATGAATATTTATAACCTTCTAAAATAAACGCATTGCATACATTTTTAATGGATAGTCAATTGCCTTATGTTTGCAATATCACTACATGACACATTCATTTGATTTTGGATGTACAATGTTGATAGAACTTATTTTGTTATAATACTTCAGTAATTATATTAGGCTTGGATGCACATGATTATCAATTTCAAATAAATTTGTTATGGTAAAATAGAATCGTTTATTTAAGTGAAGATATGAATAATGAGTTTAGCGAAAAATAATATTGTTGATTCTCTTGTGACTGTTCAATGTGGACCGTCATATATATATATATATATATATATATATATATATATATATATATATATATATATATATATATATATATATATATATATATATATATATATATATTTCTAATTCACGTAAACCTCTATGGTGATGGTCAAAGAAAATTTTACTAGTTAAATGCTATTATATATATATTAATTTCAATTTGATGTTGTTTAATCATGTAATTAGTCTTATATCACTAATATTATCTTACAGACAATATTTATTTTGTATTTTTCTTGTTATATATGTGCTTTGCATGTGTATTCTATGTTAAATTGTTTAGATGTCATATGAACATGTGAAGAGAACAACTGCATTTTATGTATTCACATATTCACATTTGCGGTGAGTTTTTTTTAAGAACTTGGAATATTTAAAAATAATATATTTTGAAGTTAGAAGATATATATCTATATATATATATATATATAAGAGAGAACACTAGGCCCACGTTCGTGGCGCCATCACAAATTAGAAAACCCTTTTAATTTATTTATTTTTCAACACTAGCCTTTCCTTTTCATGACAAGTTTTGATTATTACAAAAAATGGTAAATTTTATAGCACTCGTGACTTTAATGAAGAGTTGCGACTTTTAAATGAAAAGTTATGACTTTTATGAAAAGTTATGACTTTTATGAAAAATTGTGATTTCTATGAAAGGTCGTGACATTTCTGAACGGTTGTAACTTTTTGAAAGAGTTGCGACCGTTCCAACAGAATAAATATAATTATTTCATACTATCCTTTGTTGTCTATAAATAAAGTAATTTCCTTCCACTATTATTTGTAAGTGTTTTTCGATCATAGGGTAGTCGAATTCAAATACATTAATTAAGCATTTCATGAAGTTTATTAAATTTCTCACACTTTTGTTCCTCCTATTTTAGGGAGCTTAATTTTTATTTTATGTTATAGCGATTCATGTACTTATGTCAATTTCTTTTTGCTATTTTGGTAAATCTTTATAAAAACTCTGTCAAAAATATCAACAAAGATGAATGAAAATTGTTCTTTTATTTTGTTCCATTCTAAAAGTTTCTTTGTATAAACAAATAAAGTAGATTTTTGATTTCAATGTGACATTACTACTCTTGCATCTCTCATTCTACAACTCTAAACATTTTTGAAATGGTTGAATTCATTGAATTTTGTTCTTTAGTAAAAAAATTATTTCTTTAATTATTATTTGTAAGATTTTTTTGTCATAGGAGATCGAATACAAATAAATTAGTTAAACGTCTTATGAAGTGTTCTTCAATCCTTAAAGTATTCTTCCTCATATTTCATCAAACTTAAGGTTAAACAGTAAGTCATAATGATTCATGCATCTATTGCATTTTTATTTTCAAAGTTGACTCTTTTTGGAATTCTATTTTAAAAATCTAGTAAGGATGATTGAAAATTTATCTTCTCTTTTGTGCCCTTTTACAGGTTATTTCATACAAATTTTGGGAGAGTTTCTTGTGCATTATACTTTATTGATAGCTTACACCAAATATATGATAATTGATACGGAACAAATGATGAAGTTTCTTAAAACCAAACATATTATGGTCTTATTGCAACAATTAGTATGTTATTTTGATTGTCTTTTCTTGGGTACAAACAATTCATATGTCATTGCACTCTTCAAAGAATATTAGTTTAGACACAATTTGTCCACTTCTTTTGTCGCCAGTTAAGTATATTTTCATATTTGTCCATCTCTTTTTTTGACATATTAAGAGATCAAGTTTTATTGAAACAAACAAATGTCCAAAATACACAATGACAAAAATAATACTTATCAATAATAAATATGCACATTAATGAAAAGTGCTAGTGTAACACCGTAGAATTTTTCGAACTAAAAATCAAACTGTTCCTCGTAGAGACTGATTTTATTGAGGAATTTTAAATTTCATAAGTATTCAGGTTAGTTCAGTAGATTTAGCACCTTAAGTTCCAAAAAGAATTAAATTAGGAATAACAAAATCTAAAATTTGTCAAGTTCAGCTAAGTATGAGTTTTGGGTCACCTTTAGACGAATATGACTCTAGCATAGGATTATTTAGGTGTTCTACAATACTATTGGAAATATCATTGAATTATCTTTGCAAAGAAGCCAATTTTTCTATGTTTCGAGTTCTGATGACTGAGATATGACCTTTTGAAGTTAAGTTGTCCAATTACGGAAAGTTAGCCAAAAACATGAGGGGTATTTTTGTCATTTATTTACCCAATAAAAGTTAATTCAGTTTTAGTAATATTTTAGGGGTCTTATCCTTTTAGTTTTATTTACAAAATCCTAATATACAACTATGGTTTTATTTGAGAGTTTAAGCAGAGGCAAGAAGAGAGAACAAGAGAAAAGAGGAGAAAAGATTGATGGATGAAACCGTTGATCGATGTTCTTAAGTTTCGTTGCGGATTTTTGCCATGGGTTTATTCCCTAAGAGGCCTGTAAGATTCCATTGTGTTGGTTTAGTTCACCCACATGGCAATAATATTATTTTTAGCGAAATATCATGCTTAAAGTTTAAAGATTAGAGTTCTTGATATGTCGTCTTGAGAAACTTTCTAAATCTTGTTGTGTTGCATTTTTGATGAATAATTGAGATGAAATTGAGTAATTTGAGGGTTGTTTCAATTATATTATAATGAAATTAAGTTAAGTAACTGAATCCAAGTGATCAGGAATGAAACCGTTTTATTTTAGGCGAGTTAGGGTGAGAAATCAAGCAAGGACGTTCGACAGAACTTCTGGGTTGGGGCATGGTGCAACACGCCTACCAGAGCGCCCCAAACACTTCTCTCTTCTTAATGGTTTCGATCCTCTCTCCTCTCATAGCCCAGGGTTTCCTTGCCCATCCAGTTTGCCCACGGTTGCCCATTTGAGTTCGTTTAAAGTTCAACTTCACCTTTATTCAATTCTAACTAATCTAAGCTATTTCTAAACATCTAAAATCATTCATGGCATGATCACAACTTGAATTCATATCACAAATTCAAGGTAGATTTGAGGGTTAAGTTTGAGAATTCTTTCTAATATTCTAAAAAGCCTTTGAGTCTTTTTTAGGAGTTTTCTACAACTTCTAGTAATTTGTTTAAAAACTCAAGCAAGTGATATATGAGAAAAAAGAGAATGTATTCATAATTCTACCTTGTCATCATGAGACCCCCCATGTCATTGATACACTCAAATTTACTTCTCGAAAAGAAGTATAAGCGGTCGTATCAAGTGATGAACCAAACTATTAGGTTGGGGTCGATCCCACGAGGAAAATCATTTAGACTTAACTTTAACCTAGTATTACTTCTATTTAGTCAAGTCCTTTCCAAGAAACAAGTAACAAAAAGTGGCGTTTTAAGCAATTAATGTAATTAGCTATTTCTAAGTAAAAAAGCAACAGATTCAAAGATTTGATTTTTATCATGTAATTAGAGTTACTAGGGATTAAGTGTTCCCCACAGATTCATAACGCGGTATTTCTAGCGATAACAATCTTTTCCTGGTATCTTTCATGCAAAGTGATAAGTTATGTATTTCTTATTCCTTGGTCCCGAAACTAAGAAATTTCACTCCGCATTCTTTCCCGGGTACGTGTGTATGCTTTACTAAACCTTATCTTTACCTCATATTAAGCATCATAATCGATGTATGGCTTAGTTGTTATTTTGCACCAATCGACACTAGCCTATTAGACAGTATATAAAAAATCTATGTTGATAATTCTTTTCTTATTATCTATCTCCTTGGTCCGGAAAGTAGCAATAAGGCGAGTTTTAATGTGTTCACTCGTTAAAAAGACTTCTAAACGAAATAATTATCACTAGATGGAAGAAACTATTCGAGAATTGTTATTTTAGCTAGGTTTTACCTTGTTATTTACCCATGGTTCCCACAACCCAAGTTATGGAGTTTAGTTACCCATGTTAATAATCAAAAAATTCATATTAATTAGATAAGAATTCATGCACTTAATTTGATCAGATTGAAGAAAATCAAGAAAATTACTTGAATTAATCAAAAATTTGCAGCAAACGATTCCAAAAAATAAAGTAGTTTTCACAAAATCCAAAAAATTCAACACTTAGAACAATAAGACTAGAAAATATTAAAGAGTCTAACCCCAAACACGAGGATTTTACAAGTATTTGTAATAATAGAGTCCTAACAAAAGAGGGAAATCTATTTAAGGAAAATTTACCCAAAAACGCGTCTGAATCAATGAATGGAGCGACGGACCGTCGAGGTCATGACCGACCATCAAGGTCACGATGGACCGTTAAGGACCTCTGTCGTTGCATACTCAATCTTTTTTTTGCTGCTTTCTACACCAACTTTATGTTACCATCGACGGATATTGATGACGATCCGTTGCGTGCACGAAGGTCCGTTAATGGCTTCCATTTTTCCATACATAGAATCTTTAAAGATGGGTACAGGGGTTACTTTATGTTAACATTGACGGAGGTGCAGGAAGGTCCGTGATGTCTATGACGGTCCTTCGAGAGCCCCTGTAGCCCCACATTTGGTCAGAATTCCTCAACTTCCTTTAGCATCCTTTTTCTCCGTATGATGGTGGCCACCAACGGACCGTCGATGGCTCCGTAGGTTGTCACTTATGCAATTTTTCATAACAATTCTCCCACATTGTCCTTCTAGACAGATTTCCTTCATATAAATAGAAAACTACATTAAAACCAATAAAAAAAGGCATTAGACACACACTAAACTTAAGACAAAGGCATCGAAAGTACCGTGAAAACCTTGGTACATCAACACCCTCAAGTTAAATTCGCTGTTTGTCCTCAAACGACGCACTATGACTCACAACAAAATCTTCGTACAAGAGTATCCTTATTTTAGTTTTTTGAAATCATCTGCTATCAGTCCCAATTATTTTCAAATTGATTTATGCATGCTATCACTGTTAGGTTTGATCATGTGGATCAGACCGTGACACAGACTCACCACATAACGACACCTTTCCTCTTTGATCTATAACTAAGTTACCAATTTTCGGATATTGCAACTAGAGTCGTTACTTCAAAAAAATCCTCATTTTTGACACAATGATTTTAGTTCGAGTATAAGGATTATTTGTCAACACTCACTGTCAGAACAACTTCTCACCTCATTTATACTTGTTGCCATAGGCTTGCCCTTATTTTCACTGCTTTAAGTTAACCATAATACACTCTTAGGATCACAATAGGACTTTCTTAGCTTGTAACTTGCGCTAAGGGTCACGTAGGGTACATTTGGATATGTTTTATTGTCTTATTTCCCTCCTTGACATAACAGCTAGGCGTCCTACCTTTTTATCGTTTTATTCCTCCCTTTTTCTCAATTTTTTTTCACCTTGCTATTGTCCCTTCCTTTTCCTTTTGTGTAAGTGACTCTTCTATTATCTTGTATTTTAAAATTTTCAAAAAAATTTCACTTTGATTTCAACTTTTCTTGAGTTACTTTTCTTTTGTTCTTTCTCTCTCTTTATTCCTTCAACCTCACTTTTTGGAGTATTCCTCATAATAGCCACCCTCAACTCATGGCTTTGCCATGAGTGAAGGTACACAATACCCAAAGTTGGGTCAGGGCAAAGATAAAGTTGCTTTCTTCATTACCCACCCTCAACTTATGCTTTTGGCATAAGCTGAGGTACACATGTCCAAAGAAGGACCAGGGCCATCACATTGTTCCTAGAAAAGATCAATTGTGGTGAAAAAGAAATTTCTATTTTAATCTCAAATCATTTGGATCAAGAAGGGATTAATTTCATTAAGTTTTCTGCCATTTAGGCTAAGGTTTGATTGTATTGAACAAGGGCCTATGATCCTTTCCTAATTGTCTATTATGGATTATGTTTAGCAGAACTAACCATGGAAGTTCTAGCTAAGTACCAATGGTGGGATATTAAAATTTTCCTCACACGCCTTGACATCTCATTACTCTACCATATTATCAGAAACCTAGTTCGAGTTTTAGATTTTGCGTCATGCAGTGGGGTATCTCTATGTCATGCTTAGAGCCACACATTTATCAATTATTGTGCCTAGTCATGCAACATTTTCATTAAATTAGGATATAATTTTGTTTAGCCATCATACTTCAGATTCCATTTCTATATAATGTACAAAGGATACCAACATGCCGAGTTAACAATAAAAATAACTAGTCTCTTGTGGAAAAAGAACACATGCAAGAAAACCCCAAGACAGCACCATAAGTAGTGATCCTCTCTGCCTCAACAAATCTGGAGCTAGACGCCCCAGCAGCTAATTCTATAGCCCTCAGCTGGCGGGCCTCCTCATCAACAAGTGAGGCTTTCCGCGCAGCCTCCAACTCATGGCGTTCCTTCTTCCGAGCCTGGGACTCATCCTCATCTCTAGTCCGCTTCCTCTTGGAACACTCTTCTGGGGGAGGTGGTGGCACTGTGGCAGTGGAGAACAAGGAAGCCAACACAGTGTCCTAAGCGAGATCTGTAGAAGGGGCCTAAGACTCCAGCACCCGAGCCTCTAGTAAAGTATCTAGGTTTGCTCTAAGACTCTCCAAGCAGTGGTCGACCTCCATGACCTTCTACTCAGTTTGCTGGTCCATTTTCGTCTTTTAGCGCTCCTCTGCCTCAGAAACAGACCTCTGCATCCAAGGCTGGAGGTAGTGCAGAAGTGTGTCCCTTTGGACTTTAAGTTTCTCGATTCTAGCAATCAGGACAAGAGTAGCATGTGGAGTCGAGCGGGAGGACCTCGGAGCGGTGCTACCACTAGGGATAGTCTTGGCCGGAGTGGTGTTGATAGTCTTAGATGTAGCCAGGTTATCCGTTTGGGCTTGCTCTACTGTTGCCTCTAGGTTCTCACAAAGCGGCTACACCTCCGGACGGGGCCGTTTCTAAGGATCCAACTCATTGGACTCATCCCAAATGATGCCAATATCTAGTGTGCCAAACGGGGTCTTGAGTACATCAATGTGCCACACAGGTAATCATGCTAACCTGCCCAAAGAAAAAACCATGCACGGGAAGGGGTAAGTAGTAGTGGCTTTGAAGGACCTCTCATGCATCACTGCCTACACTAGCCATGTGAAGCCCACATGGAACCCCGCAATCATTGTCACCATCAGTATCGCATGATCCCAACTGACAATGTTGTTATTTGTAGTGGGGGAAATGAATTATCGTACTAGTAACCACAAAAACATGGTTGTGAAGGTGAGGTTAACCTTGTTGATACATGCCTTGGGCTCCAGCACCCAATCGGCAGCCTCACCATCGACGGAAAGGTACTGTGCAATCCACCGCTTTGTAGTCTCTCTCAACTCTGGCTCACAGTGGAACCGTCAATCTTTATAAACATTCACCAATAGTCGAACTCGGTGGTGAGAGGTGTGAGAGTGGCATAAACATCCACGCCATAAAGAAACCTATAGATGGCCGGCAAGGAAATGTCAACCCGCTTGCCGCAAACCCAGACGTTATCCAAAGGAACATGTTTCGCGGGGGCTGCCTGCATGTCCAGATGAGATTGGAGAGTCGCCACATAGGAAGCGTAGAACTCTTGGACAATCTCCTCACTGTAGTGGCCTACATCTTGAGCCGTCCATTCCAGCAAGAGTCGGGTGAATAACTCATGGATGGCCGGCATGGTTGGAAGGCTCCCCGTGAGGACCCTCCTCCCAAAGTGTAAGGGTCCGGGTCATGAAAACCCTATCATTGGGAATCTTGGAAGCACTGTAGATTTGGTATAGCCCCTTGACACACCACCAGTTAGGATGATGAGCAATTGGAGCGGGGATTCTAGTCGGGGGTGTTGGAGTAGAGTCGTCATTATCAGCCTCATAAGACGAAGCATACTAGGATGAGGTGGCAGGAGCAGATGCCTCCTCAGACTCGAAGACCTTTTCAGAACTAGACACTTCCTTAGAATCGGAAGCATCCTCGGACCCAGATGCTCCCTCAAATTGTGTAGCAGAAGGTGTGCCGGTCAATATGCGCTCTTCTTCAGATTGGGAGGCAGTGACTCCGCCGGGCTCCACCTTCATTGGCGTGGCTCTGGTAATACGTGCAACACGAGTGGAAGTGAGAGTGCCAGTGGCACGTACTCCTGGTCATGTTCATCGTCTTAGCCTATGACCATCCGGACAGACGAGTTAACAGACTTGGAACACCACCGTGAGTAGACACGATCTTGTTTTGTTGCCATTAGTATCTACTAATAAAAGAAATTATCGCAAGGACATACAACATACGAAAGTAACAAAGTAGAAACAAAAATAGAATGGTAGTGTAGCAGTTGCAGCACTGCATGACGAGCCCCTAGACAGTCCGTTAAAGGCACGACGGTCCGTCATGGGGGTCCATCGAAGAATACATACTGATTTTTTTGTATATCATAAAAGTAAAGATTCTGCTTATGATAATGATTGTGCAGGACGGACTGTCGAAGGCACGACAGTTCGTCATAGGGGTCTGTCGAGGGACACGTAGACTAAAATTTGAAAATATTAGAAACAAAGGTTCTGATAGTATCAACCGTTGTGCAGAACGGACCGTCGAAGGCACGACGGTCAATCATAGGGGTCCATCGAGAGACACACAGAGTAAATTAGGGAAGGTAGGGTTGACGGACTAGAATGGTGGTCCGTCGAGCGACTGACGGTCCGTCGATAGGGTCTTGTAGAGACCTTCATGGAACATAGTTTTGCAGCCAAACTTGGATACCCTATCATACTAATTTGAAGTATTCGGAGAATCCTAAGTTTACTAAACAGTTACCTAGCATCCCATCATTCGTAGGGCATGAATTTTTCAAATTTGAGCATTCAATTTTTGACAGCCTATCAACCATAGTTCAGAAACAGAATCTTGAAACAGACGCCATTTTTAACAAAACACCCCCATTCCTTTTCAATATCAGTATTCTACAGTAACATAGGACTACAGGGGTGTGTTCTAGCATGCAATAAGGGTCCAAAATTAGAGACCCACACAGTAAGACAACAAGTTTAATTAGAAAACAAAAAAAAAGAACGATAGTTAATTCAAAGATCAGAAGAACATATCTGATAACTAGAGTAGAGGAAGAAGAATATGAAATCTAGTAGTTTAATAGACACAACAACAACCACGAACACCGACCGACAAAGGAACCGATGAAAATGGGAGAATTTGGGAGAGAAAGGGACTGGGGGAATTGGGGAAAAATGTGGAAAATCAGAAGATGGAGAGGAAATGGGAGTTAATGGTGATGAAGTGGGGATAAATGGTAGGAAATGAGAACAGAGACAATTATGAGGGGTTATGTGAAGAGGTGGGAACTTTAAACGTTTAAAACATGTACTATTTAGACTAACGGGTCGGGTTGGGTTAGTGGGTTAAAACGCAACGGTTCCCCATCGACGGACCGCAACAGGGTCGATGGTCTATCATGGCGGTCCGTCGAGGGTGCCCTATGTTGTAAAATTTGAAAGACATACCTGGGCATGAGGATCCCACCGACGGTCCATCGATGACACGACGGTCCGTCAATGGGTGTACCAGACCATTTGTCTGCAGATTTCTGGTGATTTGATACCTTCACATTTAACACCCCTTAAGTTCATCTTTTTGTATTTTCTGGACACTTTTTGGATGCATACCCTAATCTATGCTCTTGCCAACACTTCTAGTGAAAAAATAAAGGAATATTTAGACGTGACATAAGTAATAAAAGCAAAAATAATGCAACTATGCCTAGAAAATCATGAAAAACCTATAGTTGGGTAGAGGATACATATTGGGTTGCCTCCCAATCAGTGCTTGATTAACGTCACGATACAACGGAGGACTCTTGATTACTTTGACTTCATTAGGATAGTATGCCTCAATCACTTCCTTCGTCGTTTCAGTATGCCCTAGTTATATTTTTATTCGCTGCCCGTTCACGTTGAACCTCATACCCTCCTTATTCTCCAACTCAACTGCACTATGAGGGAATAGTTGGATAATAAAATAGGGACCAGTCCATTTAGACTTGAGTTTGCCCGAAAACAAACGCAACCTAGAGTCGATCAAAAGCACCAAATCCCCAACCAAAAAATTGCTCTTCTCAATCTTTAGGTCATGGTACTTCTTCATCTTTTCTTTGTAAAGAGCTGAACTTTCCTATGCCTTCAAGCGAATTTCATCAAGCTCATTCAACCCATTTAACCTCTGTTTCGCAACCTCATTCCAATACATTTCCAACTTCTTCATTGCCCGCATGGCCTTATGCTGTAATACGACCAGTAAGTGACAAGCATTCCCCTATACAAGTTTTTATGGGAACATACCTATCGGAGTCTTGTATGTTGTCCGATAGGCCCAAAGAGCAACATCAAGTCTCCTTGAACAATCCGTTCTACTAGCATTCTTTGTAGTTGCCAAAATTTGCTTAATCTCCGTGTTTAACTCCTCAACTGGCTCACTAGTTTGAGGATGGTAAGGAGTTGCCACAATATGGCGAACCCCATATTTTTCAAATAATACCTTAAACATGTTTTTGCAAAAATGGGTTTCCCTACCACTGATAATAGCCATTGGGGTGCCAAATCTGGAAAATATGTTCTTTTTCAAGAACGTTGTGACACTCTTCCCTTTATTATTCACGAGTGCAATAGTTCCACCGACTTAGGCACATAATGGACTGCTAGAAGAATGTACTTCATCCCATGAGAACTCACAAAAGGTCCCATAAAGTCAATGCCCCACACATCAAAAACTCAATTACAAGAAAAGGATTTAGAGGGAGCTCTTGCTTTCACGAAATGCCACAATCTCTTTTGCATCAATCACATGCCTTGGAGAAATCATGAACATCTCGGTGGATGGTACCTCCAAACACTAAACATCTCAACTTTCACCACATAACGCCGAATAAGCCCATCAACATAACTCCTATATAATTATGACTCATCCCAAAAGATTTTTTTAACATCATGCATGAAATTTTTCCTTTGATGAAAGGACATGTCTTGTGGGACGATATCACTAGCTAGATAATTCGCAAAATATACGAACCATGGAATCATGTCTTGAGAGGCATCCAATACATACTTATTAGGGAAAGTATCAGCACTCTCAACCTTTTCACCCAACTCTCTCATTGCTTCATCTTCTAATCAGGACAAGTAATCAACAACTTGATTTTCGATCCCTTTTCTATCTTTTACCTCAATGTAAAATTCTTACAATAGTAACACCCAACAAATAAACCTCAGTTTCGCATCTTTATTTTTATCAAATATCTCAAAGCAGAATGATCAATTTGCACTTTAACCTAGTCCCAAGGAAATACGACCGAAATTTCTAGAAAGAAAAGAGTACTACAAGGCACTCTTTTCAGTCATGATATAGTTCTTTTGGGCTTCATTAAGGGCTTTACTAGAATAGTAAATGAGATGAAGGAATTTTTTCCCTTATTTGTCCCAATACCACACCTAGAGCAACCCCACCCGCATCACACATCACCTCAAAAGGCTTGCTCCAATCTGGAGAAATGATGATAGGTGCAGACACCACATTTTCCTTGAAGTCATCAAATGCTTTAAACAAGATTCATCTAAGTTAAACTTACACTCTTTCTCAAGCAACTTGCACAAAGGATGTGCAATCTTTTAAAATTTCTTGATGAACCTACGGTAAAACCCTGCATGCCCAAGAAAATTTCTCACACCTTTTACAGAGATAGGTGGAGGAAGTCGCTCTATCACTTCAACTTTAGCTCGATCAACCTCTATACCCTTCTATGAAATGCGATGACCCAATAAAATACCTTCTTTGACGATGAACTGACATTTTTTCCCAATTAAGCACAAGATTGCAATCTTCACATCTCTTAAGAACCTTAGACAAATGACATAAACACTCTCAAAGGAGTCACCAACCATTGAGAAATCATCCATAAACACCTCAATTGTATCCTTCATCGTTTCAAAGAATATTGACATCATATATCTCTGAAATGTGGCTGGTGCATTACATAACCCAAACGACATCCTCTTGAACGCGAATATCCCATAAGGACAAGTAAAGGTTGTTTTCTCTCGATCTTCCGATGTAATAGAAATCTGATTATAACCCGAATAGCCATCGAGAAAACAATACCGCCCCTTTCCTGCAAGTGTATCTAACACTTGATCCATGAAGGGCATAAGAAAAGGGTCCTTCTCGGTCCATGGATTTAATTTCTTGTAATCCATAAATACCATCCATCTAGTTACCAGCCTCATCAGAGCAAGCTCATTTTTCTCATTGGGGACCAGAGTCATTCCCCCCTTTTTTAGGTACACACTGAATAGGGAATCAAACTACTATCGGCGATTGGATATATCACTTTAGCATCTAACCACTTAATCATTTCTTTCTTCACCACATCTTGCATAGGTGGATTTAAATGTCTCTGGTTCTCAATAATGTGTTTATGATGGGTCATGAGTGGGATTTTATGTGAACAAATATCGAGAGAGATCCAAATAATATCCGCAATAGTCAACCCAATAGCTCTTTTGAACCTTTTTACCACCTCCACCAAAATATCAACTTGATGCACATTCAAATCTGATGTAATAAATCCCGGCAAAGTTTCACCTTTTCCAAAGAATACATCTTCAGATGAGGTGGTAGAGCCTCAAGTTCTACTTTTGGAGCCTTCTCTATCGATGGTTTCACAGGTGGAGAATCGTGAGGCTTCATATCTAACTCCAACTTCTTTCGTTAAATGAACATCACCTCGATCAAGTGCCGCGACCAATGAACTATACTCTTAAATACAATCACTATCAAAATTCATGATCACTACCGCTAGTGATTATACACCATACGCTTATCTATTTGTACCTCAAATGACTTTTCAACCCTGTAAGATATGGCAGATACCGAATGGATCTCACTACTCTGCCTCATGGAGCTAAAAATGTTGAAAGTCACTTCTTCATTGTTCAACCGAATTTCATTTGCTCTTTCTCCATATCAACCAAATCTCTACGTGTAGTAAGGAATAGCCTCCCAAGAATAATAGGCACCTCAAAATCAACCTCATAATCCAGAATCACAAAATCAGCCAAAAATATGAATGACTCCACCATTTCTAACACATCATGGAGTATCCCAGTACGACTCTTCACCTTTCGATCAACCATCAGTAGCTGCATCCCAGAGGATGAGATTATTTGTGCCCCAAGATCAAATAATGTTTTCGTAAAGTGTAATAACCCGTTTGTACATGGAATAGTGAAGGCAACCAGATCTTCATTCTTTTGCACTTAAAGACCTTGTAGAAATAGCACTACAATGTTACATTCTATCATCATCCTCAAAATTGACTTATATTTTCTTAGTGACCATATCTTTCATGAACTTGGCATACTCGAGCATTTATTCAAGAGCTTCTATTAAAGGGATATTGATGGAATGTTTTTTGTGCATAGTGATATAATGCTTGAATTTACCATCCTCGGTCTTTTTCACTGACCTCTGTGGGAATGGAGGTGGTGGTCTAGGCATGGGGGTCACCTTTTGGGGTACCTCAACTACTTTCCACGTTTTGTCTTCTAGCTCACCACTAACCTCCACTACCCGATTATCACCTGTTATCACATTTTCTACACCAAATGACATTGGTGGGTCAATGGTTTTCTTACCACCTCGAGTTGTGGCTGCCATAAAATGTCCATCATTTTAAAGATTTTGGATAGTATTTCTAGGAAGAGTTCCCGGTTGGCGTGGATTCACACTCAAACACAATTGGGACATTTGCAACTCAAGATGCTTGATTGAGATTGCATGTCCATAAAGTTTTTTCCAGATACTCGCTAATTCACTCCTCCACTCTTTAGAGTGCTCATCACTAGCATCGAACTTCCTCATCATTTTTTGCAACATATCCTCAACTCGCGCCATACTACCTCCACCATCCTTAGGAGCAACTTCACGATTTTGAGGTGGCACATAGGGCCTACTGCTATCATTTTTGTTACCATAGTTATCCTAGTTGAAGTTTTTGTCGCTGTTGTAATTCCCATCTCGAACATAATCACCCTCTCGGTTGTAATTACCATAGTTCCGACCTTGATTTCCTTGGCTTTGGCACCAATTCTCCTAATTCGAGCCTTGGATTTTAGTTGGAAACCCCCCATCTTCTCATTTACCGCATAACAGTCCTCTTCATAGTAATACTCATCAGTCGACAGTGGTGGTTTAGACAAGTAGTTCACAACATTTACCTTTTCTGCACCCCTAGTGACGTGTTTCAAAACCAACCCAAGCTCAGTTTTCATTAGAGCCATTTCTTCACGAATCTAATCTGTAGTTGGGTTGTGTGTGGATTGCACTACAAAAGTGTTTCTCCGAGTATCTAAATTCCCGGGGTTTCAAGATTTACTATTTTTGGAGATTTTCTCCGACTTCTAATCAGTCTTAGCATAAGGACACTCCCCATAAAAACCACCCGTTATCATATCTAGTACTACTTTATTATTTTCATCTTGTCCCCGATAGAAGTACTCTTTCAGTAAATCATCATCAATACGGTGATTGGGGACACTTCTCAAGAATGAAACAAACATGTCCCAAGAACTACTGAATTATTCTCCGATAGTGCCACCAAGTTGTTCACCCTATATTTTTGGCTTTTCTTCTTAGACACTAGGTAGTAACGTTCTACGAACACATCCCCCAATTGATTCCAAGTGTAAATGGAGTTATAGGGGAGCTCAGTAAACCATATAGTGGCCTCTCCCGTCAATGAGAGAGGAAACACTCTCAAACCTATTACGTCCATATTCAAATAAGGCCTCCCTACACAACTCCTACACATCATCCTCTTCTTGGTAATGTGAGCATGTCGATCCTCAGAAGGTATCCTAGAAAAAAAACCCCTAGCAGCGAGCATTTGCATCAGGATACTAATTACCACGAATGAATGGCCAAGTGGTAGGAGAGGCAAGACAAGTGGACCGTCAGAGTAAGTAATATTATCATATCCTCTATAATACTCTTGAGGGCGTGGAGTGAGAGGTTGCCTATGTATTTCACCTTCCCCTGGATTTTTAGGTAATAGTTGATCATAAGCATCACCCGGTGGTGGACGTTCCGGGTTCCATCAGCGGCAGGAAAATTTGATACGCTCAAATTTACTTCTTGAAAAAAAGTATAAGTTGTCGTCAAGTAAAGAACCCAACTATGAGGTTGGGGTCAATCCCAAGAGGAAAATTATTTAGACTTAACTTTAACCTATTATTAGTTCTATTTAGTCAAGTCCTTTCCAAGAAACTAGTAACAAAAGGTGGGGTTTTAAGCAATAAATGTAATTAGCTATTTCTATGTAAATAAGAAATAGGTTCAAAGATGTTATTTTTATCATGAAATGCGAGTAACTAGGGCTTAAATATTACCCACACATTAATAGCGCAGTAATTCTTGCTATAACAATCCTTTCTTAGTATCTAGCATGCAAAGTGGTAAGTTATGTATCCCTAATTCCTTGGTCCGGCAACTAGGAAATTTCATTCCGCACCTTGGTCCGGCTTAGTGTGTATGCTTTACTAAAACATACCTTTACCTCAAACTAAGCATCATAATCATTGTATGGATTACTTGTTACTTCACACCAATCGACAGTAGCCTATTAGATAGTATACACTAAATCTACATTGACAATTCTTTTCTTATTATCTACCTCCTTTGTCCGAAAAGTTGCAATAAGGCGAGTCCTAAAGCATGCACTTATTAAAAAGACTTCTAAACGAAAGAATTATCACTACATGCAAGAAACTATTTGAGAATTGTTATTTTAACTAGGTTTTACCTTGTTATTTACCCATGGCTCGCACAACTCTAGTTATGGAGTTCAGTTACCAATGTTAATAATCACACAATCCATATTGATTTAATAAGAATTCATGCACTTACTTTGATTAGATTGAAGAAAATCAAAAAAATTATTTGAATTAATCAAAAACTTGCAGCAAAAAATTTCTTAAAATAAAGCAATTTTCACAAAATCCCAAAATTCAACACTTAGACCAATAAAACTAGAAAATATGCAAGAGTCTAACCCAAAAAAGAGGTTTGTACAAGTATATAATAGTATATTCCTTACAACAGTGGGAAATATATTTAAGGATAATCTGCCCAAAAATGCGTCTAATTTGATGACAGGAGCGACGGACGCTTGAGGTCACGATAGACCGTCGAGGACCTCCTTGGTTCCATACATAACTAATTTTCTTCTAATTTCTTCATCGATTTCTCTTACCATCGATAGACATGGAGGAAGATCGGTTGCTTGCACGACGGTCCATCGATGGCTTCCGTTCTTCCATACTTAGAATCTTTTTAACATGGGTACTAGGGCTACTTTCTTTTAACATTGACGGAGGTGGAGGAAGGTCCGTCCAGAGCCTCCTTAGCATCACACTTAGTAAGAATTCCCCAAATTCATATAGCAGCCTTTTTGTCCGTATGACGGTTGCCACCTTCCAACTTTCGAGGTAATGACGGACCGGCGATAGCTATGTAGGTCGTCACTTATGCAACTTTCAGTACAATCCACGTTCTCCTTCTAGACACATTTCCTTCAAACAAAAAGATAACTACATTAAAACCAATACAAAAAGGCCTTAGACATACACTATACTTTACGAAAAACATTGAAAGTACCGTGAAACCATGGTACATTAGTCATGAATGAAAACTCTTGAATTCATAATTCACATTCAAGAACAGAGCTAAGAGTAGATTTCAAGAAAGCCTCTAAGTTCAATAATGAATCCTTTGAGACAAACCAATGATTTGAACTAATTTTCAAGGAAATAAGTATGGGAATGATAAGAGTTGTATACATGAGTTTCATATTGATACTTTTACCCTTGAGTTGATCGTTCATGCTTATAACATACACATGAATTCCGATTAGTTGAGTACCTTCGATATAAGTAGTATATTCAAATATTGATTCTTGAGTAATATCTTTTTAAACCATTTGAGTTTATATTTCTAATAATTGGATTATTACATGTTATCCATGTAGTCTTTCAGTCGAATTGTTCATGCCCATAATTCGTCATGGACCCTATAAGTTGGAACATCATGAGAAAAGAAGTATCTTTGAGTCCATGAGTTGAGTAGTTCATGCTTATAATTTCGCATGAACCCTCCAAGTCAAATAACATGAAATAATCCATAAACATGAGATCATGAACCTTTAATTTATAATCAAATTCAAGCAAAGTTAATATCAAACTCAAAGAAGTTAAGAGTTAAGTCTAGAAGTTAAGCAGCAAGTCAAAGTAAAGTTTCTCATTGTTTTCAAGAGTCTTACCTAAATGTTTTAACTTCGTTTTAAGGACCAAGTTTCCACTTAAAGTAAAGAGTAAAAGTTCAAGTCTTTATTTCAAGAAATATAAGGGAACTAAGTATTCCCTAAGAGTTGATTTAAGATCACAAGTTTCAAGTTAAACAAAGACAAAGAGTGAGTTCATTTCTCAATATCTATAAGGGAACTTAGTAGTCCTTAAGAGTTACAAAATATTTTATTATTTTGAAAAATAAAAGAAGCTAGACTTCGATAGAGCCTTTGGCTAGTTTCAGAAAAATGGGAACTATGATTTTCAAGAGAGCTTTAAAGCTAAGTTTGAGCAATTACCACAAAAATGAGAAGAAATTGTTTTAAAAATATATGAGATAAGCATATTGGGAGTAGTATTGATCGCTTATATGGGGGTGCGAGTTCATATCAACTCAAATCTCCATAAACCATGTATCCAACATGGAAAGCTAAAGGATCATCCTTTTCTGATGATTCCTTACCAATTTTTATCATAAACTAGTGGATCCACATAGTAGTTAATGTTCTATACTAAAGGAAAGGTACAAGACAGTGCTCTTGCAACGTTCATGTATTGTTGTGTCAAGGTGTTTTCAATGATTTTTCCTTCAGAGTTATGTGTGTGTAAATTTTTTTTGTAGTAGTATGAATATGTTTTTATGTTTTTTTTGCTTGAAAGTTTTCCAGAAATAAAACACAGAAGGCAGTTGAAATAAAGTGTAGAAGTAACCCATGAAGGCAATAGACGGTCCGTCTTTCCATCGATAGTCTGTAGATGGTGACTAACGATGGAAGTTGAGGCTAGTAGAGAAACTCGGGGATATCTGACCAAGTGTGGGACCACAAAGATGATCGACAGTCCATCGATTAACCAACAGATTATCCTATTAATCTGTCGATGAGATCAAAGATTGTCCCACTACCCAAAGTAAGAAAAATTCTAAGGATGGAGGAACGGCAGGCATCGATGAATCATAGATTCATCGACGGACCGCTCTATTGATCCGTTGATTGATTATGAGAGGATGCCATTTGAATGATGAAAAATTATTCTATGTCTAGACTGACGTAGGAAGTCGACTATCCGTTTGTGAGGGTCGTAGATTACAACTGCTTTGTTTTGACAACTTTCTTTATTTTAATTCCTTTTTATTTAGGACAATGTTTTCTATAATTATGGTGTAAAACCTTGTTTTTTGGTTAGACATTGTTACTTTTGTATAGTTTGTGTTTGGAGATTGTTTTTTAGGCAATTTTAGAATTAATTCAATTTTCTAATTTGCTTTTCAAGTTTATCTTGTTATTTCAACTAGGTTTTCTGGATTTTCTTCGAATCATCAAAGTAAGTTCATGTTTTACTGTTTAAGAACTATGAATAGTGTTCTTATATGCATGGATAACAAAATCCACAACTAGGGTTGTGGGAACCATGGGTGATTAACAAAGTAAACCCATCTTAATAAGAATTCTCAAATAGTTTATTGCATGTATTTATAATTCTTTTGTTTAGAAGTGTTTTTAACAAGTGCATGCGTTGGAACTCGTCTTATTGCTACTTGTTGGACAAAAGAGGTAGTTTATAAGAAAATAATTATCAACAGAGATTTAGTGGAACACTATCTAATAGGCTAGTCTCGATTGGTGAGAAGTGGTAACTAAGTTATGTATCGAATATGATGCTTAATATGAAGTAATGGTAAGGGTTAGTAGCTTATACATATATAGCCGGACCAAGGTACAGGGTGAAATTCTCTAAATGACAGACCTAGTATTTAGAGATACCTAAAGTATCACTTTTCATGCAAAACAGTATGGAAGGATTGTTATAGATAGGATTTTGACGTTATGAACCAATGGGGAACACATACACCCTAATTTCTCTCACAACTTGATCAAAACTAAATATTTACTCTTGTTACTAGTTTTTCTTTGAAATATTAAAGAATAATGTTTTACAAAACCGCGCTCTAATAACATGTTTTTTTGGAAAGAAATTGACTAAATAGAAGTAATTGTACATTGATGTTAAGTCTAACAATTTTCCTCGTGGGATCGACCCCAACATAAATGTTCGGTTCTTTTTTTGATACGACCACTTATACTTCTTTAGGTAGTTGTAATTTGAGCGTATCAATTTTTTGCTCCGCTGCAGGAAAAGTTGATTTTTACATTAACCTTGATAAAATTACTAAAGTTTAGTCAACAATTTCTTGATTCTACTCTTCTTTTGTTTTTGCTTCTTTCAGGTCTATCTCTAGTATATTCCAAATACACGGATCCGAGGAGAACCGTTCATTCCATTCGATCTTCAACAAAACCATACACTATGAAGAATAGAAAATCCGCATAACCCAGTTAATCTAGGTGATGGGTTAATTAGTCAGCCTCCACCAATGATTGAGGCTCGGAATCAACTAGCTGCGAAAAACCAGGATGATAATGCTATGAGGAGGCAACCTCCTTTCCCGCACCTTCAAGAGTTCTATAGGGGCAATATCAAATACTGATTCTGATGGACCTCTAGTCCTACCTCATCTAACCCATGGGCCATAATCGTGGTAACTATTTTGATAAAGATTCTCACCGCAAGGGATATGTTTTCAAGGCTACCATTCGAGGTTCCCCATGATCATATAGAAAACTGAGGTCTCTGTGCAAAATTTATGTGGGGATACCAGACTTAGATGTGAAAGTCATTGGTTTGCGGTTGTTTTCTCTATCATTGGTGGGAGATGCAGTGGTATGGTTTACTAAGCTACCCTATAATTCAATCAACACTTGGGATAAGTTAAGTGATGTATTCCTATATAAGTACTATCCATTGTCTAAGAAGCTTAATAAGGAGGTTAAGGTGGATAACTTTGTGGTACAACCGGGAGAGTCGCTATTTAGCTCTTGGGACAGGTTTATTACGTGTATGATGATTGTCCAGAATAACCGCAGTGATGATGAGTCGTTGAAAGAGTACTTCTATTTGTGTTAAGATGATAACAATAAAGCACTAATAAATACTATTTTTGAGGGTTATTATAGTGAGTACACTTACGCCGAGATCTCACAAAAGTTGGAGAAAATTTCTCGCAACAATAAGTCTTGGAGTACTAGAAAGTCAGACACTCGAGGAAACACTTTTGTAGTAGAAGCTACATGCAATCCGACGGCAGAAAAAAATTTTGTGAAGAGATTTCTCAAATGAGAACTGAGCTTGGGTTGGTATTTAAACATGTCACCAGAGATGCAGAGAAATTAAATGCAGTGAATTACTTGACTAAAACACCACCGCCAGCTGATGAGTACTACTATGAAGAGAATACTTATGTAGTGAATGATCAAACGGGAGGTTTTCGACCAAACACCGAAATGTCAAATCAGGAAAATTGGCGTCAAGGTCAAGGAAATCAAGGTTGAAACTATAGTAACTACAATAGAAAAGGGCAATATGTTCGACATGGAAACTACAATTGCGACAACAACTTCAACCAGGGTAACTATGGTAACAGAAATGATTGGAGTGGGCACTATGTTCCACCTCAAAATTTGGATGAAGCTCCTAGGGACGGTGGAGGTAGTATGGTGTGAGTTGAGGATATGTTACAGAAGATGATAAGGAGTTCTCATGCTAGTGATGAGCATGCCAAGTAATTGAGAAGTGATTTAGGGAACACTAAGAAAAAGGTCGATGCATATGAAGTCTCACTTAAGAATCTTGAGTTATAAATGGCTTAATTATCAACTATTGTGAACCTACGCCAAATAGTCACTCATCCTAGCAACACCATCAAAATCCTAAAAATGATGGACATTGCACGACAGTCACTACTCGAGGAGGTAAACAAACTATTGATTGATGTACCGTGATTTCACGGTATTTTTAATTATTTTTCCTTAAGTTTAGTGTGTGTCCAAAAGCCTTTTGTATTGATTTTTATGTATGTTTCTCCTTATTTGCAGGAAATCTTTCCAAAGATGAACGCAGATGTTTTTGAGGGAGAAATGTAGAAGAGACCACCTAAGGAGCTTATGATTGTCCATCGAGCCTGTGACGGTCCGTAGGTGACATCTAGTGAGGAAAGAAACTGCTGAAGGAAGATGGGGAAGTCTAACCTAGTGTGGGATTACGGAAGTCCATGATGGACCGTCATAGTCACGGTCCGTCCTGCTTGATCGTCGTAATGATCAGAGAGTAGTCCAGTACCCAAATTCCAAAAGTTATGGTATTATGGAACAGAGACCCTCGACGGACCGTCGTGATTGGAACGGTCCGTCATACCTGTTCGTTTAGGGTAATGAAGAAAGCAGCAGAAGATTTTGTGAAGTATGGGACGACGGATGATAGATTTTCAGTAAATAGAATCCTTCTTTTATAAGGTTTTTGTTTTTATTATAAATAGTTCAAATAACGTCATTTTTGGGGTTAGACTTTTTGATAGTTAGACTTTTGGATAGTCTTTAGTTCTCTTGTTCAAGTATTGAAGGATTAATTTCAGCAATTTTTACACTTTTTCTGGAATTGATTGTTCGTGCTTTGGTTGATTAACCAAGTGAATTTGTGGATTTATTCTTTCTCATTAAAGTACATGAATTATTATATTAAATTTATGAATAGTGTGATTATGAACATGGGTAACTATTCTTCATAACTAGGATTGTGGGAACCATGGGATAATAATGAGGCAAAATCTAACTAACAAATAGCAATTCTAGAATGGGGTCTTGCATGTATTGATAATTCTTTCATTCAGAGGTGTTTTTAAAGGATGGACAACATTAGAACTCGCCTTAATGCTACTTGATGGACCAAGGAGGTATATAATAGGAAAATAATTATCAACATAGATTTAGTGTACACTATCTAATAGGCTAGTGTTGATTGGTACGAAGAAAAAACTTAGTCAAATATCAAATACAATGCTTAATGTGAGGTAAAGGTAAGGGTTAGTATAGCCACACACGTAGCCGGAACAAGGTGCGGAGTGAAAATTCTAGATGTTGGACCAAGGATTTAGCGATTCATAACTTATCACTTTACATGCAAGATACTAGGAAAGAATTGTTATAGTTTGAATTATCAAGTTAGGAACCTTTGGGGAACACTTAAGCCCTAGTTACTTTTATTAATTGATAAGCTCCAAGATTTGAATCTTATAGTTGTTTACTTTAATTTAGTTAATTATTTTTCATTTATTTAGAAATAAACCCCCCCCCCCCGTATTGTCTTTTGTTTTCTAGGGAAATAATTGACTAAGTAATAATGATAATAGAATAAAGTTAAGTCTGAACTATTTTCCTCGTGGTAACATTCCTAACCTTAGTAGTTGGGTTCTTTACTTTATACAACCGCTTTACTTCTAATTTGAGAAGTATGTTTTGAGCGTATAAAAATTTGGCGCCGCTGCCGAGGAAAGTAGCTTTTAGATTAACTTAATCTTATTACTAAACTTTATTCAATATTTTCTTAATTTTACTTTTCTATTGTTTTTTATTCTAGCATAACTATCTTCCTTCTATGCCAAATACACGGAGAGGAAGAGAACCCTTGTTTCCCTACGACCACAAGTTAGAGCGTACACTAAGCAATATGAATCGTAACTTGGGTATTAATGATGATCCAAACAAGAAAATTCGAGCTCCAGTTGATGTTAATGGTCAGTTATTACCCGATGATCTTGGTGAAAATCAACAATGTGGACAAAATCCTATGCCACGCCCTCAAGAATACTACAAACGTAATGATAACATTACAGACTCTAATGGGACACTTGTCTTGCCCCCTCTACCACAAGGCCACACCTTTGTAGTAACTAGTAGTCTTATGCAAATGCTCACTTCTAGTGGTTTGTTTTCAGGGCTACCTATTGAGGAACCATATGCCCATATAGCTAAGGCAAGGGCATTGTATAAAATTTGTGTAGGGAGGGCTGATTTGAATTTTGATGTAACATGGCTAAGAGTATTTCCTCTCTCACTGACGGGAGAGGCTGATATAAGGTTCACTAATCTCCCTTATAACTTAATTTTCACTTAGAACCATTTAAGAGATGTTTTCTTAGCACTTTTCTACCTGGTCTCCAAGAAACTAAATCACAAAGAAAGAGTGAACAACTTTGTGGCACTACCAGGAGAGTCAGCTAGCAGTTCTTGGGATAGGTTCACTTCATTTTTTAAAATTGGAATGGCCAAGGTTCAAAAGCAGAATTGGAGCAAAGGTCAAGGAAACCAAGGTCGGATCTATGGTAACTATAACCGTGAGGGTAATTATGTTCGAGATGGAAATTACAACTGCGACAACAACTTCAACAAGGGTAACTATGGTTACAGAAATAATAGGAATGAGCCCATTGTTCCTCTTCAAAATCATGAAGTTGCTCTTAGGGATGGTGGAGGTAGTATGGCGCGAGTTGAGGATAGGTTGCACAAATTGATGAGGAGGTTCATTTCTAGTGATGAGCACACTAAATAGTTAAGGAGTGATTTAGCAGGTATTGGCCAGAAAGTTGATACACATGCAATATCGATTAAGCAACTTGAGATACAAATGACCCAATTATCTACGACTTTAAACACACGACAACCGGGCACTCTTCCTAGAAACACTGTCCAAAATCCAAAAAATGATGGACACTGTATGGAAATCACTACTCGCGGTGGTTAGCAAACCATTGACCCACCTATGCCGTCTAATGAGGAAAAAGTTATAAAAGATAATGATAAAGTGGTACAGGTTAGTGGTGAAGTAGAAAA
Source organism: Solanum lycopersicum (assembly GCF_036512215.1). Classification (NCBI taxonomy): domain Eukaryota; kingdom Viridiplantae; phylum Streptophyta; class Magnoliopsida; order Solanales; family Solanaceae; genus Solanum; species Solanum lycopersicum. Next base: position 42,527,329 of record NC_090811.1, on the reverse strand, counting down.
TAACGTTGGAAAAGATGCTTAAGTGCCTAAAAAGTTAACTCCCGTGCCTAGACCACCCCCTCCATTTCCCCAAAGATTAGTGAAAAAGACTGATGATGGTATATCGGTCTTTACAACAATGTTGAAGCAGCTTTCTATCTATGTTCCTTTGGTAGAAGCTTTAGAACAAATGCCCAGTTATGCCAAGTTTATGAAAGATCTGGTTACAAAGAAATGATCGGTCACTTTTGAGGATGATGATAGAATGCATCATTGTAGTGCTATTGCTACAAGATCTCTGGTATCAAAGAAAGAAGATCCGAGCGCGTTCACACTTCCTTGTACAATCATGTTATTAAATTTTGCAAAAGCATTATGTGATCTGGGGGCAAGCATAATTCTCATGCCCCTCTTGACTTACAAGAAGTTGGGTTTAGGTAATCTAAAGCCCATGCAATGCGGCTACTGATGGTTGATTTAACAGTAAAAATTCCTATAGGGATACTTCACAATGTGATAGTAAAACTTGAATTAGTCATATTTCCGGTAGATTTTGTTATTCTTGATTGTGAAGTCCATTTTGATGTGCCTATTATTCTTGAGAGGCCATTCCTTTCTATGGGTAGAGCCTTCATTGATATGGAAAAGGGGCAGATGAAATTTTGGTTGAATAATGAAGAAGTGAACTTCAACATTTATAGGTCCATGAGCCAGAGTGGTGAGCTCCAATCGCTATCTGCTATATCCTACAAAGTTGGTAAGTCATCCGAGACACAAATAGAAGAACGTGTAGGTGTAGAAGCATTAGCGGCAGTAATAATGAATTTTGATAACGATTGCATTATAGAGTATGGATCATTAGTCGAGGCTATTGATCGTGGTGATATTCGGTTTAAACCAAAGAAATATGAGTTAGACATGAAGAATCGCGAGTCTCTACTCGCGAAACCATCTATAGAAGAGGCTCCAAAGTTAGAACTAAAAGCTCTCCCACCTCAACTCAGGTATAAATGCTTAGGAAATGGTGACACTTTTCCATTAATCATTGCATCAAACATGAATGAACAACAAGTTGAGAGTTTGGTGAAAGTGCTAAAAATATTCAAAAGAGCTATTGGGTGGACTATTGCCGACATTATTGGGATCCCTCCTGGTATTTGTTCTCATAAAATCCATCTCATTTCTGATCATAAGCCAAGTATTGAGCTTCAGAGACGCTTAATTCAACCTAAGAAAGAGGTCGTAGAGAAGTAAATCATTAAATGGTTAAATGCCATAGTAATATATCCTATCGTTGATAGTATTTAGATATGCCCTGTTCAGCGTGTACCTAAGAAAGGGGGAATGACTATGGTCCCCAATGAGAAAAATGAACTTGTTCCAATGAGACCGGTTACTGGATGGAGGGTGTGTATGGATTACCGTAAATTAAAATGCATGGACCGAAAAAGACCATTTTCATATGCCCTTCATAGATCAGATCTTTGATAGACTTGCCGGAAAAGGGTGGTACTATTTTCTTGATGGATATTCAGGTTATAATAAGATTTCTATTGCACCAGAAGATCAAGAGAAAACCACCTTTACTTGTCCATATGGAACCTTTGCGTTTAAGAGAATGTCGTTGGGGTTGTGCAATGCACTCGCCACATTTCAGTGATGTATGATGTCGATATTCTCCTACATTGTGGAAGATACTATTGAAGTTTTTATGGATTATTTTTCTGTTGTTGATGAATCATTTGAGCGGTGATTGAGACATTTATCTGAGGTCCTTAAGAGATACGAAGAATGCAATTTAGTACTAAATTGGAAAAAATGCCACTTCATGGTGAAAGAAGGTATAGTTTTGGGTCATCGCATTGCATAAAAGGGCATAGATGTTGACTGAGCTAAAGTTGAGGTAATAGAAAGACTTCCTCCACCTATATCTGTAAAAGGTGTGAGAAGCTTTCTTGGGCATGCAAGTTTTTACCGGAGATTCATAAAAGATTTTTCAAAAATTGTGCATCCGTTGTGAAAACTACTGGAGAAAGATTGTAAATTTTATTTTGATAAATCCTTTCTTAAAGCATTCGGCGAGCTACAAGAAAAATAGGTGTGTGCACCAATCATTATTTCTCTTTATTGGAACATTCTATTTGAGATGATGTGCTATGCTAGTGGGGTTGCTCTTGGTGTGGTATTGGGACAAAGAAGGAACTAAAACTCTCACCCCATTTACTATGCTAGTAAAGCCCTAAATGAAGCGCAGAAGAGCTACACAGTGCCTGAGCAAGAACTCCTTGCAGTAGTCTTTGATTTTAAAAAAATTCTCTCCGATTTGCTAGGTACTAGAGTTATAATGTATACTGACCATTCAACATTGAGATATTTGATGGAAAATAAGGATGCGAAACCGAGGTTTATTAGTTGGGTACTACTGCTACATGAATTCGACTTTTAGGTGAGGGATACAAAAGGGACCGAGAATGAAGTTGCTGATCAATTGTCCCATCTCGAAGATGAAGTTATGAGAGAGTTGGGGGATATGATTGATATTGATGATACTTTCCACGATGAGCATGTATTGGCTGCCTCACAAGACTTGATTCCATGGTTCGCAGATTTTGCGAACTATATGGCTGGCAAGCGATATTATTCCATCGCACTTGTCCTTTCATCAAAGAAAAAAACTAATGTATGATGTGAAGAAGTTCTTTTGGGATGAACCATACTTATGTAGGAGTTGTGCCGATGGGCTTATTCGGCGTTGTGTGGCAGAGGTTGAGATGTTGAGTGTTTCAGAGGCATGCTATCCTCACCCGTTGGTGGACATCATAGTGGTATCTGCAACGCTTATAAGTTATTACAATGTGGTTACTATTGGCCAAATCTTCATCAAGATGCTCATGAGTTCGCTAAAGCATGTGATAGATGCCAAAGAGATAGCGGAATTTCAACAAAGCAAGAGCTCCCTCTAAACCCCATTCTTGTGAATGAGTTATTTGATGTTTGGGGGTATTGACTTTATAGGTCCTTTTGTGAGTTCTCATGGAATGAAGTATACTTTAGTTGCGGTTGATTCTGTATCAAAATGGGTGGAAGCTATCGCTCTCGCAAACAATAAAGGGAAGAGTATCACTGCGTTCTTAAAAAAGAATATATTTTCTCAATTTGGTACCCCAAGGGCAATTATTACTGATGGGGGATCCCACTTTGGCAACAAATTGTTCAAGGGATTATTGGAGAAATATGGGGTTCGCCATAATGTGGCCCACTCCATACCATCCTTACACTAGTGGGCAAGTTGAAGTGCCAATAAGGGAGATCAAACAAATATTGTCAAAAAATAGTGAATGATAGTAGAACGGATTGGTCAAGGAGGCTTCAAGATGCTCTTTGGGCCTACCGGACAACTTATAAGAGTCCCATAGGTATGTATCCATACCAACTTGTAATGGGAAAGCTTGTCATCTTCCGGTTGAATTAGAGCATAAAGCCATGTGAGCTACGAAGAAGTTGAAAATGGATTGGAAGGAAGCTGCAGAACAGCGGTTATCTGGGTTTAATGAACTCAATGAATTTCGCCTGAAGTCTTATGAAAGCTCAGCCCTCTACAAAGAAAAGATGAAGAAGTAGCATGACCTCAAAAATGAAAAACGAGAGTTCATGGTTGGGGATCTTGTGCTTTTATACAGTTCTATGTTGCTTGTTTCCGGGCAAGCTCAAGTCCAAATGGACTGGCCCTTACTTGATTACCCAACTATTTCCTCTTGGAGCAGTTGAGTTGGAAACCAAGGAGGGTGTGCGGTATAAGGTGAATGGACAATGAATAAAAATCTATTTCTGAATGCTGAATCAGCGAATGAAGTGATCGAGGCATACCATCTTGATGAAGTTGGAGTAATGAAGTGTCTTCAGTCGTGCTGCGATGTTAAATCAGGCGCGGGTTGGGAGGCAACGCAATACTTATACTTTTCTTTCTAGTAATGGTAGCCTTTTCTACAAATGGGTTTTAAATTTGTAGGTAGCACATCACCAGGAAATTATGAAGAAAATAACTCCGCAACATGCACTAACGGATACACCGACGGATCGTCGCATGAATCTATTGGGCCAGTTACGTTTTTCATGTATTTTACAAATTAGAGAATCCGCAACGGAACCCATGATGGACCATCGCATCTTAGATGGACCGTCGGAGACTCATTTCATCATTAACCATAACCCGACCTGACCTGGATAGGGAATTTGAAAAAATTTTAACCTGTAAAACACCTTACCCCTTAATTTCAACCATTTTATTCCCTCTTTCTTCCATTCCCTCCCTTTCCAACTTCCTACCTTTCTCATAATCTTCTCTATCAACTGATCCATATCACTTCCCCAAATCCCCAATTCCCAAAATCTCCTTTCTATTGGTCGGAGTCTGCTGCTGTTGTGTTGCTCTTGATAACTAAGTGCCTCACTTGATTGTTTTTCTCCTTTTCTTAGGTATGTGTCTCTGATCTCTACCCATTTACATCGTATTATTGTCTTTCAATTACTACTAGCCTATTTCTTTTTGGATGGGAATTTTTTCTTTGATCAAATTTTGTCATACCTAGGTTGAGAGTCCCTCGAATTTCCTTGTTAAATCTCGAGAAATGGTGTTTTAGCATTGCTAGTTTGCTACGTATTTCGGTTTAGAAACATGTAGGTAAACATCAAGTATTCTATTTGAGTCACAGGGGATTATTGTGGTTTCCTCAGTTTTGTCACTGACTAACAGAATAAGACACCGACGCCAGACCATCATACCAACGACGGACCGTCATAGGGTTTGTTCCAACACCCCACTATTCGTTTTCTCTAATTGTCCACCAACTGACACATGCGACGGACCATCGTTCCCACGATGGTCCGTCCTGCACAACCGTTCTTGTTGTCAGAGACCTTATTACTAAGGATCTCCAACTTTTTCTATGTTTCCTCTGATGGACATCTACGACGGACCATCATTAACACTACGGTCCGTCCTGTACAACCATCATGGTTGTCTGAGACCCTTGTCCTAAGGGTCTCCATTATTTTTCTAAGTGTCCTTTGATGGACATCTACGACGGAGCGTCATTAACACGATGGTCCATCCTGTACAACTGTCATGGTTGTCAGAGACCCTTGTTCTAAGGGTCTCCATTTTTTTTCTAAGTCTCCACTAACGTACATCTATGACAGAGCGTCGTACCCTCGACAGTCTATCTTGCCTAACTGTCATGACTGTTAGAGACACTTGTCCTAAGGGTATCCTTTTTTTCTAAGTGTCCATGACGGACATCTACGATGGAGCGTCGTACCCTCGACGGTCCATCCTGTACAACCGTCATGACGGCCACAGACCCCTCTCCTAAGGGTCTCAATATTTATTCTAAGTGCCCAACGATAGACATCGATGATGGACCATCATTCTCACGATGGTCTGTCCTGCTTATCCGTCATAACTGTCAGACTTTCCTTCTAGGGTCTCCAAATAAAATTGATGAGTAAGATATGACGGACCCCATGAATGTCTGTCATACTCACGACGAGCCGTTACCTTGTCCTTCATGTTTCATTGCTACAATAGAGATGTCATTATACCTTTGATGTCATGTGTATTTTGTCTCGTTTTTGCTGGTATTGTTTGCTAATTCTAGTCTTAATATTGATTCTTAATAGGTACTATCTCTAATGGCACCGAAATAAGATCGAGTTTACACACGTGGGCATTCAGAGTCTATCTCCCCGTCTTCCCGACTAGTTATTGGCTTTGATGATGAGCATAATCCATAGTACATGTCCCAAGGCACTACCACTCTAGCACGAGCTGCACGTGAAACCAGAGCTACACCCCAAAAGTATTGTCCGGCGTAGTCACTACCTTCCAGTTTGATAAGGAGCGCACACTGACCAACACACCTTCTGGGTCAGCTAAACATGAAGAAGGAGCATCTAGTTCCTTAGAAGTTTCATGGTCAGAGTAAGCATCCGGGTCCGCAGAAGTCTCTACACCCGCTACGGCTACACAGTCTGCCTCGTCTGATGAGGCTAATAGTCTTGATTCCACTTCAGACTCACCGACTGGTGTCCTCTCCCAGCTTGCCGACCATCCCAACCGGTGGTGTGATGACGGGAAATACCAAGTGTATTCAGACACGAAGTTTCTAAATGATAAAGGCGTCATGACACGGACCCTTACACTGGAGAGGCGGGTCCTTACAGCAAGTCTCCCAACTATGCCTGATATCCACACTCTTTTCACCAAACACCGGCTAGAGTGGAAAACTTGTTCTTTGGTCCACTAAAGTGAGGTGTTGGTTCGAGAGTTTTACGCCTCTTATGTGGCTAATCTTTGATCACAGATCAATAGGTTGGCTACCCCCGCCAAACAAGCCCCACTTGAGCACGTAAGAGTACGCGACATAAAGGTCGACCTCTCCCTGCCAGCCATCCGCCGATATCTATACAGCGAGTATGTTGCTACCACTAGGACCCCTATCACCGCCGAGTTCGAATACAGGTGGCAAATTTTTAAAGATGGTGAATTCTTGCGCGAGCCATCGGTGAGAGAGACCACAAAGAGGTGGTTGGACCTGTACTTATATATTGATGGAGAGGGTCATGACTAGGTAATGGAGTCGAAGGGAGCCATAAGGAAGGCTAAATTGATCCTCACGGCTATGTTTTTCTGGTTGATTGTCCGCCACAGCCTCCCCCTCGACTATAGATAATATAGTTACATGGGTCACACAATTCGAATGGAAGCGATGAAAGCCCAGTTTGAGGTTGACTTTGCCTGGCTTATACATGCAGTCATGTACAAGAGGGATTTCAAGGTCACCACTACTTACCCTTTTCCGTGCATGATAATTTCATTGTGCAGGTTCGTTGGTGTGCCCATCTGGCACATTGATCAGCTCAAGACCCCATAGGGAACTTTTGATATCGTCTTCATCAGGGATGAAGCCAATTAGTTGGCTCCATGTGGAGGGCCCCATCCAGAGGTGCCTCCACTTGGTGAGAATGTTGCTGATACTATAGGGCATGCTCTAATGCTACGCAGGCTACTTCTGTCACCACAGACACTACCCCGGTCGAGTCTATCCCGGGTAGTAGCACTGCCCCTAGCTCCTCTCGTTCAGCACTTTCCCGCTCTGATCCGATTTGGTACGGTCTTTAAACTAGAGGCTTAGATGGCCACACTTCTGCATCACATCCAGCCGTGGATGTAGAGGTTTATTGTTGAGGTGGAGGAACACACGGAGCGTTAGATGGCATAGCATACATAGTGGAAAATCGCTGAGGCTCGTCAGTGCTTAGACGCTTTTGAGTTGTAGGTGCTAGACCGGCCAACCCCTCCGGTGGATGTCTCGACCCTTCAGGCTTCGGTTGAGAGTTTGCGAGTAGACATTGATATGATTTTTGAGGCTAGGGTGAGTGAGTCTCAGGCCCCTTCTGCAGAGCCTGCCGAGGACACAAAGTTGGCTGCGTTATTCTCCACTTCAGATATTCGACCAACTCCCCCTCGAGAGCATGCCAAGAGGGCAGGGGTCGTGACGAGGATGAGGCTAGGGCAAGGAAGAAAGAGCGCCAGGAGATGGAGGCTGCGAGGAGAGCCTGAATTGATGAAGAGGAGGCGCATTAGATTTGGGTTGTAGAGTCATCTGCTGGGGCATCTAGCTCCAGGGATGTGGAGACAGCGGGAGGCACTACTGATAGTGTTGTTGTTTATGAGGACCCTACTGAGAGCTTAAAGACTACATATGTACTATGTTCTGGTGAATCGGACCCACCAGCTTGCTGATAGCCGGCGCTTTGCACCCCAGGTTTGCTTCACCTACTACTCTCGTATTTCAGATTTTTTTATGCATTGGGGACAATTGCATATCTTTTTTTAGGGGTGGGGTAAATGGAAAGTGAGTGCTAGGGTGAAGTAGGCCAATTCACGATCCTCTTTTGGGGTTTTCTTGCCTGTGTTCTTTTCCCTAAGAGAATGATTATTTTTATTGTTGAACCGGTATGTCTATATCTTGTGTAGATAGTATAACTTTGAAGCATGATGGCTAAAACAAAATTAATATCCTTATTTAATGAAAATGATGCATGGCTGGGCATAGTAATGATAAATGTGTGGCTTTAAGCATGACATAGATATACACCACTACATGACCATAAGTCTAAGACTCGAACTAGGTGTTTGATAATCTAGTAGAGTAATGAGATTTCAAGTGATTGTGAGGAAAATTTGAATAGTCCACTATTTATACAGAGCTAGAACTTGCCTGGTTAGTCTTGCTAAAAGTAAGTTGTCATAGACAATTAGGAAAGGGTCATAGGCCCTTTTTCAATATAGCCCATTTTTAGCCTAAATAAAAGAAAGCCAAATAAAATTAATCCCTCTTTGATCCAAATTATTTGAGCTTAAAATAGAACTTTCTTTTGCACCCCAACTGATCTTTTGTGGAAATAATGTGTTGGCCCTAGTCCCTCCTTGGACATGTGTACCTCATCTTATGCCAAAAGTATAAGTTGAGGTTGGCTAATGTAGTAAACAACCTTTTCGTGGCCCTGACCCAACTTTTGGTATTATGTACTTTGAATCATGGCAAAGCCATGAGTTGAGGGTAGCCATTATGAGGAATACTCTGGAAAGTGGGTTTGAAAGAACAAAGAGATAGAAATAACAAAAGTAAAGTGACTTAAGAACCTGTTAAAGAAAAGTGAAATAAAAAAATATAATTAATACAAGCAAGAAAAGAAATGAGTCACTTATACAAGTGAGGAAAGAAGGGAAAATGGCAAGGTGAAAGAGTATAAGAAAAAGGGCGGAATAAAATGATGAAAAGGTAAGACACTCAACCAATATGTCAAGGAGGGAAACAAGTCACTATAGTATACCTAAATATACATCTACCTGACCCTGAGACTATGTTACAAGCTAAGAAAGTCCTATCGTGATCCTAAGAGTTGTATAGAAAACATAAAACAGTGAAAATAAGGTCAAGCTTATCGAAATATGTATGAATGAGTTATGAATTTTTTATGAGACTGAGTGTTGAAAAGTAATCCTTAAACTCAAACTGAAATCATTGTAAAAAATGAGGATGTTGTTTTGAAGTGAGGACACTAGTTTAAATACCGGAAATATTAGCACCTCGGTCAGAAATTGATGAGGATAGGTGTCAGCACGTGGTGAGTCTGTGTCATTGTCTGGTATCACATAATTCAAGCCTAATACTGATAACATGCATCAATATGGTGAGAATGATCGGGATTGATAGCCAAATGATTGCACAACCTAAAATATTGATACTCTTGTACAAAGATTTTGTAGTGAGTCATAGCGCGTCGCTTGAGGACAAACAACGAATTTAAGTTATGGGTGTTGATTTACCATGGTTTCATGGTATTTTAAATGCTTTTTTATTAAGTTTAGTGTGCGTCCAAAAGCCTTTTTGTATTATTTTTATGTAAGTTTCTCCTTATTTGCAGGAATTTTGTCCAAAGATGAACGCGGAAGTTTTTGAGCGAGAAATGTAGAAGATACCACCTAAGGAGCTTATGATGGTCCGTAGAGCCTGCGACGGTCTGTAGGGGACATAGTAGTTAAAAGAGAAACTGCTAAAGGAAGATGGGGAAGTCTGACCTAGTGTGGGATTACGAAAGTCCATGACGGACCATCATAGCCACGATGGTCCATCTTGTTGTTTCGTCGTAATGATCAAAGAGTAGTCCTAGTACCCAAATTCCAAGGAATTAATGTATTATGGAAAGGATACCCTCGATGGATCGTCGTGCTTGGAATGATCCGTCATAACTATTCGTTGAGGGTAATGAAGAATGCATTAGAAGAATTTGTGAAGTATAGGACGATGGAGGACATACTGCCCGTCCTTATCACGATGGTCCATCACGAGGTCCTTCGACTCATACGCGTTTTGATAGATTTTGAGTAAATAGAATCCTTCTTTTATTAGGTTTTTGATTTTATTATAAATAGTTTGAAAAACCTCATTTTGGGGGTTAGACTTTTTGATAGTTAGACTTTTGGATAATCTTTAGTTCTGTTGTTCATGTCTAGAAGGATTAATTTCATCAATTATTACACTTTTTCTGGAATTTATTGTTGGTGCTTTTGTTGATTAATCAAGTGAATTTCTGGATTCTATTCTTTCTCATTAAATTAAGTTTATGAATTGTTATATTAAATATATGAATAGTGTGATTATGACTATGGGTAACTAAACTTCATAATTAGGGTAGTGGGAAGCATTAGTGAATAATGAGGTAAAATCAAACTAAAATAGCAATTTTAGAATGGTGTGTTGCATGTATTGATAATTCTTTCGTTAGAAGTCTTTTTAACGGATTGCCAACATTAGAACTCTCCTTAATGCTACTTGCCAGACCAAGGAGGTAGATAATATTAAAAGAATTATCAACATAGATATAGTGTATACTATCTAATAGGCTAGTGTCGATTGGTACAAAGTAATAAATTAGTAAAATATCGAATACAATTCTTAATATAGGGTAAAGGTAAGAGTTAGTATAGCAACACACGTAGGCAGACCAAGGTGCGGAGTGAAATTTTATAGATGCCGGACCAAAGATTTAGATATACATGACTTATCACTTTACATGCAAGATATTAGGAAAGAATTGTTATAGTTAGAATTATCTAGTTAGGAACCTCTAGGGACACTTAAGCCCTAGTTACTTTTATTAATTGATTAATCTCCAAGATTTAAATTTGTTAGTTGTTTACTTTAATTTAGTAAATTTTTTTTATTAATTTAGAAATAGAAATCCCCCTTTATTGTCTTTTGTTTTCTAGGGAAATAATTGACTAAATAATAGTAATAATAGAATAAAGTTAAGTCTGAACTATTTTCCTCGTGGGAACGATCCCAACATCATTAGTTGGGTTCTTTACATTTTTGGTTGATTTTTTTATTCTTGACTGTGAGGTGGACTATGAGGTTCCTATTATTCTTGGGAGGTCATTCTTTGCCACTGGTCGTGCCTTGGTTGATATGGAGAAAGGATAGATGAAGTTTAGGGTGAACAATGAAGAAGCAAAGTTGAACATTTGTAGGTCTATGAAGAAAGTGGCGAGCTCCAAATGGTATCTTCTATATCCTATCGGGTTGAGAATATGTCTGAGGTACAAATTGAAGAATGCATAGTTGTCGAGGCTCTAGCGGCAACGATCATGAATTTTGCAAGTGATGGTATTAAAGGGAATGGGTCTTTGGTTGCGACACTTGAATTGAATGAAAATCGGTCCAACTCAAAGAAATTTGTGTTAGATATGAGGCATCGCGATTATGCATCCGCGATACCATCTATTGAGGAGGCTCAAAAGTTAGAGCTTAATTCTCTACCACCTCATATAAGGTATGTATTCTTGGGGAGAGATGATAGTTCATCGGTATTCATTGCAGCGGATTTTAATGCAAAACAAGTAGAGTGTCTGGTGGATGTTCAAATGAACCATTGGTTCGACTAATGCAGACATTATAGGGATCCCTCCCATTATTTGTTCACAAAAAATCCAACTCATGCCCGATCTAAAGGCAAGTATTCAGCACCAAAGATGGTTGAATCCACCCATGCAAGAAGTAGTAAAGAAAGAGATCAATAAGTGGTTGGATACAAGAGTCATATATCCTATTACAGATAGTAGTTGGGTACGCCCAATTCAGTATGTGCCTAAAAATGGGTGAATGATGGTAGTTCCTAATGAGAGGAACAAGCTTGTTCTAATGAGGTCGGTTATCGGATGGAGAGTTTGTATGGATTACCGGAAGTTGAATGCATGGACTCAGAAGGATCATTTTCCTATGACCATTATGGACTAGATGTTATATAGACTCGTTGGAAATTGATCGTACTGCTTTCTTATTGGTTATTTAGGGTATAATCAAATCTCTATTGACCTGGAGTATCAACAGAAAACCAAATTTACCTGCCCTTATGGGACATTCGCCTTCAAAAGGATGCCTTTTAGGTTATGTAATGCACCATCCACCTTCAGGCAATGTATGATGTTGATATCCCCGATATGGTGGAGGAAAATATTGAGGTGTTCATGGTTGATTTTTTGGTTGTTGGCAACTCCTTTGATCAGCTTTTAAGTCACTTAGCTGAGGTTGTCAAAAGATGTGAAGATTGCAATCTTGTGCTTAATTTGGAAAAATGTCACTTTATGGTAAAAGTAGGTATAGTATTGGGCCATCGCATCTCAAAGAAGGGGATAGAGTTTGATCGAGAAAAAGTTTAAGTCATAGAGAGGCTTCCATGACCCATCTCTGTAAAAAGAGTGAGAAGTTTTCTGGGACATGCAGGCTTTTACCGGGGGTTTATTAACAATTTCTCAAAAAATTGCACATCCTCTTTGAAAATTACTTGACAAGGAATGTAAGTTCTATTTTGATGAACCTTACCTGAAAGTATTTGGAGAGTTGAAGAAGAAGTTGGTGTCCATGCCTATAATTATTTCTCCATATTAAAAGTAAACCATTTGAGGTTATATGTGATGTTAGTAGGTTGCTCTTGGCATGGTATTGGGTCAGAGAAGGGATAAATTCCTTCACCTTATTTATTATGCAAGTAAGGTCCTGAATAAAGCCCAAAAGAACTATATTGTGACTGAACAAGATCTTGTTATGGTTGTATTTGTATTCATAATCTTTCGTTCCTATTTTCTTGGAACGAGGGTCATAGTGCATAATTAGCACTCCGCTTTGAGGTACTTGATGGAAAATAAGGATGTGAAGCCACGGTTGATTAGGTGAGTGTTATCATAGCAAGAGTTTAATTTTGAGGTAGAAGATAGAAAAGGGACTGAAAATCAAGTTATCGATCACTTGTCTATGTTATAGGATAAAGCTGTGCAAGAATTGGATGAAAAGGCCGAAATTGATGATACCATCCTTGTTGAGCATATATTGACTGCTTCTCATGATTTGATTCTATGGTTCACTGATTTGTGAATTATCTGGCTACTGATATCATCCCATCGGACTTCTCCATTTATCAAAGGAAGAGTTTAGGCATGATGTGAAAAATATCTTTTGGGATGAGCCTTACTTACACCGGAGTTGTGCCGATGGATTATTCGTCATTGTGTACCCAAAGTTGAGGTGTTATGTGTTTTAGAAGCATGCCACTCCATGCCTATGAGTGGGCACCATAGTGGGATCTGGACTGCCAACAAGATTTGCAGTGTGGGCACTATTGGCCAACCATTCACGAAGATGTGCACGTGTTTTCTAAGTCATGTGATAAGTGCAAAAGAAATGGAGGAATTTCGAAGAGACAAGAGCTCCCTCTAAATCATATTCTGGTGATTGAGTTGTTTGATGTTTGGGTCATTGATTTCATGGGTCCATTGTGACTTCTCAAGGGATGAAGTATATACTCGTGGATGTGGAATACTAGTCAAAAGAGGTGTAAGTTTTAGCGTATTCTACCACTAAAGGGAATAGTGTCACTGCATTCTTTAAAAAGAACATCTTCTCCAAATTTTGACACCTAGGGCAATTCTTAGTAATGGAGGATCTCCCTTTTAAAATAGATTGTTCAAAGGTCTATTTGATAGATATGGGGTTGAACATAATGTAGCCACTCCTTATCATCCCCAGTTGAGTGGGCAAGTAGAGGTGTCAAATTAAGAAATCAAACAAATTCTGTCGAAAATGGTGAATACTAATAGAACGGATTGGTCAAGGAGGCTTGACGAAGCTCTTTGGTCCTATTGGACTTCATATAAGACTCCCATAGGTATATCTCCATACCAACTTGTGTATGGGAAGTCTTGTCACTTGAAAATTGAGTTAGATCACAAAGTCATAAGGAAATATAGAAACTACAGATGGAATGGAACGAAGCGGTGGATCAGAGATTTAATTGGTTAAATGAGCTTGATATGTTTTTTCCTAAAACATTATGAATGTGTAGCAATCTACAAAGAGAAGATGAAGAGGTACCATGACCAAAAGATCAAAAAGCGAGAATTCACAGTTGGGGATTAGGTACTTCTATTCAATTCTAGGCTACGTTTGTTTCCTAGAAAACTCAAATCCAGGTGGACGGAACCATTCCTTATCACTTAAGTGTTTTCACATGGAGTGGTTGAGTTGCAGAATAAGAAGGGTACAAAGTTCACGATAAACGGGAAAAGGATCAAGATCTACCTAAGGCATGCGGAGAGTGTCCATGAACTGGTTGAGGCATATCACCTTGATGAAGTCTATATAATCAAGGATCTTGCATCACGTCGCAACTTTCAATAAAGCGCTTCTTGGGAGGAAACGCAAGGTGTATCCTCTAGCTAACAATAGGTTTTTATTTTCTTTGTAGGAATAGTTGCATTTTCTTGTTTTGTATTGTTTTCCTCAACATCATGTTTTATATATTGTTATACTGTTAGTGTTGTTTAGTGATTAGCTTAGGGTCGGTGTAGCAAAAGAGTCTAAAAAAATTAATAAGAATAGCTTAATGGGTTTTTCATGTGCAGGTACCAAAACCAAGATTCTGCAGAAAATAGTCTGGTGCACTAATCTACTGACCCCATCAACGGCCATTGTCCAATTGATGGACCGTTGATTGTTTCTATATATCCCATGTATGTCTCAAAAATTTTCTATGTCTAGTTGAAATCGACGGTCCGTCGACTAACTTACAGAGTGTAGATGGGGTTTCGTCGATCGAATGTTCTAGTGAATCGACCTGACCCGGTCGATAATATTAAAAGTTCAAATCGTTCATTAACCTCCGAAATCTTTTCAAATTCATTCCCAACCGTTTCACCTTCCTTATTTCCTTCATTTTTCAAAAATCATAACATCTTTTTCTTCCATAATATCTATATTCCTTAAAACTTCCAAAATCCCCCAAATTCCCAAAACCCTCTTCTTTTAAAAAATAAATTCCCAATTTTTCCCGTGGTTTGTCCGGTCGGTGTTCAATTTGGGCACATAGGTTTTTGGAAGGATCACTCTCCCAATCACTGCACCACACTTATCAGGTATTTTGATTCCCTTTGCTTTATAAATTCTCTTTCACACATTGCTTGACACGAAAATTAGAAAGTGGTTCTTGATTAAGGAACTATAATTATATGCTTTTGCTTGTTAATACTGGTGTAAAATGTCCCTTTGAATGGTAGAAAGTGATTAGGTTAAGGTGTAATCTGTTTCAAATGTGCTTATAATAATAATGATAGACTTTACAACCTTGGGGTTTATATTATTAATTGATTAGAATATGAATCTTATGAAATCAAAACCCTAAGAATGTAGAAAGTGTCTTTTAGTTGTTATTTTGTGTTGGGTACAATTGTGTGGGTTTTCAAAGGTGTCAAAATGTGGAGTTTAAAATAAGGCCTGAAAACTTCCACAAGCCAACAACATGAGACCCCGTCTACGAACCGTCAATGGATTTACGGACCGTCGAATGGGTATGTCGATCTACCAACCTTTAAATTTGTTGAAGTCTAAGATGAAGGAACTTGACTACGGTCGTCAATTGATCGACGGGCCATTCTGCACGTCCATCATTTCATTTAGAGACCCACTTGTGATACTTTTTAAAAATTATTCTAAGTATTAGATGGAGGAAGTGTTCTACGGTTCAGCAATTAATCGACAGGACATTTCACACGTCCGTCGTCTCGAACATTGAGGTCTAAATAAATAAGTAAGCTGAATAGATTCTAAGTTCCCAATGACGGACCTTATTGACGTTCCGTCGATACTCTCTGTCAACCAGTAGTGCATGTCTGAACTGGATTGTGTTTTTTTTCTCTTTTCGTTGTTTTGGTTGTTTTGAGTGTGTAGTATGATTTATATGAGACTAATAACTTCTTTAAAGGTACATATGTCCCCCAAATCAAACATCATTTATTCCATGAGCAGGTCCAATTCTGTGGCACCATCCCGTCGGATGATAGGCACTTTCAATGATGAAAGGGATCCCGAGTATATTTCTCCAGACATCCGCACCCTTACACAAACTTCACGAGCCACTAGGGGTAGACCGAAAAAGTTGTTTCTGGCATAGTCACTACCTCCCAGTCTGAATAGGAGCGCACACTGACCGGTACACTATCTTGGTCTTCTCGGCTTCAAAATGATCATCTAGCTCTACAGATTCATTTGGATCAGGATCTGCCAAATCTTTGGGGTCGAATGAGGCCACTAGCTATGGTTTCATATACACGGAGCAAATCAATCAGAGGAACTTGCCCACCAAGACCCATCTTATTAGGCTACTTGATCAGAGTTTTCCTCGGCACCCTAGGTAGATGTCCCTGCACCGGTTGAGGAGGAGCCAAATCGGTGGTTCTTAGATGGTCAATATCAACTCTACAGGGATTCCAAGGTACTAAATGACAAGGGGGTGATGAACCGTTTGGGGACGATCATCCTAGAGTTCTTCTGGGGAGTCTTCGCACAATACCTGATGTGTAGAGATTGTTCACTTGCCACAAGCTCGAGTGGATGGCTAGGAGTTTGGGGACGTATAGAGAGGCGATTGTTTGGATGTTATACGCTTATGTGGCGAATCTCATAGGTTTTTGGATAGGTGGGTGAGACCCTCCAAATAGGACCTGTTCACCACATTGCTAGTCGGGGGCTACCGGGGGGATATTTCTCCATCACCATTCGCCATTTCATGTATGACACCTCCACTGATATTACTCGAGCTCCCTTGAGTCCAGAGTTTGACTACATGTGGGAAATGGTCAAAAGTGAAAAATTTTAGAGGACTGTGGAGCAGAGAGAGATAGGTAAGAGGTGGCTTGCTCAGCATCTATCCATCGACAGTGAGGGGCAGATTGGGTATTGGACCCAAGAGGATTGATAATAATTACCGACCTCACCTTCAAATCAAACATCTTCTAGCTGTTAGTTCGCCACCGCCTATCTCCAAAAATAAAAAATAATATTCTTACTTGGGATAGAGCGGTACTAGTAGCAGCCTTAGTGTCAGTTTTGGACATCGACTTTGCAAAGTGATTTATCACGGTGATACATGAGATGAATTTTAAGTCCTCCGCTAGTTACCCATTTGCGTGTCTGATCTTCCATCTATGCAAAGATGTCAAATTTGAAAGGGCCCATAGTTAAAGTGCAGTCGTTGAGTGAGAATTTGGCGGACACGGTAGAGTTAGCCTACCACATTAGAGCCCGCTAACACTACCTCGGTCGAGTCCACCCATGGCAATAGCATAGCACCAGTCCTCCCGGTCTACCCCACTACCTGCAACACTAGTCCCATTGGCGAGGGTACAGAAGTAGAGGACAAGATGGCCACCCTTCTATATCACATACAACCTTGAATGAAAAAGTCCACGGCCGAAGCCGAGGACCAGATTTAAAAGAGGGTGGCCCAGTAGACGGAGGAAAAGATTCAGAAGGTTCACCATCACCTTAATGCACTTCAGTTGCGGGTTCTTGTACTCCCTTCCCCCACTATTGATTTGGCTTCACTTCAAGAGGTTTCGGCAAGTTTGCGGGCAGACGTAGACAACATTAAGGAGATGAGGTGGACTTGGCCTGAGTTTGCACCTTTCGAGCTAGCGGAGGACACTGTGTTTGCTCACTTTTCATAGCCCCTACTGAGCCGCTGCCTGAGCCACGTTTTCATGCCATGATACATTTATATACCGTGGTTTCACGGTATTTTTAATAATTTTTCGTTAAGTTTAATGTGTGTCCAAAATCCTTTGTGTAGTTATTTTTATGTAACTTTCCCTTTATTTGCACAAAATTTGTCTTAAGATGAACGC
Source organism: Solanum lycopersicum (assembly GCF_036512215.1). Classification (NCBI taxonomy): domain Eukaryota; kingdom Viridiplantae; phylum Streptophyta; class Magnoliopsida; order Solanales; family Solanaceae; genus Solanum; species Solanum lycopersicum. The sequence continues at coordinate 42,509,550 of NC_090811.1, read as the reverse complement.
GGAAGTTTTTTAGCAAAAACTGCAGAAAAGTTACCACCTACGGAACTTGTGAAGGTCCGTCGTTCCTGCTGACGGAGGCCATGATGGCCCGTTGTGAGTACGATGGCCCGTCACGAGGTCCGTCAATCCTGCCGCGTGTTGACAAATTTTTAGCAAATAGACTTCTTCTTTTATTAGGTTTTTATTTTTTATAAATAGTTCGAAAAACTTTGTTTTTGGGGTTAGACTCTCTTATAGTGAGATTCTCTTCTGTTAGACTACTTGTTAGTAGACTTTGTGATTGTTATAGATATGGAGAATCTTTAGTCTTCGATTAATTTAAGTTATTAATCCACTTTTTCTGGGACTTATTGTTGGTGCATTTGTTGATTAATCAAGTGAACTTCTAGATTTTATTCTTTCTCATTGAATTATATTCATGAATACTTATATTACATATATGAATATTGTTATTATGACTATCGGTAACTAAACTCCATAACTAGGGTTGTGGGAACCATGGGTGAATAATAAGGCAAAATCTAACTACCATAACAACTCTAGAATATTATCTTGCATGTATTGATAACTCATTCGTTTAGAAGTCTTTTTAACGGATGGACAACGTTAGAACTCGCCTTAATTCTAATTGACGGACCAAAGAGGTAGATAATAGAAAAGAATTATCAACAAATATTTCATGTATATTATCTAATATGCTAGTATTGATTGGTACGAGGTAATAACTAAGTCAAATATTGAATACAATGCTTAATATGAGGTAAAGGTAAGGGTTAGTATAGAAACACACGTAGCCGGACTAAGGTGCAGAGTGAAATTTTCTATATGTCGGACCAAGTATTTAGAAATACATAACTTATCACTTCGCATGCAAAATACTAGGAAAGAATTTTTATAGTTAGAATTATCAAGTTACAAACCTGTGGGGAACACTAAAACCCTAGTTACTTTTATTAATTGATTAAACTCTAAGGTTTGATTTTGTTAGCTGGTTACTTATATAAGTTAGTTATCTTTATTAATTTAAAAATAAAAATGCCCCTTTTATCGTCTTTTGTTTTCTAAGGAAATAATTGACTAAATCATAGAATAATAGATTAAAGTAAGTTTGAACTATTTTCTTTATGGGAACAATCCCTACCTCATTAGTTGGGATCTTTACTTGATACGACCTCTTTACTTCTCATTTGAGAAGTAAGTTTGAGTGTTATCAAATTTTGGCGCCCTTGCAAGGAGAAAGTATTAGATTAAGTTAAACATATCAGTATAGTTTAGTCGATATTTTCTTAATTTTACTTTGTTTATTGTTTTTTATTCTTGCAGAACTATCTTCCTTGTATGAAAAATAGACGGAGAGTAAGAGAACCTTGTTTCCCTACGATCACGAATTAGAGCGTACACTACGCAACATGAATTGAAACATGGGTATTAATGATGATGATCCAAACCAGAACATCCCAGCTCCGGTTGATGTTCATGGTCAGTTATTACCCAATGCTCCGGTGAAAACCAACTGAGGGGATAAAAACCCGCTCCACATCCTCAAGAATACTACAGAGGCTATGACAATATAGCAGAATCCGATGGGTCACTATTCTTGCCCCCTTTACCAAAAGGCAACACCTTTGTGGTAACTAGTAGCCTAATGCAAATACTCACTGCCAGAGGTTTGTTTTCGGGGCTACCTTCTGAGGATCCACATGCCCATATAGCTAAGGTAAGGGCAGTGTGTAAAAGTTGTGTAGGGAGGCATGATTTGGATTTGGATGTAATAGGGATAAGAGTATTTCCTCTCTCATTGACGGGAGAGGCTGCTATTTGGTTCACTAAACTCCCTCATAACTCAATTTTCACATGGAACCAACTGAGGGATTGCTTTTTAGGATGCTACTATCAGGTCTCCAAGAAACTAAACCACAAAGACAAAGTGTACAACTTTAAGGCACTACCAGGAGAGTTAGTTAGTAGTTCTTGGAATAGATTCACCTTATTTTTGAGAAGCATCCCAATCATCACATAGATGATGATTCACTGAAGGAATACTTTTATCAGGGACATGATGATAATAATAAAACGGTGTTGAATACTATAGCGGGTGGTTCTTATAGGGAGTGTCCTTATGCTGAGATTGCCGAAAACATAGAGAAAATCTCGTGGAACAATAAAACATGGAGTACTAGGAAGTCAGATACTGGGAGAAGTACCTTCGAAGTGAAATCCACTCACAACCCAGCCACAGATGAGATTCATGAAGATATGGCTGAGATGAGAACTTAGCTTGTGTTAGTATTAAAACATATCACTAGGGGTGCAGAAAATATAAATGCAGTTAACTACTTGTTGAAACCACCACAACCAAATGATGAATGCTATTATGAGAAGAATTCCTATGTGGTAAATGAACGACCAGGGGGTTTCCCACCGAGTGCCCAAGACACAAATAAAGAGAATTGGCGCCTAGGTAAAGGAAACCAAGGTTGGATCTATGGTAACTATAACCGGGAGGTTCATTATGTTCGAGATAGTAACTACAACCGCAACAATAACTTCAACAAGCGTAACTATGGTGACAGAAATTATAGGAATAGGCCCTATGTCCCTCCTAAAAATTGTGAAGTTACTCCTATGGATGGTGGAGATAGTATGGCGCGAGTAAAGGATATGTTGAACAAAATTATGAGTAGGTTCGAAGCTAGTGATGATCACTATAAAGAGTTAAGGAGTTACTTAGTGGGTACTGGGCAAAAAGTCGATACACATGCAATATCAAATATGCAGATTCAGTTGTAAATGTCCCAATTATCTGCGACTTTGAACACAAGGCAATCGAACACTCTTCGTAGCAACACTGTCCAAAATCCGAAAAATGATGGACATTGTATGGTAATCAGTATTCGCGGTGGTAAGCAAACCTTTATACTGTTTGATGAGAAAAAGGTGACAAAAGATAATGATAAAGTGGTGAGGTTAATGGTGAAGTAGAAGATAACACTGGAAAAGATGTTGAAGTGCCTACAAAGGTAATTCCCATTCCTACACCACCACTCCCCTTTCCTCAAAGAGTAGTGAAAAAGATCGAGGATGGTAAATATGGACGTTTTATAACAATGTTGAAGCAGCTTTCTATCAATGTCCCTTTGGTAGAAGCTCTAGAATAAATGCTCGGTTATGCCAAGTTTATGAAAGATCTGGTTACAAAAAAAAAATCGGTCACTTTCGAGGATGATGATAGAATGAAGAATTGTAGGGCTATTGCTACAACATGTCTTGTACAAAAGAAAGAAGATCCGGGTGTGTTCACTATTCCTTGTACAGTCGGGTCATAACATTTTGCGAAAGCATTATGCCTTCTGGGGGCAAGCATAAATCTCATGCCCCTCTTGATTTAAAAGAAGTTGGGTTTGGGTTACCCAAAGCCCACTGCGATACGGCTACTGATGGATGATCAAACAGTGAAAAGGCATATAGGGATACTCCACGATGTGCTAGTAAAAGTGGAGTTGTTAATATTTACGGATGATTTTGTTATCCTTGTGTGTGAAGCCGATTTTGAAGTGTCTATTAATTTTTGGAGGACATTCCTTTCCACGGGTAGAGCCTTAATTGATATGGAAAAGGGGCAGATGAAATTTTGATTGAACAATGAAAAAGCGACCTGCAACATTTGTAGGTCTATGAGGCAGAGGGGTGAGCTCCAATCGGTATGTGCTATATTATACAAAGAAAAGATTAAGAATCACCATGACCTAAAAAGTGAAAAACGAGAGTTTATGGTTGGGTATTTTGTGCTTTTGTACAATTCTAGGTTGTGTTTTTTTCCGGGCAAGCTCAAGTCAAAATGGATTGGCCCTTACTTGATTACCTAACTATTCCCTCATGGAGCAGTTGAGTTAGAAACCAAGGAGGGTGTGCGGTTTAAAGTAAATGGACAACGAATAAAAACCTATTTTGGGCATGCTAAATTGGCGAATGAAAGAATCGAGGCATACCATCTTAATGAAGATAAAGTAATCAAGCATCATCAGTCGTGTCGCGATGTTAAATCAGGCGCTTGTTGGAAGGCAACCCTATACTTATAGTTTTGTTTCTAGTAATGGTAGAATTTTCTACTAATGGGTTTTAAATTTGCAGGCACATCACAAGGAAATTCTGCAGAAAATCACACTGCAACAATTACTGATGGACACATCGACAAACCGTCACGCACGTGAAGGACCGTCGCATGAATCTGTCGTGCGAGGTACGTCTTTCATATATTTTAAAAACTAGGAAACACGTGATGGAACTAATGACGTACCATTGCATCTGAGATGGACCGTCGTCAGGGACTCATTGCGTCATTAATGATTGTACCCGACCTGACCCGATTGGGGGACATTTAAAAAATGGTAACATTTAAAAAAAACCACCACTTCAATTCACCCATTTCCTTCCCTCTTTCTCCCATTTCCCTCCCTTTTCAACTTCCAACTTCCTACCTCCCTTCTCTATCAACTGATTGCTTCCCCAAATTCTCCAAATTCTTGATATATCCTTTCTACTGGTCAGAGTCCGCTACTGTGGTTTTGTTCTTGATCACCAAGTGCCTCCCTTGCTTGTTTTTCTCAAATTCTCAGGTATGTGTCTCTGATTTCTACCCATTTACATTGAATTTTTGTTTATCAATTCGTATTAACCTATTTCTTATTGATAGGCCCTCATTCTTTGATCAAAATTTTTTCTGAAGTAGGTTGAGAATCCTCAAAATTTCCTTGTTAAAACTCTACAAATAGGTGATTTAGTATTGCTAGTTTACTAGGTATTTCGGTTAGAAACATATAGGTTATCACTAAGTATTCAATGTGAGTCAGATGGGATGATTGTGGAATCCCAAGTTCTATCACTGAATATGACAGACCATCGTAACTACGACGGACCGTCATATGGTCTGTTCTAACTTCCCATTGTAAGTTTTCTCCAAGTGTCAACCAACAGATACGTGCGACGGACCATCATGGGAACGACGGTCTGTCCTGCACAACTGTTTGGGTTGTCAAAGACCCTTTTTATAAGGGTGTCCTACTTTTTCTAATTTTCCTTTGATGGACATCTACGACGGACCGTCTTACCCTCGATGGTTGATCCTGCACAACTGTTGTGTCAGTCAGAGACCCCTCTTCTGAGGGTCTCCATACTCTTTCCAAGTGTCCTCTGTCGGACCTCTACGATAGACCATCATTACCATGATGGTCCATCGTGCACAAGCATCATGGTTGTCAAAGACCCTAGTCCTAAGAGTCTCTCATGATGGACATCAACGACGAACCCTCATTGTCACGACAGTCCGTCCTGCTTATCCATCATACTTGTCAGAGACATTCCTTCAGGGGTCTCTATATAAACATAGATAAAGTAAGACATAACGGACCCCATAATGGTCCGTCGTACTCATGACGAGCCGTGACCTGGTCCGTCGTGTTTCACTGTTACTGTAGAAAAGTCATTAGAACATAGATCTTATTTATTCTGTTTTGTTTTTGCTCGTCTTGTTTTCTCCTTCTCGTACTAATATTGATTCTTTACAAGTACTATCTCCTATGGAACAATAACAAGATCGAGTTTATACACATGGGTATTCAAAGTCAATCGCCCCGTCTACCCTCCTGGTCATAGGCTATGATGATAAGCATGACCCCGAGTACGTGTCCCCGGGCACTTCTACTCCATCATAAGCTGCACGTGCTACCAAATCTGTGCCCAAAAAGAAGGCGGCCGGCGTAGTCACTGCCTCCCACTCTGATGAGGAGCACACACTAACCAACACACCTTCTGGGTCAGCTACACATGAAGAAGGAGCGTCTGGATCCTTGGGAGTTTCATGGTCGGAGGAAGCCTCACGGTCCGCTGAAGTTCCTGCACCCGCCACAGCTGTACAGTCTGCGTCGTCTGATGAGGCTGATAGTTCTGATTCCACTCCTTGCTTACCGACTCGTGCTCTCACACTGTTTGCCGACCAGCCCAACCGGTGGTGTGTCGATGGGCAATATCAAGTTTATTCGAACACAAAGTTTCTGAATGATAAAGGAATCATTACACGGACCCTTACACTGGAGAGGCGGTTCCTTACGGTTTGTCTCCCCACTATTTCAGAGATCCACAATCTCTTCACCAGACATCGAATGGAGTGGAAAACGCGTTCTTTGGTCCGTTATAGTAAGAAGTTGGTCCGAGAGTTCTACGCCTCTTATGTGGTTACTCTCAGATGACAGATAGATAGGCGGGCTACCCTTCCCCCCCAAACAGGCCCCTCTTGAGCATGTTCGAGTAAGTGGCATTCAGGTCGATATCTACCTGCCTTCCATTTGCTGGTATCTATACGGTGAGGATGTTGATTCCAACCAGATCCCTTTCACCGCGGAGTTCGACTACCGGTTAAAAATTGTAAAAGATGGCCAATTCTTGCGTGAGTCATCACTGATAGAGACCACCAAGATATGGATAGCCCTTCACTTTTCTGTTGATGGAGAGGGTGCCGACTGGGTAACAGAACCAAAGGGAGCCATCAAGAAGGATAACTTGACCTTCACGACTAAGTTCTTATGGTTGAGTCCGCTAGTTCCTTTCCCCCACAGCCGCTGATAATATAGTCATATGGGATGGTGCAATTGTGATGGCGGCAATGATAGCCTGGTTTGAGGTGGACTTCTCTTTGCTTGTACAGATGGTCATGGAGGAGAGGGCTTTCAGGGTCACAACTACTTACCCTTTTCCGTGCATGATAATTTCCCTATAAAGGTCCACAGGTGTGCCTATCTGGCACATTTATCAGCTCAAGACTCTGATGGGCACTGTTGATATAGGACTCATCACGGATGAGGCCAATGAGTTGGCTCCACGCAGAGAGCCCCATCAAGAGTTGCCTCCACTTGGTAAAAATCCAGCTGATACGGTAGCACATGCTCACACGGCTACGCATGCTACTTCTGAAATCACTAACACTACCCTGGTCGAGTCTATCCCGGGTTGTAGCAGTGTCTAGAGCTCATATTGCTCATCCTCTTTTCCCGCTCTGGTCCCGCTTGCTAGGGTCTAGAAACTAGAGGTACAGATGGCTACACTTCTGCATCACATCCATCCTTGGATGCAAAGGTCTATTGCTGAGGTAGAAGAGCACTTGGAGTATATAAAATGGTCCAGCACCAGAGTAAAAGATCGCTGAGGTTCATTAGTGCTCCCTAGGTTTGCTTAACCTACGACCCTGTACTCGTATTTCTTGTGATGCATTAGGAACAATTTAATGCTATTTTTATTAGTGGTAGGGTAAATGGATTGTGAGTGTTAGGGTGAAGTATTAGTATCCCAATTCCTGATACTCTCTTCGGGGTTTTCTTTCATGTGTTCTTTTGCCCCAACAGACTGAGTACTTTAATGTTGAACCGGCATGTCGTAACTTGTACAAAGTCTTGAAGCATGAAAAATGAAGCATGATGAATGAGTATAATGATATCCTGTCCTAAGAAAAGCTTGCATGAATAGGTGAAAATAAGTTTAATGTGTTGGCTTTAATCATGATATAGACACACACCCACTACATTACCCTCAAACTAAAACCTAAACTGGGAAATCTGATAATCTGATAGGGCAATGAAGTTCAAAGAGAGTGTAAGGAGTTTGACTGTGCAACTGTTGGTACTTAGCTAGAATTTACCCAGTTGGTCCTGCAAAAAGAATATGTCTTAGACGACTAGGAAAGGATAATAGACCCTTCTTCGAATTAGAAAACATCTAGCTTAAAATAAAGTGAACCAAATGAAACTTTTATCCCTGTTTTATCCAAATCTGTTGAGCCTATAATAGACCTTTCTTTTGTTCACCTACTCACCTTCCGTGGATTTAATGTGCTGGCCCTGGTCCCTCTTTGGACATGTGCAGCACGACTTAAGCCTAAGCCCTAAGTTGAGGGTGGTTAATACAGAAATTGACGTCATGTTTGCCATGACCCAACCTTGGATAATGTTTACCTCAACTCATGGTAAAACCATAAGTTAATGGTGGCTATTATGAGTGACAATCCAAATTGGGTATGAAAAGTGTATGGAAGAGAAAAGAATGAGAGAGCAAAAGATCTAAATCGGTAAAATTATCCACAAAAAATGAATGATTTGAAATGGAATAAAATATAGAAAAGAAAGGAAAGAAGTTAACAAAAAAAAGGAAAGAGTCATATCCAAAAAGAAGAAAGGAAAAGGAAAGACAAAGATGAAAAGAGGAGAAAAGTAGGGAATAAAAGACGATGAATGAGGTAGGAATATTGGTCGTACTTTCAACGAGGACAAAAAGTCAAGAATATGTAACCATATGTACCATACCTGACCCTAAACCTATGTTACAAGCCAAGAAAGTCCTATTGTGATCCTAGAGCTCTAGTGCAGTGACCTTAAGTAGAGAAAATAAGGGCAAGCCTATGGAGACAAGTACTAGCGATGTATGAATTTGTTTTTGTGCGCGAGTGTTGAATACAAATCATTTTACCCAAAGTTAAAATCATTGTGCAAAAAAAAAGTATTTATTTTAAAGTGAGGGCACTAGTTGTAATATCAGAAAGATCGGATCTTGGTGAGAGGCAAAATAGTATAGGTATTTGTGCATGGTGAGTTTGTGTCAATTCTGATCCACATGATTTATCTTGTCGAACTTAAAGAGCCTAAGCACACACTAAAGCAAAAAAAAAGTAGGGACTGAACGCCCTGTGATTGTTAAAGATTAAAAGAGTATACTTTTGTACAAAGTGTTGTTTTGAATCATAGTGTGTCGCTTGAGGACAAACAATAAATTTAAGCTTAAGGTGTTGATGTATCATGGTTTCACAGTTTTTAATGATTTTTCCTAAAGAGTTTTGTGTGTCTAAAGCCTTTTTCTAGTAATTTATATATGTTTTTATGTTTGTTTTGTAGGAAAGATGTCCAAAAATTAATCGCAGAAGAAAACTTATATGAATTGTAGATGCAACCCACGAAGGTCATCGATGGTCCGTCGTTCTATCGACGGTCTATAGATAATGACCGTCGATTGAAGTTCAAGCTATTGGAAAACCTCAGTGAAATCTGACCAAGTGAGGGACTATGGAGAGGATCGTTAACCGACGGACCGTCATTTTAAATCGTCGATGATATCAAAGATAATCCTAGTACCAGAAGCTGGAAAAATTCTAAGGATGGAGCAATGGAAGGCATCGACGAACCGTAGATGCATCAACAAACCGTTATGTTGATCTGTCGATTGATTCAGAGATGATATCATTAGAAGGACAAAAAATGATTCTAAGTCTTGATTAACGGAGGAAGTCGACCGCCCGTCATTTCATCGATAGTCTATCTGTGGGGGTCGTCAATTACAATCTCGTTTTTTGGAAAACTTTCCTTATTTTAATTCCTTTTAAATTAGGACAATGTTTTCTATAAATAGGGTTTAAAACCTCATTTTTGGGGTTAGACAGTTACTTTTGTTTTAGATTGTGTTTGGAGATTTAATTTCCAACCTTAGCATTAAGTCAATTTCTAGATTTGCTTTTCAATTTTATCTTGTTATTTCAAGTGGGTTTTCTAGATTTTCTTCGAAGTGGCAAAGTAAATTCATGTTTTATTGTTTAACAATTATAAATTGTGTTCTTATATGGATGAGTAACTAAATTGACAACTATGGTTATGAGAATCAAGGATGATTACAAAAGTAAACCTATCTTAATAAGAATTCTCAAATAGGTTATTGCATGTATTGATACGTGTTAGAACTCACCAGGTTGCTAGTTGCCAAACCAAGGAAGTTGTTAATAAGAAAAGAATTATCAACATAGATTTAGTGGGATACTATCTAATAGGCTAGTATCTATTGGTGCAAAGTAATAACTAATTCATATATCAAATATGATTCTTAATATGAAAACAAAAGTAAGGGTTAGTAGCTTATACACACGTAGCCATAGCAAGGTACGGGGGTGAAATTCAAAATGCAAGACCAAGTATTTAGAGATACCTAATTTTGCATGCAAAACACTAGTGAATGATTGTTATCGCTATGAGTTCGGCGTTATGAACCTATGGAGAAAACATACACCCTAGTTTCTCTCAAAACTTTATCAAAACTAAATCTTTACTCCTGTAATTTTTGTACATAGAAATATTAATGATGTTTGTTTCACAAAACCCCCCTTAAGGTACTTTTTTTTTGGAAAGAAATTTACTAAATAAAAGTAATTCTACATTGAAGTTATGTCTAAACCATTTTTCTTGTGGGATCGACCCCAACCTTATAGTTGGGTACTTTACATGATACGACCACTTATACTTTTTTAGGAAGGTGTAATTTGAGTGTATCAAACGTGAGGTAAGACGTTGTACCATCGCTTAGGCTCATTGTGATGGTTGCCGGATAGAGAATCTCCCACATAATCTATATTAGTTTCTTGTATATGTAAAGTTGAGCTTATTATTTCATTTTATTTGGTGAACTAATTTGTTTTTACTATTTTATAAAGTGTTTTTATAAATTTCTTGCTTATTTTGTCTTTATATTGAGTTGTGCATCTAGTGTCAAAGTTCATATCTTTGAGTTGAGTTTCCAATCTCTAGTTGTGTATGGTATTCATGATTTGAGTTAAGTTGAAAAGAGGTAAGTATGTTTCCTTTTTATCAAGTTCAAGCCTATGTTTTATGCTTTAGTATTAGGAGCTTCGTTGATACATCCAACATTAAACTTAGCTATGGTGAGCCTCCTTGCTTCCAAAAGATTTCATTTACTGTTCAATTTAGTTAGGATGTCGTGGGTCTTATTCAGACTACCATATTTGTTAGTTAGAGACTTCACAAATAGTCAGTATAGTTTAGGAGTCTGTATTAATCATTTATTTTATTAAATGTTTTAATGACTAAAGTAACCTATTTATTGCGAGTATTTGATTATTCAAATTTTTCATTTGAGTTAAAGCACTGTAATGGAGTTTCATGATTTAAATACATTTTATGCTTTTGCATGCTTAAGTTAGTCTTCCGCTTGTAGTCAACAAGAATGAGGGTTCACTTGGGGACCATCAATGGTCTTGCAGTGCCGGCCATGTCTATGGTGTCAGTAAAGGCTTTTACGTCCGAAATTAATTAATGGTTATTAGACTCAATGTTGCTATAATCTGTAGGAACATTTATACAAAGTACTACTTACCTATGAAAATACATATTTACCAAAAATTAAGCTATTACTTGTTGTTAAATATTATCTTTACTATAGTCATAACTCTTTATTTTGATAATTATTTTTATTTTCTTAATAAAGAAGTAACAATTCTTTATTTTTTATGATTTGAATTAAATTTGTGAACTGTAAACTAGGATACAACCTGATAGACTATGGTTTTGAATGATATGTGTAGTAACATGCCTTTTTCTTCTTGATTGTTAGGAAAGTGGAGTTATTATTATTAATATTTGTGGATATTTCTGAGTTCAAGTGCTCACAAAATTATGTTGTGAGATTTTAATATGTTATGCATCAAAATTTTGGCTTAGAATATCAAGTTGTGAAAAGCTCCCACAGACTTCTTTGTTGATAATTGAATTAATTTTTTCTAACTGCGTACTATAACTATAAAAATAACTATGGTTCAAGTCACAATAAGTTGGACTGATGATTATGAGACATAAGCAATAGTAATAACTACTATGACACAATGAGGAAGCATATTTCTGATACAAATCATTTTAGGCTCATTTTTAAACATATACATTGTAAATCATATTATATAAAAACATATTGATGGGTGTTCATATGAAAGAAGCTGAAGATTTTCCATTAGAGTTTAGTTAATTTAATTATGTTATGCATGGATGTGATGTTCCACTTTACTTAGGAGTGTTGTTTAGAGGTTTCTCGGTCTCTTTTTTATTGCCTGTTGTTGTTCTTTATAAATTTTTGGAACTCAACAAATATCATTACTTCTGACCAACTATTTTCTTATACTCAAAATCTCTCTATGACTCAAAATTTTTTCTATAACAAAAAGAAAAACACTTTAAGATTTTGGAGGACTGCTTTACCTTAAAATAAAATGTTCTTCACAATGTACTATATATATTGCAAAATTTGAATATTATCAAATGATCATATGTAAGCTTGGTAAAAAAAGTTCGATCTTGTGTGAAGCACAGTCAATTTATCTAGTATATATATACATATATGTATAGAAACACACACACACACATGTTTTGCTGAATAACGATAGTACACAACAACAGGAATTACATGAAACAACAACCTAGGGAAAGAACTTGTAATCTAAAACTAGAAGTCTAGAAGGGGTTCAAAAGTTAGAAATAAACTTGAATTAAAAAACTAGTAAGTCTAGAAGGGGTAGAGTTAATATTATTTAGAATCACGAATAACTTCCTTATCCTTTCCTCCCCACATTCTCACACTTCTATACTTATTCCATAACTATCTCTTGCCCTATTCACGTGACTTTCTTCCAGCCTAAAAGTTATTGTCCTACCTTTTAGGTGAAACTATACTTCTATTACTGTGACGCAGTGTGCCATTGAAGAAATCATGACCCGTCACATCCTCTTTATCATCCAAATTAACAGATGTATCAATTGATTTGACAACGTTACTCCCCTTCTGAAAATCGTCCTTATCCTCAAGGTTGAATTCATCCATATTAGTCTTCTTAGGACAATCTTGGAGCTTCAATGGTGTTACTTTATGTATAGGCTTGCCCAAGCAATGCTTAAGAACTGAACCATGAAATAGATGTTGTAACTTATCCATGACGGGAAACTCTTATATATATGACACCTCATCAATGCGTTTGATGACCTTGAAAGGACCAAAGCATTGTATTCAAAGCTTGTGGCCCCTTTTTCAGCAGCACAAAAAGTTGTCAATATGGTTTCAACTTCACTAAAACCCAATCTCCCAATACAAACAGTAGCTTTGTTCGATGTTTATTTGCAAATTTCCTCATTCTTGTTTATGATTTGATTAAATTCGCTATCAACAACTCGAATACCTTATGACAATGAACTAAGTAAGTTGCCACCAATTAACTAGAAGTGCTCCCCATTATATATTGAGTTATAGTAGGATGTTCTCGTCCATACAGTGCCTGAAATGGTTTCATTCCAGCACATGTTTTGTACAAAGTATTGTACGAGATTCAACCCATAACTGCATTGTGACCCCCTTTCTTGGATCATCAACAACATATCAAAGGACATATTGTTCAAGATACTTATTTAGGGCCTAAGACTGTCCGTCGGTTTGTACCTAATATGCAGTACTCGTAGTTAATGACAAACCCTACAAAAGAATGATTTCATGCCAAAATTAATGGAGAAATTGTGGATCACAATCAATGACAATAGTGCAAACCGGGTCGTGTAGGAGAATTACACCTACTATGAATTCTTCCACTAGCAGTTCAGTAGAGAAAGTGGAAGGTAATGTAGTGAAGTGACCATATTTGCCCAAACGATCTATTACTTTAAGTATAGTAGTCTTCCCTTTGGAACTTGGAAGGTAAGTGATTAAATCCATTACAATATCTTTACATACTTGATCCGGTATAGGGAGAGGTTGCAATAACCCGACTAGATGTAAGTTTGTGTCTTTCATCAGTTGACATATCAGGCCGGTCATAACAAATTATTTCACAACCTTCTGCCTATGGCTCCAATAAAAATTTTAGATCAATCTATGGTATGTATGTGCCATGTCATCATGCCCTAAAATAATTGTGGCATGGAATAGAAACAGTAACTTATGCCGGAGTTGTGCAACTAATGGAATCACCAACCTAGCTTTGAAAAAATTGTAATCATCCTTTAATAGGAAATCCCCATAATTCTCGACATCTGTTTGTAAAGATTGCTGAATAGAAAATAATTTTATGAGATTGATTCAATGATTTAGCGTTTGTTCGATATTAAAGGTCAAGCAGAAATGGCCATAAGAGATGCGTCTGAATTACGATAGATGGAATCAGGTGATGAATTTTGATTCCCAGGTCCATATATGATACAAAAATCAAACCTACTAGTTTAGTGCGTCATTTTTGTTGCTCAATATGTTTGTTGGTTTGATTTGTGAGGTTTTTCAGTGATTGCTGATATGTTGCTATCGTAAATATCCTGCCAAAAAGGCATTTCTTCCATTTACTCACAACTTGTGTAATAGAAAACATCTCACGATGATATGTTGAAGCCTACTACATCCTAGTACTCAATTTCTTTCTAAAATATGCAATGGGGAGCCCTTTTTGAGACCGAATAGCACCAATTCCTTTCTATGAAGCATCAGTCACTACTTGAAATTCCTGATTAAAAAACAGGCAAGGCCAATACAGGGATGGAATCAAATTTATCCTTTAATGCTTCAAAAGTTATTTGGGCTTGTGGTGTCCATCGGAAAACATCTTTCTTTAGCAAACCAGTGAATAAACTTGCTAAACCCCCGATAGTAACCTGCAAGGTTGAGAAAGTTGCGCACTTCCTTTGCTGGATGGGGTGGTGCCCATCGCTTGATGGATTCCACTTCACCAGGGTCAACATATAGTCCTTGAGACGAGATAATATATCTCAGGTTGTCAAGTGATTCTGTCCCAAATAACATTTGGATTGTTTTGCCACCAATTGATGCTGATGCAATAATTGAAGAACCAAGACTAAATTTTCCAATTGATCAGTCCAACTAGGACTATATATAAAAATATCATCACAAAAAAATAGGACGTATCAACACAAGTAAGGTCTGAATATCTCGTTCATAGTTTCCTGAAATGTAGAGAATGCATTAGTAAGTCCAAATTGCATAATGAGAAATTCTTAAATGCCCATCATGAGTGCAGAATGCAATTTTAGAAATATCCTCTGGACGGACCCTAATTTGATGATAACCTGACAACAAATCAAACTTGGAGAAATAGAGGGAACCATTCAATTTAATAAAAAGCTCATCAATGGTAGGAATTGGAAATCTATCATGAATAGTGAATGTATTTAATGCCCGATAGTCAACAAAAAATCTCTATGTGCCATCATTTTTTAAACCAGTAATACGGGTGAAGAAAATGGACTAGTACTAGCTCTTATTATCCCTTCTTTAATCATTTCCGTCACTAGTTGCTCCAAAACATGCTTTTGAAAATAACGTATCCATACAGTTTAACATTAACTGGTCCACCACTGAAAACTTAATAAATTTTGTGATCCTAACTTTGTGGAGGAGGCGAACCCAAATGTTTCTGAAATACATCTTCATATGTTTTGAGCATCACTTCTAACTCAGACGAAGTTGTACATAAAGATTCACAATAAGTACCAATTTTTTATGGAAGTATGAGGAAATTATATAAATAACAACTATTCATCTCAAGCTATGTAATTGCACTGGTTGCACATCAGTAGGTGCATCCCCTTTCCACGAGATCTTGGTACCATTTTAGAGTCAATACTATAAAGAAAACTATAACGAATTCCAACAATGATCAACATGTAACTCAATATCCCATAAAAATCTAGAATTGAATCTGACATAATTATGTCATAATACATGCACCCACTTTAGACACGAAAATAAGTGTTTAAGAAATACTTCATAATCATTAATATAAACCCTTTCATGAAAGAACCAATGCTTAGAATTTGAAATAGGATTTTTGATATCTTCTGAAAAGCCTATGAATTGTCTCCTTGAATGTTAAAAAAATCAAGTATGAGATCACCATACCTTGTTGGTAGAAAGCCTACGAAATTTTGTTTGAAAACTTTGAGAATTTGACCTTCTTCGATGGAGATTCAAAGCTTCAACAATAGAGGTTTTTGTTGAAAAAGAATGGCGAGATTTTGATTTTCTAGTTGAGATTTTTGTTTTGATTGTAGAATTTGGTGTAAAAGTGACTCAAACTCATTTATAATTAATACCTTAAGTACCCAAAACATCCCTACACTAATTGGACCTTTTTAACCAAGTCTAATTTGACTTTAAAATGACGTGACCATATCCGGGACATGGCTGCACGTCACATGGACACCTCTAAATCTAGGTTCTTGAATTTTATTTGAGGCAAAATGGTTCTGACAAGACCATGATACAAGGTAAATTTTCCTTTTAAAGGGTAGTTGCGCGACGCGCCAACAACTGTGAAAAGGCTGCCTTGTAGCCTTCTTGCCAAAACCTTGGGTCCTCCTCAAGGACCCTTTAGTTGGTCCTTGGGAAGTCGTGACTGGATGTTTTTACCCTAAACATGTCACATTAGGTATTATGGTCATCCTCATTTATTTTTGAGGCCAAACAACACGTAAAAACACCTACAATATACAAGGACACACTAGCACACACAATACTAGTTTCTGAACATCTTGGTCCTCCCTTGACGATTAACTTCAAAAATATACTTCATTATTTTGACAAGTTATTAACTCAAGGAACTCATGTGAAGCTCTAATTTATCCTAATTCATTTTGAGGGTTGTTA
This sequence comes from Solanum lycopersicum, assembly GCF_036512215.1. Taxonomy (NCBI): domain Eukaryota; kingdom Viridiplantae; phylum Streptophyta; class Magnoliopsida; order Solanales; family Solanaceae; genus Solanum; species Solanum lycopersicum. The sequence continues at coordinate 42,493,050 of NC_090811.1, read as the reverse complement.
CAAAAATAGGAGGTGTTGTTGCCTGACCGCCATAAACTTAAGTAGTTTGACGTGGTTGCGGTGTTGTCGCTACAGAAGTACCATTTTGGGAACCTAGTTCCATAAAATTACCAACCACTTCATCCAACATATATCGCATCTTCAAGAATTCACACAAGAATTGTTCTTTCACCCCTATATGGAGTTTGAGAGGGTCTTGAGTTTTCAGTCCTCTTCCATTAGAGAACAATGAAAAAAAAAATTTCACAATACAAATATTGATACATACACACACACACACACACACACACACACACACACACACACACACACATATATATATATATACACACACACACACACACATATATATATATACATACATATCTATATATATATGTGTATATATATATATATAAAGAGAGAGAGAGAGAGAGATGCCATTATGGCCCTTGGACAGCACATACGGTCGGCCTTCATCGGGTGTGGCATGCCATCATAGCCCTTGGACAGCTGACACGGTCGGTCGTCGTCAGACGTGTCTGCAGAAAACGGTCGGTTGTGGCCAGCCCGCATCGATCGTGGCTTTTCGACATTATTTGAGTTCTAGTCGAAAAATATGGATGCCGTACATAAATTAAAGGAGTTTGAACTCAACGTTGATGGCATGCCACGCCCGCAAGACACCCTTGAAGTTTGTGCAAATATGTAGCCTATTATTAATATGATATGTTTAGAAGTGCTTTCAAGCATTTCAATATTTTTTTGACTTTTAATCATTACTTTATAATTTATTTTTATGGTTTATTATTTTTTACTTATCCATTTAGAAATTAAAATGTACTAAATTTTTTAATTTAAGGTTACTATATTTATTTGTGAATTTTCAGTGTTGATTTCATATTTTTTTATATTTTCCCTATTTTTTATTAATTTATTACAATTTTTTTGGAATTTTTGGAAAAAAAATTTTTTTAAAAATTCTTTATATATATAAAAGTCATTTGTGAACGCTAATGTTTGTTTGTACCTTAGAACGTGTATATTTGGGTTGTACATTTCCATTATGATTCTCTGAAAAATCCATCTCTACTCTTGTCATTTGGGTAAAACTTTTTAAGCGTATATAACAGGGGTAGAGGATTTGGAGGAAGACTGAGGCGCAGGCGGGAGGACGACATAGGCGTCCCATGGGCTTAGTACGGGTTCTGCGTGGGCGCTTGACGGAATGCATGACTTGTCCGTGCTATGCCGTTGGGCGTTTACAAAAACACGCCGACGACGTCGGCGAGGCGAGTGACGGAAAGTCAAGAAGACGTCACCGGTATCCTGTGGGCTTAGTAGGCAAGCTCTACGGGCACTTGATGGCATGCATGGCTTGTCAGTGCTACGCCGTTGGGCGTCTACAAAAATATGCTAGCGACGTTAGTGGGGCGACGGATACAAAGGAAGGCGAACGTCAAAGGCGTCCTATGGGCTTACTAAAAAGTGGAAAGCTCCAAACTAAAAAATTTAATTACTATTTTGCCATTTTACTAAATTAAAGTTTGATTATTTATTTAATTAAATGCAAATATTTTAATTACATAGTAACATAATATTTCCTTCAGACCTATAATAATTAATTTATCATTTTAGAGATAAATGAGTACAATACTATTGTTTTTAATAATAATCATAAGTTCCCATAACGGAAGAATTTGACAAAAAATGTGTGTGTATGTGTGTGTGTATACATACATACATACATACATACATACATACATCGCAGCTCGCTTCAATAAAAAATTATAAAACATCTAATTTATTGAATATTAAATAAAAAGGTGGAACCCATCAGCGGCCCCTTAAAGTTAACATAATTTTTAACTTAGATAGTTCAATTATGGTTTGTTTATTTTAGACACTAATAGTAAGATTCTATTGTGTCAGTTTGACTCTTTTCGCTGAGTTGGCACATTCCCTGTGATGCACTCCTACGGATCACGTGAAAAACTTGAAATTTTAAAAAAAATATTACTTCTATGTGTAAATAAAGAATATACCAATACTTAAAAATATTTTCCATCTTCTTCACTTTTCACCATTAAATCTATCTTCACTTTTCACCATTAAATCTATCAATCTCTTCATGCGTCAGTTAGGCTGGAAAAATCTTCTCACCATTTTAACATACAATCTGACAATCTCATCATTATCAACAATCAAAAAAATGAAACACACAAAATACCTTTATTCATAACTTAAAAACACCAAATTTTATAACCCACACAAAATTATAAACCAAAAATTGGTGTTTTCATATAAAAATGAATTTTGTTATAAAAAATGGAGTCTTTGGCAATATTAAATAATGAGTTCACCGTCTTTATTTTCTTTACATCTTCTCTCATTTTTGTGTAACGACCCGTTTAGTCGTTTTGAGAAACAGACTGCAATTCTGGAAAAACTGGCAGAAGCGACGGACCCCACGACGGAACGTCATGGGCACGACGGACCGTCGCAGGGTCTCGTTTCAAAACACTTAGAAAATCTAAAATTGGGTACTGAAAATCGACTCTCTGAACTCTGTGATGGACACGCAGGAAGGACCGTCATTGGCACGACGGACCGTCGTGATCCACCGTTTCAAAACACTTCAACTCTTGAGAATTTGGTACAGGGAACGATTCTCTGAACTCTGTGACGGACACGCAGGACGGACCGTCACAGGCACGACGAACCGTCGTGATCCACTATTTCAAAACACTTCAACTCTTGAGAATTTTGTACAGGGAACGACTCTCTGAACTTCGTGACGGAATGGCAGGACGGACCGTCACAGGCGTGACGGACCGTCATAGATTGTTCAGTGGAAATTGACTCTCTGACCCTTGCGACGACCAGCAGGACGGACCGTCGCAGGCACGACGGCCCGTCACAGGTTACGCAAATCCCAGGCAGAATCGGATTTCCTTACACGTTTTAAGGGACGTTTTGGGACTATTCTTTCCTTAATTATAGATTTCGTGGGTTTATATTAATAACTCAAATTCTTGGGGGTTAAAAGAGGTAACCCTAAGTTAATTAGTGAGGTATTATTGTCATCTTTTATTCTTAATTATATACTAATTAGGGTAAAAGAAAGAGGGTTTGAATAAGAAAAATAGAAAGAATGAGGAGAGACAGAAAAAGAAAGAGAACGAGTAGAGAGAGAGAGAAACGAAGAGGATAGCAAGGATTTTGAGAAGATAGCTTGTTGATCGCAATTCTTCGGTGGAGGTAGGTTATGGTTATTTCATGCTATTCGTAGTAAACTCTTAATAGCGAATGATATGTGTTAGTAGTATTGTAAACCTCCTATATGCTTAATTGTATGCTTGCATGAATGCTGTGATTATGTAATTGTGAATAGATAAGCATGATGAAGCTATTGAATCCCAAATCTTGAAAATAAACCCTAATCTACTTTGTTATTGATGATGCCTTGGTATAAAAGAAGGCTTGATGAACGGAAGTGGTGAGATTAGGGGATCGGGTGCCACGTTCCGGTACCAGGATAGAATATGGATTGGGTGTCACGTTCCGACACCAGGATAGAATATGGATCAGGTGCCATGTTCCGGTACCAGGATAGAATATATGGATCGGGTGTCACGTTCCGACACCAGGATAGAATATGGATCGGGTGCCACGTTCCGGTACCAGGATAGAATATGGATAGGGTGTCACGTTCCGACACCAGGATAGAATATGGATCGGGTGTCACGTTCCGACACCAGGATAGAATATGGATCGGGTGCCACGTTCCGGTACCAGGATAGAATATATGGATCGGGTGTCACGTTTCAACACCAGGATAGAATATGGATCGGGTGTCACGTTCCGACACCAGGATAGAATATGGATCGGGTGCCACGTTTCGGTACCAGGATAGAATATATGGATCGGGTGTCACGTTCCGACACCAGGATAGAATATGGATCAGGTGTCAAGTTCCGTTACCAGGATAGAATATGGATCGGGTGCCACGTTCCGGTACCAGGATAGAATGAGGATCGGAGTGTCACGTTCCGACACCAGGATAGAATATGGATCGGGTGCCACGTTCCGGTACCAGGATAGTATATGAGGATCGGAGTGTCACGTTCTGACACCAGGATAGAATATGGATCGGGTGCCACGTTCCGGTACCAGGATAGAATGAGGATCTGAGTGTCACGTTCCGACACCAGGATAGTATATTGAGGAGCGGAGTGTCACGTACCGACACGAGGGGAATAAAGATAATGAATCTTGAAATATGATAATATATCCAATCTAATGAACTAAATTCCCAAATGAGTATGATGAGGAGGTGTGAGTCCTCATTGATGTGCTTGGTGTTGTAACCAAGGGTTATGGTAACTGTAAATGCTGCATGCTAAGGATATTAGTTGATTTTATGCTATTGCTTAATATATACTGTTTTCTATTTTGAGTTGGCCGATGATATCTACTCAGTACCCGTGTTTGTACTGACCCCCTACTTTTGTGTTTTCTTCATTGTTAATTGTGGAGTGCAGCAAACGTGCCATCGTCTTCAACTCAACCGCAACTCTAGCCAGTCTTCGTCACACCGGATCTTCAGGGTGAGCTAACGCTTCTAGCTTGGACTGGATCTTCTCCTTCATGTCTTGATGCCTTGAACCTCCGGCATGGACTAGCTTCTTTTTTTTTGTAGCTTTTAGAAAACTCTTAGAATTAGTAGTTTAAAGTAGATGTTCTTGTGATGATGACTTCCAGGTTTTGGGAATAATAGATGTTGAATATTGATAGTTATTGAATTGGTTTTTATTAATGAGTTTAAGTCTTCCGCATTACTTTCTGTTGCTATTACATTGAAATATTAAGGTTTAGATTGGTTGGTTCGCTCACATAGGAGGGTAAGTGTGGGTGCCAGTCGCGGCCCGGATTTTGGTCGTGACAAACTTGGTACCAGAGCAATAGGTTCGTTGGTCTCATCACACAAGAACAGGTCTAGTAAAGTCTTAAGGAACGGTAGGGGGACGCCTTTACTTTTCCTTGAGAGGCTATAAGACTTTAGGAAAATTTCACTCTTTCATTCTTTCTTTCGTGCTACTACTTGAGTCCAATTGGTATCTAGGCGATACGAATTGGTATCTGACCATCTTCACTCTATTTCGCGGATGGTTAGAACTAGAGCAACGACTGCGCCAACACTAACATCGGCAAGACAAGAAGCGTCTGAACCAGCCACTGGGGCTGTGGCTCGAGGAAGAGACAATGGCAAGAGGCCGTGGTAGAGGTCGTGGGAGGACGTCCTTTAGAGGAAGAGGACGAGCACCTAGCCCATCTGATACTAGGGCAGTGACTCCTCCACTGACTGAGGAGGTAATAAGAGAAGGGGAGGATGGGGAAACTGAACAAGTGCAAAATGAGGAAATGCCACCCCAACCTACCCCAGAGATGATCAATCAGGTTCTGGCTTATCTTAGCGGGTTGTCTGATCAGGGCCAGACACCCCCAGTGTTTTCTGCACCAGCACCTCAGGCTCTGGAGGTACAACATGCGGCTACTATGGCTCCCCGCATGGATGTTCCATTAGAAATAGGCACGTTTCCACGTCTGACTACTGGGCCTATAATGACAAATGATCAGCATGAACTTTTCAGTAAGTTCTTGAAATTGAAACCTCCAGTCTTCAAGTGTGCGAAATCTGAGGATGCTTATGATTTTTTGGTTGACTGTCACGAGCTACTACACAAGATGGGTGTAGTAGAACAGTTTGGTTTGGAGTTTGTGACTTATCAGTTTCGAGGGAACGCCAAAATGTGGTGGCGGTCACATATTGAGTGTCAACCAACAGAGGCACCACCTATGACTTGGGCCTCATTCTCTAGCTTGTTTATGGAGAAGTATATCCCCCGATCTTTGAGGGATAGGAAAAGGGATGAGTTCTTGAGCCTAGAGCAAGGTAGGATGTCGGTCAATGCATATGAGGCTAAGTTTCGTGCATTATCCCGGTATGCCACCCACCTGTGTTTCAGTCCACAAGAGCGAATTCGTCGGTTTGTGAAGGGGTGAGGTCAGAATTGCGGATTTCGGCCTTACAGGTAGCGGCAACGGCAAAATCCTTCCAAGAGGTGGTAGACTTTGTGATAGAAGTGGAAGGAGTGAAGCCAGACGACTTCAGCACAACATCAACATCAAAAAGGTTTCCAAAGGGAGGTGAGTTTAATGGTTAGTAAAGGGTGTTTAGCTTTCTTGGCACATCTCAAGGATGACACTACCCAAGTACCCTCGATTGAGTCGGTTTCGGTGGTCCGTGAGTTTCTGGATGTGTTCCCTGCAGATCTTCCTGGTATGCCACCAGATAGGGATATTGATTTTTGTATTGACCTAGAACCGGGTACTCACCCCATTTCGATACCCCCTTACAAAATGGCTCCCGCGGAGTTAAGAGAGTTAAAAGCCCAACTTCAAGAGTTGTTAAACAAAGGCTTTATTAGACCAAGTGCATCTCCTTGGGGTGCTCCGGTTTTGTTTGTAAAGAAGAAGGATGGGAGTTTTCGAATGTGTATAGACTACAGACAACTAAACAAGGTAACCATAAAGAACAAGTATCCTCTTCCCCGCATTGATGACTTGTTCGATCAGTTACAAGGTGCTTGTGTCTTCTCTAAGATTGACTTGAGATCTGGTTATCATCAATTTAAAATACGGGCAACGGATGTGCCAAAGACTGCTTTTCGAACGAGGTATGGGCATTACGAATTTGTAGTGATGTCTTTTGGTCTAACGAATGCCCCTGCTGCGTTCATGAGCTTGATGAATGGGATTTTTAAGCCATATTTGGACCTCTTCGTGATCGTATTTATTGATGATATACTAGTATACTCAAAGAACAAGAAGGAACATGAAGAGCATTTGAGAATGGTATTGGAAATGTTGAGGGAGAAAAAGCTTTATGACAAGTTCTCTAAGTGTGAGTTTTGGCTAGATGCAGTGTCCTTCTTGGGGCACGTGGTTTCTAAGGATGGAGTGATGGTGGATCCTTCTAAGATTGAGACAGTGAAGAATTGGGTAAGACCCACTAACGTGTCAGAAATAAGGAGCTTTGTTTGGTTAGCTAGCTACTGCCGCCGATTTGTCAAGGGATTCTCTTCTATTGCTTCCCAATTGACGAACTTGACTAAGCAGAATGTTCCATTTGTATGGTCGGACGAATGTGAGGAAAGCTTTCAGAAGCTCAAGACTTTGTTGACTACCGCACCTATCCTTACCTTGCCATTAGAGGGTAAGAACTTCATTGTTTATTGTGATGCATCCTATTCGGGTTTGGGTGCAGTACTAATGCAAGAGAAGAGTGTGATTGCTTATGCTTCGAGGCAATTAAAAGTGCATGAACGTAACTACCCAACTCATGATTTGGAATTTGCTGCGGTAGTGTTTGCATTAAAGCAATGAAGACACTATTTATATGGGGTTAAGTGTGAGGTCTACACGGATCATCGTAGCCTTCAGTATGTCTTTACTCAGAAAGATTTGAACTTGAGACAGAGAAGATGGATGGAAACTACTGAAGGACTACGACATCACCATTTTGTATCATCCGGGGAAGGCAAATGTTGTGGCGGATGCTTTAAGTAGAAAGGCGGGAAGCATGGGAAGTCTAGCTCACTTGCAAGCTTCTAGACGCCCACTGGCTAGAGAGGTTCAGACTCTAGCTAACGACTTGATGAGATTAGAAGTAAATGAGAAGGGAGGATTGTTGGCTAGTGTGGAGTCAAGATCTTTTTTTCTTGACAAAATTAAGGGAAAACAGTTTGATGATGAGAAACTAAGGCGAATCTGAGATAAAGTATTGCGAGGGGAGGCTAAGGAAGCACAAATCGATGAGGAAGGTGTTTTGAGAATCAAGGGAAGGGTATGTGTACCCCGCGTCGATGATTTGACCAACACTATTCTGACAGAGGCTCATAGTTCAAGGTATTCTATACATCCGGGTGCAACCAAGATGTATCGTGACCTAAAACAACACTTTTGGTGGAGTAGAATGAAGCGTGACATTGTGGATTTTATTGCCAAATGTCCAAACTGCCAACAAGTAAAGTATGAACACCAAAGGCCCAGAGGAACACTTCAGAGAATGCCCATTCCGGAATGGAAGTGGGAAAGAATTGCAATGGACTTTGTGGTTGGCCTTCCGAAGACAATGGGTAAGTATGACTCCATTTGGGTGATTGTTGATAGGTTAACTAAATCTGCTCATTTCATTCCGGTCAAGGTGACTTACAATGCAGAAAAGTTAGCCAAACTTTACATCTCGGAAGTGGTGCGATTGCATGGGGTTCCACTATCCATCATATCAGATAGAGGTACGCAGTTTACTTCTAAGTTTTGGAAAACATTGCATGCGGAATTGGGTACTAGGTTGGACCTTTGTACTGCGTTCCATCCTCAGAACGATGGTCAGTCTGAAAGGACGATTCAAGTGTTGGAGGATATGCTTCGTGCGTGTGTGATAGAGTTTGGTGGTCATTGGGATTGCTTCCTACCCTTAGTGGAGTTTTCATACAATAGTAGCTATCACTCAAGTATTGATATGTCTCCATTCGAAGCATTGTATGGTAGGAGATGTAGGTCTCCCATTGGTTGGTTTGATGCGTTCGAGGTTAGACCTTGGGGTACTGATCTCTTGAGGGATTCGATGGAAAAAGTGAAGTCTATTCAAGAAAAGCTTCTAGCGGCGCAAAGTAGACAAAAAGAATATGCAGATCGAAAGGTTAGAGACTTAGAGTTCATGTTAGGTGAACAAGTCTTGTTGAAGGTTTCGCCCATAAAAGGGGTGATGCGGTTCGGTAAAAGGGGTAAACTAAGTCCAAGGTACATTGGACCATTTGAAGTACTTAAGCGAGTAGGAGAGGTGGCTTATGAGTTAGCCTTGCCTCCAGGGCTGTCCGGAGTACACCCGGTATTCCATGTGTCGATGTTGAAAAGATACCATGGGGATGGAAACTACATTATCCGTTGGGATTCAGTTTTGCTTGATGAGAACTTGTCTTATGAGGAGGAGCCTGTTGCTATTTTAGATAGAGAAGTTCGCAAGTTGAGGTCAAGAAAGATTGCATCCATCAAGGTGCAATGGATGAATCGACCGGTTGAAGAAGCCACTTGGGAGAAGGAGGCGGATATGCGAGAAAAATGCCCACATCTGTTTACAGATTCAGGTACTCCTTTTCGCCCTTGTTTTCCTTCTTTTGATCGTTCGGGGACGAACGATGGGTAAATTGGTATCTAATGTAACGACCCGTTTAGTCGTTTTGAGCAACAGACTGAATTCTGGAAAAACTGGCAGAAGCGACGGACCCCACGACGGAACGTCATGGGCACGACGGACCGTCGCAGGGTCTCATTTCAAAACACTTAGAAAATCTGAAATTGGGTACTGAAAATCGACTCTCTGAACTCTATGACGGACACGCAGGACGGACCGTCATAGGCACGACGGACCGTCGTGATCCACCGTTTCAAAACACTTCAACTCTTGAGAATTTGGTACAGGGAACGATTCTCTGAGCTCTGTGACGGAAACGCAGGATGGACCGTCACAGGCACGACGAATCGTCGTGATCCACCATTTCAAAACACTTCAACTCTTGAGAATTTGGTACAGGGAACGACTCTCTGAACTTCGTGACGGAATGGCAGGACGGACCGTCACAGGCTTGACGGACCGTCATAGATTGTTCAGTGGAAATTGACTCTCTGACCCTTGCGACGACCTGCAGGACGGATCGTCGCAGGCACGACGGCCCGTCACAGCTTAGGCAAATCTCAGGCAGAATCGGATTTCCTTACACGTTTTAAGGGACGTTTTGGGACTATTTTTTCCTTAATTATAGATTTTGTGGGTTTATATTAATAACTCAAATTCTTGGCGGTTAAAAGAGGTAACCCTAAGTTAATTAGTGGGGTATTATTGCCATCTTTTAATCTTAATTATATACTAATTAGGGTAAAAGAAAGAGGGTTTGAATAAGAAAAATAGAAAGAACGAAGAGAGACAGAAAAAGAAAGAGAACGAGTAGAGAGAGAGTGAAACGAAGAGGATAGCAAGGATTTTGAGAACATAGCTTGTTGATCGCAATTCGTCGGTGGAGGTAGGTTATGGTTATTTCATGCTATTCGTAGTAAACTCTTAATAGCGAATGATATGTGTTAGTAGTATTGTAAACCTCCTATATGCTTAATTGTATGCTTGCATGAATGCTGTGATTATGTAATTGTGAATAAATAAGCATGATGAAGCTATTGAATCCCAAATGTTGAAAAGAAACCCTAATCTACTTTGTTAATGATGATGCCTTGGTATAAAAGAAGGCTTGATGAACGAAAGTGGTGAGATTAGGGGATCGGGTGCCACGTTCCGGTACCAGGATAGAATATGGATCGGGTGTCACGTTCCGACACCAGGATAGAATATGGATCGGGTGCCATGTTCCGGTACCAGGATAGAATATATGGATCGGGTGTCACGTTCCGACACCTGGATAGAATATGGATCGGGTGCCACGTTCCGGTACCAGGATAGAATATGGATCGGGTGTCACGTTCCGACACCAGGATAGAATATGGATCGGGTGTCACGTTCCAACACCAGGATAGAATATGGATCGGGTGCCACATTCCGGTACCAGGATAGAATATATGAATTGGGTGTCACGTTCCGACACAAGGGTAGAATATGGATCGGGTGTCACGTTCCGACACCAGGATAGAATATGGATCGGGTGCCACGTTCCGGTACCAGGATAGAATATATGGATCGGGTGTCATGTTCCGACACCAGGATAGAATATGGATTGGGTGTCACGTTCCGATACCAGGATAGAATATGGATCGGGTGCCACGTTCCGGTACCAGGATAGAATGAGGATCGGAGTGTCACGTTCCGACACCAGGATAGTATATTGAGGAGCGGAGTGTCACGTACCGACACGAGGGGAATAAAGATAATGAATCTTGAAATATGATAATATATCCAATCTAATGAACTAAATTCCCAAATGAGTATGATGAGGAGGTGTGAGTCCTCATTGATGTGTTTGGTGTTGTAACCAAGGGTTATGGTAACTATAAATGCTGCATGCTAAGGATATTAGTTGATTTTATGATATTGCTTAATATATACTGTTTTCTATTCTGAGTTGGCCGATGATATCTACTCAGTACCCGTGTTTGTACTGACCCCCTACTTTTATGTTTTCTTCTTTGTTAATTGTGGAGTGCAGCAAACGTGCCATCGTCTTCAAGTCAACCGCAACTCTAGCCAGTCTTCATCACACCGGATCTTTAGGGTGAGCTAACGCTTCTAGCTTGGACTGGATCTTCTCCTTCATGTCTTGATGCCTTGAACCTCCGGCATGGACTAGCTTCTTATGTATTTTTAGCTTTTAGAAAACTCTTAGAAATAGTAGTTTAAAGTAGATGTTCTTGTGATGATGACTTCCAGGTTTTGGGAATAATAGATGTTTAATATTGATAGTTATTGAATTGGTTTTTATTAACGAGTTTAAGTCTTCCGCATTACTTTCTGTTGCTATTACATTGAATTGTTAAGGTTTAGATTGGTTGGTTCGCTCACATAGGATGGTAAGTGTGGGTGCCAGTCGCGGCCCGGATTTGGGTCGTGACATTTTGCTTTTTCTTCCCTTCTAAATCTGTTTTTTTTTTTTAAAAAAAAGTAACCATTTCAAATCTTACTCTACCTTTAATTTCTTTTCTTCACAATTTAAATTCTATTGTATCAGAAAGAAGAGGAAGAGGAGGAGGAGAAATGTGTGTGGAGAGAAAAAAACTGAGACAGAGGAAGGTTGCTGCAACTATGTTTTTAATCACTAAAATATATTTTTTCTTTTTAGTAAAATTAACTAAGAGCCTTTTGGCTCAGCTTAAAAGCTGGTCAAACTGACTTAAAAGCTGGTTTTTGACTTATTTAGCTGTTTGGCAAACTGAAAATAACTTATTTTAAGTTTAAAAAAAACTTATGTTAAGCCAAAATTTAAAAGTTGGGGTAGGGGTGCTTTTTTTTTATCTTATAAGTTGTTTTAAGTTGACCACATTTTTACCTTTTTGCCCTTAACATTTTTATACAATCTCCAAATTACCAACATAATCCTAACATATCTTTCTTCTATTTTTCCCTTTTTCACGTTTGGCATTGCTGCTGATCTTCTTCGTGTTCTTCCAATTTGAAGTGAAGATAAACCTTGAAGTAAATTTTAACATGATTCATAACTTTATTTTTACTTTTTTAAAATGAGTTAAACTAATATATCTACAAATTGGTTATATCTGTAGTCTATGAGAGTTTAAATTTCTGTTATATTTGAATTATAAAAAAGGAAAATAACGGTAAAAGGTAATTAGTACTATACGGCAAGAGAGGGGGATTAGGGAGGGAGTGTTAAAACATATAAAAATAATAATAAAAAAGAGATGAGCTGAAAAATAGCTAGTAACTCACTAGTAAAAAATTATTGACCATTAAATTACTTGACCATGTTTATACCATCAATAAATACAAAGTTAAACTCTTTTAAAATTATATCATATTTGTTGTTGATAAGTCGAATATGTTGGTAAACATTATATTATCAATGTTGACTCTTATAAATAATTTGTGATGAGAAAGAAATTTCCGAATGATAGTAAAATATAATTATTTATGGCTGTAAAATATAAATTATTTATCTTTTATTATGTTAACAACTTTTAAGGGTATTTCAGATATTTTGATTTAAAAAGCTGTTTATCAGCACTTATTTGCCAAACACATCAACAACTTTTTTTTTACTTCAGCACTTTTATCCAAACGCATAATTGCTTATTTTAAAAATAAGTTTCAGCACTTTTAAAAGTACTTTTTTAAAGCTGCTTTTATTAAGCCCATCCAAACGAACCCTAAGTAGTTTAAGAAATAAATTATTACCCACAAATATTTTTTAAATAATTTTTTTGTAGGTATATATGCCACATGCGTTTATTTAATTCATTATTTTGATACATATGTGGTGAATGTGTTACACTCTCCTTGAAACATTTGTTGATTCTTTAAAAAGTGTCTAAATGACAAACTAAAATCTTGTTATGGGTGCCTAGAATGAACAAATCCTAGTTGAGGTGTTCATGTGAAATTCGCCTCAACTTTAGGTGGCCACCGATTGGTTTTAGCCAAATAAAAAGCATATGCATATAATAAATGTTCAAATTGGTATAGTAATAAATCAAAAAATTAAAGATGAAAATGTCCATATAAAGTTTGCCAGACATTTTTACCCCTTTTTAAAGACTTAATTAGTTATTCTATATTCAATCATATCATATTGTATTAGCTTTTATCATCAATGTCGAATTACAAGTTCACCATTGCGATAAATCAAAATATCATAAAACATTTAATTAAATATTATACAATCAATATTTAATTACTTGAAGGTTAAATGCAAGTTCACCATAATAAAAAATTTGTGGTGCTTCATTGAATTAAAATTAAATTAAATATTAATGTTTAAATAACATAAATAGTTAGTAAATAGAAAACTCAACAATCATATTTTAACCCACCACAGTCAATTCATCCTTAATATGTGAAACTAATTTATTTGCTCATTACATACTTTTAGAAGTAACTTCTTACACAAATGAGAAGTTACACAATTTCTCCTCTAGTGAGTCAATTATATATATATTTATATATATACACACACACACACAAAAGTCTTGGGCACGTGCAACGTACTTGTATCCCATACTAATTTATATAGAATCATTAGAATAAATGATAAATATATTTTCTGATAGAACAAAGTTTTATAATTACTAGAAATTTCATTCGGACATACATATATTGATAAAACTTTATTTGTACAATATCTCACAAGTATTATGTATTGCCACCTAAACTCAATGAATTATCGGTATTTTGTTTTCAATATTAAACATGATAGGACATAACTAAAGGATCAATGGGATTATAAAATATATAAAACATGATATAATACGAATTTCTACGAGTATGTAACAACTCGTAAAGACAAATAACTAAAATGGAGTTTAAAACTGGAAATTATAAGTTAGGAAAGTGGGTTTTGGTCATATTCAAACGATCAAAACTCCTAGATCAAGATAATTTAGTCGGTAGTTCCATATAGGTTGGAAAGACCTCCAGTGCTGCAAAATTTGCATGATTCCGAGTTCGAATGAGACAATTATGCCCTTTAGAAGTTGGATTATTGAATTAAGGAAGTGCCTAATTCCCGTATTTTAAAAGGTATTTTAGTATTTTCACTACCCTATTAATTTAATCTATTTTTAGGAGTTTAATAAACTTCAAGACTGAATTTAGTCACTTTTAAAATTTGAGAATTTTCACGCTAGGCCTAAGGAGAAAGGAGAACAAAAGAGAAGAGAAGAAGGAAAAGGGCAAGATTTGTCAAGATCGTCAAATCAACTTGTGGATTTCATCGAGTTGATCCCTTAAAAGGTATGTAGATCTATTTCAATGTTGGGTTAGTTCACTCACGTGACAAACATATTTAATTCAGCGTGTTTTCATTCCTAAAAGATTGGATTTTGAATGTTTTTAATGTTGTTTCCTCAATTGCTTTCATTCTTGAACATGAATTGAGATTTAGGAGTTCTTTGAAGATATAAGTGTTGTTCTTTAATTCATTGTTTTAAATCCTTGTATATGTTGTGAATACCTGAATATAAGCGAATTCGAGAAAAGAAATTGAAAAATAACGATTTGAGGTTAGAAAACGAGTTGACAAATTGGTCAGGTGTTATTTGGGAAAACGTAGGCATGGCGCGCCCCATATGCACTAGAGGGCCCGGATAAGCGCATCTGTAGTTTGCCATTTTGGTGCCTAAGTCAGCTATGGCTAGCGTGACGCTCCTCGAACGAGCCCGAGTAACAATTTTTTGCCAAGTTTTCGTATTTCAGTCTGAATAAGTCTTTTTAAAGTGTAATAACTTTTCCTAATGATTCTAACTACTCTAAATTAATTCTAATAATATAGAAATCATCTAGAAACATTAATTACAACTTTGAATCCATAATTTCAAATTCAAGAAAAGTTTATAGTCAAGTCTTGAAAGTTCTTAGAGTCCTTTCAAGAAGTCTTTTACAAATGCTTTCTAGACTTTGTTTTAAGACTTAAATATCAACTTGAGTAAAGAGTAAAGATAAGATGAAGATGTTCATTTCAAGTTTTATAAGTCTTTCAAAAAGTTTTAATGTCATTTTAAAACTTAACTTTGAGTTATGTTTAGAGTCAAGTGAAGTCTTTTCTTTAAAGTAGTGTATGGGGATAATTCCTAAAGAAGTATAAAAATGTTTTAACATTTTAAATATATGAAAATTGATATTTCCAAAGAGTCTTTGGGCTAGCTTTTAGTGAGAGAGTAATAACTTTATAAATGAAGCAAGTAAGGAAAATGAGATTTCCAAGATAGCCTTTGAGCTAAGTTTCTAATCAATAATTTAAAATCGCAGAAGTAGTAAGTTTTAAACATAAGAATCATTATATTATAGGATTAATATTGAGTATCGATATGGGGGAAAGTTTAGAAAACTCACAGACCCTATAAACCATGTAGACACAATGTGTAAAAAAATATATTTATATATACATCAGTTTATTTGTATTTTTACATACATGTTAGAGTTAAGTGTATGCTTGTATACATTAAGAGCTTATAGTAGGTTTTCGAACAACTTTTTATATATTGCACTTGCTTTTAAATTTTTTTATATTGAAATGAGTCAGTTATATTGACTTATGTTATTCATCAGTTGAGAAAAGCCAAGGTAAGTGTTCCTTCTTACTCTCTTCAAGCTTAGGTTGTTTTAGCATTCCAACTCGCATACTCATACATTAAATGTACTGATGTCCGTTGACCTACATTGTATCATGATGCAGACACAGGTAATGAGGATCAGAATCTGGCGCACCATTGATCTAGTTGAGCATTTCAGTGTTACTTGGTGAGCCTCCTTTCATTCTAGTGGACTTCTTTTATTGTAATTTTTATGTATTTTCATTATTAGAATGTTATGGGGTACGTCCTAACATCCATCTCAGTTTTAGAAGGCTTTATTGATAGAAAATCATATATTAGTCCTTTAGTCTTTGTATTTGTTAAGACTTGGGTTGTCACTTTCGGCCATATGAATGATTTAAACCTTTACAACATTCTCAATTATTATTGTTTATCACTTTATTTAAGTTTTATCATTATATTTATTGATTATTGTCTATATGTGAGTTAAATAAGCTAGATCAAGGGTCCGCTTGTGAGTTCTCATGGAATGAAGTATATTTTTAGTAGCGATTGATTATGTATCTAAATGGGTGGAAGCTATAACCTTTGCAACCAATGAAGGGAATAGTGTCATTGTGTTCTTAAAAAAGAATATTTCTCTCGATTTGGTACTCCAAGGGCAATTATTAGCGATGGTGGATTCCACTTTTGCAACAAAGTGTTCAACGGATTATTGGAGAAATATGGGGTTCGCCATAATGTGGCCACTCCTTTCCATCCTCAAACTAGTGGGCAAGTTAAGTGTTAAATAGGGAGATCAAACAGATATTGTCAAAAACAATGAACGCTAGTAGAACGGATTGGTCAAGGAGGCTTGATGATGCTCTGTGGGCCTACCGGACAGTGTATAAGACTCCCATATGTATGTCCTGTACCAACTTGTATATGGGAAATATTTTCATCTTCCAGTTGAATTAGAGGATAAAGCCATATGGGCTATGAAGAAGTTGAAAATGGATTGGAACGAAGCTGCAGAACAACGGTTGACTGGGTTGAATGAACTCGATGAATTTTGCCTAAAAGCTTATGAAAGCTCAGCCCTCTACAAGAAAAGATGCCGAAGTACCATGACCTAAAAATTGAAAAACAAGAGTTTATGGTTGGGGATTTGTTACTTTTATAATATTCTAGGATGCGCTTGTTTCTGGGCAAGCTCAAGTCCAAATGGACTAGCCCTTTCATGATTACCCAAATATTCCCTCATGGAGAAGTTGAGTTGGAAAGCAATGAGGGTGTGTGTTTTAAGGTGAATGGACAACAAATAAAAATCTATTACGGGCATGCTGAATTAGCGAATGAAGTGCTCGAGGCATACCATCTTGATGAAGTCTGAATAATCAAGTGTCTTATGTCGTGCCGCATTATTAAATTAGGCGCTGGTTAGGAGGCAACCCAATGCTTATAGTTTTCTTTCTATTAATGGTAGCATTTTCTACTAATGGGTTTTTAATTTGCCAGGTAGCACATCACCAGGAAATTCTGCAGAAAATTGTTCCATAACATTCACTGACGGATCGTCACGCTTGCGGCGAACCGTTGCATGAATCCGTCGTGCCAGGTACTCTTTTCATTTATTTTCAAATTAGGGAATCTGCGACAGAACCCATGGCGGAATGTCACATCTGAGACGGACCGTCGTCGGGGACTCGTTGCATCATTAACTGGCAACCCGACCCGACCCGGCTGGGGAGTTTTAAAAATTTTCAACCTTTCAAAAACCCACCCCTTTATTTAAACCATTTCTTCCCCTCGTTATCCCATTCCCTCCTTTTCCAACTTCCTACCTTTCTTATAATCTTCTCTATCAACTGATCCATATCACTTCCCCAAATCCCCAAATCACAAAATCTCCTTTCTACTGATCGGACTCTATTGCTGTGGTTCTGTTCTTGATCACCAAGTGCCTCACTTGCTTGTTTTGCACCTCTTCTCAGGTATGTGTCTCTGATCTCTACCCATTTACATTGCATTTTTGTTTTTCAATTACTATTAGACAATTTCTTTTTGGTGGGTCTTTGTTCTTTGATCCAATTTTGTCTGACCTAGGTTGAGAGTCCCTCGAATTTCCTTGTTAAAACTTGAGAAATTGGTGTCTTAGCATTGCTAGTTTACTAGGTATTTGGGTTACAAACATGTAGGTTAACATCAAGTATTCTGTTTGAGTCATAGGGGATTATTGTGGCATCCTCAGTTTAGTCACTGAAAGACAGAACGAGACCCCGACGACGGACTGTCAATACCCACGACGGACCGTCATGAGGTCTGCTCCTACACCCCACTATTCATTTTCTCTAAGTATCTACAACCGGACACATGTGACGGACCGTCGTTCCCACGACGGTCCGTACTTCCCAACCGTCATAGTTGTAAGAGACCCTTGCCCTAAGGGTTTCCATTTTTATTCTAAGTGTCCACTAACGGATATCTACGATGGAGCATCGTACCCTTGACGGTCCGTCCTGCACAACCATCATGATGGTAAGATACCCTAGTCCTAAGGTCTCCATACTTTTTCTAAGTACCCCACGACGGGCATCTACGACGGACCGTCATTACCACGATGGTTCTTCCTGCACAACCGTATGCCGGTCAGAGACCTTTCTCCTAAGGGTATCCATACTTTTTCTAACTGCCCCACGATGGACATCTATGATGGACTGTCGTACCCTCGACAGTCCGTCCTTCTTATCCATCATGACAGTCAGAGACCCCTCTCATAAGGGTCTCCATACTTTTTCTAAATGCCCCACGATGGACATCAATGACGGACCATCATAATCACGACGGTCCGTCCTGCTTATCTGTCATAACTTTAAGAGACATTGCTTCTAGGGTCTCCAAATAAACATCCTTGAGTAAGACATAACGGACCCCATGACGGTTCTTTCATACTCACGACAAGCCGTCACCTTGTCCGTCATGTTTCATTGGTACTCCACAGATGTCACTACAACTTTTCTTTTATGTGTATTTTGTCTCATTTTTGCTTGTCTTCTTTGCTACTTCTAGTACTAATAATGCTTCTTTAAAGGTACTATCTCTAATGGTACCGAAACAAGATCGAGTTTACGCACGTGGGCATTCAAAGTCTGTCGCCCATTCTGCCCGACTGGTTATAGGCTCTGATGACGAGCATTATCTCGAGTATGTGCCCCCTGGCACTGCCACTCTGGCACAAGCTGCACGTACAACCAGAGCTACGCCCAAAAAGGTGGCATCCGGCGTAGTCACTGCCTCCCTGTCTGATGAGGATCGTACACTGACCATCACACCTTCTGGGTCAGCTACACAAGAAGAAGGAGCGTCTAGTTTCTTAGGAGTTTTGTGGTCATAGGAAGCCTCCGGGTCCGCATAAGTCTTTGCACCCGCCACGGCTACACAGTCTGCCTCGTTTGATGAGGTTGACAGTCCTGATTCCACTCTAGGCTCATCGACTAGAGTTCCCGCCCCGGTTGTCGACCAACCCAATCTGTGGTGTGTCGACAGGTAATACCAAGTGTATTTAGATGCCAAGTTGCTAAATGATAAAGGCTTCATGACACGTACCCTTACACTGGAGAGGTGGGTCCTTACGGTAAGTCTTCCCACCATGCCAGATATCAACACTCTCTTCACCAAACACCGGGAAGAGTGTATAGCTCGTTCTTCGGTCCGTTATAGTGAGGAGTTGTTCTAAGAGTTTTACGCCTCTTATGTGGCCACTCTCCAATCACAGATCGATAAGAGGGCTGCCCCCGCCAAACAGGCCCCAGTTGAGAACGTCAGAGTACGTGGCATAAAGGTCAACATCTCTCTGCCAGCCATCCGCCGGTATCTTTACGGTGAGGATGTTGATTCAACCAAGACGCCTCTCACCGCCGAGTTCGAATATTGGTGGCAAATTGTTAAAGATGGATGATTCTTGCATGAACCATTGCTGAGAGATACAACCAAGAGGTGGATGGACCTGCACTTATCTATTGATGGAGAGGCTACCGATTGGATTATGGAGCCTAAGGGAGCCATCAAGAAGGCTAACTTGACCTTCACAACTAAGTTTTTATGGTTGATTGTCCGCCACTGTCTCTCCCCCACGGCTGTAGATAATATAGTTACATGGGATTGCGCAGTTTTGATGGCAGCGATGATTGTCGGGTTTGAGGTTGACTTCGCTTGGATTCTACAGTCGGTCATGCACGAGAGGGCTTTCAAGTTCACCACTACTTACCCTTTTCCGTGCATAAATTTTCATCATGCAGGTGTGCCCATCTGGCACATTGATTAGTTCAAGACTCCGCAGGGCACTGTTGATATTGTCCTCATAAGTGATGAGTCCAATGAGTTGGCTCCACATAGAGGTCCCCGTCCATAGGTGCCTCCACTGGGTGAGAATTTGGCTGATACTGTAGCGCATGCTCGAACGGCTACGCAGGATAATTCTGTCACTTCTGACACTACCCCGGTCGAGTCTATCCCAGGTAGTAGCTCTGCCACTAATTCCTCTCGCTCAGCCCCTCCCCCGTTCTGGTCCCGCTTGCTAGGGTCCAGAAACTAGAGGCTCAGATGGACACACTTCTGCATCACATCCAACCTCGGATGCAGGGGTCTATTTTTTAGGCGGAGGAGCGCATGGAGCGTAAGATGTCACAGCATAAAGAACGAAAGATTGTTGAGGTTCATAAGCGCTTAGACATTTTTGAGTTGCAGGTGCTAGCCCGGACAGTCCCTCCTGTGGACGTGTTGACCCTTCAGGCTGCAGTTGATAGTTTGCATGCCAATGTTGATAAGATCCTAAAGGCTAGGGTGCCTGAGTCTGAGGCCCCTTCTGCAGATCCTGCTGAGGACACAGTCTTGGATGCTTTATTCGCCACTTCTGAGATTCTACCACCTCCCCCTTGGGAACATGCCAAGAATCATAGTGGTCGAGAGGAGGATGAGGCTAAGGCAAGGAAGAAGGAGCATCGTGAGATAGAGGCTGCGACGACAGCCTCGATTGCTGATGAGGAGGCGCGTAAGATTAGGGTTGTAGAGTCAGTTGCTGGGGCATCTATCTCTAGAGATGTGGAGACAGCGGGAGGCACTATTGATAGTGTTGTTGCTGATGAGGACACTACTGAGGGTGTCTAGACTACAAAGGTAGTGGATTCTGGGGAACCAGACCCACCAGCTTCTTGATCACCGGGGCTTTGCGCGCCAGGTTTGCTTCACGTACCACTCTTATATTTCAGTTTTTTTATGCATTGGGGACAATTGCATGTCTTTTTGTTGGGGGTGGGGTAAATGTAAAGTGAGTGCTAGGGTGCAGTCTGAGTAGCTCAATTCACGATCCCCTTTTAGGGTTTTCTTCCCTGTGTTCTTTTTCCCCAAGAGACTGATTATTTTATTGTTGAACCGGTATGTATATATCTTGTGTACATAGTATAACTCTGAAGAACGATGGCTAAAACAAATGATATCCTGATGTACTAAAAATGATGCATGGCTAGGCATAGTAATTGTATAAATGTGTGGATCTAAGCATGACATAGAGATACACCACTGCATGACCATAAGTCTAAGACTCGAACTAGGTGTCTGATAATCTGGTAGAGTAATGAGATGTCAAGTGAGTGTGAGGAAAATTTGAATAGTCCACTATTTGTACAAAGATAGAACTTGCTTTGTTAGTCCTGCTGAAAGTAAACTATGATAGAGAATTAGGAAAGGATCATAGGCCCTTGCTCAATATATACAATTTTTAGCCTAAATTAAAAAAACCGAACGAAACTAATCCCTCTTTGATCCAAATGATTTGACCTTAAAATAGATCATTCTTTTCAAGCCCAACTGATCTTTTCTGGGAATAATGTGTTGGCTCTGGTCCCTCCTTGGACATGTGCACCTCACTTATGCTAAAAGCATATGTTGAGGGTGGCTAATGCAGTAAACAACCTTCGTGGCCTTGACCCTACTTTGGGTATTGTGTACTTTGACTCATGGAAAAGCCATGAGTTGAGGGTGGCTATTATGAGGAATGCTTTTGAAAGTGGGGTTGAAAGAACAAAGAGAGATAAAGAACGAAAGTAAAGTTACCCAAGAACCAGTTGAAAGAAAATTGAAATAAAAAATATAATAAATACAACACAAGAAAATAAAAGAGTCACTTACACAAATGAAGAAAGAAGGGAAAATAGCAAGGTGAAAGAATATAAGAAAAGGGGCGAATAAAATGATGAAAAGGTAGGAAGATCAACCGATATGTCAAGAAGGGAAACAAGTCACTAAAGTATACCTAAATATACCCTACCTGACCCTGAGCCTATGTTACAAGCAAAGAAAGTCCTATCGTGATCCTAAGAGTTGTATGGCGAACTTAAAGCAGTAAAAATAAGAGCAAGCTTATGGAAATATGTATGAATGAGTTGTGAATTTGTTCTGAGTGTGAGTGTTGAAAATTAATCCTTATACTCAAATTGAAATCATTGTGTGAAAAATGAGGATGTTGTTTTGAAGTGAGGACACTAGTTGCAATATCAAAAATATTAGCACCTCGGTGAGAAATTGAAAAAGATAGGTGTTAATGCGTGGTGAGTCTCTGTCATGGTCTGGTTCCACATAATTCAATCCTAATAGTGATAACATGGATAAACATGATGAGAATGATCGGGATTGACCAAATGATTTCAAAAGATAAAATATGGAAACTCTTGTACAAAGATTTTGTACTGAGTCATAGTGTGTCGCTTGAGGACAAACAACGAATTTAAGTTGAGGGTGTTGATATACAGTATTTTCAATGTTTTTTCCTTAAATATATTGTGTGTCCAAAAGCCTTTTTGTATTGATTTTTATGTAAGGTTCTCCTTAGTCGTAGGAAATCTGTCCAAAGATGAACGCGGAAGTTTTTGAGCGATAAATGCAGAAGAGACCACCTACGGAGCTTATGACGGTCCATCGAGCCTGTGAAGGTCCGTAGGTGACATCGTAGTGAGGAGAGAATCTCTTACAGAAGATGGGAAGTCTGACCTAGTGTGGGATTACGGAAGTCCATCATGGACCGTCATAGCCATGACGGTCTGTCCTGCTAGTTCATTGTAATGATCAGAGAGTAGTCCCAGTACCCAAATTCTAATAAGTTAAAGTATTATGGAACGGAGACCCTAGAAGGACCATCGTGCTTGGAACTGTCCGTCATACCTGTTCGTTGATGTTAATGAAGAAAGCAGCAGAAGAATTTGTGAATTATGGGACGACGGAGGCCATGACGGCCCGTTGTGACCACGACGGTCCGTCACGAGGTCCATTGCCTCAGACGTGTTTTGACAGATTTTTAGTAATTAGAATTCTTCTTTTATTAGGTTTTTGTATTTATTAAAAATAGTTCGAAAAACCTCGTTTTGGGGTTAGACTTTTTGATAGTTAGACTTTTGGATAATCTTTAGTTCTCTTGTTCAAGTATTGAAGGATTAATTTCAGCAATTGTTACACTTTTTCTGGAATTGATTGTTGGTGCTTTTGTTGATTAATCAAGTGAATTTCTGAATTTTATTCTTTCTCATTAAAGTAAGTGCATGAATTCTTATATTAAATATATGAATAGTGTGATTATGACCATGGGTAACTAAACTCCATAACTAGGGTTTTGGGAACCATAGGTGAATAATGAGGTAAAATCTAACTAAATAGCAATTATAGAATAGCGTCTTGCATTTATTGATAATTCTTCCATGTAGAAGTCTTTTTAACGGATAGCCAACGTTAGAACTAGCCTTAATGCTACTTGCCGAACCAAGGAGATAGATAATAGGAAATGAATTATCAACATAGATTTAGTGTACACTATAAAATAGGCTACAGTCGATTGGTATGAAGTAATAACTTAGTCAAATATCGAATATAATGCTTAATATGAGGTAAAGGTAAGGATTAGTATAGCAACATACGTAGCCGGACCAAGGTGCTGAGTGAAACTTTCTAGATGCCGGACAAAGGTTTTAGAGATACATAACTTATCACTTTACATGCAAGATACTCGAAAAGAATTGTTATAGTTAGAATTATCAAGTTAGGAACCTGTGGGTAACATTTAAGCCCTAGTTACTTTTATTAATTGATTAAGCTCCAAGATTTGAGTTTGTTAGTTGTTTATTGTATTTTAGTTTATCATTTTCATTAATTTAGAAATAAAAATCCCCTTTATTGTCTTTTGTTTTCTAGGGAAATAATTGACTAAATAATAGTAATAATGGAATAAAGTTAAGTTTGAACTATCCCAACCTCATTAGTTCGAATATTTACTTGATACGACTGCTTTACTTCTTATTTGAGAAGTAAGTTTGAGCGTATCAGTGCATCATAACTAGGCAATATAATAGTAGCCAACTAAGTTGCAGACTTTTCACTTTGACATTTTTGAAGAGTCTGAGCAACATATATTACACTTATTGCAAGTATAAACTGGATATCATATTGGATAAAGTTCATCGCCCATGATGTAGAACTTCTGATATATAACAAGTTAAAAGGAAAATGGAGAGGAAACAAGCGGATCCCGGATTTTAAGGTTGAGGGTGCTCCCTTAGCAACCAATCACAAAATATAAGTAAACAATATTATGAATTGTCATTAAAAAGATAATCATAATTAAACACAATAAGAAAAAAAGCAAAAAACTAAAATTAATGTTATTTTTTATGACTATAAAGTTTTTTTATTTTTATAAAACCTTTTTTAAAAGAAAAAAATGCAAAAAGAGGCGAAATAAAGTGAGAAAGAGATAATAGAACAATTCGTACAGGGACAGAATAAAAAAAGAACGTCTAAATAATAAAAAACATGTAAGAGGAGAAGAGTTGGCCATTAAAATTCTAAAAATATGTATAGTGGGAATCAAACCCGAAAACACGAGATGCAATATCCAACCACTGCAAAAATCAACTAGTAATTGATGAGTGGGTGCTTACTATTTAATTTTATAGAATTCATTACATTTTCTATTTAAATATACCTAGTTCAATACGACATAAATGGGTGCTCGAGTACCTAGAAGCTTCAATGTGGGTCCACCCCTAGGATTAAAATTTGATACACAAGAACATTGATGGATTTAGTTTAATATGAAATGAATCAATACATAAGTAAGTGATTTGACACTTCTCTATATCCTAGAAAATCAAATCTATAATTTTATAATTTTTTATATTTTCCCTAGATTTTTTCTAATGTGCTACTAACAAAAAATGTCTTAAAATAATTATTCAATATTAACTATCATTTATTGTATTTCCCTCTTGTAAATAACCTTTAAACCCCTTAACTTCTTAAAAATATCTAAAACTGCCAAACAATTAATCTATTAAAATGACACTTCGGGATGGCTCAATGGTTTGAACTTGGGACTACCATGTTGGAGGTCTCAAGTTCAAAATACCTTACCGGCAAAAGCAAGAGGTTTATCTTCTGGGTCAAGGTTATCGCACCGGGTTTTCCTAGTGCGGGTTACCTCTTTTATATAGTTTGCGAGATATTGCATATGAGATGGCTTTTACTGTATGTTCACCCAAAGGATAGTTGTTATGGTTCTCCCTTTTCATCAAAAAAACAATTAATCTATTAAAATGGAATATATGTTCCACAAAATGAAAGATGAAACTTTATTTTTCTATAAATTCATTTTCTGAAACTGCAAAAGATGAAACTTTATTTTTCTATAAATTCATTTTCCAAAACTGTATGCACGTTTTCTGTAACTCATGCCTTACTATTGTTATACTTAATGAAGAATAGAGAGGTCTTGCCTTCATATAAGAGGATCATGCCAAAGAGTATATATATATATATATATACATACATACATACATACATACATACATACATACATACATACATACATACATATATATATATATATATATATATACATATATATATATATATATACATATATATATACATATATATATACATACATACACACACACATATATATATACATATATATATACATACACATACACACACACACACACACACACACACACACACACACACACACACATATATATATATATATATATCGAGCATAGATTTTGTGTAGGCAATGTGATTATGAAGTGAAAAGCTGAGGTTAGTTGTGATGATCCTGAAGGTCATTTTTTGAATTATCTAGAATTTATCCCTCCTCATAGTTTCTTGAGTTTGTAGGATAAGATTTTGAGAATTTCTTTGAAGCCAAATCATAAAGATGAGATTTCTGAAAACTATGGAGCTTTGGAAGCGTTTGAGTTGAAATGGTTAACTTTCCTCGACATTTATTTTTCAGAGTATAGAAATGGAATATATTCAGCTCCATAAGATTTGGGACAACCTTATTGGGATTAGCAAGTCTACAGGCTCAGATTTTGAGGTACTTAGAAGAGTTCTAGAAAAAAATTTGTGTTTTGAAAGTTCAAAGCATAACATCGTTGATTCACAGTCAACATTTGGTGATCGAAAGCTCAGAATGAAATTTCAATAGTTCCATTAGCTTCGGAATGTGATTTTTGATTTAGATGTAATGTTCTAGAAACGAAGAATATGCATCTCACTGAGAATGATCGCACTCTCCTCATTGAATCCCATGTTCTCCTGTATTTTTTTGTGATGTAGTCGTTGCATCTTCTTATTTATTTAATAGAATGCCCTAATCTTCTATTAAAATTATATTCCACATTCCATGTTGTTTCCTCACTTACTTATTTACTCTACCCCCCTCGCATCTTTGGGAGTACATGCTTTGTTCATAATTTAGCCCAGGGTAGAGAAAAATTACCTCCTCGTGCTCTCAAATGTGTCTTTATTGATACTCTTGACTTCAAAAATTGTATAATTTCTATTCATCTAATCTATGTCGATATCTTATATCTGCTAATGTCACATTCTATGAATCTCAACCTTATTATACATCTTGTAATCATTTCGAGGTCTTACCTATACATCAAGCCTTACTCGTATCTACTTTTGAGGAAATCTACAATTTCATCTATATCTCCATTCATAGTGCCACCATTCCTGACTTATCATCATGGTCAGCACATAACAATATTCACATATGTAACATATAAGAGAATGGTGTATTTCCACACCCTTTATATTTCCCAACTAAGATATATATAATCCTTAGCTTCTATGAGTTTAATATTACTTTCTCCATCCTTATTGAACTCCCCATATGCTTTATAGATGAAGAGAGAGTTGAAAAAATAACTTTAGTATCTAGACAAATCTTTCTAATTTCCATATCGAAACGTTGTTGTAAAAGCATAGCTTGAAACTAACAGTAAGTAATTAGAAGCTCAACATAGAAACTATGGTGATGGGCGAGCCAAAATGGATTCTGAGCCTTGAGAATGTACATTTACCTTGGACTTTGACCAGCTTAGTTTAGCAACTACAGTGATGGGCGACCCAATGTTAGGATCTCTCCTGGAAGCTAGTCAAGAACTCATGGGCATCCTCCCTTAGGAACCCTACAACCCCGAAATATTACAGAGGAATGAATCTCAATATCCTACCCAACATCTTTTGCTACTCTATTTTTGTGGCAGCTAAACCTGCCGCAGGGGCATGTGATGCATCGATATGACAGGTTGTACACCTAGGTCTAAAATGTATTTCATTAGAACCTTCTGCATGCCTCTAATAAGTGTTTCTAGGAGTTTTGCAGTGACTGTCAATTTGAAATCAAATGCATTTTGCAGGCTCGGTGATTGTTGGGTTGGTCCCGACCCCACCATCTAAGGAGGCACTTATTGTGGATCAATGATGAGACAGGTGTAGCATCTCTTCCCTAATCCTGAGATGGTTCTACATCTCTTTTTTGACATCAAGGTGAATCTCTAACTCATTACGCTAGTTAGGGCCCTACATGTAGGCTGAGGAGCATCGCCCCTAACTACTGCACCCTTCATGTAAACCATCTATAAAAAATATAAACAATTGATATATTTAGAATAAAATACGACTAAGATACATGAAACGGAATAAAAGGTGAGAATTGTATAAAATGTCATGTAGCCTCCTTAAAAATGAACACAGACATCTCCCGACTGTTTCATAGGATTCAACTACACACCAGCTTTGTACGGATGGCATTGGTGAACCTGCACTTGTGATACCAACTTTGTCACGACCCAAAACCATGGGTCATGATGACACATACTACAATCCACTAGTATGTAAGCCAATCATAGGATCATACTCCCATTCTGGGTTAATGGTAGGTTAACCTACTGGTAGGTTGTACTAGGTGTCATCATGACCCATGGTTTTGGATCGTGGAAATGTCTAATCAACTTAAATAAAATTCAATTCAAAGCTTCTTCCAAAGACAACCTATTCCAAAATTTTCATTAGTCTTTTTGCTAGCTTCTCTTTTTAGTTAAATTTTTTGATCCTCATTAACTATGTTGGGCTAGCCTGAGAATTCTCCAATTATAA
The DNA here is from genome assembly GCF_036512215.1 of Solanum lycopersicum. NCBI lineage: Eukaryota > Viridiplantae > Streptophyta > Magnoliopsida > Solanales > Solanaceae > Solanum > Solanum lycopersicum. Next base: position 42,464,763 of record NC_090811.1, on the reverse strand, counting down.
TTTTCTTCTAGTATTTCCATATACGGTCTTATATCTATAGCAATACATTGGCAGCTTCTTAATTTTATTTCAAAACTGGGTTAGTTGTAATTGGTTTCTCCGTATTGATTTCTACAGTCGTATAAATTGGAGATGAAGTTGTTTAGCTAATCAAATTACTAGTTATGGAAAACATATATGGAATCGTAACTTCTTATTGATGATTTTTGGTATATTGTTAATGGAAGTAACACAAGTCCTCATGTCGATGGATAAAGATATAATAGGGCATGTAAGAAGTAGAAGCATATTAATGCATAAAGAGGAAGTTCATCCCAGAAGAAATCAACCTCCTATACTTTAATCGATTATATTATAAAGTTTAAATTAGTTAATAATGCATAGAAGTCCCTCAATCAGTTTTTCAATAAGAAGATTGAAGATCGACTTTATGCTAGAGACTTTAACTCAACTCATTCCTCTATGAGGTGCCTAATGTACTGAAGATAGGTGTTTCAAGATAGTAACGCCAACTACTTGAACACTTTGCTATTTATATAATAATAACTACTAAACCCTTCATTGACTGGATACGTCTTAAAGAATGGAGGTATCATCGAAGCTGGATAAAAGTAAGACCCCAATGATACATCTTTTGTCAATAATATATACCTGAATCTAAAACCTAAAACAATGTAGGGTCAAATAATGTAATATATGGATGCATGATATATAAAATAGTTGAGTGAAGCAATTGATTAAGACTAAAAATATAGAGGTGAAGAGAAGATCAAATGATGGAACGTAATAAAGTCAACTAAATAGTAAAGTATGTATGCGTACTTTAACAATAAACTTTACAACTTAAACTTATGTGACAAATACTGAATATAATGCAAATTTAGTTTTCGTGGGAAATTATGCTAATCGACAAGTATAACATGAGCCTTATGATGATATAACATCTTGGCCACATTGTCAGAGTCATGCTTTATCTTTAGCGGGTAAATAAAGAATTGAACAATGGATCTAATCGCTAAGCCTTACTAGTGTCTTAGTGGTGAGTTATCTAAATTAACGGTATGATATATCATACCTTCGCAGCGTAACTCTAGAGTTTGAATTATCTGAACCCATATCCAACTCGATGCTTCATACAAATCCTAAAATATGCATTGGTTCTAGATAACTTTAAAGTTATCCCACTTAAAGAAAAATGTCTCACTTTCTAAAAAAAACTGAAAAGGTTTTTCTTGAGACCTTTCTTAACGTGGTTCTTTAGAATTGACTAAACATGCTTTAAAATCGATAATCCTATGTTTTGAAATTAACTTTTCTTTCTTTCTAAATGTAATTCACTTAATGAAATCTTACATTCTTGAAACTCTTTTTGAAAATATTGTTTTAAGACTTGTAACATACTTTACTCATTAAATTAATGCATAAGAAGTAATATGAAAAGGTTTTCAAAAAACCTCATCTAAGAAGGACCATGTGGTTGTATAAGCATGAATCCTAAATCAATCAAAGATCATTAATAATTTGAAGGACAATAATTTAAGCATTAGAATCAACAATGAATAATTCGTGAATGAGAAAATCAAAGTGATGGTATTGGAGTAAGAACCTTATCTTTGAATCTTATTAATTGATATTTTATATGTGGGGTGTTAGTATGAACTATTTTTCTCACTACGATAGTCTTACATACCATGAAGAATAAGAATTTTGAAGATGAGCTAGTTTGGGGATTTGATAGCATAGAATATGAGAGAAAATAAGTATCTAATAATGTGGCATAATCCCCTAACATAAGTTAAATGTGGATGTTTACTATTTACACCCTTTGATTTAATGAAAAATGGTGATTCTATGAGGCTATTCCATAGATCGTGGAATGATCCACAGCTCGTAGAATGCCATAGTGAAACTCGTATATATTTTCTTCTTTCACGTTCGAATTTTTGAGGCCAATATTCCATGTCTCATAAAATGCTTTTACTGAAGATATAAGTTTTCCATACCCAGTGATACAATTCCAAGAGACCTAAGTAAGGTTCATACTATCAACGACGACCCAAATTTTCAAGTCTTGGAACTTGGGACAATATTGTACTCTCTGAATCTTTTCTGCGAGTACATATCAAGGCTCGTGGAATGATCCATGAATCATGGAAATCATCCTTGAAAATATGGTGAAGGGTGATTTTTAAATACTAAGTCTTGAGTATTCATTTGTTCGAAATATTGGGTGTTACATTTTGTTCTTTAACTCGTAACTTTGATAACCAGTTATTGAGTGTTGCTGTATTTTCTGATTTATTTGAAGGAGATAATATATGAAGTTTTCATATTTGCATCCTACCAAAATTGTAGGTAAATGGAATATAACAAAGATGAAGTTTTTAAGGCCAAATAAATTGGTGAGCAGCAATTATCCTAGAAGGACATTGCTGGAGCTCAAAAATTTTCTTTGAATGCTCAAAATAGATTTCCAGCCAAAAATGATGGTAATTCTCAGGTCCTATTGATTATCAATGTTTATTTTGCTCATCATAAGAAGAAGACTAATGCAGAAGTGGATTTTACTAGTATCATTTCTATAAAGACCTTAGATGATGATGAAAGATCTCAAAATATTTCACTAGGGTTGCTCAAACTCTTAAACATGATAAAAGTCAACTTGGTCAGAGTATACGAGCTCTTAAGAATATATTTGAAGCTCTGATTTTGTTTATGATAGAACCAAAAGAACAACATACGAAAATAAATATGGATCTTTTGTTTCCAAAGTGAGGATTCTTATAGAATAAGAATTGAACTGGAAAAAGTAATTTGTTCGTGAAAACTAATGCATGTTTTATTCTTGATTTAGTTCACTTGTTAAAAAGATGATAAAATCTATGAAAAAAGAAACGCATTGCTAGGCGTTTAGGAGAATTGTACAATTTAGAGATTCACATTATGCTAGACAATAAGGTTAGGATTGAGATAAATAAGAATTAGAGCTCAAATTTTCCAACTTCATCTAAGAAGGAAAATATATGGAGAAAGAAGAAATAAGCTTTGCCTATCTTTAGTGCCGAATTGGATTTCATAGTTGTATTTAAGTCAAGGAATATTCTTGCTTCAGAATTCCATACTTTCAAAAAGTATAAAATGTGGCCAATGGGACGAAATTATATACTAGTCAAAATTATGAATGTCCAAATTAGGAACCATCATTGACTTAGCTTATGGCATTATTACAAGTGATAAGAACTTTTCTTCGTCTACAATACTGAAATATTAAGAAATAGTAAATAAGTAAAACAAAAGGGCAATGTTTATATAGTAATAACTATTTTGAGGCAAACTTCCTAGGAGTATAAATCACACAAGTAGCAATAGTTAAATTCTTCCAACTTTATCATAAATTGGATAGCAAAGTTTAATATATTAATTTTGGGCTATATATATTAATTGTAATTTTTGTTGATAATATTTTTGTTTTCCTTTTTTTTCATTCTTTTAAATCACATGGAAAAGTTTGAATTTTTTTATTATAATTACAATTTCTAGAATAGATAGGAATTCATACAAGATTTCATCTTCATATAAAAAATTGAGTCCAGATTTAGTAAATTCAAGGCCCTTTTGGGCATAATAAATAACTATGATTAAAAATAATATTTGTTTGAATTTAAACTTTAAGGTAATGACCCACGAGTCATTTTCTTACTTATATGTTTGTTTCCTATTTTATCCCTTCCCCTAGCTTCTATGTTGTGTATTTATATGTTAGGATGGGTGGCATGTTTCCCAAGGTAGTCAGGAGAGTATTGGGTGAGATTTGCTATTTTGAAGATTTTATTTGGAAAGGTTGACTTCAAACAATATCTTTTGGAAGTAGGTTCATATGAGATTTTCTTTAGTATCGTTAGCTTGAACTTATTGAGTTTGTTCTAGTAGGACCCTTGGTTGGGTTAAGTTTGGGATGGGATGGGATCTAAGTAATTATTTAAATACTCTATCAAATTAATTTAGAGTGACAAGATGGAAGTTTTTGGAATTTGAAAGCGGAAAAACATGTTAATTTTATATTAGGAATCCTCCTCTTTAGTTGAAAAAAGAACGAGAGTTCTCCAAAATTCCCCTAGGCTACTTCAGGCTTGGGAGTCTTTCTGTAATAAGTACATATGAAGACCCAACCTCGAGTCTCCATAAAAAAGCATAACAGTAGCCCCCTCTACTACCTCCCATTTGTGTCGTACCTATACCTTTGTCATGCGAAACCATAGCATCACTAGAACCGCAACCTAGCATTCGACAACCTACCTTTTCTTGTCTTAGCTTTGCCCGAGATCTAGTATAAAGATCTTATGATTTAGCCATACTTGAAAATCTTTGTTGGGATCCTCCATTACAATGCATACGGTACTACCACAAAATATGATTCGGGTCTTTACAACTATGATAATATACCTCTAAAATGAAGAATGCTAAAACGATTGGATGGAACCAGTATAACAACCTTAGCCCTCCAGTCTCTCTTGTAAGCCGTGAAATACTTTGACCCAAACTGTTGGGAACACGGGTTATATGAAAACACTCAGATTCCTTTATGGATACCTAACTAGTGCCCAATACTAGAACGAAGTACTCTTCCCGAAGGATCTCCAGCCACCACAAAATTATTCTGAAGTACGGGACCTATTATCTCTTATAGCTACAACATCCTCATGCTCTAGTAAATTCCCCTCATTGGCAGTTCCCACTACAAACTAAATGAAGTCCCTTCACGGGATACTTTTGTTTAGACAATTGATGAAAATGACTCTCATACTCTATCTCAAACTATTTTATCTCGATCGGCTCTTTTCCTTTACACTCCAAGTTACAAAACAGTCTTAGAAAGCACAAACAAACAACTCTCAAGTCATTGGCGGAGATCTAACCAATATAGATCCCAAATAAACTCTCCACTACTCCTTAGATGGGCCACACAACTGAAGTGTAGTATAATGGACCCAATGAGACTCAATCAAGCTAATTGTCTCAATAAACTATTGATGTGAAAATAAAATATTTTTAAAAAATTAATATTTATTTTTTCACGTTGGTCATTTTAAAAAAATTTAAAAGATGAGAACAAAATCAAAGCAAACACTTTGAGGAAAAAATCATAACCAGACACTTCAGAACACACTCATAATATTTTTGAGCTTCCATGAATAAATTAAGAAAAGACAGCATGAATCTATCTATCTGTAATAGGAAAACTTTCACGACTGGAGTCTAGACCCCAGACGAGACCGGCGTCGTGGACCTCTCACAGGTCGCAGACAAGCCTACTTACATCATTCTTACTTCGTCTAGGTTAATTTTACTAGAAAATTTCAAAAATAAATTCTTAACATAGATACTAATCATTCATTTAGATTCATAATTGTTCACCATCAACCATCTAACATTAAGATCATCAAATGAAAGTAATAGTTTAATATAGAATTAAATGTATACTTGCCAAAATGGCACCAATACAATGTTTGAACAAAAGCGGAAAGAAACGCTAGTGGAAAACTCCACAAGCTCAATAATATAACTAAGCTAGAATATAATGGGCAAGCATCCTTGAAAGCATGAGGTTGATGAATTCCTCAACCTTAGCCTCCTTCATTTATCTGGGAGAGAACCTCCCTAGAAAAGCTATCTCAAAAATATCCCAAGTAATAGGACCCCCTTCTAAGGCTCTGCTATCCTGCCACACCTTCTACCAAGATTGAGGTACATCATTTAGCTCGTAGGATGCCATCTCAGACTTCTCCACATCAATCAAACCCAATAACCTGAGCTTGTAAAGTTCTAGCTTAGGCCATCTGTACCAAAGTTGTCCTTACTTCTCCATCTGTCAACCCAGCTAGATTATTCCAACAGCTGGAGCCTAAGAAGGAACCTAAATTACTCCAGCAGTTGTTCCTCCAATCTCTCCGCCTTATTTTCTCCTTGTATTCATATTTTTGAAACTTTTAGAGTTGATGTTAGATACGCTCTTAATACCAATAAATCCGACATTAGAGAAGGCACGATAAGATTAGAAGAAGGAAAATTTTTCTACGCATCATGCAGTCTCTAATTCAGTATAGTGGTGCACTTCACTACCATGACTTAGAAACTACTCTATGTGGTTGATGTGAACTTATTATCTTTGAAATTTAACCTAGGTCTCTGATACCACATTTGTCAGGACCAGAATCTAGACCCCAGACGAGACCGGCGTGGTTGACCTCTCAGAGGTCGCAGACAAGCCTACTTACGTCATTCTTAATTCGTCTAGGTTAATATTAGCGGAAAATTGAAACTTTTTGTTTCTTAACATACATACTAATCATTCTATTAGATTCATAATTGTTCACCATCAACCATCTAACATTAAGATCATCAAATGTAAGAAATAGTTTAATATTGAATTAAATGTATACTTGCCAAAATGGCACCAATACAATATCTGAACAAAAGTGGAAAGAAACGCTAGTGGAACATACTCCACAAGCTCAATCCTATAACTAAGCTAGAATACAATGGGAAATCATCCTCGAAAGCATGAGGTCCTACCTAGTCTGGGTGAATGCTCCACGTCCGGATAGTTTCAGCGTCAACCTATAGCTCTAGCGTCCACATGTGCCTGCACGTAAAATTGTAACGTTGTATGGGATTAGTACACACTTGTACAAAGTATGGGTATATGCAAGCACACACCAAGTACATGCATAATTAAGAACAACTCTTTCCTAACAACACGATTATGGAAAGTAAAGTCAGTGGACTTGCCAAATTGGGATTAGGAAAGTTAGTGAGCTTTCAAAATTTGGATTAGGAAAGTGAGTGAACTTTCCTAATTTGGATTAGGAAAGTCATGCCATGAGAGTAACATGCATCATCATACTTATCATATTGCATACGGCACATAACATCTTGCACATATAACATAACATGTTGCATATAACACATAACATTTTTCACATATTTCGTTCATATGCCATGAGATCTTGGAATCATGGAATTGACATCATTACTTACCAAAAATGAGGGCTCAACATATGGGACCACAAATAGGGAGACTTCTTTAGAAAACACAGAGTCTTCTTCATACATTCTTACGTAATTCATTTCATTTAATTTCGAGGCTAGTGTAAACACCAGCTATACGTAGGATGTAGTTTAAGACTTTCATAAGGTTTGTTGTGCAATGATCAAGAATGACCTAGTATCATTACTTAAGTCTATCTCACCTCTAGATTATCCTACCCTAACACCTTTGGTATCATTCATTTCATTATGTTCATCATTTGAGCGTGGCCTCATTTATTCATGGGGAAATTTAACTTTAACCGACTTAGATCATGTGAGCATCATGAAATCCAGTTTCATGAAACCCAACACTGTAAAGAGGTGGAATCACCGGCCAAATTAACCGAAAACATGCTAGCGTACATGGGAATTGAACCTGCCAGATCCCTATATTGGAAGTATAGGTTTTAAGACTATGAGATATAAGGAGATCCAAAGCTGGCATGCCGGACAGTCTCATCTCATGAGATTTACGTGAACCTCTGCCCTTTCCTAAAAAAGGCATCACCGCTCATAGCTAGTCTATCGGTGCTCAGTATAAAGTTCCATTACATAAAACTCATACGTCATGGAAGTTGTATTCTAGTATGATGACATCATATCTCAATAGATGATTTCTAATCATCATTATTATTAAGTGTGTTAATCTCAATACTTTCATTAGAGTGTTCATAGAAATTGGTCTCTTCATTCACTTTGCACTCACATAGGTGAGTACGTTTTGGTAACATTTACTCAGGCTCATTTAAGATTACTATCATCTTTTATATTAGCCTAATATCATGTTGTCACCACATTCATTAACATTAGAACATTTTCTATTCATATTTACTCGCCCCATTTTACGTGAATGTTCATTTCATCATATGCCAATGCACTTGGACATTTAGTGTGTTTCGCACTCTAACTTAACCCTTCTAGGGGATCATATTTTCATTGTCATTTCATCATATCATTGTTCATTTCATAATTTCATTGTTCATTTCATCATACGCCAATGCACTTGGCCATTTAGTGTGTTTCACACTCTTACTTAACCCTTTTAGGGTTACATCATTTCATCACATACATCTTAGATTGACTTACTTTTAAACGTATCGTAGACTTATGAGTCTACACATACAAGCCATGAGACTTCATTCATAGTTTGTCTAAGTGATTCATATTTACCCAAAATTATGCGGTACAAGACTTATGCATCTTGTAGATTTGCCAAAATATATATTTCGATCTTTAGAGGCATCATTCAATAAATATTTACTTACGTATGACTTATGTGTCAATACGGAATCGGACAAGGGAACCTGATTTCGAATTCCTTGGACAACACTTAATCTTATTTTAAAATTGATCATCGCATTTTTCAGATTTAGGGGAGCCTAGTTCTATCCGCATCAACCCCATAATATTTCCTCTCTTTTTCTCCTATCATTTTTCGTTTAAGTAAAGAAGGTTTTGGGTTCAATCCCCCACAAGCTCATTATTTTATTTTAATTTATCTCTTAACTTTATCACCAATCCAAGAGGTTGTGGGTTCAATCCCCACTCTCCACATTTATTTTCTCATTTATTTTTCTCCTAAGTCTCTCATCCATTCAACAGGTTGTGGGTTCAATCCCCACTCACCACATCTATTTTTCCATGCATTTTTCTCACTAAATTTTTATAAAATTTCCATTTAGTTATGTAATGGGTTCAATCCCCAATAACCTCACATTTAAGAAATAAATTAAACGAAGCTCATTTTTTTAAAAGTTGGCCGAGACTACAATTTCAATGAAGCTTGAAATTTAGTCTCTTCCTATCCATTTTTGTCTTAATCTTTTGTTGATTTTTTTTTGTAGCTTTCATGTAATGATGTCTTCGGTTCAATTCTTAGTGATCTCACTTATATTACATTCCATTGCATTTTGAACCATTTTGTTTGCCGAACACAACCTACCAACTTTTGGAAATTTGTTTACTATTTTCAGCTTCTTTTTATCATTATTCATACGTTAATTCTTAAGGCATTTCGTGGATCATTTGGTGCATCTTTAAGTGTAATCTTTTTATGATTATAGTCAGAAAAGAATTAACATTTTATCCAGCAACATTACACCACTTTTACACCTCATGATTTATATAAACACTCGCACATAAAATCAAACTCCATACATAACTACCAGAAAACACACAAACAACATGATCTCTAACCTATTTCACATAGAGATCAAAAGGAGACTAGAGACAACGAGTTCGACAAGGACAAGAACATCCCTAGTTTTCGAGTAGATTCATCTGAGACTTAAGGGTCTCCTGGGAAAGGGACCAAGAGTAAGAAAACCCTTACCTTTCATGACGTTCAACCTTGACTTTCTGCCCAAAATCATCTCCAAAAATCACGTACAAATCCCCTCAAACTCAACACTAACTCCACGGACAAACTTCTCTTTTCCTACCTGATTGATTTCGTTTGTTTTCTTACCTTTTCGTTGTGAGTTGTTCAAGTGTGAAGAACATTGGTTTACCTACAATTTTTTTAAGTTATTTCGCAGAGATAATCGTGAGTTAGAGTGATAGAGACGTGAGAGAGAGATGAGCGTGGGAGAGAAGAGTTTTCTAAGGATTAGGAGTCTAGTTTAGGAGTTAGTCAAATAAATTTTTTATTTAATTATTAGAAATCTGATTTAGTTTTATTTGATATCATGTAATAAATAGTAAATATAAACTACTTACATTAATTTACCAACTTAAATTAAAAACAATTTAATTCAGCTTCCACCTAGGCTCGAACACGGGTAGAGCAAGACTGCACTTCAAGATCCCGAATTTCGTCCGTCTCTCCCCTAAATGCACCTCCACCCTATTAATTAAATAATTAATTATATATTTAGGATAATTACGATACTACCCTTAGCCTGGAAAAACATTTTACCCCTAGACCCTCCAAACCTAAGATTTTCCCTTTTTAAGTTTGATAAAGACTCCTTCAAGTAATTCTTCGTATTCTAGACCCTAACATGGTTGGACCCAACCTTTCCTAGCTCAACTAACTCCCCAAGTTAGTTGTCTTGGATGTAGCAAGGGTTTCGAGGTCTGGTTCTACGCGCATCAATCCGTGTGAACTCGGTCTAATCGTTTGCATTCTTGACACATTAAGCATTACTTAGCATATTCATTTTTAGGGTTGTTACATTACCCCCCTTAGGAACATTCGTGCACGAATGACACTACTCTCTACTAACAGTATGTAAGTCATCCATAGAATGTATTCCTACATAGGTAATTCAATACTCTTCTTTGGTGAATATTTGATTCACATATTAACATGATGGTGCACAACATTGAAACCTACTAGTAGCTTCACATTAATAGACTAAGGAACTCTTTTCTAAACTAGTCTCATCAAAGCATACAACATAAGTAAACATTTAGGTCATACAAATCAGCAACCAAACATGTTGGTTCAAATCATATTAACCTCATACTAGTGCATAAATACCCTACATTGTCAAATACATGAAAGACTAATTAAGTCTAAGCACCCGAGACTTCACCAGAGATGCCTTCCCATGAACCCCAAGACTTGAATGTGAAGAATTGTTGCCTCCTTGGATCCCTTTCACTTGGACAATTATGTTGAACTCTCTCCTTCCCTTGTTCTTAAATTCTCCTATTCGGACAATCCTTTATCATGTGACCCAGATTTCCACAACTGTAACAAGCGTTAGAGTCCATCATTCAATATCCCCCATGCAGTATGCCACACTTCCTAAAAGATGGCCTCTCCAGTGCTATAAAGTCTTATGAATCTGTGGGAGTAATCCTTGACTGACATCGAGCCCTGCTTAAGATTGACGAATTCCTCAACCTTAGCCTCTTTCATTTATCTTGGAAAGAACTGCCCTAAAAAATCCATCTAGAAAATATCCCAAGTAATAGGACCCCCTCCTAAGGCTCTGCTATCCTGCCACACCTTATACCAGGATTGAGCTACATTATTTAACTGGTAGGATGTCAACTCTTACTTTTCCATATCAATAAAACCCAATAACCTGAGCTTTTAAAGTGCTAGCTTGGGCCATCTGTACCAAAGTTGTCCTTACTTCTCCATCTGTCAATCCAACTAGGTTAATAGGAATCTCTATTCCAGCAATTGGAGCCTGAGAAGGAACCTAAATTACTCTAGCAGCTGTCTCTTCTAATCCATTTTTGTCTTAATATCTTATTGATTTTTTTTGTAGCTTTCATGTAATGATGTCTTGGGTTAAATCCTTAATGATCTCACATATTTTACATTCATTTTTCATTGCATTTTGTACCAGTTTGTTTGGCCGAACCCAACGTACCAAATGTTGGAAATTTGTTCACTATTTTCAGCTTCTTTTTATCATCATTCATATGTTAATTCTTAAGGCATTTCGTGGGTCATTTGGTGCATCTTTAAGTGTGATATTTTTATGATTATATATTCATGAAAGGAATTACCATTTCATCCAGCAACATTATACCACTTTTACGCCTCATGATTTACACAAACATCCGCACATAAATTCAACCATAAAAATATATAATTTTTCACATACTTTCGGTTGACATAACTTAACATGCTTACATTTTCAAACACATATTCAAGAACACATTATCACGAAAGTCAAACTTCATACTTAAACTACCAGCAAACATACAAATAACATGCTCTCTAACCTATTTCACATTGAGATCAAAGGGATAATAGGGACAAGGAGTTCAACAAGAACAGGAACAATCCTAGTTTTTGAGTAGATTCATCTGAGCCTTAAGGGTCTCTTGGGAAAGGGGCCAAGATAACGAAAACTCATACCTTTTACGACGTTCAAAGCTCGACCTGCTGCCCAAAATCTTCTCCAAAAATTACGTCAGAATCCCCTTAAAGTTAACAACAACTCGACGGACAAACTTCTCTTTGCCTACGTGATTAATGTCGTTTGTTTTCTTATATTTTCATTGTGAATTCTTCAAGTGTGAACAACTATGGTTTACCTACTATTTTTTGAAGTTATTTGGCAGAGAGAATTGTGAGTTAGAGTGATAGAGACGTGAGAGAGAGATGAGCGTGGGAGAGAAGAGTTTTTTAGGATTAGGAGTCTAGTTTAGGATTTAGTCAAATAATGTTTTTATTTAATTATTAAAAATTTGATTTATTTTTATTTTAAATCAGCTGATAAATAATAAGAATAAATTAATTACATTAAGTACCAACTTAAATTATAAACAATTTAATTCATGGTTTCCACCTAGGTTCGAACACGGGTGGAGCAACACTTCACTTCAAGAGCCCAATTTCGGCCCTCTCTCCCCTAAATGCCCCTCCACCTTATTAATTAAATAATTAAATATATATATTTATCATAATTATGATACTACCCTTAGCTTTTTAAAAAAACATTTTACCCCTAGACCCTCCAAACCTAAGATTTTCCCTTTTTAATTACGGTAAAGACTTCTTCAAGAAAATCTTCGTGTTCGAGAGCCATACGTGGTTGAATCCAACCTTTCCTAGCTCAACTAACTCCCTAAGTTAGTTGGCTTAGATGAAGCAAGGGTTCCGAGGTCTGGTTCTACGCGCATCAATCCGTGTGAACCTGGTCTAATCGTTGGCATTCTGGACACATTAAGCATCAGTTAGCATATCCATATTTAGAGTTGTTACAACAACATAAAATCCCTACGTATTAGTACCACAAAATACAGACTTTTTAAATAATTAAAAATTAGTAGGATTAATATATAAAATCAACTGTTTGTTATTATTTTAACTTCGAAATGAAAATATCAAATTTATTTATTAAAGAATTACTTAAAATTAACGTGATATTACCATTTTTGTGATTTCAAAAATTTAATATAAGATAAAAACTAAAAAAATTAATTATTTAAATCTGAAAAACAAAAATAAACATTGCAAAATATTGTAATTATTAATTTTAATTTTTTAAAAAAATAACTTCTCTACGTTAGTCAGTGGAGAATTTTAAGGAACAATTCAATTAGTGGATAATTTTAAGGAATGATTTCTTATTTGAAATTATTATAAAATCGAAACATAAAAGTAAAATTTACAAGCATAACTTTCAAATATAATAATAATGATAATGATAATAATAATAATAATAATAATAGTTATTATAGTTATCTATGTATATATCATATGAGAGGTAAAACTTGTCACCACGATAAATATTCAAAAATTTAATTGTTTAAAACATTTTTAAAATAATCTAACAATAAAATTTTAAAAAACAAAAATTTTAATCTAACTATTTTAATTGGAAAAAACGATTATGTTCTTTTTTTTAAAAAAAAAATGTAACAGAAAAAAAGGAAGGATTTTAAAATATTTCCAATTACAATTTTCAAGGGAAGAAAATGAAAACTGGAAATTGAACTATTTTTTTCAAAAAAATAAAAATAAATATTGCAATGGCTATTTATATTTAGAATATTTTTAGGGGTTTAAGGAAATGCCTTAAAAAAATGTAATTTAGAAATATTAAAATTAATTATTTTTATTATATTAAAATAATAAAATACAATTTAAAAAAACAAAACAAAATTTAAAGTACTTTTCATAGTAAAGCAGCTTTTTAAAAACTATACACGTGTATACTTTAGAAACAGTAGATATAAGTTTTTTAAAAAATGTAAAAGACCGACCCCATAATATTATTCTTTTATATATATTTGTTTTATAGAAACCGAATGTTTATAGGTTACTAACATAAAGAGTTCAAATTTCTCTCTATTACTTAAACAATTTAAATTTTGAGTTCTTCTTGATTTGTTTGTTTTTTAATTCATCTATATTTTATAGTGTATGTTATTTTTATGTCAATCAAAAGATTTATTAGCCTAATAATTATGGGTATCTTTTGGTGAATTTAATGATTCATCTTCTATTTGATGGGTATGCTGAAGAATTTTCATGGCCTGTAAATATATATTCTCAATAATACGTGTAGTATAAATTAACATACACGAAAAGAAAAAAAATATTATCACAAAATTTAAGAAGAGTAATGTTTTTATGGAATTTCTCACTATCTTTCCTTTTATTTGTGAAGGTAGAAGAGCAAAATCAAAGACGCTCAAATGTGGGCACCATTGAAAATTTATTTTTCCCTTTTTTTCTCTTTATTTGTGAGTTAAATGAATTTTTAAAATATTTTTACTATTTAAGCATTCATGCTCAATTAGATTCATGTTTGAAATGCATTTTTTTTTGTGTCTTCACAGCTAATTGACGTGAAAGTTTTGTGATGACTATCTTCTTTGTTTTAATAATTGCTTAACTTTAATGTGATATTAAAAGAAAAAAATCCAATGTCATCTTGAAATGTAGCATATGATGAATTATGATTGAAACAGCAATACATAATAGTTATACTAAAGAAGATTTAGCATTTCGTGATTTGTCTCTCTCTGATTTGGATAGAAAAAAAGTGCATTATAAGTAGTTTTTGCATAATATTGTTGATTATCCTTTTTGATAGATGCACAAGAGTTTAAATTCAAGTTGTAATAAAATTCACCTTGTGGTAGAACTCAAACATTATTAACTTTTTATTTTCACCTTCTTTTATAATTTGTATACTTTATATTGCAAAGATCACTATATAAATTACAACTTAAATTAAATAGTTAATTTTAAAACTTCCTATTGCATTTCTACTTATTACAAATACAAACTCTATCAATTGAATTAACAAAAGAGTAATAACATAAATAAAATAGAAATATGCGGTGGAGGAAATGGTATAGTCTTAATTTGAATTCATTATTTAAAGATCATTCTTTAACGTAAAAAACAAATATTATAAAAAAATAGGGATAATGTTCAAATACCCCTTCAATTTATGTCCTAAATTTAAGAACATATTTATACTATTAAGGTCTTATTATCCTCTGAATTTATTTTATTAATAATTTTTTACTCCTTTTCAGCATACGTGACAATATCTTGTGGGACCAACGCTAGTTGATTTTTTCTTTCAATATAGTACCACATAGATAAAAAAGGAATAGATAACTACCTATAAAATAAATCTAGGGAGATAATAAGACCTTAGTATAATATAAGTGTTTCTTTGAAATTTTAGATATAAATTGAAGGATACTTTGTGCTTTTTCCCTAAAAAATAAACACCCTTTATCTTTAATCTCATTTCTTAATCACCTAAACTTTTCATCATAATATTTTTGAACTTTCCAGTACACTTTCACTTTTGAACAATTCAAAAACAAAAGAGTCTTCAGGCACAATCTCTAAGTCTTTCCCATTATTTATTTTGTGTTTTCTTAGAAAAAATAAACAAAAACCACAAATATGAAAATTAAAGGTTATCTATCTTATTACACATTGATAAAATTAAATCACAAATTTATTAATTAAACATCAACTATTCCTACTGATATTAAAAAATAATTTTAAAAACCCGAAAAATTCTATTACCCATTAACTCTTCATGTTAAAGTCCTAAAAATATGCACCCTTCAATTAATGCACATTTAGAAATCCTTTTTTATCACTGTTACTACATAAAGTTACAAATTTGTATTCTTCCTATTAAATTAAATATAAATCTGCATATCCATAACGTAGAAGGATGCTTAAAAATAACATTATTAAAAATAATGTTATTTAAGATCACTTTTAAAATTTCTCGACAAACTCCTACCTTAACCGAAACTCAGGCAACTCACACTTATCTACACGCAAATTTAAATTGGATAAAAAAATGTAAAATAAGCATTATTTGTCGCACCCAAAATTATATGGTAATTATTTAGATAATAGTTCGTTATTATTTGTGATTATTCTTTACCGTTTTTAAAAAAACATTAATTTTTTATTGTTACTTTAGCTTCGTACCTGTTTCAAAAATTCAATTATTTTGCCTATACTCCAAAAAAGGATAAGAAATGGTAAACTATAATTTTTGGATTATTTGTAGTTATTTAGACTTGAAAATAGTTGCTTAATTAGAAGCACTTCTCATTGTTAAAAAATATTTTTGCTTTAAGACAGTCAAAATAAAGTAGTTTAAACATGGTCTAAGAAATTAAAAATTTCTATCAAAACAAAGTAATTCAAACGTGGTCAAATAAATTCAAAAAACGCTAAAGATAACGTAGAGAATTCGCAAGTTATCATAAAAGCATATATATAGCTATCAAAATTTAATTAATCTATTATATCCTGTCAATGTGCTAAATGCAAACATTCACCTATACTTAAACCTTGAAATTATCCATAAATCGATATTTACAAAAGTACCTATTAACTAATTTGCGCAACGCGTGAATATGTTTACTAGGTACAATATAAAAAAAATCAAACTCAGCTGCCTGCAAGAACTAATTGAAGAATAAGGTTGTTTCAACTTTCAACCTTAATACATACAAATTATGACAAGCACCTATAAAATACTTCACTCATAACGATATAAATTCATCCACAAGCGAAGGAGATCCAATTAGAATCTCTATGAATGATATACATCATTGTTTTCCGCACTGGACATGTCATTGAGATATTGCATCACTATTTGCTCCTTCAACCTCATCTTGTCGCATGATGAAAAAAATTATTTTACATGATTTCAAAAGAAACCAAAAAAAGTGATAAAAAAAAGGGATATTCTAAAAAATACAATAGCGGTTTAGGCCAACCAGATGTAAATAATTTTCTTTTTTTTTTAAAAAAAAAAGGTTGCTCGGGGAACTACATTTACTATGTCTGGGGCTTAAGCCAGTTAGTTGTAATTGAAGTTGAACTTATGTGCTCCTTGGGTGTATGTTAAACCAGACAATCTAACAGTAGCCAACTAAATTGAGGACTTTTCACTTTTGACATTTTTGAGAAGGATCCGAGCAACATAGGTTACACTTATTGCCAGTACATAATGGATATCATATTGGACATTGCGCATCACCCATGATGTATAAGTTCAGATATATAGCAAGTTAAAAGGAAAATGGAGAGTAAACAAGCGGATGTCAGATTTTAAGACCGTGTGTGCTCCATTAGCTACAAATCACAAAATATAAGTAAACTATATTATGAATTGTCATTAAAAAGATAATCATATTTAAATACAATAAGAAAAAAAATTCAAAAACCTGCTATAAATATTATTTTGGATGACAAAAAAGTTTTTTATTTTTTATAAAACATTTTTTAAAGCAAAAAGATGCTAAAGAGGTGAGAAACAGATAATAGAACAATCAACACATGGAGAGAATAATAATAAAAAAAGTCTAAATAATATAAACAAGTAAAAAGAGAAGAGTCAGTCATAAAATTTTTAAAGAAATGTCATAGTGGGAATCAAACCAAAATGCACTAGGTGCAATCTACAACCACTCCAACAATCAACTACTAATTGATGAATGAGTGCTTACTGCTTAATTTTATTCAATTCATTTTATTTTCTATATTATATATATAGTTCGAGACATATTAATGGGTGCTCAAGTGCCTTGAAGCTTCAATGTGAGTCCGCCCCTAGGATTAAAAGTTAGATACATAAGAACATTGATGGATTTAGTTTAACATGAAATGAATTTATACATTAGTAAGGTGACGTGACACTTTTCTATGGTCTAGAAAATCAAATCTTTCATTTTCCAATTTTGGACATTTTCCGTATATTTCTTCACTTATATGCTACTATGAAAAAATCGAATAAAATAATTACTCAATATTAACTATCATTTATTGTACTTCCCTCCCGCTAATAACCTTTAACACCTCATAACTTTTTAAACATATCTAAAACTGCCAAATAATTAATCTATAAAAATTACACTTCAGGGTGACCCAGTGGTTTGGGCTTGGGACATCCATATTGGAGGTCTAAAGTTCAAAACACCTTGCCAACAAAAGCAAGAGGTTTGTCTTTTGGGTCGAGGTTGTCGCACCGGGCTTGCCTAGTGAGGGTTACCTCTCCTATGTAGTTTGCGAGCTATTGCATATGAGAGGGAGTTTTACCCTATGTTCACCCAAAAGATAGTCATTACGGTCTCCTTTGTCATCAAGAAAATAATTAATCTATTAAAATGGAAAAGATGTTCCACAAAATGAAATATGAAACTTGAATTTTCTAAATATTTATTTTTCAAAACTGCATTCATGTTTTCTGTAACTCATGCCTTATTATTTGTGCACTTAATGAATAACAAAAGAGGTCTTGTCGTAAGACGATCATGCCAAAGCATATAGAGTAAATCATATTAAACAACAATTGACAACTATATATATATATTCACATCTCGAAAACACATTCTAGAAGATATGGCATTCTCGGAATACAACCGGCGTACTTGACCTCTCGGAGGTCATGTACAAGCCCTTCCGTATCTTTCATCGCATATACAAGAATGAAAAGTAATGCGAAATTAAAACTTTTCATATATGAAGGTAAACTTCATGTAAAGGATGATGGACTTAGGTTTGGTTGGATGGAATGACATCACATCATCCTTAGGGAAGTCATAATGATCTATCTTAGTCGCCATTGAATGGTAGCCCTAGTGGACCTCTTTGGTAAGGTGAACGTGATTAGGTTATGAAGTAAATAAGAAACATCTTCCTATGATCCTTTAGTTTCAATTACTCTATGAGAACAAAAGCTAGCACTGAGTGATTATGATATATGAAGTAGGTCTACTTGAGAAGGAGACTAGAGTACAATGTAGCTCTACTTGAGAATGAGACTAGGGTGCATGAAATCCCGTCATATTCCTTAACCATGTTCCTAAAAGGGATGTGACCTAGTTCTACCCTTGGGAAGTAGAATACCCTCATCGGAATAGGTTAGAACTCCGGATTCCATGTGTATATATCATTGTTTATGTCAGTTATTGCATGTTCTCATTATATGAGATACCTACTAGCATGAGAAAGGTACAATGAAGTTTAGGTAGTTGTATGGGACACTATCTAGATATTGCATAATAGGCTTTGAAGGTGTTCGTAAGAGTCCCTAAGTCTTCTCCAAGATTATTACTTGAATGTCCTTATCTGATGAATAAGTCTTAAATTAATTAAAAAATTAATGGCTTAAGTTAAGAAAGTATGTTGAATGAATAAGTAGTTATATAGAGTTGTTAAGGGTTGTTTAGTTAAGGTCTGAAGTGGGAATAGGAATGGTCACTTAGTGTCTTACCTAGATAAGTTTTAAGAATGAATCTAGTTAGGGAAGATTGTTGATTAAGTAGACATGATCTAAGCCTTAGGTAGTCTTAAGGATTACGTAGGTAATCATGAAGAGGTCAATCATGGACGTTATCTTGTTGATTTACTTCAGTAAGTCTTTTGATTGCCTTTGAAAGGAGAAATTCATATCATCTATATGTTGTTGTAATAAGTGAGAATAATTCTATCTTAGGTAATCTATAGGATCTCCTTAGTGTTTGTGTAAGGGATTGTATGCACGGTCGCTTCACAACTTACTCAAGTGAGACTAAAATCACCTTTGGTAGAAGGATCTCATGTTTATGTGTGTGATGTCTTGCAAGTTGTCACGACCGGAAAGTACCCCGAGAAGTTAGGGAGAACATTCGGTTTGTGGCAAGGCGTAGTTGACCCTTTAGGGTCTTGTAGAAGCTCTTTAACTATATTTCATTACATAAGACATGAAAAGTAGTGCGAAATTAAAATTTTTCATGACAATTAATAAAAATTAGTCTTTCATAAATATTAGAGAATCTTATCGTCAAAAGCAAAACTTAAGGACACGACATAAATAACTTAGTACACGACCCTTTACATTTGAAAGAGATACGTAATAAGTCTTGACATAAGGAAACTAAGAAGATAGGATTTATGCCCTCAGATATATGAGGACACACTTTGTCTTGAGAGGAACTTCCCCAAGCTTTGCCTCTAGACTTCAACCTTGCATCCAAAACCTATACTTAGATAGTATAGAAAAGTATGGGGTAAGTAAAAATAATGTACTAAGTATGGAATATGCAAAAACATGCAAAAAAGACATTTTAGTAAAAAAAAACATTCATAAATTTAGAAGTAAAACAACCTAATAAACATCATTTAACACTTAGAGAAGGATTTCCATAATTTTAACAAAAGGAAGTACCTTACAGTAACTCACAACATATTACATTGAACTAGCTAGCATTTACAGCGAATTTGTTTTACATTTGAGTGACTAGAATGACTCTAAAGTAGTGAACTTCCAAAGTATTTCCAATGAGGGAGTAAGCATCATTTCCGTCGGAGTTTAC
The DNA here is from genome assembly GCF_036512215.1 of Solanum lycopersicum. Taxonomy (NCBI): domain Eukaryota; kingdom Viridiplantae; phylum Streptophyta; class Magnoliopsida; order Solanales; family Solanaceae; genus Solanum; species Solanum lycopersicum. Next base: position 42,444,402 of record NC_090811.1, on the reverse strand, counting down.
CTATCTAAGTTCATCCTAAGACTCACTAAGGTAGGACATGAAGGAAGTACACATATGCCTCCTTCAATACATACCAAAGAGACCCTCAAGACTACCTCCTTTTTGGTGTACTCACCTCGGGAGAACAAGCACCCACTCAATGGAAATAAAATAGAAGGACACCCAACAACAGACCAAGAATTTCCTTTCGAAATGCCCACTTAGTGCGATGCGTAGATGGCGTCCAATACAACCACCTACCCTTAGTAGTACACTCTTTTAGAAGACTTGGCACCAAGACTCCGCTTTCAAAAGGTCCTACCTAGTTCAATGGATAGATAATGTCCCATACCACGACCTACCCTCAGTAGTATGTTTTTTGAGGAGACATAGTTCATTAATTTCAAATAAGACTCACCAAGACTCCCCTTTCGGAATGCCTACCTAGTGTAATAGACAAATAGCGTCCCATTCCACTACCTACCCTAAGTAGAAAACTCCTTTAGAAGACTTAGCACATTCATTTATTTTGTGGGAGTTATCTTCACCTACATAAACCATGAGAGCTATACATGAAATCCCGATATTAACCCCTATCGGATGACGAATCCTCACTTTCCTAGAATGAGGTCATTCTCTTATCTTTTACATGGCTTGCCCATGTAACACCTTGAAAATCCAAGACACATGGTAAAGCTAAAATAGGCGGAATAAAGTCTGAACACTTGTTCTAAGTATATTTTTAATTAATATAGGTCATTTAGAAGGTTTAAGAACCAAGATGTCCAAAGACGTTCGGGAAGTTGGTTCAAAGAGATGTTAGTGTGACTTAGCCTTTTTACTAATTTTTATAAGTCGAAAATGTTTGAAATGGGTGGAAAGGTAGCTAATGGGTGTTTGTGTTGTTTCATGATTGGAACGTTTGGGTACGACTACCCAAGGACCAACTAAGGGCCCTTGAGGAGAACCTTTGCAGTTTGATGCAGCACTGCCTGGCAATATGCAACGACGGGGAAAATTACGGTCCATAAGTGGTTTGATGGGGCATCGAGGACAATGTTGTCCCACACATTGAAATATTTGTGAAGGCCCTTGTTTGTCTAGCTAATGTTACACTCGACAAAAAGGGATGATGTGGCGTCATGGGCTCGACGGGGCATCGAGGCCACCGTCATCCTATACTTAAAAAAATTGGAGGAAGCCTCGCCTGAAAAGTCTCTGATAGAGATGACGGAAGAGCGGGACGGAGGAAGGACTGTCCTCGACCCACCGACGGACCGTCGACGGGGTCTCGTCGATGAGGGTTGAATTGTACTGATGGATTTAAATGATTTCACTTAAATTAATTAAATGGTTTAAGGGTTACATAGTAATAAATGGAAAATAATTAATTTAATTAAGACCCTCTATGAATACCTTTAACCTTCATTAACATAAAGCCAACTCTTAAAATAAACTATCTTCATTTTATCTTATTTCTCTCTCTACAAGAACTCAACATTGAAGGCTAGCAAGAAATAGGGGTTGGGTGCTGGAAAAGGGTGGATTCTTCATAAAATTGTTGAGAAACATTAAGGTATGGGTTTTATTCACCTTTGAGATCCATTCCTCAAAGGGTTCCTTCAAAATGGATTTCAAAAAGTTTTTTCTTACGGGTTTCATTCAATTACGAAATTGAAGTTATGGATTGAGTTGTTAGTGAATTCTTAGGGTTATATTGAGTAGATTTACATGTAATTCAACTTGTTTATGATAATTGTTGATGGTTTGGTCAAATTATCATGACTTATATTGTATGTTGATCATTCAATTGAGTTGGTTGTTGATTAGATTACTATCATATGGTGTTATTATGGTTAAATTAAGATGAATTATAGGCCTATCATGCTAGTTCTTGAGATGTCATATAGGTTATGGATTATATTGTGAAATTTGCCTATTTATCTTGTCTTAAGTTGTCAATTAATTTACAAAATCCGCTCGCTTTATCTCCGTTGAGTCTACATATTCAGCGGAGGATTATGCAAGAATCTTCCTAGATGAGATTTTGTGTTGCCATGGCATCCTGTTATCCATCATATCGGATCGGGGCGCACAATTCACATCTAGATTTTTGAGGTTGTTCCGAAAAGGGTTAGGTACTACGGTGAAGTTGAGCACCACTTTTCATCCCCAAATGGATGGTCAAGTGTAGCGTAAGATGCAAACCCTTGAAGATATGCTTAGGGTTTGCATGATTGATTTTAAAGGGAGTTGGGATAGGTATTTACCTTTAGTGTAGTTTGCCTACAACAACAATTTTCATTCATCCATTTCCATGGATCCCTATGAAGCCTTTTATGGTAGGAGGTGTAGGTCTCCTATTGGATGGTTTGAAGTGGGTGAGCCATCACTTCTTGGTCTAGAGTTGATTTATAAGACTTTGGAAAAGGATCATATCATAATGAATCGGTTCCAAACAGCCTATAGTCGACCAAAGTCTTATGGGGCTTTGCTTGGTCATTGCACTTGTTTCGTAGATGGGGGTTCATGTGTAATTGTCTTGCTTTGGTTATGTTATAATGAAATCTCATGCTTGTGTTTATGTATGAAATGATGATAGAGTTACTTGACTATGTATTAAATTACATGATATGCATGTTGACTTAAATAGTTTTGATGTTACTGGTCTTGTGATATACATGTCTATGACTTAATGACTATGCTTATTGATTTTATAAGGTCTTCTTGACTATGAATAAATGTTTTAAAGCAAATTGGGTAATTAATGAAATGCCCTCTTTTAGCATGTTTTCATGATATGTGTGCATATGGTCTCATAGTTAGTACAAGTGGTGTACTAACTCAATTTCTTCCTTTTCCCCAATATTTTAGGTTCTGGTCGTTGAAGGACTTTTGGAGATGACTTTCGGTTATTGCACTTTTTTCCCTAATGAGATAGGGTTAATGAAATCATGACAAAAAGAAATTTGTATAAATCATGCTCTTTTGAGTAAAGCTTTATATCATAAGTATAAGAAAAACCCATATAACTTCAAGAACACTTCGACACATAAACATGAGACCCTCTTACCAAAGGTGATTCTAAGGATCACTTGAGTGAGTTGTGAAACGACCGCCTATTCAATACTTTTCATACACACCAAAGAGATCGTATAGATTATCTAATATAAGATTGTTCCCTTTTCATTAATTAAACTCCATACCTAGAGTTACTCTAAGAGTCACCTAAGTAAGACAAGAATAGACCGCCCATACACCCTCTTAAAGCCTACCTAAGCAATACTCAAAGCTACTCTATATAAGTACCTTTTCATTAACATACATTTACTTAAGTCATTATGTTCATTTGACCGTTTAAGATACATTCATCAACCAAGTACTTTCACATGATGGTTTTGAAGAAGACGTAGGGACTCACATACTAACAGCTTCAAAGTCTAGTCGTGCAATGTCTAGATAGCGTCCATTCCATCACCTAAACTTCCTAGTACTTATCCAACACTAGCATGTATCCCACATGATGAGTATAGCAAATAACCGACGTAGACCATGCTATCTAGGCATGGAATCCGGAGTCTACCCTAATCCGATAGAGGGTGTTCTACTTACCTATGGTAGAACTAGGACACATTTCATGTAGGCACATGGTTACGGAATATCGAGGGATTTTAAGAACTATAGTCTCCTTCTAAAGTAGAGTCATATTGCACACTAATCTCCTTCTCAAGTTGAGGTACAACCCAATACATATTCTCTTGGTGTTAGCCTTTGTTCTTATAGAGTAAGTTCCATCATACAAAGGTATATGAGAAGGTACCATCTCTTTGTCCTACAGACTCATAATACCCCTACCAAGGATGGGTCAACAAGGGATGCCACTCAATGTCTATAAGGATAGCTCATTATTATCCTTCTAATTAATTAGAAGGTTCCACATATTAGTAATACTCAAAAGGGCACCATGGTCTACCAATCCTAGGCGTTTTTTCAACATTCATTCATACATATACAAGACAATGGTGCATAAGCCTACTAATTCAAGATGTTCATTTTCATATTCCTCATGTAACAAGTAAGGGACCTAGGTCTACCAAAAAAAGACACACTTGATTATTATCTTACCACATGTAACACAATATTAAAGAAGCACATAGTGACAACTAAGTATATTTTCTAGTCATCCTACTCACCTATTTAAAATCATCAACATAAACCTTCACAAGACTCACATAACCAAGTAGAATGAATCATGCATCAACTCTAAGACTACACACATAATGACATAGTCGTAGTCTAACATGATCACCTAATGTTAATAGAAGAACACATACTTTCACCTTAATCACATGTTGATAAATATCATCATACTTCACATAAATCAACTACACATTTCATTATACTACATCAAGAAGTGTCGATAAGGCCATGATCATCATAATACATAACGTAACATTGATGAGGCCCCATCATTCACAAGTAAAGCACACAACACTACCACCATAAGTGGACCATACTAATCATAACATAATTCAAGAGCTGCATTACATAAAATAATTAGAATTAATACAACGTGCCACCAATCCATTCTCACCACTTCAATCCATAGCTAAATCATACAATACAATTCCGAAAGACCCTTACCCATGGCCCTGATCATCAATTCAATACAAACATCATAATACTCAATGAATCTAAATCAAATCAATATAGATTTTTCAATCTAAAAGACAGCTTATGCATCAATCCAATACAATTCTTACATCATTCAATAGCCTAAATAAAACAACACTAGAATTCCCAAGAATTGAGACATCATCACTTAACCCATAAAATAGTCAAAACTAGAATTGCATGATTTGCATGGATTCATAGAGTTTTTAGGTTAAAGTTATAAAATTAAGATCAACTATTTATAATACAATTTTTTAAAATATTTTATGCAAGAACCAATGGATAGATCACAAAATAGGAGAATTCATGTTTTGGTCATCTTTGAAAAATCATTGGATTTGACTTCTTGAAGAGAGATAACTCAAGGATGAAAAACCATACCTTTATTGTGATGAAAATCCCACAAAATTGATGAAGAAAAATTTGTAAAATATGTCTTCTTCCTTGGAGCTTCAAAGTTTTTTCAATGGAGGTGTTTGAGAGAAAAATGGAGAGGTTTTGTTTTAGTTGAGGGTTTAGCATTGATTGGTCAGTTTAGGGGTATAAAAATACTCAATATGTCAATAAGTCATCCCATCCCCAAATTACCCAAAATACCCCTGCACTAATTAGATATTTTAACAACTTAAAATTTAACTTAAAAATGAGGCGACCAAATTTGGGAGTTTACTGCGCGTAGCAGACGCATTTTCAAATATTGTTTCTTGAAATTAACAAGACAGAATGGTTCGTGACAGCCCCGCATCGAAGGGCAAGAATTTTTCCCACAGCGTGTCAGCTGCGCGGCGTGCAACCACAACCATATTCTAGCTTGCGTGGCAGATTGGTTGACCCATGTTTGGGTCCTCTTTGGGGATCCTTCGGCTAGTTCCCGGGGCATCGTTATCAGTTGTTTCGATCCTTTATATATCAGGCTATGTGTAGGAATGATTTATAATCAATTTCAACTTCGAACCTTCCCCAAAATTTCCACTACAAAATACTATGATACACTAGTTTAACTTCGATTAGTTTCCGGACGTCTTGGACGTTTGACCTCCAAACTCTTCCAAACTTTATATACTTCCAATAAACACAATTATTAAGCATTTTAGGGATTCGAAACATCATGACACCCATGTTAGGCTCTATAATCACGTAGCTCATTTTTAGGGGTGTTATAGTTATGATAAAGTATGAGACTATGTTGTATGAATATTGTAAGTGACTTAATTTTATGCTTAACTTTGGATAGGGTTATGGGGTTCTATTCTTTTCATTGCACAAGTATTTCTTTAGTTTGAATAAGTGTTGGATTAATATCATGTTGGATTGACTTATAATATTCTAGTATGTGCATGTTGAGTTATTGAGCACAATGCATGGTTTTGACTAAATTGTGCCTTTTATCATGCATTAATAATTTTATGCATAGGAGTCATATTTAGTAGATGTGTTTTTTATGAACCCATATTTCTTCCCCTTTTCCGCAACATTGTAGGTTCCATCCATTAAAGAGATTCTAGGCCATTTTGCAAGGATACTTGGACTTCTTTCTCCAAGTAGTTGGTGATTCCTCCAAGTTCAAAGATGGCCCAATTTGATATACCCTAGTAAGATTGATATACTATAAAGACATTCATTTCTTTCCTATTGTTGAATATATTGTTGTAAGCCACATGTTTCTATTATGGTTTTTGTATTAGGGCTATTCTCAAATGTTCTACTTAAGTTTAGATGGTTTTATGTGAGACAATATTAATAGACTAAATCCTTATATGTTGGTTATGTTGTCTAAGTGAGAAGCCTATGTAAGTTTCCTATGTGTGGATTCTAAGTAAACTCCATATGTATATATATAGTAAGCGAGAGGTCTATGTGTGCCTCAATATGCATAAAAATTTTAAGTTTTCCGCATTTTCGACCTACGATGCGTAATGTTTATTTCTAAGGGATAGTCTAATTGCTCTTCAAGGATGAAGACGCCGATTATGACTAAGGGTTGCTCCCCAGTCGTGACAAACTTGTTATCAGAGCATACAGTTAAATAATCTTAGGACTTATGTTTCACCAAATCACGTCAAATAGAGTCATGTTCATAAATGTCAAATGTGTCACACTTATGAATGAGAGGCTATGTGATTCTTAGGAAAGTCTCACTTTGTTGGTATTCTTGAAGTCGTGCCTCTAGAGTCTGAACTCTACATGTCCTTATATTCTAATCTCTTTCTTGTGCTTATAGACAATGAATACAAGAAGGAACATGCTCAAAGGGTCGAAAAGGATAATGTGAATGAGGCGGTTCCGCTCTGACTCCTCAAAACCCTCAAGTTCTTATTGAGGAAGAGGCTATGTCTAATGTTGAGTTAAGGGTGGGCATTCATAGCTTGAACCAAGTGTTGGCTACTCAAGTTTCTAGGGATGATAGGGTCCAAGTGAACCCTAATGCTAGAATAACCACATCAAGGATAAGAGACATAAGGATGAATCTCCCTACTTTCTTTGGATATGAAGTGGACGATGACCCACAAGGGTTCATTGATGGAGGTGTTTAAGGTACTATATGCTATGGGTGTGTATCCTAAAGAAAAGGTAGCCACCTACCAAATCAAATATGTGACTCAAGTTTGGTATGAGCAAGGAATTATGAGAGGTTGATTAGAGAAGGATAGATTACTTGGGGAGCTTTCAAGACGGCCTTCCTTGATAGGTTCTTTCCCTTATAACTAAGGGAGTGGAAAATTCAAGAATTCATCAAATTACGCCTAGGGATATGAGTGTGAATGAATATTGTCTCAAGTTTACTCAACTATCCAAGCATGCTCCTACTATTAGGGAGGATTCTATAGATAAGGTGTACAATTTTGTTATGGGGGTATCCGACCTTGTGGTTAATGAAGGTAGATCAGTTATATTGATTCCTAACAGGTATATCTCTTGTTTCATGGATTATACAAAACAAATTGAGGATCAAAAGCTAAAGCACAAGTTGGTAATGAATTGAAGAGAACAAGGGCCGTAGATGGAAATTCTTCTAAGGCTAGATTTGAGGTGCAAGATAAGCCAAGGTTCAAGAAAAGGTTCCCCAAGTAGAGTCCTTACACCATTCCAAGTGTTAACAAAGGTAAAGGGTCTACATCCAAGTCTAAGGAGAAGAAAGGTTGTCTTCCTTATGATGAGAAGTATACTTGTGCTAAATGTAGTAGAAAACATGAAGGCAAGTGTGTTGTTGGTAAGGGAAATTTCTACAGATGTGGCAAGAGTAGTAAAATAAAGAGGGATTGTCCTATCATGAAGACTCAAGGGAGAGAATTTCTCAAACACAAGCAAGTTATCCCAATCCCGATGCTCCAAAGAAGAATCACTTAAATGCTCTACTTTCTAGGGGTGGTCAAGAGGAGTCTTCCTATGTCATCACCGATATGTTACAAGTGTTATCTATTAATTTCTATGCTTTAATAGATCTAGGTTCTACTTTATCATTTCTAACTCCTTTAGTAGCAAGAGAGTTTAATGTGTTACCCGATGCCCTAATGGAAACTTTTTCGGCTACAACCCCGGTGGGTGACTCCATTGTGGCTAGAATAGTTTTTAGGATTGTCCTATATCATTGCCCAATAATGATACTTTGGTTGAATTGGTATAACTTGATATGGTTGACTTTGATTACGGGGATGGATTGGTTGCATGCTTGTTTTGCTTCCATAGATTGTATAACAAGGGTAGTCAAGTTCCAATTCTCAAATAAACCCATCTTAGAATGGAAAGGGGGTAACTCAATACCTAGAAGTCAAATTATTTGATGTCTAAAATCTTACAAACTGTTATCTAAAGGGTGTCTTTATCATGTTGTAACGGTCAAAGACCTTCAATCTGAAAGTCTTCTATTAAAGTCGGTGCCCGTAGTGAGGGATTCTCCGGAATCATTCCTAACAACTTGCCTGGAGTTCCTCTCGAACGGGAAATAGACTTCGGCATAGACTTGTTGCCGGATATGAATCCTATTTTAAACCTTCCTTATCAAATGGCTCTGTCCGAGTTGCAAGAACTCAAGTTCAAACTCAAAGATATACTTGAAAAAGGTTTCATAAGACCTAGTATTTCCTTTTGGGGTGATCTAATATTGTTTGTAAATAAGAAGGATGGGTCCCTTAAGATGTGTGTGGACTATGGTTAACTAAATAAGGTTACCTTAAAGAACAATTATCCTCTCCCTAGGATCGACAATTTGTTTAATCAATTACAACTAAGGGATTACGAAACTAGGTATGGTTACTATGAGTTCCTACTCATGTCCTTTGGTCTAACCAATGCCTCGACGAATTTCATGGACCTAATGAATAGGGTGTTCCAAGATTACATTGACTCATTTGTGATTGTCTTTATTGATGATATTTTGGTATACTCCAAAAGTGAAGATTTGGATCATTTGGGGGTAGTATTATAAGTCTTTATGGAAAACAAACTATTTATGAATCGTAGCAAGTGTGAGTTTTGGTTAAGGTCGGTTGCGTTGCTAGGTTATATTATCTCAAGTAAGGGTATATAAGTCGATCTAAGAAAGATGAACGCAATTAAGAATTGGCCTAGACCTTTGACTCCAACAGAAATTAGAAGTTTCTTGGGTTTATCCGGGTATTATAGGAGGTTTATGGATGGGTTTGCGACCATTGCTTCTCCTTTTACTACCTTGACCCAAAAGAGTGTTAAATTTGAGTGTACAAAGGCATGTGAAAGAAACTTCCAAATATTAAAAGATAGGCTTACCTCTACTTCGGTGTTGACCTTACCGGAGGGTACTAAGGATTTTATGGTATATATTGACGCTTCTTGAGTGGATTTTTGTTGTGTCCTTATGCAACCTGGGAAGTTAGTAGTCTATGCCTCTAGACAACTAAAGGTACCCGGTAAGAATTATTCAACTCATGATCTCTAATTAGCAATTGTAGTGTTTGCCTTTAAAATATGGAGACATTATCTGTATGGTGTTCATGTGGATGTATATACCGACCACAAAAACCTTCAATATGTGTTCACCGAAAAGAGTTGAATCTTCGACAAAGAAGATGGTTGAAACTCTTGAGGATTACAAAATGAGTGTTCTCTACCATCCCAGTAAGGCCAATGTGGTTGCAGATGCTTTAGCTCTTATGAACATAGAAAGTGTGTCTCATGTTGAAGGGGGTAATAAAGACCTAGTGAAAGATTTTCATAGGTTGGCATGGTTGGGTGTTCAGTTGGAAGATTCACAAATGGTGGTTTTGTGGTCCACCATAACTCCGAATCATCTTTAGTTGCATAGGTGAAGTCTAAGAAGTATCTTGATCCTCTATTTATGGAGTTGAACGGGTTATCCTTAGCAAGTTTAATGAGTCATTCTCCAAAAGGGTGATGGTGTACTTAGGTTCCAAGGTAGATTATTTGTACCAGATGTCAATAACTTAAGAGGTAAAATTTAGAAGAAGCTCATGGGTTCCGATATTCTATTCATCTGAGTGCCTCCAAAATGTATAGTGATCATCATAAAGTCCACTGGTGGAAAGGTTTTAAAAGGGACATATGGAATTTGTGGCTAGGTTCCCAAACTGTCAACAACTATAGATCGAGCATCAAAAGACTAGTGGTTTGACTCAAGTAATATATTTTCATACTTGATAGTGGAAATAAATTAATATGGACTTCATAGTAGGTTTGAGTAGTACATGTAGGAAAAATGACTCAATATTGGTTATTGTTTATATGTTGACGAAATCTGCTCACTTTATTTCCATTAAGTTTATGTATTCGGCGGAAGAGTATGAAAGGTTGTACCTTGACGAGATTGTGAGTTTGCATGTATTTTTTTGTTCATCATTTTGGATAGAGGTTCCCAATTAACCTCTAGTTTTTGGAGGTCTTTTCAAAAAGGGTTAGGTAATCAAGTGTAACTTAGCACCGCTTTTCATCCTTAAAAGGATGGTCAAGTGGAGAGTACCATTCAAACCCTAGAGGATATTCTAAGAGCTTGTGTTATGGTTTCAAGGGAAGTTGGGATGATCACCTAATGTTGATTGAGTTATATTATAGTAATAGTTACCATTCAAGTATTTCCATTGCCCATTTTGGAGCACTATATGGTAGGAGGTGTCGGACTCTGGTTGGGTTGTTTGAGGTAGGGGAGTCTTCACTCTTTCATCCAGAGATGATATAAGAGACCTTAGAGAAGGTTCAGATGACAAGAGATAGGTTGAAAACGACCTATAGTCGGTAAAAATCTTATGCCGATTATAGAAGAGGAGATCTTGAATTTGAAGTGAGGAACCATGTGTGTTTAAAAATTTCACCCACGAAAGGCGTGATGAGATTTTTTAAAAAAGGAAGCTTCATCCCTGGTATGTGGGTCATTATGAGATAGTGAAACGGTTTGAGAAGGTGGTTTATGAGATGGAGTTACAATGGTGAACTAGCCACTGTTTACCCCATATTTCATGTTCCCATGATTAAGAAGTGTATTGGTGATCCCGTATCAATTCTCCCTATTGAAGGGTTAAGTCTAGATGAGAACCATTTCTATGGGTTCCGGTGAACATTCTAGATCACCAAGTCAATATGTTAAGGAACAAGGAGTTGGTCTCCGTAAAAGTCCTATGGTGGAAATACCAAGTTGAGCGAGCAACATGGTAGGCTGAGGCCGACATGAAGTCCCGCTATCCTCATCTCTTTCCTCAAAATTCATGACAAAGTTGAGGTAGTAATCCTCTTAAAATGAACTAATTAATAATGTTGATTTGACCTGATTTACTAATATATGCATAATTATGATAAAGGTTCATTCTAGGATGGGTTAGCGTGTAAATATGCTTATTTGCTTAACTTGCACTTATTTGTGATTTTGTGCATTAATGTTTTCATGAAATGGTATTGAGCATGTTTAATGCGCCTTGAAGCAAGTTTCTACATATCTAAGTCTTTTAACTCAAGATTCATAAATGACTTTTAAATCAAATGTAAGGCTAATCAATAAAAGAGAATTAGGGTATATATATGGTTGTCAAAGAAATAGGCTCGAAAAAGACTGGCTAGGGAGAATGTAAAGGAATGTATACAATATGATGTACGAGTTTATACAAGAAGGCCTTGATCACCTTAAATAATTTCAACACCACGTTTAATATTTGACATATATGACATGTTCTAGATGTATATTTACATGAATGAATGCGTAAATACTCACAAATAATATGGCGAAGTAACAGTAGTCTTATTGTAGACAGTACATGTTCCTCCACAAATGACTATTTCATAACTATTATTTAGTCTAGGATGGAAAAATAGACTAGATCTTTAAATATGCATATATATATATATATATATATATATATATATATATGAATTAATGGTCTAGCATATGATGTGCTAAGAAAGTTTTAAATTTTCTGCTAGATTTACCTATGACAATGCGATGAATGATACTTATGGGCTCGTATAAGACCTCCGAGAGGTCAAGTACACCATTTAAATTCTAGGGGGTGCTCCGCGGATGTGACAGATCCATACATGTCATGGGTTATGAATGCATATCCTTGGGTGATGATGCATGTCGTTGTCCGATGTTTCTATCCAAATGTGCAAAAACAACGTCAAATGTCTTATGACCTTGGTTGATGCAGAATGTCATTGGCCGACATTTCTTCTCATGCAGGCCACGACCAATGTTGCCCAGTTGATGCGCATACGCCACGTCTGATAGATGTAACTCTTGATGTTATAATTGAGTTCAGGTTAACAATTAGAAGGTAGTCCCTTATGTTGTTAAATTGAGATCCTCTATGTGGTAACTTGAGTTTTGAGTTGCGAAGTGAAATGTCATGGTTATGTGTTGATATGAGTTGTAATTTACCCATATGGGATGTAACTCATAATGGTTTTATGTTGTTTATATTGTTGTTGGTTGGGCTACTAGTTTTGATTCATCCTTTCTCCACAAAAAAGATTTTAGTGTAATTCGAGGACGAATCTTCCTAAGGGGGGACGGGATAATGTAACACGCCGAAAGCTAATGACTTGGTCTAGATCCAGACTATACAAACTAAGACTCAAAACATTATTAATAAGCCTAAAATAATGTATTTAAACTAAGTGGGAAGTGTTAAAGTTAAAAAATGACCATGATTTCTGGAGGATTGAAGCTTTTTATACAATGTACACCTAAAATTTTTTTTAGTTACCCCCTTGAACTTGCTTATTTATCCTACACGTACACCTTTTCCGTCCACCTGGCATAGAAACTGAAATCAAACTCTAGACGGCGCGTAAGACAATAATTTTTTGCCACATCATAAAGTTACAACGGTAATATAAGTAAAAATCTAATTTTTTCTTTAATATTTGGGTTATTTTAAAATTTTCTCTCTCTCTATTCTCTACCTATTTATTCTTCTTCATCCCTTCTCCCTTTTCAAATTTCAGATTTTTCTCACTTTTTTTGTTTTAATTGTTATTGCTAAATTGATGAACAATAGCAGGAGACTTGTTTGTTTATGTGGGGCTCCTCCAATTCTGAAAATTTCATGCACAAATGACAATTCCGGACGTAGATTTTTCGGTTGTAGACACTATGGGGTATGTATTGTTACTCCTTCTTTGCTTTTTATTTGACAAGTTCGTATCATGCAATTTCATTTTTTTAACTTTGATTTTATGAATGCAGTCCTCATTTTGAAATTCTTGTAAGTTTTTCGATTGGTATGATCCTGAATTTCCGACCCAAGCGAATATTGTAATTTTGGGTTTGTTCAAGAAAACCAACAAATAAGAAGAACAACTCAAGTGCAAATGGATATTGAAACTGATTTTGGGTATTAGTTTGATATGCAATGTGATATTGTTCTTTTATTTAGTGTGTCGTTGATTTTTTTAATGCAATTGTTATTAGTTTGGTTTGGTGTTCCTTGTTCAACAGATCTAGGGTACTCATTTTGTGGATTAGTTTGGTTTGGTATTCTATTAATGTATGTTTTTGCTGTTTTTGCTGATCAATACAATTACATGTAATGGGTACTATGATACCATGAAATAATAACATTAAGGCAACAAACATAACATAACTAGTGCTTTCTTGATCATAAAAAAGAAGCATCATAGTGTTTCATTGTTTCAACCAACAACCACAATAACTTAAGTTAACTAGCAAAACATAAAACAATCACTACTTTAAGGTTAGTTGAATAACAACACAAGCACCAACCAAGACCCACAATAACTTAAGTTAACTAGCAAAACATAAAACAGTAATTACTTTATGTTTGTTTGAACAACCATAGATTCATCAACACATAAAACCACATAAAACACTATTTCAAGTTTGGTTGGACACCACAACCACACAACTAATAAGTTTTCTTTGAGAGTGATTTTCCTTTGGCTTGTGACCTTGTTTGAATGCCATCAGCTTTTGATCTGGTTTGAATACGACACACAACACTTTCGACTTGAAGTTGTCTTTGAGTCATGGCCTGTTTGCCTTTCCACTTCAGTCCCTTGGTAGGTTTAAAACCAATATCACCTGTCACATGTGCAGAACTCACCACACCAGTATTAACCCTCCTTCTGCTAGACAATCCTTGCTGCAATATCAACTACATAGTTATTTTGGGATTCACATTTAGAAAACAAATATAATTTTGACAGTTTATAAGACACTTACATTAATACACGTATATCCAGTATCAGCAACAAATACACCTTGTCCAACAACTTTAGGCCTCTTCTTGTAACCACTTCCTGCACCTCTTCTTGTACCAGTCTTACTGGTGCTTGTTCTTTCATAATGACCTCTACCCCTCTTTTTTCCAGTGGTGGACTAATATGATTGGAAAAAGAACACAACAAGACATTAAATTTAATAAGTAATCTAACATAATTTATAAAAGCAAATTAATATGAATGTACCTCTTGAGTGGGTGTTGGTGTAGACTTAGTTTTAGGATTTTTTGGACAATTTCTCTTGTTATGATTTGGTCCTTTGCAAAGTGAACATGTCATTACTGTCCCCATTCTTGGCAACTTTCCAGCTTTTCTCACTTCACCAATTTTTGTTCTTCTATTCTTTGGTGGCCTACCAGGCATTTGTCTTGCCTCAGGTGGTTCAACCATTGGGTTTCTACTTTCAGGCCACATTTCCATGTTTGGGACTGGTTGAATAAAATGAGAATATGTCTTCATATATGTGTCTTTTCTATACCAACTAGATATTGCTTGTGATGCATCCATGTTCAAGTGGTTCATTGCTGCTATACCATGTGCACATGGGATGCCTTTTAATTCCCATGATCTGCAACTACATTTTTGTTGACCCAAGTTCACAGTATGCTTGTATACCCCTTCTAACACTTCAAATCCAACATCACCATTCCATTCAATGTTGCACTGCATTGATCTTGTTACATTTGTATTGAATACCATCATTGCCATTGGAGATATTCCATCTGTCCATGTTTCAGCAAATGCTCTTGACTTACTCACTCTACTCATTATCTTAACTCTAATTTCTTCCAACATAGTTACAATGGTCTTGTTCCTAGGTCCCAAGATCCAAGAATTGAAACTCTCTGCCATGTTGTTATCTATGCTATCACACTTTGAAAATGTTTGAATAAAAGCTTTACACCATGTCTCCTTGTTGTATTTGATAAGAGATTCAACAATACCTATTCCCAGCTTGGACAGGGCATTTATATTGTACTTAAATTGTGCCTCAAATGTTGATCTAGCACAAGCCCAAAATTTCTTTCTTCTCTCTAAGCCTCTGAAGTTTTGTGACCAATTTGCTAATATATGTCTAGAACACATTATGTGCTCACATTCTTGAAATAGTTCATCTACAGCAGCTATTAGTCCCTGTAGTTGCAAAGCAAAAAAAGCATGTTAAATTTTAGTCAAATTAAATTAGCAATTACATGAAACATAAACAAAAGAAAGATATTCAATTACCTTTTGCATATCACTAATGATAGTTAGGTGGGAACAATTTTCTAGATTAAGATCATCTTTCAGAATGGTCATGAACCATTTCCATGTCAACTTGCTTTCAGTATCAATGACTGCCCATGCTATTGGATACATTTGGTTGTTTGCATCTTTAGCAACTGCTACCAAAAGTTGTCCCCCGCAAATTCCCTTTAGAAAACACCCATCTAGCCCTATACATCTTCTGCATCCTTGTTTAAAACCCTTTTTCATAGCATCAAAACAAATATAAAAAGAGTGAAATTGTTTCATCCCATTTCCTAATTCTGAATCTTTAAGATTCACAACACAAGTGCTACCAGGATTTGTTTGGAGTAACATATCCTTGTAGTCTAGGATTCTGTTAAATTCTTCCACATGATCTCCCATAATTTCCTTTAAAATAATTTTTCTTGTTTTTAAACAAACTACCTTGCTTACATGAACATTCAACTCTTTCCTCACCAATTCTTGTATCTCTCACCCTTTTATACTAGGTTGAGAAATAATCCTATCTTTCAGATACTTGCATAAGAACTTTTAATTACACAAAATATTATTGGTGGTCCTGGTACATTTGTGCCTTGGATTGTATGTCTTGATAGTAAAGTTCCCACTCCTTCCTTCCTTGCTTTCATACAACAGCCATGGACAACCACTTTTACACTTCACTCTCACTCTAGTACTCTCATTCACATACTTATCTAACTCAACTCCTTTTTTATAGCATATTTTGTAACTGCCTCTCTAAATTGCTTTACACTTTCAAATATCAAACCACACTGCCATATTACAATATCACAAGAAGAATCATATACCACCCTATTACTCTTCTTTCTCCCCCTTAAGCTCCCTCCTTCAGGTTCATCATCAGAAACAGGTTCTTCTTCATCACTTTGAAAACTATCACAGTCAGAACTGTCATAGTATAGCTCATCCTCTGTTAGCTTACCCTTGAAATTCTTTTTCCCTTTTTCAACATCCTCATACCCTTCATCAAATCCAACTTCACATAAAAAACCTTTTGGTTTTTCCTTCTTCTTTCTCCTCCTACTTTCTCTAAGTTTTCTCACATCTTCCTTAACAATTCTCAACTTCTCATGCACATCACTACCATAGTCAATAGACTGGTCAGAACAGATAGAATCACTGTCTATGTCTTCCTCTGCATTTTCTTGGGTAATTGGCTCAATTTCTTGTTGAATAGAAGGTTTTGTTCCTTGTTGGATAGTTGGTTCAACTTCTTCTTCAGTATCAGTCCAATCTATTGAAGAACAATCATCATCACTTTCTTGTTGGATTTCTTGTTCGACCCTTGCAATCCCATCATTTTCAAGTCTTTCAGTAGCTGGAAAGGAAAAAGAGGAACCTAAACCTAGATCTGATTTTTTTGGTTGTGCAGTTAGAGATTCCCCATGTGAATTAAAAGACTCAACAACTTGACTTAAAGATTGACTAATTTGACCTTCACTGGGACCCACATCATCCAGAATAGTGTTATCATACACATAAATATCTATTGTGTCCCCATCATGCATAAATAATGCAATGCTACAAATGTCCATGTCATTTTTCAATTCCACCAAATCACCCCCTAGAGATGGAGCTGCATATGTTTTTCCTAACTTACTAATCCCAAAAGACTTAGCATAATCTGCAAATTTAGGAATTGATAAATGATCTTCATCCACATTGTCTACATATTGAGTCCTACCCCCAACATATACAGGACCTATCTCAGTCACCAACATACCCCCAAATTTGAACCTTAAATTGAGGTACTTATTAGTTATAGTGTCAACCTATAACCACAATAATAATTAGTATATTGTACAATGCAAGCAACAAAATTGAAACATATATAATAACACTAAAACATAAGCAACAATTGGTACTTAGGACAGTAGATGTTTACTCAACAACATACAATAGGCATCCCACACAATATACTTAAACAAATTATAAAGGCTGCCAATTATAAAATACCCCACCATTTAACAATACAAGAAACCCTAATACTTAACACCTTAATTTTACCAAAAATCCTAAATTTCATGCATGAATAAGGTAAAAAGCTTCATAATAATACATTCATTAAGTGAAAATTCTAGTTGAAAAGTATTAGACCCCTAATCAGAAACTCAATCAGAAACTATGGCGAAACATTAAATGAAATAGGCAAAATAGGCAAAATATGTATGAAAAAGTAAAGAAAACAGACAACAATACATCAAGACTACGCGAAATCGAGTGGATAATCACTTACTTGTAGACACAATTTCAGACAAGATCCAAAGAAAAACGACCAAACACTTCACGAACTGCAACTGGCACAAATCTACCATTACTTTGTCGAATACACTTGCCAAATCTACTCGTTAATTTGTCGATTACACTTTCGTAAGAGTTTTAGAGAAAATCAAAGAGAGATTTAGGGAAAATCAAAGATAGGTTTAGAGAAAATCGACCAAACACTTCACGAACTCTCTAATGGCATAAATCTACTCGTTACTTTGTCGATTACACTTTCGTCAGAGGTTTAGGGAAGATCAAAGAGAGGTTTAGGGAAGATTAAAGATAGGTTTAGGGAAGATCAAAGAGAGGTTCAGAGAAAATCGAGAAGCTTCTTTCAGAAGTTTACATTTGAAGGTCAGCATTATCTAGATAACATAATAATTATCTAGGTGGCAAATTATTTATCTAGGTGGTAAATTATTTATCTACGTGTCGTGCGCGTGTAGACACGATCATATTGAGTGGACAGAAAAGGTGTACGTGTAGGATGAATAAGAAAGTTCAGGGGGGTAATTAAAACAAAAAAAGAGTTTAGGTGTACATTGTATAAAAAGCTTCAAGTCCAGGGGTGTAATGAATACTTTTGCCTAATTTCAACACCACGTTTAATATTTGACATATATGACAAGTTCTAGATGTATATTTACATGAATGAATGCGTAAATACTCACAAACAATATGGCGAAGTAACAGTAGTCTTATTGTAGATAGTACATGTTCCTCCACAAATGACTATTTCATAACTATTATTGAGTCTAGGATGGAAAAATAGACTAAAGTCTTTAAATATGTATGATGATATAATAAATATATATATATATATATATATATATGTATGTATATATATGTATGAATTAATGGTCTAGCATATGATGTGCTAAGAAAGTTTTAAATTTTCCGCTAGATTTACCTATGACAATGCGATGAATGATACCTATGGGATCGTATAAGACCTCCGAGAGGTCAAGTACACCATTTAAATTCTAAGGGGTGCTCCGCAGATGTGACAGATCCATACATGTCATGGATTATGAATGCATATCCTTGGGTGATGATGCATGTCGTTGTCCGATATTTCTATCCAAATGTGCAAAAACAACGTCAAATGTCTTATGACCTTGGTTGATGCAGAATGTCATTGGCCGACGTCTCTTCTCATGCAAGCCACGACCAATGTTGCCCAGTCGATGCGCATACACCACGTCTGATAGATGTAACTCTTGATGTTATAAATGAGTTCAGGTTGCCAATGAGAAGGTAGTCCCTCATGTTGTTAAATTGAGATCCTATATGTGGTAACTTGAGTTTTGAGTTGCGAAGTGAAATGTCATGGTTATGTGTTGATATCAGTTGTAATTTACCCATATGGGATGTAACTCATAATGGTTTTATGTTTTTTATATTGTTGTTGGTTGGGCTACTAGTTTTGATTCATCCTTTCTCCACAAAAAAGATTTTAGTGTAATTCGAGGACGAATCTTCCTAAGGGGGGAGGGGATAATGTAACACGCCGAAAGCTTATGACATTGTCTAGCTAGACTATATAAACTAAGACTCAAAACATTATTAATAAGCCTAAAATAATGTATTTAAACTAAGTGGGAAGTGTTAAAGTTAAAAAACGACCATGATTTCTGGAGGATTGTGAAATATGTGCAAGTGTTCCTTGGCATGTTTCATGGGGTTTTAAGAATCATAACTTAGTGAAATTTGGTAAAGTGGTATTAAATATGAAATAAAGTGTGTTTAGGATCAAAACGTCCGGGTACGACCCCCCAAGGACTACCCTAAGGGTCGTTGGAGAGGACTATTGCATTTAACAAAAAAATGACAATTTGGTCCGTTGATGGAGTCGTAGGTCCAGCCGTAAACACTTTTCAAAGGTGGTCCAAAAATCCACTCTCTTTCGCAAATGCCGCCGGTGTAGTACATGCTTGTCGACTGATCTACGGGACGTAGACGGGGAATCGTGGGTTGGAGGGTCGACTATACTGCCTGATTTTCTAAGTTAGAGAATAGTTAGTAAAGTCGTTACATAATTAATTAGGGTATTTTTCTTGAGTAATTAAGTAAGTATAAGGAAAGTGAAGCTTCTCATCGCTTGTCATTCTCAAACGTATGGTCAAGCGGAGTGTAAAATTCAAACCATAGAGGATATGATAAGAGCTTCTGTTATGTATTTTAAGGGAAGTTGGGACGATCACCTAATGTTGATTGAGTTTTCTTACAATAATAGTTACCATAGAAGTATTTCCATGGCCTTGGTTTACCCCGTATTTTATGTCTCTATGCTTAAGAAGTGTATTGTTGATCCTGAATCCATTCTCCCTATTGAAGGATAGTATAGATGAGAACCTTTCCTATGAAAGGTTTGCGGTGAAATTTCTAGATCTCCAAGTCAAAAATTTGAGGAACAAGGAGGTGGTCTTCGTAAAATTCCTATGGTGGAATCACTTAGTTGAGGAAGCAACAAGGGAGGCTGCGCCCGACATGAAGTCCCGCTATCCTCATCTCTTTCCTCAAAATTCTAGCCAAAGTTGAGGTAGTAATCTTCTTAAAATGAACTAATTAATAATGTTGATTTGGCTTTATTTACTAATATGTGCATGATTATGATAAAGGTTAATGCTACGATGAGTTAACATGTAAATATGCTCATTTCCTTAACTTGCACTTATTTGTGGTTTTGTGTATTGCTTTTTTTTCATGAAATAGTATTGAGCATGTTTACTCTGCCTTGAAGGTAGTTTTTGCATATGTGAATCTTGACGTTATTATTGATTTCATGTTTACAATGATAAAGTAGTTCCTCATGTTGTTAAATTGAGCTCTTATATATGGTAAGTTAAGTTTTGAGTTGCGATGTGAAATGTCATGGTTATGTGTTGATTTGAGTTTTAAGTTACTCATATGGGCGGTGACTCATAATGGTTTTATGTTGTGTATGTAGTTGTTTGTTGGGCCACTGTTCTTAATTCATCCTCTCTCCAAAAAAAGATTTTAGAGTCATTCAAGGACGAATGTTCCTAAGGGTTGGTGCGGTGGGGTGGGTGGGGGGATAATGTAACACTCTTAAAGTCTATGACTTGGTCTAGTGCATGACTATATGAATTAAGACTCAAAACATTGTTAATAAGCCCAAAATAATGTATTTAAACTAAGTGGGAAGTGTTTAAGTCAAAATTTTAAGAAACAATCATGACGTTCGAAAGATTGTGAAATGGGTGCAAGCGTTCCTTGACATGTTTCATGGGGCTTTAAGAATCGTAAATTAGGGAAATTTTGTGAAATGGTAATAAATATGTATTAGATTGTGTTTAGGATCGAAACATCCGGGTACGACCCCCAAGGACCACCCTAAGGGTCCATGGAGGGGACCCTTGCATTTGACCAAAAGATGTCAATTTGGCCCGTTGATCGAGTCATACGTCAAGCCTTAGCCACTTTTCAAAAGTGGTACAAATACCCATTCTCATTATCAAAAGACATCTCTGTAGTACAGGGTTGTCGACTGATCTACGGGGCGTAGACGGGGAGTCCTATGTTGGGGGGTCGACATTACTACCTAATTCTCTAAGTTTGAGGTTAGTTAGGTAAGTCGTTAGGTTATTAGTTAGGGGATAAGGGTTGATTAATTAAGTTAGTATAAGGAAGGTGAAACTCAGAACTACTTTTCATCCTAAAACAGATGGTCCACCGAAGCGTTCCATTCAAACCCTAGAGTATATGATAAGGGCTTGTGTTATGGATTTTAAGGAGATTTGGAATTATCACCTAATGTTGATTGAGTTATCTTATTATAATAATTCCTATTCAAGCATTTCCATGGCCTTGGATTACCCCGTATTTCATGTCTCCATGCTTAAGAAGTGTATTTGCTGATCCCGTATCCATTCTCCCTATTGAAAGGTTAGGTGTAGATGAGAATCTTTCCTATGAAAGGGTTCCCGTGAAAGTTCTAGACTGCTAAGTCAAGATGTTAAGCAACAAGGAGGTTGTCTCCGTAAAAATCCTATGGTGAAATCATTTAGTTGATGAAGTAACATGAGAGGTCGAGGCCGACATGAATTCCCGCTATCCTTATCTCTTTTCTCAAAATTCTAGCAAAAGTTGAGGTAGTAATCTTCTTAATATTAACTAATTAATAATGTTGATTTGTCTTGATTTAGTAATATATTCATAATTATGAGAAAGGTTCATGCTAAGATGGGTTAACATGTCAATATGCTCTTTTGTTTAACTTGCACTTATTTTTTATTTTGTGTATTGTTGTTTTCATGAAATGGTATTGAGAATGTTTAGTGTGCCTTGAAGGAAGTTTTTGCATAAGTGGCAGTTGATGTCATGATTGAGTTCATATTTAAAATTAGACGGTAGTTCCTCATGTTGTTAAATTGAGCTCTTATATGTGGTAACTTAAGGTTTGAGTTGTTTTGTGAATTGTCATGATTATGTGTTGATTTTAGTTGTAAATTACCCATATGAGTTGTGACTCATTATGGTTTTATGTTTTTACGTTGTTGGTTGGACTACTAGTCTTGATTCATCCTTTCTCCACAAAAAGATTTTAGTGTTATTCGAGGATGAATGTTCCTAAGGGCTGGGATAATGTAAAACTCCGAAAATCTATGACTTTGTGTAGAGCCTAACAATATGAACTATGATTCAAAACATTGTTAATAAGCCTAAAATAATGTAGTTAAACTAAGTGGGAAGTTTTAAAGTCAAAACGTTAAAAAACGACCATGACGTCTGGAAGATTCTGAAATGTTTGCAAGAGTGCCTTGGCATGTTTCATGGGGTTTTAAAATTCGTACTTAATGAAATTCAGTCAAATGGTACTAAATATGAAATAAAGTGTGCTTTTAGGGTCGAAACATCCGGGTACGACCCCCCAAGGACAACCCAAAAGATCTCAATTTGGCCCGTTGATGGAGTCGTAGGTCCAGCCTTAGCCACTTTTCAAAAGGGTTACAAAAACCCACTCTCTTTTGCAAACGACACCTGTGTAGTACAGGGTCGTCGACTGAGCTACGGGGCATAGACGCGAAGTCGTAGTTTGGGGGGCTGACTATATTGTTTAATTTTCTTAGTTAGAGGTTATTTATTTAAGTCGTTAGGATACTAATTAGTGGATTAGGATAGATTAGTTAGTACAAGGACAGTGAAATTTAGCACCACTTTTCATCCTCAAACGGATGGTCAAGCGGATCATACCATTTAAACCCTAGAGGATATGATAAGAGCTTGTGTTATGGGTTTCAAGGGAACCTTGGATGATCACCTAATGTTGATTGAGTTCTCTTATAATATACTTACCATTCAAGTATTTCCATGGCCCTGCTTTTACCCCGTAATTTATGTCTCTATGCTTAAGACGTGTATAGGTGATCAGGTATCCATTCTCCCTTTTGAAGGGTTAGGTGTAGATGAGAACCTGTCCTATGAAAGGGTTCCAGTTAAAATTCTAGATCGCCAAGTGAAGAAGTTGAGGAACAAGGAGGTGGTCTCCGTAAAAGTCCTATTGTAGAATCACTTAGTTAAGGAAGCAACATGGGAGGCTAAGGATTACATAAAGTCCCGTTATCCTCATTTCTTTCCTAAAAATTCTAGACAAAGTTGAGAAAGTAATCATCTTAAAATGAACTAATTAATAATTTTGATTTGACTTGATTTACTAATATGTGCATAATTATGATAAAGGTATTCTAGGATGGGTTAACATGTAAATATGCTCGTTTGTTAACTTGCACCTATTTGTGCTTTTGTCTATTGTTGTTTTCATGTAATGGTATTGAGAATGTTTAATGTGACATGAAGGAAGTTTTTGCATAAGTGACTCTTGATTTTATGATTGAGTTCATGTTGACAATGATAAAGTAATTCCTCATGTTGTTAAATTGAGCTCTTATATATGGTAGGTTGACTTTTGAGTTGCGATGTGAAATGTCATGGTTATTTGTTGATTTCAGTTGTAAATTACTCATATGGGTTGTGACTCATAATGGTTTTATATTTTTTATGTTTTTGTTTGTTGGTCTACTAGTCTTGATTCATCTTCTCTCCACAAAAAGATTTTAGTGTCATTCGAGGACGAATCTTCCTCGGTGGGGGGAGGGATAATGTAACACTCCAAATGTCTATGACTTGGTATAGATCCTGACTATATGAACTAAGACTAGAAACATTGTTAATAAGCCTAAAATTTTGTATTTAAACTAAGTGGGAAGTGTTAAAGTCAAAACGATAAGAAACGACCATGACGTCTGGAGGATTGTTAAATGTGTGTAAGCTTTCCTTAACATGTTTTATGGGGTTTTAAGAATTGTAAATTAGTGAAATTTGGTTAAATGGTAATAAATATGTATTAGAGTGTTTTTAGGGTTGAAACGTCTGGGTACGGCCCCCTAAGGACCACCATGATGGTCATTAGAAGGAACCCTTGCATTTGACCAAAAGATGTCAATTTGGCCTGCTGATGGATTCGTAGGTCCAGCCTTAGACACTTCTCAATAGTGTTACAAAAACACACTCTCTTTTGCAAACGACACCGGTGTAGTACAGGGCTGTCGACTGAGCTACAAGGCATAGACAAGGAGTCATAGTTTGGGGGGCCGACTATATTGTTTAATTTTCTTAGTTAGAGGTTGGTTAGTTAAGTCGTTAGGTAATTAATTAGGGGATTAGGGTGGATTTATTATGTTAGTTGAGGATAGTATAAAGTTTTCCAACTCATTTACTAACCTAACACTCCATTATTTCACAAAAACTAACATCTCTCTAACATCTCTCTAGTTTCCCTCATCCCAAACTTCTACCTCTACTGAAGAACACTAGAGCTTCAAGTCTAGGAAAAATTCACCAAGTTCACTTCAAATCGTGGAAATGTCATAACTAAGGTATGGTTTATTTCACTATGGGGATTCCTTTCCCAAAGAGGCCATTTAAAAGATGATTTTCAACTTCCCCGAAACTAGGTTTTCAATCTAGACGTGGGTTCTCTTTTCAAACAAAAATTGTTATTCAATTGTAATGAATTATAGTATTTTATCATTGTTTAACTATGTATTAACGGTCAATTGTATTTAATCATTTAAGATTGCCCCTTTGAACCCTTGGTCTTCCCTACATTCATTTTTCCTTGTAATTCTATAGTAATTGTGAAATAAGATGACTATGTGAATATATAGAATAGTAATTTATATGTTTTACTTCTTGAATTTACTTTGTTTATGCATTGGCTATATAAATCTTCGTAATTGAAGTATGAAGACAGTGAAAGGGCAATAAGGTATGAAGATTGATTTTTCTTGTATTCAATTATGAAGTATAATTTACTTAGATTGTAATGCTTTTATGTCTAAGATTTGTGATGTTGATAAAAAGTATTCCTTATCCTTATCCCTAAACTATTGAATTGGTGATGTATGCAAGTATGTTTAGATATAATTATTATATGATCAAAAGTAATTTATTGAGATTATGATAAAGTGTTGAGTGAAAGGATTACTCACTTGTATGTGGTTTCTTAAAGTGAAAAGGTATTTCTCACTTATGAATTCCTATGATCTATTATGATGAAATGTTCACATAGGAGTCTAGGGGATGCTAATGTGATCTTGTACGATAATTATGATGACTACTTAAGGGAATAAGTGCTTAGCACTGAAAGAGTATGAAAATAAGATGAAGGTCTCACGTTTAGTAAGTCTGACACCATATGGGTTTCATAATGTTTAGTGAGTCTATATTCCCAAGTTATGTGTTGTCTTATGAGATGGAAACCTCCACTTTTAGCAAGTAAATGTTTCTAGCAAAAATCTCCTGGACCCTTAACTATGTGCCCACATAGGAATATATCTTAGTGGATCCACCTAGATAGATATTTAACAACGGCTACAACTTAGGCAAGTTTTAATCCTCTCTTTTTGATGTGGGAGGAGAACACCGGATTCCTTGTAGCTCACATGGTCTCATGTCGGTTAGTATACTACTTTCTCTAATGAGATAAGGTAAATAAATAACTCAAGTATGTGGAAAATTATTAGGACTTGTCTTAAAGGTTAATACAAAGGGTGAGGGAGAATATGGGACTTCTCTTAATCATTGCACATGTAAGACCCTAAGGGATGGTTCTAGTAGTGAGTTTGTATGATTAAGTTTGTCACATTTTATGTATGTTAAGTTTTATATAAACTTATGAATCAAGCATGTTATGATAAAATATCAGACTATGTTGTTGCATGTTGTAAGTGACTTAATGTGATGCTTAGCATTGGATATGGTTATGGGGGTCTATTCTTGACATTGCACAAGTATTGATTTAGGTGTCTTATGTGTTGGGTTAATATCATGTTGTGTTGACTTATAACATGCTATATATTTCGATATTGAGTTATCGAACATAATCCATGGGTTTTACTAAGTTGTACCTTTTGTCATGCATTAATTATTTTATGTATAAGATCCATACTTAGTTCATGTGTTTTGTACTAACCCATATCTCTTCCCTTTTCAACCAGCATTGTAGGTTCAGTCCATTGAAGATCTTCTAGGCCACTTTGCGAGGATATTTGGACTTCTTCCTCCAAGTAGTTAGTGAGTCCTCCAAGTTTGAGGATGTCTCCTTTTAATCTACCCTAGTAGGATTTCTATAGTCTAAATACATTCATTTCTTTCTTTGTTGAAGATATTATTGTAAACCCAATGTGGCAACTATGGATTTTGTATAAGGGTTATGCCCGAATGTTCTACTTCATTTAGATGGTTTACTCTGAGACATATTATTAGACTAAATCCTTATGTGTTGTTTATGTTGTCTAAACGAGAAGGCTATGTAAGATTCCTATGCGAGGAGTCTAAGTAAACTCTATATGTATATATAAGCGAGAGGTCTATGTATACCTCAATATATATATAAAAGTTTTAAATTTTCCGCATTTTTGACCTATGATGTGTAATGGTGATTGCTAAGGTCTAGTCTAAGTCTTCTTCGAGGACGAAGACACCAGTTACGACTAGGGGTGCTCCCCGGTCGTGACACATGTTTTAGCTATACCTTTGAGTTGATAAACAACTAGGTAACTCTCTTATTGTCGAGCTACTCTTTGTTGACCAACCTGATTTTCCGCAGCCTGACTCAACATCCTAATTGCCTCTCTGAATTCAGCATTAGTGACTTCTCTTTGGGATTGAACTTCAGGTGCATTGGGTACCACTTGTTCCTTAACGTTTCCTTCTAATTGGACAACCTATTGTTTCTCTTTGTGGAATCCTTATTATCTAAAACACGCTCAAACACGTGTTATAGGGAATCTTTTTAGAGATAAACTCTAACACCCGAAAGGAATATGAAAGAAGTGAAGAAATTC
The DNA here is from genome assembly GCF_036512215.1 of Solanum lycopersicum. Taxonomy (NCBI): domain Eukaryota; kingdom Viridiplantae; phylum Streptophyta; class Magnoliopsida; order Solanales; family Solanaceae; genus Solanum; species Solanum lycopersicum. The sequence continues at coordinate 42,417,118 of NC_090811.1, read as the reverse complement.
CCAAATAATGTAGCCTTTTAATTATAGATGTGACACACTTCACACGATTAACTATGACTCTATAGACACGTCTTCATAGAATCCTTAGGACTCTTGAACTTTTAGATCTAATACTAAGTTTTTCATACTCCGAGACTACACCCTGGGTGTGGCCGGAACTCGAAGACCATTGATGGAATTGAGCGGACCCTAGGCCTGACTTGTCACGACCCAAATCCGGGCCGCGACTGGCACCCACACTTACCCTCCTATGTGAGCGAACCAACCAATCTAAACCTTAACATTTAAATATAATATCAACAGAAAGTAATGCGGAAGACTTAAACTCATTAATAAAAACCAATTCAATAACTATTGTTTCCCAAAATCTGGAAGTCATCACCACAAGAACATCTACTTTAAACTACCAATTCTAAGACCTTCTAAGAAGCTAAAAATACATAAGAAGCTAGTCCATGCCGGAAGTTCAAGGCATCAAGACTTGAAGAAGAAGATCCAGTCAAAGCTAGAAGCATTAGCTCACCCTGAATTTCCGATGTAGTAAGACTGGCTTGAATTACTGTTGAGTTGAAGACGATGGCACGTTTGCTGCACTCCACAAATAAACAAGAAGAGAACATAAAAGTAGGGGTCAGTACAAAAAATGGGTACTGAGTAGATATCATCGGCCAACTCAAAATAGAAATCAATATATATACCAAGTAATATCATAAAATCAACTATGATACTCAACATGTAGCAACAACAAATACTATATCATTAACAATTACCGTCAAGTTCACACATGAGGACTCAAGCCTCGATACCATACTCATTTGGGAATCATGTTCATTAGATTGAGTATATTAACATCTTTCAAGATTCATTATCTTTATTTCTCTTGTGTCGGTACGTGACACTCCGCTCCCTCAATATTCATTAATCCTCTTGTGTCGGTACGTGACACTCCGATCCCCTAAATCTATGTGTCGGTTCGTGACACCCGATCCCCTAAATCAATGTGTCGGTTCGTGACACCCGATCCCCTAAATCTACGTGTCGGTTCGTGACACCTGATCCCCTAATACTACGTGTCGGTTCGTGACACCCGATCCCCTAATACTATGTGTCGATTCGTGACACCCGATCCCCTAATACTACGTGTCGGTTCGTGACACCCGATCCCCTAAATCTACGTGTCGGTTCGTGACACCCGATCCCCTAATACTACGTGTTGGTTCGTGACACCCGATCCCCTAATACTACGTGTCGGTTCGTGACACCCGATCCCCTAATACTACGTGTCGGTTCGTGACACCCGATCCCCTAATTCTACGTGTCGGTTCGTGACACCCAATCCCCTAATACTACGTGTTGGTTCGTGACACCCGATCCCCTAATCTCCTTCCATCAATTCATCAAGCCTTCTTTCTTACCAAGGCATCATCAATCTCATTACTTTAGTTCATCAAGCCTCCTCCCTTACCAAGGCATCATCATTAAAAAGAGATTAGGTTTTTATCAAGATTTGGGATACAATAACTTCATCATGCTTAATATAATCACAAATATATAATTACATTCATGCAAGCATACAATTAAGCACATAGCCGGGTTTACAATATTATCAATACATATCATTCTCTAGTAAGAGTTTACTACGAATATTCTAAGAGAAACCATAACCTACCTCCACCGAAAAATTGCGATCAACAAGTTATCTTCTCAAAATCCTTGCTATCCTCTTCGTTTCTCTTTCTTTTTCTGTTTTCTCTTTGTTCTTTCTATTTTTCTTATCCAAACCCTCTTTCTTTTACCCTAATTAACATATAATAAAGTGTAAAAGATGGCAATAATAACCCACTAATTAACTTAAGGTTACCTCTTTTAACCCTCAAGTAATTAGACTTATTAACATTAACCCACTAACCTTATAATTAAAGCAGGAATAGTCAAAAACGTCCCTTAAAACGTATAAAGAAATCCGACCCGGACTGGGATTGCGCAACCTGTGACGGGCCGTCGTGCCTGCGACGGTCCGTCCTGCAGGTCGTCGCAAAGTTTAGAGACCCAAATTTCCACCAAGGGTCTGTGATGGTCCATCACACCTGTGACGGTCCGTCCTGCCATTTCGTTACGAAGTTCAGAGAGTCGATTTTCAGTACCCAATTTTCAGTTTTTCTAAGTGTTTTAAAATGAGACCCTGCGATGGTCCGTCGTTGGGTCCGTCGGCTCACCCTATTTTTCCAGAGATAAAATCTGTTGCTCAAAACGACTAAATAGGTCGTTACAATAGATACCAATTTATCCATCGTTCGTCCCCGAACGATCACAAGAAGGAAAACAAGGGCGAAAAGGAGTACCTGAATCTGTAAACAGATGTGGGTATTTTTCTCGCATATCCGCCTCCTTCTCCCAAGTGGCTTCTTCAACGGGTCGATTCTTCCATTGAACTTTGATGGATGCAATCTCCCTTGATCTCAACATGCGAATTTCTCTATCTAGAATGGCAACAGGTTCCTCCTCATAAGACAAGTTCTCATCAAGCAAAACTGAATCCCAATAGATAATGTAATTTCCATCCCCATGGTATCTTTTCAACATCGACACATGGAATACCGGATGCACTCCGGACAGCCCTGGAGGCAAGGCTAACTCATAAGCCACCTCCCCTACTCGCTTAAGTACTTCAAAGGGACCAATGTACCTTGGACTTAGCTTACCCCTTTTACCAAACCGCATCACCCCTTTCATGGGCGAAACCTTCAGCAAGACTTGTTCACCCTCCATAAACTCCAAGTCTCTAACCTTCCGATCTGCATACTCCTTCTGTCTACTTTGAGCCGCTAGAAGCTTTTCTTGAATAGATTTCACCTTCTCCATTGAATCTCTCAGAAGATCAGTACCACAAGGTCTAACCTCGAACGCATCAAACCAACCAATGGGGGACCTACATCTCCTACCATACAATGCTTCAAATGGAGCCATATCAATGCTCGAGTGATAGCTATTATTGTATGAAAAATCCGCTAAGGGTAAGAAGCTATCCCACTGACCACCAAATTCCATCACACATGCACGAAGCATATCCTCCAACACTTGAATCGTTCGCTTAGACTGACCATCGGTCTGAGGATGGAACGCAGTACTAAGGTCCAAGCTAGCACCCAATTCCGCATGCAATGTTTTCCAAAATTTAGAAGTAAACTGCGTACCTCTATCTGATATGATGGATATTGGAACCCCATGCAACAGAACGATTTCTGAGATATAGATCTTGGCTAACTTCTCGGCATTATAAGTCACCTTAACCGGAATAAAATGAGCAGACTTAGTTAACCTATCAATAATCACCCAAATAGAGTCGTACTTACCCATCGTCTTTGGAAGACCAACCACGAAGTCCATTGTGATTATCTCCCATTTCCATTCCGGAATGGACATCCTCTGAAGTGTTCCTCCGGGCCTTTGGTGTTCATACTTTACTTGTTGACAGTTTGGACATTTGGCAATAAAATCTATAATATCACGCTTCATTCTACTCCACCAAAAGTGTTGCTTTAGGTCACGGTACATCTTGGTTGCACCCGGATGTATTGAATACCTTGAACTATGAGCCTCTGTCAGAATGGTGTTGATCAAATCATCGACGCGGGGTACACATACCCTGCCCTTAATCCTCAAAACACCTTCCTCATCGATTTGTGCTTCCTTAGCCTCTCCTCGCAACACTTTATCTCGGATCCGGATCAATTTTTCATCATTAAACTGCTTTCCCTTAATCTTGTCAAGGAAGGAAGATCTTGCCTCCACACAAGCTAAAAGTCCTCCCTTCTCATTTACTTCTAATCTGATAAGGTCGTTAGCCAGAATCTGAACTTCTCTAGCCAATGGGCGTCTAGAAGCTTGCAAGTGAGCTAGACTTCCCATGCTTCCCTCCTTTCTACTTAAAGCATCCGCTTTAACATTTGCCTTTCCCGAATGATACAAAATAGTGATGTCGTAGTCCTTGAGTAGTTCCATCCATCTCCTCTGTCTCAAGTTCAAATCTTTCTGAGTAAAGACATACTACATACTGTAGGCTACGATGATCCGTATAGATCTCACACTTAACCCCATATAAATAGTGTCTCCATTGCTTTAATGCAAACACTACCGCGGACAATTCCAAATAATGAGTTTGATAGTTACGTTCATGCGCTTTTAATTGTCTTGAAGCATAAGCAATCACATTCTTCTGTTGCATTAGCACTGCACCCAAACCTGAATAGGATGCATCACAATAGACAATGAAATTCTTACCTTCCACTGGCAAGATGAGAATGGGTGCGGTAGTCAACAAAGTCTTGAGCTTCTGAAAGCTTTCTTCACACTCATCCGACCCTACAAATGGAACATTTTGCTTAGTCACGTTCGTCAGTTGGGAAGCAATAGCAGAGAATCCCTTGACAAATCGGCGGTAGTAGCTAGCTAACCCAACAAAGCTCCGTATTTCTGACACATTAGTAGGTCTTACCCAATTCTTTACTGTCTCAATCTTAGATGGATCCACCATCACTCCCTCCTTAGAGACCACGTGTCCCAAGAAGGACACTGAATCTAGCCAAAACTCACACTTGGAGAATTTGGCATAAAACTTCTTCTTCCTCAACAACTCTAACACCATTCTCAAATGCTCCTCATGTTCCTTCTTGCTCTTTGAGTATATCAGTATATCATCAATTAATATGATCACGAAGAGGTCCAAATATGGCTTAAAAATCTCGTTCATCAAGCTCATGAACGCAGCAGGGGCATTCGTAAGACCAAAAGACATCACTACAAATTCGTAATGCCCATACCTCGTTCGAAAAACAGTCTTTGGCACATCCGTTGCCATATTTTCAATTGATGATAACCGGATCTCAAGTCAATCTTAGAGAAGACACAAGCACCTTGTAACTGATCGAACAAGTCATCAATGCGGGGAAGAGGGTACTTGTTCTTTATGGTTACCTTGTTCAACTGCCGGTAGTCTATGCACATCCGAAAACTCCCATCCTTCTTCTTCACAAACAAAACCGGAGCACCCCAAGGAGATGCACTTGGTCTAATAAAGCCTTTGTTTAACAACTCTTGAAGTTGGGCTTTTAACTCTCTTACTCCGCGGGAGCCATTCTATAAGGGGGTATCGAAATGGGGCGAGTACCCGGTTCAAGGTCAATACAGAAATCAATATACCTATTTGGTGGCATACCAGGAAGATCTGCAGGGAACACATCCAGAAACTCACGGACCACCGAAACCGACTCAATCGAAGGTACTTGGGTAGTGTCATCCTTGAGATGTGCTAAGAAAGATAAACACCCTTTACTAACCATTTTCTTAGCACGAAGAAAGGAGATGATACGCACCGGATTGGAAGTGTAGTCACCCTCCCACACTAACGGATCTATCCCAGGCTTGGCTAACGTCACCGTTTTAGCATTACAATCCAAGATTGCAAATTACGGAGAAAGCCAAGTCATACCCAGAATTACATCAAAATCATCCATTTCTAAGATAACCAAATTTACATAAGTGTTGCTCCCCACAAAGTTCACCAAACAAGACCTATATACCTTTTCAACTACCACACACTCACCCACCGGAGTAGAAACACGAATAGGCATATCAAGTAATTCACAATGAAAGTTTAGACCATTAGCAAATGAGGAAGATACATAAGAAAATGTGGATCCAAGATCAAACAATACAGAAGCCATGCAATCACAAACCAGAAGATTACCTGTGATGACTGCATCAGATGCCTCTGCTTCAGTCCGCCCAGGGAAAGCGTAACAATGGGCCCTATCGTTTGTCTGTCCGTTGCCCCTCTCATGTTGTGATTTAGTGGCTCCAGTTTGCCCATCACCTCGACCATTTTGGTGACCACCATTACCTCGACCACCACGTCCTCCAGAATAACGGCCTCTACCATGACCACCTCTACCTCTAGCCATTGGGGGTCTATAACTCTGTTTTGGACAATTCCTTTTAATATGTCCAGTCTCCCCACATCCATAACACTCTCTGGAGTCAAGCATAGGTCTCTCAGAGAAGTGTTGACCAGTCTGAGGTGGACCCCCAACTACAGTTTGTAGTGAAGACTGAATTGGTCGAACTGAGTAACCTCTGGAACCCTGTCCTCTAGAGTAAGAACCATTAAACTCACCTCCCTTTTGAAACCTCTTTGATGTCGATGCCATGGTGAATTCATCTGGCTTCACTCCTTCCACCTCTACCACGAAATCTACCACTTCTTGGAAGGATTTTGCCGTAGCCGCTACCTGTAAGGCTGAAATCCGCAACTCTGACCTCAACCCCTTCACAAAATGACGAATCCGCTCTTGTGGACTGAAACAAAGTTGGGTGGCATATCTGGATAGTGCACGAAACATAGCCTCATATGCATTGACCGACATCCTGCCTTGCTCTAGGCTTAAGAACTCATCCCTTTTCCTATCCCTCAATGACCGAGGGATATACTTCTCCATAAACAAGCTAGAGAATGAGGCCCAAGTCATAGGTGGTGCCTCTGTTGGTTGACACTCAATATGTGATCGCCACCACATTTTGGCGTTCCCTTGAAACTGATAACTCACGAACTCAACACCAAACCGTTCTACTATACCCATCTTGTGTAGTAGCTCATGATAGTCAACCAGAAAATCGTAAGCATCCTCAGATTCCGCACCCTTGAAGATTGGAGGTTTCAATTTCAAGAACTTACTGAAAAGTTCATGCTGATCATTTGTCATTATAGGCCCAGTAGTCAGACGTGGAAACGTGCCTATGTCCAATGAGGCATCCATACGAGGAGCCATAGTTGCTGCATGTTGTACCTCTGAAACCGGAGGTGTTGGTGCAGAAAACACTGGAGGTGCCTGACCCTGATCGGACAACCCACTAAGATAAGCGAGCACCTGATTTATCATCTCTGGGGTAGGCTGGGGTGGCAATCCCTCATTCTGCACTTGTTCATTTTCTCCATCCTCCCCTTCTCTTATTACCTCCTCAGTCGGTGGAGGAGTCACTGCCCTAGTATCAGATGGACTAGGTGCTCGTCCTCTTCCCCTAGAGGACGTCCTCCCACGACCTCTTCCACGGCCTCTTGCCGCTGCTCTTCCTCGAGCTACAGCCCCAGTGGCTGGCTCAGTCGCATCCTGTCCCGCCGGTGCTGGTGTTGATGCTGGCATAGTCGTTGCTCTAGTTCTAACCATCTGCGAAATAGAGTGAAGATGGTCAGATACCAATTTGTATCACCTAGATACAAATTGGACCCAAGTAATAGCACGAAAGAAGAAAGAAAGAATGGAATTTTCCTAAATTCTTATAGCCTCTCAAGGAAAAGTAAAGGCGTCCCCCTACCATTCCTTAAGACTCTACTAGACTTGTTCTTGTGTGATGAGACCAACGAACCTAATGCTCTGATACCAAGTTTGTCACGACCCAAATCCGGGCCGCGACTGACACCCACACTTACCCTCCTAAGTGAGTGAACCAACCAATCTAAACCTTAACATTTCAATATAATATCAACAGAAAGAAATGCGGAAGACTTAAACTCCTTAATAAAAACCAATTCAATAACTATTATTTCCCAAAATCTGGAAGTCATCACCACAAGAACATCTACTTTAAACTACTAATTCTAAGAGCTTGTAAGAAGCTAAAAATACATAAGAAGCTAGTCCATGCCGGAAGTTCAAGGCATCAAGACTTGAAGAAGAAGATCCGTCCAAGCTAGAAGCATTAGCTCACCCTGAATTTCCGATGTAGTAAGACTTGCTTGAATTACTGTTGAGTTGAAGACGATGGCACGTTTGCTGCACTCCACAAATAAACAAGAAGAGAACATAAAAGTAGGGGTCAGTACAAAACACGGGTACTGAGTAGATATCATCGGCCAACTCAAAATAGAAATCAATATATATACCAAGTAATATCATAAAATCAACTATGATACTCAACATGTAGCAACAACAAATACTATATCATTAACAATTACCGTTAAATTCACACATGAGGACTCAAGCCTCGATACCATACTCATTTGGGAATCATGTTCATTAGATTGAGTATATTAACATCTTTCAAGATTCATTATCTTTATTTCTCTTGTGTCGGTACGTGACACTCCGCTCCCTCAATATTCATTAATCCTCTTGTGTCTGTACGTGACATTTCGATCCCCTAAATATATGTGTCGGTTCGTGACAACTGATCCCCTAAATCTATGTGTCGGTTCGTGACACCCGATCCCCTAAATCTACGTGTCGGTTTGTGACACCCGATCCCCTAATACTACGTGTCGGTTCGTGACACCTGATCCCCTAATACTACGTGTCGGTTCGTGACACCCGATCCCCTAATACTACGTGTCGGTTCGTGACACCCGATCCCCTAAATCTACGTGTCGGTTCGTGACACCCGATCCCCTAATACTACGTGTCGGTTCGTGACACCTGATCCCCTAATACTACATGTCGGTTCATGACACCGGATCCCCTAATACTACGTGTCGGTTCGTGACACCCGATCCCCTAATTCTACGTGTCGGTTCGTGACACCCGATCCCCTAATACTACGTGTCGGTTCGTGACACCCGATCCCCTAATCTCCTTCCATCAATTCATCAAGCCTTCTTTCTTACCAAGGCATCATCAATCTCATTACTTTAGTTCATAAAGCCTCCTCCCTTACTAAGACATCATCACTAAAAAGAGATTAGGTTTTTATCAAGATTTGGGATTCAATAACTTCATCATGCTTAATATAATCACAATTATATAATTACATTCATGCAAGCATACAATTAAGCACATAGCAGGGTTTACAATATTATCAATACATATCATTCTCTATTAAGAGTTCACTACGAATATCGTATGAGAAACCATAACCTACCTCCACCGAAGAATTGCGATCAACAAGTTATCTTCTCAAAATCCTTGCTATCCTCTTCGTTTCTCTTTCTTTTTCTGTTTTCTCTTTGTTCTTTCTATTTTTCTTATTCAAACCCTCTTTCTTTTACCCTAATTAACATATAATCAAGTGTAAAAGATGGCAATAATAACCCACTAATTAACTTAAGGCTACCTCTTTTAACCCCCAAGTAATTAGACTTATTAACATTAACCCACTAACCGTATAATTAAAGCAGGAATAGTCAAAAACGTCCCTTAAAACGTATAAAGAAATCCGACCCGGACTGGGATTGCGCAACCTGTGACGGGCCGTCGTGCCTGCGACGGTCCGTCCTGCAGGTCGTCGCAAAGTTCAGAGACCCAAATTTCCACCAAGGGTCTGTGACGGTCCGTCACACCTGTGACGGTCCATCCTGCCATTTCGTTACGAAGTTCAGAGAGTCGATTTTCAGTACCCAATTTTCAGTTTTTCTAAGTGTTTTGAAACGAGACCCTGCGACGGTCCGTCGTGCCCATGATTGTCCGTCGTTGGGTCCGTCGCCTCAGCCAGTTTTTCCAGAGATAAAATCTGCTGCTCAAAATGACTAAACAGGTCGTTACATGACTTACTTAACTCTACGGAAGATAATAATCAATAAATACAATGATCAAACTTCATTGAACTGATAAAGCATATTAACTGAGAATTTTCTAAAGTAAAACATTCATCTGGCCAAAAGTGGCAATCCAAGTCTTACAAATAGAAAAAAATAGAAAGACTAAAAGACTAAAATTTGATTGTCTATTAATGACGCGTTCTAAAATTGTTATAGATATTGAGACCTAACCCACAACATTCTAATAAAGAAAATACTTTAAAAAGCAATAAAAAAAAGTCCTCTATAATGCTAGGAGGCTCACTAAGTTACTGTGGAATGCTCTGTTGGATCAACGGTGCACCAGATACCGACCATCGTTACCTGCGTCTATACCATAATAAAATGCAATCAAACTCACATCAATAGATTGAATGTATGAGTATGCAATTTGGAATTCTAAAACAACTTAAGCTTGTGAAGAGTTAGAAGGAATATTTACCTTGACTCTTCTCAACTCACGAATAACATAACTCAATATAACTGACTCATTTCAATATTAAATAATATAAAATCAAGTGAAATGTATAATAAAGTTGTTGGAAAACATGTTGTAAACTTTGAATGTATACAAGCATACAATTAACTCTAAGATCTATGTAAAAATACAAATAAACTTGTGTACATATAAATACAGTTAACTTTTGTAGGAGTTATTCTAACCGACAACCATCAGTTAAGAGATATAATGATGATACATGGATCTACCTTATGCTGCCAGCACGCCCTATACCCGGACAATGGTATAAGATCTGAACTGTATAATGGATCCACTAGTCTATTATGAAAAGGGTTCATCTAAAAAGTATACCCCTTTTCTACCCATGATGGCTACATGGTTTATAGGGGGCTGCTAGTTTTTTGAACTCTCCCCAATATCAATGGTCAATACTACTCTTAAAATATACGGGCTTTTATGTTAATAAGGCATACTGCTTTAGTGATTTGATATTAGTGCTCAAAAACATCGCTAAAAGGCTATCTTTGAAATCTCAGTTTCCCCGCTTTCTTCATTTAGAAAGTAATTTCTCTTTCACTGAAAAATAACCCGAAGTCTCTTTGTATGTCTCAGTTCCATTATTTTTAAATGTGAAAATATTTTTATACTTATTTGGGAATACTTAGTCCCCATATACTACTTTGAAGAAAAGACTTCATTTTGCTCTACACCGAACACAAACATAAGTCTTAAAATGACATTAAAACGTTTTTGAAAGACTTATAAAACTTATAATGAACATCTTCTTCTTATCTTTACTCTTTAATCAACTTGATCTTTAAGTCTTAAAACAAAGTTTAGAAAGCATTTGTAAAAGACTTCTTGAAAAAACTCTAATAACTTTCTAGAGTTGGCTCTAAACTTTCCTTGAACTTGAAGTGATGGATTCAAGGTTGTAATTCATATTTTTGGATGATTTCTATACAATTAGAATTCATTTAGAGTAGTTAGAATCATTAGGAAGTGTTAAATACTTTAGAAAGTCTTATTCAGTTTGAATTATGGAAGCTGGGCAATAAACGCCAATTCGAGCACGTTCGAGGTGCGCTGCGCCAGCCATAGCTGACTAAGGCGCCAAAATGGCGCACTGTAGGTGTGCACCCCCAATACCTCTGGCACATATGGGGAGCTCCACACCTACCTTTGCCAGTTGACGCCTGACGAATTTCTCAACTCATTTTCTGACCTCAAATCGTTATTTTTCAATTTCTTTTCTCTATTTCACTTAGATTTATATACGAGGATGTAAACCAATGAATTAAAGAACAATACTTAGATCATCATAGAACTCCTAAACTCAACTCATGTTCAAAAAGGAAAGCAATTAAATAAACTACATTCATGAACATTCAAATTGCATTTTTTTTAATGAAAACACGTTGAATCAAACATGCTTGCAACTTGGGTGGACGAACGCAACATCGAGATATATATAGATACCTTTTTAAGGATCACCCCCGGTAAAAACCACAATTTGATTCGACGATCTTTCCTAATCTGTAATACCTTATAGCCAAAATAGACCAAAAATTAGTTTTTCAGAAAAATATGCAGGTGCTACTAACGGTGGCATCGACGGACCATAGCCTGAACAACGGTCCGTCCTGCACAACCGTCGATGGGATCAGAAACTCCCTAAAATTTCAGCTAACAAAAATTGGTTAAGTTTTGGATGACGGACAGACTTACAGTCCGTAGGTCAAATGATGGTCCGTAATCCGTGATCGTCGATCAAGACTTCTTTCAACCACTCTCGGACAAGAGTTACAGATGACCAGCTTGGTTCGTAGGTGGACCTATGGTCCGTAGGTGGAAAATTTGCAACCAGTTAAATGGAAATGCAGTTGGGTAAACCTAAAATGATCATAACTCTTAGCACAAAATGAATTAGGTGTCCCATGATCTACCCACAGATAGATAATTGAATTATCTTTCCATATACACCGACCTTGCTAAAATAAGACCGCCGAGTAAAAAGTTATGTCCATTTTAGTGAAGGCTTGTCGAACAGGCCCTCACGACGGACCCAACGACGAGGCTTCGGGCTCACGACGGACCGTCAGTCCTGGCCGTCGTGAGGCCCGACATAAACCTTCCCAGGGATATTTTTGTCATTTTCCACTCTGTTTAAACCCTAAGTTACATTGTTTTTACCCTAAATCATTAGATTTTAGTCAATTTAATCCTATAAACATAATTAAAACATATCAAAGTCAAATCATTAAATCAAAACATAGAAAAATAAAAGAAAGAGAGGAGAATAAAACTCAAGAACCTTAGTTCAAGAAATCCACAAGCTCCAGCAGTTCCAACCCCGAAACTTAAGTATTTTTCCATGGATTTCATCACCAGGTATGTGGGATTTCACTAGTGTGTTCCTTACACCCATTGGGTCCTTAGTTTAAGTCAGTTCTTGATTCTCTTATCCTGATTAAACATAGTGTTTCTAGAACTTTGAAATAACTTCATGAATTTATTAAATATTTGTCTTAAATCAGATTATCATGTTATTACTTAGATTATCGCATGAATTTCAGAACCCTAGCTTTGTATTTCTTTAGTTCTTGAATTACACATGCTAGGTCATATATTTCAAGCACTTCAAATATACATGCCTCATTTATAAATGCATAATTACCAGATTAATTGTTGCATTCTCAGTTTTCTTGTTTAATTTTGATCTATCCATTATAAAAAATTAGATATAATCAGTTAATTTACAGAATTCATTGGGAATAGAATAATACCGAGTTGGACTAGGGTTTAGCGTACCCAATAGTCCCAGACTACTAGTCAAGTAGGTTGTAAGTCCCCTCTATGGGCAATAAGTTTAGTGATCACGCCAGCATGCCTTTATACCTTTGGTCGGATTTATTGGGTCTTCTCGATGGACCATATACATCGGACTCCACATTTAGCTCATCTGGTTTTATTATCGATTATTAGTAGCTCCCACAATTCAGTCAGACTCTCTGCATGGTCCATTTATCAGTATATTCAGCATTCAGTTTAAACATGTTATAAATTGGTCATTGCATCCAGTTAGCTTAGAATTAAGCACATCACGTTCAGATTGTTATACTTATTTTTGTGATTGCTCACTTATGTTTTATTTCAGCTTTACTCTATCTTACATGCTCAGTACCTTTCAAGTACTTTCATTGCATCCAGTTAGCTTAGAATTAAGCACACCACGTTCAGATTATTATACTTATTTTTGTGATTGTTCACTTATGTTTTATTTCAGCTTTACTCTATCTTACATGCTCAGTACCTTTCAAGTACTAACGCATATGTGCGCTACATCTTCTCGTGATGTAGGTTCAGGTTCTCAGCATCCAGATCACTCATAGATCGATTTCTTGATATCCAGTTCAGCAGATTTAGTGGTGAGTCCTCATTCTCCGAGGACAACAGTCTTGAGTTTCATTACAGTCTTTAGACATTTAGTTTCAGTTTTTGTAGATTTAGCTAAGTCTTGTCCCAGTATATCTAGACTATTTTAGAAGCTATTTTAAGATATAGTTAGATTCAACTTAGTATTGAGTTAATATTTCTTTGTATTAAACTCATTATTTTCAAATATCTCAGTTATAAAATATGGGTATTCTCCATCTATTCATTTTATGTATGATTTATCTTCCGCAACATTTTAATATCTTTAGTATGCTCATGATCATGCCAGCGGGGTTAGCTTGGGATCACTTGTCTCGGGGGTAGCTCAGGACGTGACATAATCTTTCCCTTTTGCCTTGTTCTTTTTTTTTCAACTTTCTCCTTAGCCCTAGTGTGAAAATTCTCATCTTGTAAAACTGACTAAATTTAGTCTTGACCCTTAATAAACTTCTAAAAACAGATTAAATTGATAAGGTAGTGAAAATACTAATATACCCTTTCAAATCCTGGAATTGGGAACTTCCTTAATCAAATAACCCAACTTCCAAAGGTTATAAATAACTCATCCGAACTCGGAAACACGCAAACTAGGCAGCGTTAGAAAGATAATTCCAAGGGATTTCCAACCAGGTCTGGAACTACCCCTAACTAATCTTTAAATAGGAGTTATAATCATTTGAAGATGACTAATATTCACTTATATATATATATATATATTACATTAGAATCTTGAATTCCTAACTTGAATGTTAATTTACTATATTATCCCCAACTTAGGTTGTGACTATTTCAATAAGTCGTAACTTTTTGATAAATTGTGACTTTTTTCAAAGTGTTGTGATTTCTCTATGAGCTGTGACTTTTTTAAAGAGTTGTGACTTTTTCAATGAGTTATGAATTTTTCAAAGAGTTGTTATATTTTCAATAAGTTGTGACTTTTCCAAAGTGTTATGACTTCTCAGAAAAAGGTCATGATTTTTTAGATAAGACACAAAAAAATATTTGTTCATACTACCATTTGTGGATTATAAGTAGAGGAACTTCATCTCATTTTTCAACCACAATTTTTTTCTGATCTTCTACCCTTCTTCTTGCATTTTAATTTTATTTGAGTTATTTATCGTCGTTGAGTGAATTCAAAATTAAGAAGAATATGAGGTACCACTTTTCTGATTAATTAAGTCTTTGTATCCTAAGAGGGTATATTCCATAATACCGAGTACTTTTGATAATATAATAATAATTTTACTATTAACATATTCATTAGTATGTAATGTTCCAATATATAAAGTTAGCCTGATGTAGTCTAAATTTTATTGTTTTTGTTAACAATTATCTCTTGTGATGTACTATATGCTTCTGAATATCTTTTACAATAATTAGAGAATTATCACGATTTGATTTTGATGCTCAAGACAAAAAATAATTTTATTTATCAATGATACTCATGTGATTTAGACTCTCAGGATGTTTTCTTGAGAATATTTATTAGAATATAAACATTGCCTTTTTGTTTTACTTATTTACTATTTCGTAATAATTCAATATTATAGACAAAGAAAAGTTCATATGACTTGTAATAATGTCATTTGAAGTTTGTATTAGTTTAACTTTTATTATTTATTTAATAGATATTTTAATGAGACAAATATATTTTTCAAATACAAAATATATATTTATATTTTGCTAGGTATTTGTATTGAAATTAAAATGTTATATATGTCAGAAATATATTATGTTATGAAATCACTCGACACATCTCATAATTTAAATAATAAAGAGGATGCAACGAGTGATGATTTTTGCATTAGCAAATCGCGTGGGAGTACTAGAAGTGTAATGCCACCTAAAAGGCTGAAAATTTACTTTTGGGCTGAAAGAAAATAACCTTAACAGGGAAAGATTTAGTTATGGAATTTGTATTGAAGAGTGAGAATGTCGGTAGGCAAGGATAAGGAAGTTATTTGTGATTCTGAATATCATCTCCTTCTTTTGTCTTCTAACACCTTCTAAAGTTCTAGTTTTAGATTTCATACATGGGGTGAAAGAACCATTCTCGAGTGAAATCTATCAGATGCGATATATGGTGAATGAAGTGGTTTATCATTGCATGGAACTAGGTTCCCAGAATGTTATTTCTGAAGTGACAGCACCTCAACCATGTCAAACTACTTAAGTTTATGGTGGTCAGGCATCTACACCTCCTATTTTTGTAATAACCATGAAAATGAACTAGAATAAATTAGAGCTTCACGTAAGTTCCTTGAGTTAATAACTTTTCAAAATAATGAAAATAGCTTTTGAAGTTAAATGTCAAGGGACGATCAAGACGTTCGGAAACTAGTCTTGTTTGTGCTAGTGTGTCCTTGTATATTGTAGGTGTTTTTAGGTGTTATTTTGATTCAAATGTTAGTGGGGATGACCCTAAAACCCAGAAGGATATATTTAGGTTCAAAATGTCCAAGCATGACTCACCAAGGACCAACCAAAGGATCCTTGAAGAGGACCAAGGTTTGGCAAGTTGGCAGCCTGTTTTTGGAGATGCAAGTGCGTCGCGCAGCTGCCACTTAAAAGGATAAAATTTTTCCTTCTGATGCGGTATTGTCATGAACCATTCTGCCTAAAATAAAATTCCAGAACAAAGATTTTGAGGTGTCCCTGTGACGCATAGCCATGTCCTAGATTTGGTCGTGCTGTTTAAAGTAAAATTAGACATGATTACAAAGGTTCAATTATTGTAGGGATATTATGGGTAATTTTTGGATTTTTTATAAACATTTTTTGAGTAAATTTTACACCAAATTAACCAATCAAAACAAAACTCTAAAGTTAAAAATCAAAAGCTCTCAATTCTCTTTCTCGAAAAACCTCCAATGATAAAGCTTTGAAGATCCAATGGAAAAGGTAAAATTCTCCTGGTCTTAAACTTAAAAGTTCGTGGGCTTTCTACTAATATGGTATGGTGAATTCATATCTTGATTCTTGTACCTTCAAGGACACAATTCAAAGGTTTTTCGCAAGATCTCAAAAATCATAAAAATGCTATTTCAAATTCTAAGCATGGGTTGTTGCATGAAAAAGTTTAAATTGATTTTTTTATGAAGTATTCAATGTTAATTCATGGTTTTATGATAAAGAATTCCATGAACCCATGTATTTCTTGAATTACTAATTTTCGCTCTAATGTGGGTGTATTGATCATGAGGTAATTATGTTGGATTCATGTTTAGATTGTTATGGGCTATTGAGTTACATATTGATGGATTGATTGTCTTGTCTTATGGGCATTGTAATAGGTAAGTTTTGTTAATGTGTGGAATTGTTGGAGATGTTGAGGGATGGTGACTATGACTATTTTATGATGGTAAGTTGACACAATTAGTTTGTGTAAGGTAGAAGTGATATCGAATATCAATTGATTGGTCTGATCCACTTATGATAGTGGTGCTTAATTGTTATAATTGATATGAACTTGGTTTTGTCGGCATTATTATATTGTAGTATCATCATGTAATGGCTTGTATAGTCTTACAATGTGAAGCATGATCTTGTATATGTGTTTGTGTTAGGTGAAAGTATGTTTCCTCTAAATGATGGTATGTGATGATGAAAGAATATGAAGAGTCTCCGTATGTTGATAGTGTATGTTTGTTAGGTAAACCTTGATGTCCCTACTTGATGCATGAAAGGTATGTTAATATGATGTCTTGTCTTGGGGTAGGCTTAGGCTCCGTTGTCATGAAGAATGAATTAATGAAAGTCTAATATTAGTATACTTGAAATAGATACCTTCTATGAAAGACATATATAGAACCTTGAATAAGAAATGAAGGTTTATAATGAAGTGAATCGGATAAACCTAGAATGATACCCATTTCATGAATAAGCTATCCTAATGTACCTTGATTGGTAAACCCTTGTGGATACTTTCTTGGTAGTGGTATTGTGAGTTGGAAGTACTTAGATATGTTACCTTCTAAAACACTATTATTTGAATGAGCTTACTCTATGCGAAAGAAGGCAAAGCAACAAGTGGATATGCATGTGGTAGAAGCTCGACTTTAAGTATGAGACTAAACTAACAAGTGTTTGATATCCCTTAACCATGTGCCTACATAGGATGCATCCTAGTTCTACCTTTAGCAAGTAGAACAACTGGCTTTTTGATGATACCGGATTCCATACCTAGCTAGTGCGGTCTATGTCGGCTAATGCCTATTCTCTTTATGTGGGATGTGCACTGTAGTTATTGCATAGGTTCTACAATGTGTGGGTAGTGGAATGAGACACTATCTACACATGACACAAGTAGGCGTTGCAAACACTAAAGTTAGTTTTCTAGGTCTTCCAAGACCATTATGTGAAGTCCCCTAATTGTATTATTGACTTCTAATGACTTATATGATGTATGTGCTTCTAGAATTGGTATGTTGAATTAAAAAAGACCTTATATTTTGTGGAAGTGGTTATATTAATTGTCTTCTCATGTCTTACATACGTGGTTCTTTAGGATAACTTTGGGTAGAGGATTTATATGGTTAAACGGGTTTCTTAATAATTCTTGTCTTACCTTATATGTGAATATATACTTGAAGATGTTTCTTATACTTTTGTCATGATATTTTTACTAAACAAACATGAAAAGTATATGTTTAAGTAAATGTCCCTTTTTGCATGGTTTTCTTGCATATTCATTATAGTTATTGAATTAATTGTGCTTATTTCATATGTTTCTCTGTCTACAGGTGTAGGGGGCAAGTGAGGATTTCTAGAGGTTGAAGCTTGGGAAGTAAATTTCTATCAAGATTGGACATGAACCTGGTTTCTAGTTTTTTTTTCATTAAAGACTTTATATTAGACTATGAGTTTCTTTTCAATGTAAAAAAGGGTCGTGACCCTATGATAAAGAGATGTGTGTAGGTGGCTTTGTGATGTGTTTTCTTATGTTTATATAAAAGATTTTCCTCGTGATTTTACTGTGAAAAGTTCTAATATGGCAGTACTTTTCATACTTATGGAATTAATGAATGCTAAGAGACTTGTATAAGACCTTCGAGAGGTCGAGTACGCCATGTGGTGACTAGGGGGTACTTCTTAATATGAAAAACTTGGTATCGGAGCATAAGGTTATGAAGTAGTCTTTAGGATTCAAATTCTAATAAATCCACACCGATTAGATTCTTGTTCATTGGTGTGAGTTGCGACACATCTATGAGTAGAAGGCTATAGGATGATACAAGTTGCACTTTCTTCGTTACTCTTGTGTTGTGCTATAGAGTTAATGTTATAAGTATCTTTACCTAATCTGCTCTGTTGTGCTTATAGGATATGAATACAACAAGGACACCCACAAGAAGAGTGGATGAGGAAGTGGTGAATGAGGGAGTCCCCTCCACCTCCTTGAGGTTAACAAGTTCCCCAAGGTGGTCAAGTTCTCCAAGGTGAACAAGTCCCTATAACTAATAAGAGGAGTGAGGTTCTGGTGTTTCCCATGGACATGACTAATAAGGTTTTTAGAGGGTCTATTCTTACCCTAGACTGAGCCTTGACGACTTAAGAGAATTGAGATGTATTGCTTAAGTTGAATGCTCTTGAAAGTATCACGACCTCTTGGTTGAGGGGCTTTGTGAGGATGCATCCTCCTACCTTTCTTGGATCTAAGGTGGGAGAGGATCCCCAAACATTCATAGATGAAGTATATATTATAGTGCATGCTATTGGTGTATGTTTTAGGGAGAAAGCGGAGTTGGCTTCATACCAATTGAAAGAGGTTGCTCAAATGTGGTACAGACAATGGAAAACCAATTGGCCGGTTGAATTGGGTCCTATAGAGTGGAAAGATTTAAAGGAAGCATTCTTAGGGAAGGACTTTCCCCGTGAGATGAAATAGGTTAATACTTAGGAGTTTATAAATCTTAGGCAAGGTAATATGAGTGTGGAGGAGTATTGTTTGAAGATTACCTTGTTGTCTACATATGCTTCATCTTTGGTGTCTAACCCTAAAGATGAGATGAGTAGGTTTATAACCAGTGTTTCGGATCTTATGAAGGAAGAGTGTCGTACGACCATTCTCCATAGTGACATGAACTTTTTTATACTCATTGTGTATGTTAAAGTCATCGAAGAATACAAACTTAAGAGGTTACGTAGGGATTACAAAAAAGAAGGTATGAGGATCAACTACAAACTAGGTTTAAGAAAAGTGTCCTCAATCAAGATGTCACAAGTGTTCAAAAGGTCGACAAAGAAAGAAGTGGTTGGTCTCAATTGGTCGGGCCTCCTTGTCCCACTTGTGGTGAGAGACACCATGGGAAGTGCCTAGCTGGTAGTAGTGGATGTTATGGATTTGGGTAGAATGATCATAATTTAAGAGATTTTCCTACTACTGTGGCTAGAGGAAGAGTGTCCAAGAAAGATCTTAGTGATGGTACGGTTCTTATTCCTCTAAATTATGGTCGTTTCTATGCTCTCCAAGCTAACAAGGAAGCAAAACCAGATGAAGGTGACAGTAAGCGATAGTTTTCTTTTTGTGTTTTGATGGGTTCCTTGTAAGTGTGGGAGAATGGTAATATGGTAGAGGTGATTGGGATTTTCTCTTTTTTCCTATTCTATTAAAGCATGAGAGTTAGAATTTTCTAGTATCATGTTTCATGTGTTTGGGAGTCTGTTAAAATGAGTTTCCTTGATTCTTTATATATTGCATGTTTTTCATGATTTTATGTTTATATGGTAAAATGATCTTTATTGACCTTTTCCCTTATGTTGTTATGCCTCTATAGTAAATTGCCTAAACGTTGCATGACTAGACTTGTTACCATGTTTAAAAGTGAATTCTTGAAAATGTTGCATAAAAGTACTTTTATGAAGATTGGCAAACAGAAATTTGTAGTTGAATGATATAATATGGGGAAGGAAGTTCCTTCAAAAATATAAAATTAAATATGTGGAGTCTGAATGCGTAGTGAGTTTGTAGATGTTCTTCCTACTTTCTTGTTGTGTTTGAGGCTATATTTTTGAGTTGATGTTTCTTATAGAATGGTATATTGAATTAAATTATTCAATGTAAGATAGTGGGTTCCTAGTCATGAGCCTTTACATCTTAAAACTGTTGAAAGTGTTTTATTGTCATTCGACGACGAATGTTTCCAAGTGAAGGAAAATGGAACAACCCTCAAAATAAACTAGGATAAACTAGAGATTCATGTGAGTTCCTTTAGTTAATAACTTGTCAAAATAATCAAAATATATTTTGAATTCAGTTTTAAATAATTTTGAAGTCAAATGTCAAGGAACGACCAAGACGTTAGTAAACTGCTCTTGTGTGTGCTATTGTGTCCTTGTATGTTCTAGGGTTTTTAGGCGTTGTTTGGAGTAAAAAATCAGTGCGTATGAACCTAACACCTAGAGGTACATGTTTAGAGTCAAAATGTTTGGGAATGACTCCCCAAGGACCAACCAAAGGGTCTTTGAGGAGGACACATGGTTCGGCAAAAAGGCTACCAAGGCAGCCTATTTTTGGAGCTCCAAGCGCGTCGCGCTGCTGCCAGCTAAATTGAAAAAATCTTTCCTTCCAATGAAGGTTTTTCTCCAACCATTTTGACTAAAATTAAATTACAGAACCAAGAGTTTGGAGTTGTCCCCGCGACGCACAACCATGTCCTAGTACCGCGTCGTTTTAAAGTTAAGTTAGACTTTGTTAAACATGTGGAATTAGTATAGGGGTGTTTTGGGTACTTTGGGTATTTGTTATAAGTGGGGTTTTATTCATATTTATACAAAATTCACCAATAAAAACAAAACCCGCAAGTTGAAAATCAAAAGCTCTCCATTCTCTTACTCCAAAAACCTCAATTAATGAAGCTTTGAAGCTCCAACGAAGAAGGTAAGATTCTCCAAGTTTTCAACCCAAAATTCGTGGTCTTTCTACCAATAAGTTATGGTGATTTCATCCTTGATTCTTTTACTATTGAAGGATCCAATTCAAAGGTTTTTCAAAATATCTCAAAAATCATAAAAATCCTATTTTGAGTTATAAGCATGGGTTCGTGCATGAAATAGGTTTAAGTTGATGATTAATGAAGTATTCAATGTTAATTGATGTTTTTATGATAAAATTCACAAACCCATACCTAGATTAACATTTATAGGGGTTCAACGTCTGGGTGCGACTCCACCTAGGATCCACAAGGGGTCCTAGAAGAGGACCCAAGACTTGGCAACAAAGCTGCCAAGACAGGCCCAATCGATGCCCCTCACCTACAACCAGTAAGACGATGCCCCGTTTTTTGGGGCGTAGCTCCAAACTTAGTGGTGGGATATTAAACCCCCTTGTGTCCAGCGTCAGTCCTAATCGATGCCCTAGCAGGACGGGTCGTCGGCCATGCGACACCCCGTAGCTAGGGGATGGTTCACTGTAAAGCTTTCACAAAAATTCTTTCAAGGTTGAGGTGTTTTTTGTAAATTCACTCCAAGTCTTTTGTGATCCATGAATAATTTTTTTGGGGATTTTTTACAGTAAATTAATTTTTTTTTAAGTCCTAGACCTAGACAAGACCTCATTTCCAAATATTCATAACCCCCCTTCGAGGAGTGTTTCCATTGAACCTAGAGGAAGGGATAGGTTTGAAGGTTTTGGTAGTTTTCTTCAAAAAAATTTCGTGGGTTTCTTCTTATTGAGGTATGGTAGTTAATCCTTTAACTTTATTCCATTTAAGGATTTACTTCCAAGAGATTTCAAAAACGGTTTAGAAACTCCAATTTCTTATAATTTTTACTCTAAGCATGGGTCCTTGCATGGAAACGTTTTAAGGATTCAAATATATTGTTATTAGTGTTTGTTGGTGATTTTAGTGTCAAAAGTTCAATGAAACCATGCTTATTGTTATTATCAACTTTTAGCTTATGAAGTGGGTTTGTTGCTTTTAGCTAGATAATGTTAGAGTTGAGTTTCTTTTGATGAATTTTGGGTTAGCTACTGCCTATTAATTCTATATTATGTTGCTTTGTGAAATATTGATGAAAAGTGGTGAAATCTTGGAGGAAGTGTAAGTTGTTCTATCTTGTATAATTTCCATTCAAATGTTCTTGAGTGGTATATAGTCCACCTTTGGTGGCGGTGTTTATTTGAAGTATATGATTATGTAATTATATGTGTAATGTGAGTATGTTCTTGAAGGCTTAATATGTGAAGTAAGTTGATAGTGATGATGTTCATCATTAAGATTCTCTATGAAGCTTGAATTGTATGTTTTGTAGAGACTATGCGAAGCGAAGAATAATCATATGTTAAGCCTTCTAGTGTGTGATATGTGATAAATCAAGTTGTAAGCATGTTGAAGAGTTAATGTTATCAAAATTGTGATTATGTGAAAGATGAGTTCACATGTACTAACACAAACACTTTGAATGAATGAATGAAGTTAATGATTGTGAATGGGGAGTTTTAGGGTTAACACTCTTCGTGAGTAGATATGATGTATCTAGATCATCCCTACTATTCCTATAGTACGAATAAGGGGAGTTTTGGGGTGGACACTATTCGTAAGTTGAGATGAAGAGTTTAATAGCAACCTCACTATTCCCAAGAGCTTTCTAAGTAAGGTTGGAGGATGGATACCCTTCGTGAGTTGAGATGTGGTTTCCAATAGTTTTTCCTTAACCTTTAGTAATGAATATTTAGACTCCGTGGGGGAGTTATGCTTATTACCAAGAGGAATTGAAGAAGGGGTGGATAAAAATCGTGAGTTTTAGATATTGACCCAATGTACCTCTTGAGATAGTAATCATTGTTAGTAGACAATGAGTTACTTAGAATTAATCTCCTTATCCCTTAACTATGGGACCGAATAGGAGTAGCTAATGGAAAATCCATGTTAAGGCTCGAGAACGATCCTACCTTAGGCAAGTAGGGATCCCTCTTTCGGTAGGGGAGAATACCGCGATTCCATGTCTTTCTCTCATGGTCTATGTCGGTTAATGATAGACCCCACAAAAGAATGTACTGAACCAAGTCTCTTAAAGAGTGTACTACTTAGGGTAGGTGGTGGTATGAGACGCTGTCTATCCATTGCACGAGTAGACACTTGAAAGGGGAGTGTTGGTGTATCTTTGTATGCCATGTATGAATGGGACATTATGTTATGTAAATGAAGTTATGTGACTTAATTTCTAATGTTATGAAAGCATGTTAAAGTTATGTCTTGTATGATGAACTTTCTGTATGATGAATGTGGTATGCCTAATCTAAGAGAATCCTCAAAAAATAATTGGTGGGAGTAGTAGTATGGGATAGTACTCTCACATTGCACTATGTGTAACGCGGGGGTTGCCTGGAAGAAGGGCACTTATGTGAAGGCCTTAAATGCAAGTTTCTCTAGTGTCTAGTTATAGGAAGTGGACTTCTCATCCAAACTAAGTATATAATGAGTGGTCTTAAGGATCACCTAGGTGTTTATTGAAGGGATTGTATGGGCGCTTCATTCATGTCTTACCTTAGTGAGTATTAGAATATCCTTGGTTAGGGAAACTTAAAAAGTGAATGGATTCACTGTAAGTTCAAGGAAAAAGAGTTCACTGTAAGGTTTCTTAAGTTCACTGTAACGTGTAATTTTGTTCTAAGATTATGGAATTTCTACTCTATGTGATAAATGATGATTTATATCTCATTTTAATTCAATACTCATGAAGTTTTACACAATTAGCATGAAAGCATTATTTCTACTAAAATGTCTGCTTTTGCATGTTTTTGCATATGTCATACTTAGTACAATGTTTGTAGAAACCCCATACTTTTCTATAATCTTTAAGTATAGGTTGGAAGCAATTGAAGGAATACAAGTTACAGATTGGAATTCACTTTCTGAAGACTCGGTATGTCCTCATATATTCGAGGACATCGTCTATGTTTCTTTAGTTTTATATAAAAAGTTGTATAAGACATATTATGTATTTTCTTTCAATGTAAAGGGTCATATCCCTAAGATATTTAAGTTGTGTCTTTAAGTTGACTTGTAAAGACAAGAATTATCCTTAGTATTGATAAAAGATGTTTCCTGATTATTATTAATGTCGTGAAAAGTTTTAATTTTAGACTACTGTTCATGTCTTATGTAATTAACATTATTTAAAAGGCTCACACAAGACCGTGAAATGTCAAGTACGCCTTGTTACGACCCAAGGTTTTCCCTAACTTCTAGGGTGCACTTGCTGGTCGTGAAAAAATTAAACGAAGCTAATCGTTTTGCCCATTTATATGAGAAAAATATTCAGCTTGAGTTTGGTTCTTTAAAACTGCTTTCAGTAAAATTCCACCATTTCGGACAACTCCCACTCACAAGTATGCAGTCTCAAGGCAGTTAATTATAAACTAGACAATTCCAGTTACCTAAACTGCATCAAGTCGTCTCCCTGTCAAATTCCTTACTCTTGTAGAGTTAGAAGGTCGTCAAGAACATGGTCTTTGCTATTATTCTGATGAAAATACTCTCTAGGTCACAAGTGTATGTTTCTTCCCCAACTTCTAGTGTTATATGAAGACTTAGAGGCGGAAGTAACTTTATCAGATCATGTTGTATCATATGAGGTCTTAGCCGAGGAATTACAATGCATGGAGGTTCAAAAAAACTCTACTATTTCATATCATGCTCTATTTGGAGAAAATTCTTCACTACTCTCATTTTACGGGTTATGTTAATGGTTCTCAGGGGCTTGTGGACAAAACCAGTATCATAATTTTATTCACGTGAGTATGGTTATCTTTCTTCAATTGAAAACTGAACCAACACCAAGTTTTTCAGTTGTGGTAGGAAGTGGATAACGACTAAGATGTGAGGTCGTAGCAAGAAAAATTCCAATGACCATACAAGGCAGAAATATAGTGGAAGATCTACATGTTTTATCCCTTGATGGTGTTGACATTGTACTCGGGATTTTTGAATTCACTCTAAATAGTGACAATGTCTCGTGGAAAGGGTATGCACTTATTGATGTGCAACCAGTGCAATTACATAGCTTGAGAAGAATGGCTGCTAGTGATTTAATTTCCTCCTACTTCCATCTAGAATTGGTATCTGATTATGAGTCTTCATGTACTACTGTGTCTGAGTTAGAAGTGATCTCAAAACATATGAAGATGTATTTCAGAAAGCTTTAGGTTTGTCTCCTCCACTAAGTTAGGATCACAAAATTTATTTAGTTTTAGGCGGAGGACCGGCAAATGTGAAACCGTATCGATACCCTTATTTTCAAAAGCATGTTATGGAGAAATTAATGGCTGAAATGCTTAAAGAAGGGATAATAGAGATAGTAATAGTCCATTTTCTTCACCCGTATTGCTGGTTCAAAAAAAACGATGGCACATGTTGATTTTGTGTTGACTATCAGAATTAAATGCAATCACAATTCGTGATAGATTTCCAATTCCTACCATTGATGATCTTTTTGATGAATTGAATGGTTCCCACTAATACTCCAAGTTGGATCGTTGTCGGGTTAACATCAAATTAGGGTCCGTCTAGAGGATGTTCCTCAAATTGCATTCTGCACTCATGATGGACATTATGAATTTATCATGATTCCATTTGGCCTTATTAATGCACCCTCTAATTTCAGGAAACTATGAACGAGATATTCAGAACTTACTTGCGTCGATATGTCCTAATTTTCTTTGCTAATATTTTGATTTATAGTCCTACTTGGACTGATCACTTGGAAAATTTAGTCTCAGTTCTTCAAATATGCGTCAACATTAGTTGATGGGTGAACAGTATAATGTTATTTGAAAAGAATCAGTTGACTACCTGGGATATATTATCTCGTCTCATGGCGTATCTATTGACCCTGGAGAAATGGAATCCATCAAATGAAGGGAACCATCCTATACAATGAAAGGAAGTACAAATTTTTCTAAGTCTTGCATGTTACTACTGTTAGGTAGTTGAGCCTGATTAATTTTAGGTTTTCCTATTTATTCTCTATTTTAGGTTTTCCTATTTATTCTCTATTTTAGGTTTTCCTATTTATTCTCTGTAACCAAAAATACTCTGATTCATTAATATAAATATACCTCACCGCCGTGGAAGTTTACTAACGGGGTTTTACCACAAAATATTAGGTTTTTC
Organism: Solanum lycopersicum; assembly: GCF_036512215.1. Lineage (NCBI taxonomy): Eukaryota > Viridiplantae > Streptophyta > Magnoliopsida > Solanales > Solanaceae > Solanum > Solanum lycopersicum. The sequence goes on along the minus strand of NC_090811.1, from coordinate 42,390,543 downwards.
TCTCTCTCTCTAGATTTCTCATCTCTTTCTCTAGAAAGTTCTTGTGTTCTTCATTCATCCAGTGTGTGTGCGTGAATTCGATCCTAACAACTTGTATCAGAGCTAAGGAGATTCAACACGATCACTGCAGATGGATAGTTCAAAGCTTGGAATCAACAAGTTTGATGGATCCAATTTCAGTTTCTGGAAGATGCAGATCGAAGATTATCTGTACCAGAATGATCTTCACGAACCGTTTATTGGGTGAAGCCGGAATCCATGACGGAGGAGAAGTGGAAACTCAAGAATCGGCAGGCTCTAGGGTTGATCCGGTTGACTCTGTCAAGAAACGTGGCGTTCAACATCGTGAAGGAGAAGACTACATCCGGTCTGTTGAAGGCACTGTCAAACATGTATGAAAAACCATCGGCTATGAAAAAGGTATATTTAATGCGTAGATTGTTCAATTTACAGATGTCTGAGAATGGATCCATTTCTGATCATATAAACGATTTCAATATGATTGTGAGTCAACTCAATTCTGTGGATATTAATTTTGAAGATGAAATTAAGGCGTTGATTTTGATGTCATCTCTGCCCGAGTCTTGGGATACTGCTGTTGCTGCGATTAGCAGTTCCCGTGGATTTGAGAAACTGAAGTTTGATGAAATCCGTGATGTTGTTCTTAGCGAAAGTATTTGCAAACGAGAAGTGGGAGATTCATCGGGCAGTGCTCTCAGTGTTGATCAAAGGGGTAGAAGTAAGACGAATGGCCAAAATCAACATGGTCGATAAAAATCAAAGAATCGAGGAAAATCTCGGAACAAATCAAATGTGACTTGTTGGAACTGTGGAGAAAAAGGACACTTACGTACGAACTGTACAAAGCCAAAGAAGAAACAGAATCAGACATTTGGAGATGACAATGATTCTCTAAATTCAGCAGAGGACATTGGGGATGCTCTAATCCCTAGTGTGAATATCCCGGTTGAATCATGGATTTTAGATTCTGGTGCATCTTTCCATTCGTCTCCAAGCAAGGAGTTGTTCCAAAATTTTAAATCTGGAAATTTTGGAAAAGTATATCTTGCTGACAATAAAGCCTTAGAGATTGAAGGAAAGGGGGATGTTTGCATAAAGACCACCTCGGTAAACCAGTGGACATTGGATGATGTTAGATATATTCCTGGGATCAAGAAAAATTTGATCTATGTTGGTCAGTTGGATAGCACGGGATATGCAGCAGAGTTTGGGAAAGGTTCGTGGAAGATCGTGAAATGTGCTATGGTAGTAGCTCGTGGCACCAAATCTGGAACCTTGTACACCACTGCAGGGTGTATAAACATGGCCGCTGTTGCTGAAGGTGCTTTCGGTTTATGTTTGTGGCACAACAGACTTGGACACATGAGTACTAAAGGAATGAAGATGCTGGTTGCAAAAGGAGCATTAAAGGGTCTGAAGTTTGTTGATATGGGTCTTTGCGAGAGCTGTGTTATGGGCAAGCAGAAAAAAGTAAGCTTCAAAAAGACTCCTAGAGAGCCAAAAAAAGTGCGGTTGGAAATGGTCCATACAGATGTTTGGGGACCATCTCCAATATCATCACTTGGAGGATCCAGATTTTATGTTACCCTTACTGATGATTTCAGCAGGAAGGTATGGCTTTACTTCTTGAAGCATAAGTCAGATGTGTTTGAAATTTTCAAGAAGTGGAAAGCTGAAGTTGAGAATTAGACCGGTTTGAAAGTCAAATGCCTAAGGTCTGACAATGGAGGAGAGTATGACAAATCAGAGTTCAAGGCATTCTGTGCAGCTGAGGGAATCAGATTGATTAGAACAGTTCCTAGTAAGGCAAGGCAGAATGGAATTGCTGAGAGGATGAACAGAACATTGAATGAGCGTGAAAGGAGTATGAGGATACACTGTGGGCTGCCTAAAACATTTTGGGCGGATGCTGTGAGCACAGCTGCACACTTGATCAACAGGAGACTATCAATTCCTTTAGGGTTTAAGATTCAAGAGGAGGTGTGGACAGGAAAAGAACTCAAGTACTTACACTTGAGGAGTTTTGGTTGCACTGCTTATGTTCATGTTGATCCAGAAAAGGAGAGACAAGCTTGACGCCAAGGCTGTGAAGTGTTACATCATAGGATATGGTTCTGGTTTGTTTGGTTACAGGTTTTGGGATTACAAGAACAGAAAGATCCTGAGATATTGTGACGTGACATTTGATGAGTCTGTCCTGTACAAGGACAGAGATCAGAAGGTTCTAGAGATTACAAAGCAAGTGGGAGTTGAGGTTGAGTTGGAGAAGAGAAACCCCAGAGATGTTGAAGCAGATACTCAACCAACTCCTACTAAAGAATCTGAAGTGGAGCAAGTTACACCTGAGCAGGTGTTAAGGAGATCATCCAAATCCATCAGGGCACCAGATAGGTATTCACCTTCATTACACTATCTATTGCTGACTAATGAGGGGGAACCAGAGTCTTTTGATGAGGCCCTATAGGTGGAGGATTCGATCAAGTTGGAGCAAGCCATGGATGATGAGATGAGATCACTTGAGAAGAAAGACACATGGGTGTTGACTGAGCTACCAGCAGGGAAGAGAGCTTTGCTTAACAAGTGGGTGTTCAGAATCAAGACTGAACCATATGGCAAAAGAAGGTTCAAGGCTCCTTTAGTGGTTAAAGGATATTAACAAAGGAAAGGTATTGATTATGCTTAAATATTCTCTCCTGTTGTGAGGTTAACCTCTATTCGAATTCTGTTAAATATTGTTGCATCGGAAAATTTGCATCTAGAGCAAATGGATTTAAAAACAGCGTTTTTACATGGAGATCTGGACAAAGAGATCTATATGCAGCAACCGGAAAGATTTGTGGTTCCATGCAAGGAACACATGGTGTGCAAGCTCACCAAGAGCTTGTATGAACTAAAGCAAGCGCCAAGGCAGTGGTACAAGAAGTTTGAGTCCTTCATGACCAAGAATGGATTCTGCAAAGCTGAAAAGGATCCTTGTTGTTACTTCATGAAATACACTGATTCATATGTCTTTCTACTCTTGTATGTGGATGATATGTTGATTGCAGGATCTAGTATGAGGGAGATTAACAATCTCAAGACAAGGTTGTCTGCAGCATTTGAGATGAAAGATTTGGGTCCAGCAAAACAGATTTTGGGGTTGAAGATTTCTCGGGATAGATCTGCTGGCACTTTAAATCTATCTCAGGAGTTGTACATTGAGAAGGTCTTGAGCATATTCAGGGTTAATGATTCTAAACCCAGGACTACTCCATTGGCAAATCACTTTAAATTTTCAAAGGAGCAGTCACCCAAGACTGCCGAGGAGCGTGATCACATGGCACTTGTTCCATATGCTTCAGCAGTTGGTAGTTTGATGTATGATATGGTTTGCACTAGACCTGATATAGCGCATGCAGTGGGATTTGTTAGCAGGTACATGACGAACCCTGGGAAAGAGCATTGGGAAGCTGTGAAGTGGCTTCTGAGATATCTGAGAGGTACATCCAGTACTTCACTTTGTTTTGGCAAAGGCAAGGTGACGTTATAGGGTTTTGTGGATGCTGATCTTTGTGGGGATGTTGACTCGAGCAAGAGTACATCTGGGTACATTTACACCATAGGTGGAATAGCAGTGAGTTTGATGTCCAGGCTTCAGAAGTGTATTTCTCTTTCATCTACTGAAGCTGAGTATGTGGAAATAGCTGAAGCTGGGAAAGAGATGATATGGCTGACAGATTATCTTGAGGAATTAGGCAAGAAGCAAAGAGAGAAGATTCTTTACTCAGATAGCCAGAGTGCCATACAGTTGGTGAAAAATCTAGTCTATCATTCGAAGAAAAAGCACATCAGAAGGCGATACCATTTCACTCGCAGGGCAGTGGAGGATGGGTGATATGTGCTTGGATAATATAGAGGGTGCAAAGAACCCTGCAGACATGTTGACAAAATGTGTTGATGTTGGGAAACTGAGGTTATGTAAAACCTCGGTGCGGTAAAGATGTTGATGATGAAGAGATTTTTTTTGAGAATGTATTTTTTTGATGACTAAGTCAGTCTCCAAGTGGGAGAATTGTTAGGTAGTGGAGCCTGATTAAATTTAGGTTTTCCTATTTATTCAATATTTTAGGTTTTCCTATTTATTCTCTATTTTAGGTTTTCCAATTTATTCTCTGTAACAAAAAATACTCTGATTCATTAATATAAATATACCTCACCGCAGTGGAAGTTTACTCACGGGGTTTAACCACGAAATATTGGGTTTTCTCTCTCTCTCTAGATTTCTCATCTCTTTCTCTAGAAAGTTCTTGTGTTATTCATTCATCTAGTGTGTGTGCGTGAAATCGATCCTAACAACTACCAGCGGTTTTGCAAGTTCACTCACTAGTTTTCTAAATTTAGAGGTTTTCCAATGGACATCAGAAGCTCAAAGCTTTCAAAACTTTAAAGGCTAAATTGGATTCAACCCCTTTATTAGCTTTGCCATATTTTAACCAGGAATTTCAAGTTGGGATTGATACTTCAGGAAAAGGAATTGGTGTTATTCTTTCTCAAAAAGGGCACCCCGTACATATTTCAGTCATAAATTGAGTACTAGGATGCAGCAAGCTTCAACATATCATCGTTAGATGTTTGCTATTACACAAGTTGTGACTAAATAGAGGCAATGCCTTTTTGGCAGGAGATATAGGATACTAACAGATCAGCAGTCCTTGAAGAACCTCACTAATAAAACTATCAAAACTACCGAGAAACAGAAATGACTCACTAAACTAGTAGGTTATGATTTTCATATCATATACAGACCTGGAAACAAGATTGATCGTCTTATTTGCTATCTCGCAATTTAGATGCATCTCTTATACCATTTCTAGGAGACCTTTAATCTCGAATAAGAGTTCAAATCATTGAATCAATCTCATCAAGAATTATTAGCTATTCAACAGGCTTTATAAACAGATGTCAAGAATCACGGGGATTTCCAATTTAAGGATAGATTGTTATTTATCAAATTTAGGTTGGTGATTCCATCAGATTCACAACTCCGAAATAAGTTACTGTTTTAATTCAATACCACAAACATTTGAGGGCATGCTGGTAAGGCACAAACATATCATAGACTGGCCTCAAATGTTTATTTGAGATAAATGCGCAAAGGGAAGACTACTATCCTTACAGTTATATATCGTTAGACCAAATATGGTCACTTTATTCCATTACCTTCCACTTTCTCTAATCAAATGGTAGCGGAAGCATTCATAATGGGTGTATTTATCCTACATAACCCTTTTAGGACTATTGCCACTCATTGTGATCCATGATTTCTCTATTCTTTTTGGTAGGAAATTAATTGTTTGTAGGGTTCTTCATTAGCTACGATTATTGCATATCCGCCACAAACCGACGGATAGTCTCAGGCCCTAAATACAATGTCTTGAACAATATCTTTGTTGCTATGTTGTTGATGTCCAAGAAAGTGGTTCACAATGCTACCTTGGGTTTAATTATTGTTCAACACTTCGTACCAAACATCTGCTGGAATGACACTATTTCAAGTACTCTATGGGGGAGAACTTTCCACTGTAACTTGATATATAACGGGGAACACTGCTAGTGAATTGGTGGTGACTTACTTAATTCACTGTCACGAGGTATTGGAGTAGTTGAAAACGAATTTTATCAAAGCACAACCAAGGATGAAGAATTTTTTAGATAGACATCGAATTGAGCTACTGTTTGTATTCGGCAATTGGGTTTTTGGGAAGTTGAAACCATATCGACAACTTTCTGTGCGGCTGAAAAGGGGTCACAAGCTTGGAAGACGATACTTCGGTCCTTTTAAGGTCATAAAGTACATTGGAGAGGTGGCATATAGATTGGAGTTTCCCGTCATGGCTAATATACAGTATGTATTTTACATTTCATTTCTTAAGTATTACTTGGGAGAGCTTATCCAACAAGTAACATCATTGCAGCTCCCAAATTGTCTTAACAAAACTAATATGGATGAATTCACCCATGAGGACAAGGTCGATTTTTAGGAGGGGAGTAATGTTGTAAAATAAGTTCATCCATTTATTAATTTGGATGATAAAGAGGATGCGGCGAGTGATGATTTCTGGAATAGCAAATTGCATCAGAGTACTACAAGTATACTTCCACCTTGAAGGTTTGACAATAAATTTTAGGCTGGAAGAAAGTCATGTGAGTAGGGCAAAAGATAGTTATGGAATTAATATAGATGTGTGAGAACATGGGTAGGAAAGGATAAGGAAGTTATTTGTGATTATGAATAATTTCAACTCTATCCCTCCTAGACTTACAAGTTTAGATTTTAATTTCATTTCTGACTTCTAAACCCCTTGTAGACATCAAGTTTTAGATTTCAAGTACATTTCTATAAGTTGTTGTTTCATGTAATTCCCTTTGTTGTGCATTATTATTATTCAACAAAACATATCTATGTGTGCGTGTGCGCATATATATATATATATATATATATATATATACACACACACACACACACACATATATACACTGGGTAAATTACCTATTCATCGCACGGGATTAAACAATTTTTACATATGATCATTCGATAATATTCATATATTCGATATATATAGTACATTGTCAAGACCTTTTTATTTTAAGGCAAAACATTCCTCCAAAATCTTAAAGTGCTATATTTGTGTTTTGGTATAGAAAAATTATGAGCCATAGAGAGATTTTGTGTATAAGAAAATAGTTGGTTAGAAGTAATGATATTTGGTGATCAAAAATTTTATAAAGAACAACATTAGGCAATAAAAAAGAGACCAAAAAGTCTCGAACAATAACAATCCCATGTAAAATGGAACATCACTTCCATACAAAACATAATTTAATTAACTAAACTCAAATGGAAGATCTTCAGCTCCTTTCTTATGAACCCCCATCAATATATTTTAAGTATACTATAATGTATCATGTATATGTTTAAAAATGAGCCTAAAATTATTTGTATCATAAATATGTTTCTGCATTATCTCATAGTAGTCATTACTATTGATTATTCTTCATATAACTGGTACAACTTATTTTGAATAGAACCATAGTTCTTTTTATGGTTATAGTATGAACTTAGAAAGAATTAACTCAATTATTAACCAAGACATATGAATGAAACTGTTCACAACTAGATATTATGAGCAAAACATTTTACGCATAACATATTAAAATCTCACAACATCATTTTGTGAGCAATTGAACTCCCAAATATCCACAAATAATAATAAAAATAACCCTACTTTCCAAACAATCAAGAAGAAAAAGTCATTTTACTAAACATATCATTCATAAATATAATCTATCAGGTTGTATCCAAGTTTACCGTTCAAAAATTTAATTCAAATAATCCAAAAGAAAGAGTTGTTACTTCTTTATTGAAAAATATATTTTTTATCAAAATAAAATGTTATGTCTACGGTAAAAATAATATTTAACAACAACTAATAGCTTAATTGTTGGTAAATATGTATTTTTAGAGCTATTTGGTACTCTCATAAATGTACCTAAACATTAAAGAAACATTTAATCTAATGACGATAAATAAATATCGGTAAAGGATTTAGAACTTCTCATTTAATGTGCATATTTATTATCGATAAAAATTATTTCTATTATTTTGAATTTGGACATTTGTTTGTGTAAAGAAAACTTGATCTCTTATTATGTCCAAAAAGAAGAGACAAAGAAATCTGACTAATTACTTAACTTACAACAAAAGAAGTGGCCTAATTGTATCCATATTAATATTCATAGGAAGAGTGCGATGACATATGAATTATTTGTACCTATGAAAAGACAATAAAAATAAGATACTAATTGTGGCAAACAAGACCGTAATCTGTTTGGTTATTTTAAGAAACTTCATTATTGGTTTTGTATGTTATCATATATTTTTTGTGTGCTATCAAATATAGTACAACCCGCAAGACACTTTCCCAAAAGTTTTATGAAAAAACCCGTGAAAAGTGACAAAAGAGAAGATAAATTTCAACCATCCTTACTGAAAATTTTAATAGATTTTCAAAAAAGTCCGAAAATAGCAGATAAGAAATGCAATAGATACATGAATAATTATGATTAGCAGTAAAGATTCATAAAATATGAGGAAGGATACTTTGAGAAATGAAGCACACTTCATAAGATGTTTAAACAATTTATTTGAATTCGACTCCCCTGTGACTAAAAACCTTACAAATAATAGTGACAGAAATAACTTTTTTTACCAAAGAACCAAATATAATGAATTCAACCATTTAACCAACGTTAAGAGTTGTAGAATGAGAGATTCATGTGTAGTAATATCACATTGCAATTAAAAATATATTTTATTTGTTTATACGAAGAAACTTGTTCAAAGGGACAAAAGAAAAGACCAATTTTCATTCATCTTTGCTGAAATTTTTAATAGAGTTTTGTTTAAAAGAAAAAAAAGTCATCAAAAGAGCAAAAAAAAATTAGTCATTATTATAAGAATCGCTATCACATAAGATAAAGATTAAGCTCCATATATTAGGAGAAAGAAAACTTTGAGGAATATAACAAACTTCATGAGAAGCTTAATTCAGGTATTTGAATCCGACTACCCTATGAACAAAAAACATCTACAAATAATAATGGCAATAAATTTCTCTATTTATAGACAACAAAAGATATTATGAAATAATCATTATCTGCTTTATTAGAAAGGTCGCAACTCATTGGAAAAGTTACAACCCTTTGGAAATGTCACAACCTTCCATTAAAGTCAAAATTTTTCATAAAAACCGCAACTTTTCAAAAAATTCACAATTTTTCATAAAAGTCGCAACTTTTATTGTAAAAGTCGCATCTCTTCATTAAAGTCAAAATTTTCATAAAAGATACAATTTTCAAAAAAATAACGATTTTCATAAAAAGGAAAGGTTAGTGTTAGAAATTGCGGTTGTTTCAGATTATCAACTTAACGAGATCTTCTAACTTCAAAATATATTATTTTAAAATTTTACGAGTTCTTTTTTTATAAAAAAAAATAACAACAAATGTGAAAATATGTGAATGTATAAATTATAGTTGTTCTCTTCACATTTTCATATCACATCTACACAATTTAACGTAGAATACACATACAAATAACATAGATGATAAGTAAAATACAAAATAAATATTGTCTATAAGATGATATTAGTGAGATAAGACTAATTAAATGATTGAACCACATCAAATTGAAATAAATATATATGAAATTTGATTTAACTAGTAAAAGTTTCAATAGACCATCGTCATAGAGGTTTGCGCGAATTAGATATATATATATATATATATATATATATATATATATATATATATATATATATATATATATATATATATATATATATATATATATATATATATATATGACGATTGAACATTTCCAAAAGAATCTGTAATATTATTTTCTTAGTAAACTCATTATTCATATTTTTATTCAAATAATGAATTGTTTTTACCATAGCATATATATTTGAAATTTATAATCATGTGCAAGAAAACTAATATAGCTAGAAGAATTCTAACAAACTAATTTCTATCAAGGTTGTACACCAAAAAACAAATGAATGTGTCGTGTAGTAATGTCCCAAAGAAAAGGTAATTGACTATCCATTAAAAATCTGTGAAATGTGTTGATTTTAGAAGGATATAAATGTCAAGACCGAAATCTACACCCTTGACGAGACTGGCGCCGTTGACCTCTCTGAGGTCGCAGACAAGCCTACATACGTCATTCTTACTTCATCTAGGTTAATTTTAGCGGAAAATTTAAACTTTTTGTTTTATTATTTCATGCTAAACCTTTTAAACTTAACATCATAGGGGTTTACAAATCAACCATCTAATATAGAGATAATCAAATGAAAGAAATAGTTCATAATTGCATTAAACATATTCTTGCCAAAACGACACAAATACAAAGTCTGAAATGAAAGTGGAAAGAAACACTAGTGAAACATGCTCCACTATATAAATCTTACATCTAAGCTAGATAATAATAGTACACATCCTCGAATGCATGAGGGCCTACCAAGTCCGGATGAAAGCTCCACGTCCGGATAGCTGCAACGTCAACCTTTAAGCTCTAGCGTCCAACTGTGCCTGCACCTAAAAATATAGAGTTGTGTGGGGTTAGTACACACTTGTACTAAGTATGGGTATATGCAAGCACACTCCAAGGACATGCATGAGTAAGAATAGCTCTTTCCTAACAACATGATTTATGGAAAGTCAAGTCAATAGACATGCCAAATTTGGATTAGGAAAGTCAGTGGACTTGCCAAATTCGAATTAGGAAAGTTATGCCATGAGAGTAATATGAAGCATCATACGTATCATATTGCACACAATACATAACGTCTTACACACAACACATAACATATTGCATGTAACACATAACATATTGCGTATAGCACATTACATCTTTCATATCATTAATTTATACGCCATGAGACTTTGGGATCATGGACTTGACATCAAGACTTCCCAAAAATGAGGGCTCAACATATGGGACCTCAACTAGGGTGCCTTCTTTAGCAAACACAGAGTGGGCTTCATTCATTCATACATACTTCACTTCTTACATTCATAAGCTAGTGTAGACACCAGCTATACCTAAGATGTAATTTAATAGTTTTATCAGGTTGGCTATGCAGTGATCAAGAATGACCTAGTTTCATTACTTAAATGTAGCTCACCTCTTGATTATCCTATCCTAACACCTTTGGTATCATTCATTTATTTATGTGCATTATTAGAGGCTGGCCTCATTCATTCTTTGGGAACTTTAAATTTAATCGACATAGATCATGTGAGCATCATGAAATCCAGTGTCTCCCCCAAAGCAAAATAAGGTAAAATCACCGCAAAAGTTACCCAAAACATGCTAGTGTACATGGCAACTGAACCCCGCCAGATCTCTATATTGGCAGTAAAGGTTCGAAGACTAGGAGATATAAGGAGACCCATACCCAGCATGCCGGACAGTCTCATCTCATGATAGTTACGTGAACCTCCGCTCTTCTCGAAAGAATGCATCACCGCTCATAGTTAGTCTATTGGTGCTCCGTATAAAGTTTCATTACATTCAACTCATACGCCATGGAAGTTGGCTTCTAGTATGAGGACATCATAGCTCAATAGATGATTTCTCATCTCATCATTAGTATTAGCACATTTGCTCTTCATAATTACTCACCCCTTTTTTACATTAATGTTCATTTCATCATATACCAATGCACTTGCCCACTTAGTGTGTTTCACACTCTTACTTACCCCTTCTAGGGTTTCATCATTTCATCGTTCATATAATCATATCATTATATACGTCTTAGGTTCACTTACTTCTAACGTATGTTGGACTTATAGGTCTATACATTCAAGTCATGAGACTTCAATCATAATTCGTTTAAGTGATTCACATCTTCCTAAGATTATGTGGTACAAGACTTATGCATCTTGTATGTATGTCAGGATCTCGATTCCGATCAATGTAGGCAGTATTATTCTTAAACATTGAATTCACCTATAACTTATGTATCAATACGGAATTTGAGAAAGAGAACCCGGTTTCGAATCACTTGGACAACATTTACATTTTTCATTTATTTTATTCTGGTCCACACGTCTTGGGGACCCAAGATCAAGCCCCAACGCCTTCATTTTCATTGAACTTCTTTTCTTTAAATTTTCTCTTTCTTGGCTGAGGGGTTGTGAGATCGAACCCCCATAGCCTCTTTTATTTTAATTTATTTTTCCATAACTTTTTGAGTTGACCAAGAGGTCGTGGGATTGAACCCCCACAGCCCCACTTTATTTTTCTTTTAATTCTTCTTTTCCGCCTATAGGTCGTGGGTTCGATTCCCATGCCTCACACTTATTTTCTTTCTTTTCATTTTTCCTTAATATTGACCGAGAGGTTGTGAGTTCAAATCACACTCCTCTCATTTCTCATTTTCATACTTTATTTTCCAGCCAGGAGCACGGTTCGATTCCCCCTTACACATAGTTTTTCACTTCTTTATTTTCACAACTTTTAACATGGTGGGGTCACGGGTTCGACCCTAAGTGACCTCACTTGTTTTTCTTCACATTTCATGACATTATGTATAACTTAAAATTGGCTGAAATTAATCAACAAGGTGCTGGGAATTTGAATTACATTTTCAGCTTTTTGTCCATTCCATTACACGTTAGTTCTTAGGGGAATTTCATATTGTATTTAGAACGTTTTAGGTACATTCTCATGTATTAGTTTAGCCAAGAGATTATCACTCAAATCAGCCACATTTCATCTCATATGAACATCACGATTTACATAAACATGTGTACATGAACTACAAAGAACTAACATGCCATTTAAATTTCTAAACCGTGACCAATATCCACGACAACCTATCCAAGCGCACGTAGTTACGTTTTCAGAAAACATCAACATAAGTGACATAATTTCGAACATACATATAAACACATAAGCATCACAAAAACATATTTAATCCCTAGTTGATCCTATTGATGACAAAACCAATTCTCTTGCAAGATTGAGTTCTATTATCTAGTGTTGACACTTCGCTTTAATCTAGGAACAATATGTTTGTTAAGCCTAAGTATCAACAATAGTTGATCCTATTGATTACCAAATTATTTTTTTAAAGATCGATTTGGGCCCATCTTGTTTTGAACAAAGTATAGTTGTTTATCTTGTCTGTAATAATTTAAATTTATAAATATCTTTTATTTACAAAAAATTAGTAGGAAATTAATTATATTCTCCATCCCTGTTCAACTAGATTTTTTTGTTTTGATCACATTCCTTTTCCTTCGAACTAACTAAATAAGGATATGAAATAATGATCAAGTATCATGTAATCCCTTGTACTTAAACTCCATTTCTAATGAAAGTAGGAATATAACAGCCAAATTGTGAAGGACGTTGATCTCTATATAAAGTTCAGTGTCCCTGAGACTTATTATAAAATTATATTTTGTTCCTTCCAAAATTTTAAATAAATCTCAAAATTATTCTTCTCATGTTCCTTTCAAGAAGTATCAAAGAAATTCCATTATGTGTCTCATCGATTCAAGACTTTACAATCTTTACATAGCTATCTCTATTTAATACATATTCAAAGTTTATTTGATTATTGTGCTTTTGATTTTGAAATTTTGTGGTGAATATTTTTATAAAGAACAAAAGAATGTCATTTTTTAAATATTTGATATGTAATTCTTCAACTATTTTCAAAGAAATTAGATTTTCATCATCAAATACATTATTTATTACTTATCAATCTAGAAAAGTATAAGCATGATCATATGGGATGTCTCATTGAGTTGTCTACATTTGTTTCTATGAAAATATTTAATAGAGAAAATTCATACAGTCAATCCTAACTATTTGGTTTGAGGATTTTATTGGTCTGTAAAACAGATCACATGAGAAATCTTTGTGGAAATTAACTTCATTTTTACAAATGATACTTCAAGCATAGAATACACATGAAGAGATGCATCACAATTAAAAATTGGATTATGAAGGTAACTACTATAACCTCCCCCGTAGGCAAGCCAAAGCTTAAATAAGACACTAAAAATAAAAGTAGAAGTAACTAACGAGGAAGGAATAATAAGACAGAGAATAAAGTCCGCATAGATGCGTACACAATATAAAATATACAATAAAGACCCATAAATAAATAGAGAAGATGGATATATAGAGAACCCAGATCCGAACATGGATTCCCGTTCCAAGACCATCTAAGTACAAAAAATGATTATGTGCAATAGGTGTGTCTAATCAAAATACAAAATATATAGACAATTCTAGAGAGAAAGAAACAACTTTATGTATGTCAATAGCTCACTATTATTCAATATCAACAACCTTGAGATATTTCGAATCAACAATGGTGGCTCGTGTTTGGTGTTGAATGATAAAAAAAAAAGAAGTGCAGTATATGTACCAAAACTCGGGTACTCGGTAGGCCTCATAGGTCATTCAAGCTCAAAAAGAGACTATAAATAGAGAGGCACGATAGTGCTAATAAAACTAGAGATATTCTCATACACTAATATAAGTTTATCATAGACCTCCCAAAAATACCATGCAACATGACGTAATACACATGTGGCTAATGCATAGGAGTAAAAAACTCTGAAATTATCTTTTTGACCTTCACATGGTCTCCTTGGGACATTTCCTAGACCCTCTACCACTTAACTATCAAAGTAACAATCATAAAATCAGAAATTCAATTTGCAGGAATTAGAATCAACACATAAAAACTCTAATATAAATTCTTGGCTGCTACTGGGATCTCGAGGAATTTTGTAGACCCACTGCAATCAAATACGAATAAAATTAATTAATTACACAAAGGTTCTTAGGAGTGACGTGCATTTCAAGTTGTAGGTTTTTGTGACGTGCATTTTTGTAATAATTGTATTATATGGCTTGAAGAGTAAAAGATAGTTCTTCTCCACAATATTTATGTGAATAAACTTTACGCAACAACTAGGTCATTGAGTATTTCTCTATTTGTTGATTGAGTTTGAGGGAGATAATAAAGTTAGATTATTTTCTACTAGTAAAAATTGTTGCATAAATAAATTACAATAAAGATGAAGATGTTATGACTAGAGAAATTGTAGAGCAAAAAATAATCGAGAAGGATATTGCTGAGGCTTAAGGTTTTGTTTCCATTGGTATTTCTCAATTCATTGAGACTAACAATGTTAATTTTTCTCATCATCGCCAGAAGAAGACTACTAATGAAATTGACTTTCACGATATCCTTTTTGTATAGTCCTCACTGAGAAAGAGACAAGTAAAAACATTACAGAAGACTTGCTCAAACTCGTCATTATAAGGGAAAGGGGAACATAAGATTATTTTTGAAGTATGGAGGGTGTTTTTTGATAGAACCAAATGAATGATGTATGACAATAAGCACGGATCTTCTGTTTCAAGGTGTGAAACTTCTTACACCAAAATAAGCTATGATGGCACTGAACTAGAAGGGTTTTTTGAAGAAAAAAAATTGTTCATTAGAACTAATGAATGTCTTATTCTAAAGAAATTAAAAGGTATGCATGGATAGATATTCAAGACAATTGCCCAATTCATATCCTAAATGCTTAGGCATGCATTTTTTTTATATCTAGTATCATCTTTTGAACAAGTGAACTTGATCAAGAACACAACATGCATTGTTTTCACGAACAAATTACTTTTCCTAGTTCAATTCTTATTCTATATAATCCTAACTTTGGAAACAAAAGATCCATTTTTATTTTCCTACATTGTTCTTTTGGTTCTATCAGAAACAAACTCAGAGCTTCAGATATAATCTTAAGATCTCGTCTGCTCCTATCAAGTTTGACTTTTATTAAGTTTAAGATCTTTAGCAACCCTGGTGTAATATTATCTAAATCTTTTAACATCAACTGAGGACTCTAAGAAACAATGCAAGTAAAATCCTCTTTCGTATTAGTCTTCTTTTTCTCATGAGAAACATAAACACTAATAATCAATAATAACTGAGAATTACCATCTTTTTTGGCTGGAAAACTATTGTGAGCATTCAAAGCAAATTTTGAGCTCCATCAATGTCCTTCTAGGTTAATTGCTTCTCACCAATTTATTTGGCCTTAAGACTTCCGTCTTTGTTACATTCTACTTGCCTACAATTTTGCTAGGATGCAAATAAGAAAACTCTATATATTGTGTCCTTCAAATCAACCAGAAAATGGAGCAAAATTCGATAACTTGGTTATCAAAAGTTACAGCTTAAAGAACAAAATGTAACACCCAATATTTTGAAAACAAGTATATTCAAGACTTAGATTTAAAAAAAAACCTAACCATACTTTCAATGAGTCTTACAATGATTCATGGATCATATCGCGAGCCTTGCTATGTACTCGTAGAAAATATTCAGAGAGTACAATATTGTCCCAAGTACTAAGACTTTTAAATTTGGCTTGTAGTTGATAGTATGAACCTTACTTAGGGTTTTAGGAATTGAATCATAGGGAATGGAAAACTCCTAAGATCCATAAAGCATTCTATCAGACATGTAATATTTGTAAGATCTAGAAAGTGTGTATGTATGTATATATATATGTGTGTGTGTGTGTGTAACACCCCTAAAATGACTTAGGTGAACCTAGAGCCTAACACATTTGTCATGAGGGTCTAAAGTCCTAAAATTGGTCTATAATGTGGTATTGAGGAAGTGTTTACGAGTTTATGTGCATTTGAAGTCGAACGTCAAGAAACAACTAAGTCACCTATGTGTCTCATGTGTAGTTACATACTTATATATGTGTTTCGTGATTTTATGAGGTCGTAATATGAGTTATTATAGTTTTTATAGGTAGTGTGTCACGTTTCCTGAAGTTTAGAGGTCAAACACCAAGAACGTCCATGATCTTCAAAAGGTTTTCCTTGAAATGACCTTGTGTGACTATGCATGTTTTGTTCAGTTTTATGTGTTCGTTTTGGATGAAATTTATGTGGGAGGTCCTATACTCGTATACGAACATATTTGGGTTGGAAATGTCCAGGAAACATCCCTAAGGACCATCTAAGGTTCCTTGAAGAAGGACCCATTCTAAGCCAAAATCTGCCAAAACCATTCCAACCTACGGATGGCAGCAACAACTTGTGGGTCCATCGACGCCCAATAGGTGTGGAGAGTAAGTTGACACTTTCCACATCCCGAAACCACACCCCATAAGTTAGGATCAATATCGGATTGGAACCGGAGTACTTGACCTCTCGGAGGTCATGTAGAAGCCGTTACATATCATTCATCGCATATACATAATGAAAATTAGTGCGGAATTAAAACTTTTCACAAAACATTAGAAATATCTTGAATAACATATTTCATTAGAAATCAAAGGAAATACTAATTCTCAATCTCATCAAACTAAAGACACAAGAATACTTTTGGGACACGACCCATACACACTACAAATATAGAAATATTTAGTCTATTACAATACTTTAAAAAGTAAACATAAATGACATCTATATATGTCCTCAAGTCAATTGAGGACATACTTAGACTTCACTTGAATGATGCTATGATCCAAGTCTTGCTTCCCAAATGCTCCTCACCTACCAACAACTATAGAGATAGATAAAAGCATGGATTAGTACAACCACATGTACTAAGTATGGCATAATGCATGAAAATCATTAAAATAGATATTTATTATAAATATGCATCTTTCAATTTAAAAATTATATTATAATCATATGAACAACAATTAACAACTTAAAAACACAGAATATAACATTTAAGCAATTTAGGACATTTTTTTAACCAACATTACAATGAGCTTTATTCACTATACAATGAATTGCTTCACTGTAACAGTGAAGTATTTTCTCTTCCCTTTTAACACTTTCTAGCATGTAGTCTTCTCACTTAAAGTTGTCCTAAGACTTACTTAAGAAACACAAAGAGAGACTGCCCATACAACCTCCCTAAACATGCCTAAATGATCCTCAAGATCTACTTATAATGAGACACATACACTCTTAGAAGACACCATACACATGAACAAGATATTTCCTCTACCAAAGGTGATTCTAAGTTTCATTGGAGTGTGTTGTGAAGTGAGCGCCCATACAGTCCCTTACACACACACTTAATACATCCTATAGACTACCTATGATATAATCATTCTCACTTAACACATCAACATATAGATAATATGACACTCTCTTACCAAAGGCTATCAAAAGACTTACTTAAGTAAATCAAGAAGATAACGTCCATGATTGACTTCTTCAAGACTACCTAAATAATACTTAAGACTACCTATGTTTAGATCATGTCTACATATTCAATCATTTTGTCTAATTAAATTCATTCTTAAGACTCATCTAGGTAATATACAAAGTGACCATTCCTATGCCCCCTTCACACCTTAATTAAACAACCCTTGACTAATCTAAATAATTACTTATTCATTTAACATACTTTCTTAACATAAGTCATTACTTCCATTAGTTCATTTAGGAGAAATTTAACACATAAAGGACATTCAAACAATGGTATTGGACAAGACCTAGGAACTCCAACTAACACCTTCAAAGCCTATTGTGAAATGTCTAGATAGCGTCCCATACCACCACCTAAACTTCATAGAACTTCTCTTATGCTAATAGGTATTCCATTTATGAGAATAGGCAATAATAAACATAGACCATGATAGAAAGACATGGAAACCAAAGTTCTAACGTACTCCAATGAGGGTGTTCTACTTGCCAATTGTAGAACTTAGACACATCCCATGTATGCACATGGTTAAAGAATATAAAGGGCATGCTTTGTAATCTAGTTTCATTCTTTAACTAGAACTACTTCTCTTACCATACTCAGTCAGTGCTAGCCTTTGTTCTCATAGAGTAATTTACATTAAAGGTTCATATAAAGGGGTTTTATATAAAGTTTATAATCCAATCACATTAACCCTACCAAGGAAAGGTCCACTAGGGCTACATTACAATGGAGAAAAGAAGATCATCATGAATTTCCTTAGGATTGATATGATGTTGTTCCAACTAATCAACCTTAAGTCTATCATTCCTTTACTTGAAGGATACTATTACAACTTTTGACTTCAACTTTCATAACCTTACCACTAGGTTCAAGGTTTCACATAAAGGACCCTCTTAACATCATTTAAGGTCTAATGTTATTCATACATACAAGACTAAGATACTTTATCATCCTAAGTCAAGACATCCGGTATTCACATTCATACATGAATCAAGAAATGGACATAAGTCAACCAAGACAGGACACAAAATATTTTACTTTAACTCATATTATATTTCATTCTAGAAGAACATATAAATAACCCTTATAATCTTCAAGTCATCCTATACACTACCATATTATCATCTATATGAAAATCATAGACTCATATAGTCAAGTAGGAATAAGATAATCAATCCTAAGACTATACGCACAAAGCCATAGTCACAGTCCAACATAGTCACCTAACCAAAATAAATAGAAGAACACATATACTTTCACATTACTTGACATGTAGATAGATATTGTTACACTTCACATAATCATCACAATACTTCAAGTAGTTGCCGAAAAGGCCATGATCATCATATTACTTAAAATAACGCCGACAAGACCACATCTATTGCAAGTAAAGCACAACACTGCCACCATAAGTGGACCATACCAATCACAACATAATTGAAGTCTAACTAACACAAAATAAAGGGAATTAGAACATCATACCACCACTCCATCCTCAACACCCCAATTCAATGCTAAATCATCCAATTCAATGCCACAAGGACCTTACCTATAGCCATAACCAACAATTTAATACAATTATAACAATAATCAATGAAACTAGTCAATTCACTACATGTTCATCAATCTAATACAACTTAGATATCAATTTACTAAAATTATTACATCACTCAATAGCTCATAGAAAACTACACTAGAATTCATACATATTAGATCAATATTACTTAACCCATAACTTAGTAAAAAACTTTTACCAAATTCATGGGTTTATAGGTTAATTTAGTTAAAATAATATATATAATAAAAACTTCATAAAAATTCAATGCCTAAAAACCTTTAATGCAAGAACCCATGTATATATCATGAAATTGGACAAGTCATCTTTGAGAACTTTTAGAAAACTTCTATGAAAGTTGGGCTCCTTGATGAAGAGAGTTTCATAGATAAAATACCATACCTCAATGAATAAAATTCATCAATTTTATGAAAAATCTCAACTAAATTCTCCAATCCAATCCCTTTCCTAAGTTGTGGCACCAATGGAGTTCTAAAGAAATTTCTAAGGGAGTTTGGGTTTTGATTTTTGAAGAAGGAAATCTTCTTAGTGTTTTAGGCTTATAAACACACTTAAAATTCCCAGAAGACCCTTAAGGAACCTCCAATACTCTTATTTGGACGAGGAGAAAATTTACAAATTCAGCCCTCAACTTAATAGTGCACTGCACGCAGCGACACAAACCCATCGATGGCCTGTCCCTTGGCCAACGGACCATCCTGTTGGTCGGTGCTCTGGGATTGAGGCTTATTTTTGGCTGCCTCTCTCCCACGCCTAAGTTACAATCTATGAGACTCCACCAATGTTGCGTCGACTTACCCATTGGGCGTCGATTGTCATCCGTTGGTTGGGTTGTCTTGGGCATTGTTGGGCACCAACTTTGGGTCCTTCCGCACGAACCCTTGGATGGTCCTTGGGGATGTTTGCCCGAATGTTTCCAACCCAAACATTAATGTAAGAAATACATAACCTCTCCCATGAATTTGATCCAAATGAATACGTAAAACTCGACGAAACATTCCTAGACACACAAGCTCGTTTCAAGGAAAAACTTTCAAACGTCAAGGACGTTCTTGGACGTTTGACCTCCAAACTTCACGAAAGTCGATAAACTGCCTATTTACACCATAATAACACATATAATGACCTTTTAACATCATGAATCACATATAACACATAAAACCACATATGAGGCACATAGGTGATTTAGTCGTCGAACGTCTTGGTCGTCCCTTGACGTTTGACTTCCAATGCACCTACACTCTTAGACAATGACTCAGCACCATATTTAATATCACTTTAGGACCTTATACCATCATGAAACCATTTTATTCTCTAGTTCACCCTAGTCATTTTTGGGATCTTACAGACACTTAGGCGTGGGAAGATGGTCATCAAAAGACCAGTCTCAGACCCAAACCGTGGATCACCTGAACGATTCATTGGTGGGGAGATTGTCACATCCGAGTTTACCCTCTAGACATAACCAGCGTTGTCATCCCCTTTGAGGACTAAGACTAGTATTTGTAAGATCCCAAAAATACACATAATATATATTTGTATCAAGTATAAATAGACCCTTTGACTAGGAAGGTTATATAGCCTTCTACTTGCACACGCGCACACACACACACACACACACACACAGATATATATATATATAAACAGAAAATAGTCTCAAAGATTGTCTCATCTCATATCATCTAAATGATTATAACAATTTGGGCATATCCTACATCAATGTCAAGAAGCCACATGTAGGCTTATACCAATCGTACTCAAATGAAAATAAAATGAATAAGTCTTAGAAAATTAAAGAAACTTCATAAGCAATATTATTGGCATCACCCTCGGAATGTGAGGACTTTCCCACTTGGATGATAGAGAAGCCTTCAATGACCAAAACCTAAAATACTTGGAAAATTTGAAAAAGATGGGTGAGTACACCACTTGTACTATGTATGAGACCACATGTACATATAAGATCAACATATTCCAAAAAAGGGACATTAAGTTTAAACCATGTTATTTCACCCTTTTAAATCTTATGCCTAATCAAGTAAGTCATACAAAGTAACAAAACATGCTTGCTAACTCAAACAAGTAGTATGCATATCATCATACTTGAACCCATAATCTACTACAACCCTATCATGAAGGAATAACACTACAAGCTTGAATAAGAGTTAACCATACCTAATAAGAAAGACAATAACTCATGAATCCTCATCAAGTCAACAAGTGCAATGACAAAGTAAGGCCCTATAACATTACTAAATAAAGTAGCCCTAACAAAAAACCACAACCAATTTCCAACTTTAATAACTTGATCCAAATACACATTCATAAAAAAAAACCATCATTATATAATACTATTTATAGTGTAACATCAACATATTATCATCATATACATTATTATCATATACATACATAGTATCAACTCCCTAAAGCTTCCATCAAGGCCAACTAGTACAAGTCATAGGTAGAATCCCATACCCCTACCAAGGCTAAGTCCAAACTCTCAAGTCACCTTACTTAGTTTATAGTTCATTGCTTCATTTTAGCTTAGGGAACACTTGCCTTAACTGACATAGACCACAAGAGCAAAGTAAGGAATTAGTTTTTGTAAAACCTTACACTGATAGAAGGTAGTCTACCGGTCTAAGTAAAATGAAACATAAACGTAACTTTCTAGGTGGATCCACGATCTTGTCTTCCTATGGGGGCAACATAGTTCAAGAACTAAGAGATAGTATATTCCCTCTTCATACCACTTGGTAATTTAGGGCCTCCTTTTACGGGAATCTCTTGTATGAGTATCCTCTTGAGGAAGTCAATATCTCATGTAGAAATATATGGTGAATCATTATCTTTGGGAAGTCATCACCTCCCGTTGTCAAGTTCACCCGGTGCTAAGGTAAGTCCCTTTATTGAAATGTCTTTAAGACTTATTACCGATCATAACTTATTCTCGGTCAAAGGATCTATCCTTTGTATAATCATCATTATCATCATAGCTCAATAATAATTGCATGAGTATAGAACTTTCATCACAATTCATATAAGTGAGGTTAACACATTAGCATTTGACATCATAATAATGCCCATTGATAGTCATTACCATCCTTTAATTGCATTCACCTTAATCAAACTCACAACAGACAATACATTTCAGTTCAACATCATACGACCCTTTCAATCCAAACACAAGGCTTACTCCAATATTATATCATGACTTAACCATAATGAATTACAATCGGAAGTAAAGATAGAAATCATAAGACTTACCAAGTCTCTTTCATAATTAATAAGTAAGTTCTTACCATCAACCCTTTCTTCAACCCAATTGGGTAACAACATATTAATAATTTAGCGATCAACTTGATAACAAGGCTAGACGAGTCACTACACCATAATTCAATGCTCACTTAAAGCTTAAGACAAGATACTTAGATCAATACTCATAACCTAGATCACTTCTCAAGAACTAGTATGAAAGAATAAAAATCATCCAAAATTCTTCATGATTAGTGTAACAACATCATATAATAGTAATTTAAAAAAAATCAAGTCAATTGAATCAATCCCAACCTAATTCACATTAAGATCGAACCTAGGGTTAAGGGTTAAGGATCACGTTCTTCTGTTTAGATCAAACCATCACAAATTATCCTAATCAAGTTAAAATACATGTTAATATATTAATTATATCCTAAATAAACCATAAACAACTCATTTCATAACATCAAATTCGTAATTGAATGAAATCCACTTGAAAACCCAACTTTTAGAAATACTTTGAAGGAGACCATACTTCAATGTTTGATGATGATTTTATTGTGAAATATTCCCTTTCCAACCCCCAAAACCTCCCCTAGCTTTATTTCAATGGAATATTCCAATACAGAGAGAAAGAAGAGTGAAGGAAGAGACTTTATTTTGTGAGGTGTGTTTAGACTAATGATGGTTGGGGGTCTTTATATTGGGGATTAATTAACTTAATTAGATTACCTTAACCCCATAATAAATAACCTAAACCCTAACTAATTAAATGAAACTAACTTAAAAAGTGTAGGAAATTCGACTCTCACAGATGAGACCCTGATCGACGGTCCATCTGTGAGTCGACGGTCATTTTACCCTTCCGTGTTGCACATCCGTTGTTCTTGTCAGAGAATATGAAATTGGGGTTCTTCAACAAAAAGTCTTAGTGATGGTAAACGGTTGGCAATGACGCCCCGTCGATCCACACACGGATTGTCTCATGTGTCATGTGGTTACACACTGCCAAGACAGTGTTGACACCAACGTGCAAGGGTCCTCCTCAAGGGCCCTTGGTTTGTCCTTGGGGAGTTGTACCCAGACGTTTCGACCAAAATTAAACTTAAACAGATGTTATACACCCTTCCACCTAATTTCATGAATTTCTGACTCCTAAAAGCTTTAGGCTAAGGCAAGCTAGTGCGTCCTTGAACCAAATCTCCAAACATCATGGACGTTCTTAGACGTTTTGGTTTCTAAACCTCTTAAATGACTTATATTCATTATTATAGTACTAAAAAAGTGCCTAGAACTGAACACACTTATGTTAGTCTTTAAGACAAGTCTTGGATTTTTGAAATGTTACCTTATCCCCCCCCCCCTTTAGAAACATTCATCCTTGAATGACAGTAAACATCTTTTCTAAGGAATAGACTCAAAACTAGCAGCCCAACCCACAACAATACACAATACATAACAACATAATTCATATTATTTCAACAAGGAAAATTTCAAAACTTCAATTACCACAGAAAAGGTTCAACTTTACATCACGAGGAATATTCTTATCACAACAACAACATGACCTCAACATACCTTACATGAGTCAATTAGAACAAAATTCAACTTATCAACATGCTATATATATCATTTCATAAAGACTCACCATATCAAAATGCACAACATAACTCAAACAATCCAGAAGGCAAATTTCATGTTTTAAGCATCAACTTAATGTAATTCATTGTAATGCAACCCAAAAATGCACATTTTTGCAAAACTTCGCCAAAAATCATGAAACCTCAATTTCTAGTCATATTTATATTATTAAAAAGAATTAAAGGCTTAATTATAAAAAAAGAGGAGGGTAACGGGACATTATGTCGGCCTCGGTCTCCAATGTTGCACCCTCAACTAGATGATTTTTCCATAATACTTTTACGGAAACTACCTTTTTATTTCTTAACTTCTTGACTCGTCTATCAAGAATTTGAACCGGAACCTCCTAATAGGAAAGGTTATCCTTTGACACCAAGACACTCAATAAGAAGAATGGACTCGGGATCACTGACACATTTTTTCAACATAGAAACATGGAAAACTAGATGAACCAAAGCCAATTCACTAGGAAGTTTCAATTCATAATTACCAACTCTTTGCAAAATTTCATAGGGACGCACATAATGAGGACTCAACTTCCCTTTATTTCCAAATCTAACAACCCCTTTCGTTGGTGAAATTTTCAAATACTCCATATCACCTTCTTCAAACTCCAAATCCCTTCTCCTACGATCGGCATAAGACATTTGCCGACTATAGGCAGTTTGCAACCGGTTCTTTATGATAATAACTTTCTCTTAAGTCTTATAAATCAAATCGGGACCAAGAAACGAAGGCTCACCCCCTTCAAAGTATTCAATAGGAGACCTACACCTCCTACCATAAAGGCTTCATAGGGAGCCATGGATATGGATGAAAGAAAGCTATTATTATTATAAGCAAACTCCACCAATGGTAAATGCGTATCCCAATTCCCTTTGAAATCAATGATACAAGCCCTAAGAATATTCTCAAGGGCTTGAATAGTACGTTCTGCTTGACCATCCGTTTGGGGATGAAAAGTGGTATTCAACTTTACCTTAGTACCCAACCCTTTTTTGAATGTATTTCAAAATCTAGATGTGAATTGTTCACCCCGATCCGATATTATGGATAATGGAATACCATGGCGAAAAACAATCTCATCTATGAAGATTCTAACATAATCTTCCACCAAATAAATAGACTTCATGGAAATAAAGCGAGCGAACTTGGTCAACCTATCCACAACCACCCAGATAGAGTCATATTTCCTTTGAGTCCGAGGAAAACCCACTACAAAGTCTATATTGATGTCTTCCCACTTCCAAGTAGGAATTTGGATCTCTTGTAGTAACCCACCCGACTTTTGATGCTCGGCTTTTACATGTTTGAAATTTGGACACTTAGCAACAAACTCCGCTATGTCCTTCTTCATACCTTCCAACAAATATACTTCCATAAGGTCATGGTACATTTTCGTCGATCCTAGATGAATTAAGTAGCGGGACCCATGGGTTTTTTCAAGGATCCGGTTCCTCAACCCATCTACATCGGGAATACATAATATCCCTTGGTACCTTACTACACCATCCCCCCTAAGAAGAATGATTCATTTAACTTGCCGAGAACCAATTCTTTCAACTCCATAAAGGGTTGATCTAGGTGTTACTTGGAATTCACCTCAACCACTAAAGAGGGCTTGGAGTTATGATGGACCATGAATCCACCATTTGGAGAATCTTACAACCTCACACCCAACATAGAAAACATATGAACCGCTTTTGCTAGGTCTTTCTAGGATTCATCAATGTGAGATACACTACCTATAGTCATACGACTTAGAGCATTCGCGACCACATTAGCCTTACCGGAGTAATAGAGGACACTCATATCATAATATTTAAAAAATTCCAAGCACCTACTTTGTCGGAGATTCAACTCCTTTAGGGTAAACAAATATTGGAGACTCTTATAGTTGATAAAGACATCAACATGAACGCCATACCACTAATGCCTCCAAATATTCAAGGCAAACACCATGGCCGCTAACTTACGTTCATGAGTTGGATAGTTTCCCTCATCTACCTTAAGCTGATTAAAACCATAGGCTATCACATTCCCATGTTGCATAAGCACACACCCTAGACCCACGCATGATGCATAACAATGCACAACAAACCCCTTTGTACCCTCCGGTAAGGTCAACACTGTTGCGGAAGTAAGCCTATCTTACAATATTTAGAAGATTTTCTCATATGCCTCCGACTACTCAAATTTCTTACACATTTGTGTAAAAATAGTCAAGCGAAATGCAATGGACGCAAAACCATCCACGAACATCCAATAATAACCCGCTAAACCTAAGACACTCCTAATATTGTTGGAGTTAATGGTCTAGGCCAATTTTTCACCACCTCTGTTTTCCTTGGATCAACTTCAACTCCCTCAGTAGAGACGGTATGACCAAGGAATATCACTGACCTTAACCAAAACTCACACTTGCTATACTTAGAATACAATTGATGTTCCTTAAGGGTTTGCAATACCACTATCAAATGACCGATATGATCACCCTCATCCTTCGAATATAGAAAGATGTCATCAATGAAGATAATGACAAATGAATCTAGGTAATTTTGAAACACCCTATTCATTAGGTCCATTAACGCTGCCAGAGCATTAATGAGACGAAAGACATTACCAAGAACTCATAATGTTCATACATATTCTGGAATGCCGTCCTTGGTACATTCTCACCTCTCACCCTAAGTTGTTGATACCCTAACGTCAAGTCAATTTTTGAAAAGTAGCTCACCCCATGGAGTTGATCAAACAGGTCATCAATCCGAGGGAGAGGATACTTATTCTTAATAGTGACCTTGTTGAGTTGGTGGTAATCAATATACATTATCAAGGACCCATCCTTCTTTTTTTTGGAAAACACTGCAGCACCCCACAGAGAAATGGTAGGCCTTATAAAACCCTTGTCTATTAAATTTTTAAGCTGAGCCTTCAATTAATACAGCCGAAGCCATCCGATAAGGAGGAATTGAAATGGAATTCGTTTCTGATAGTACATCGATACCAAAATCAAGTTCCCACTCGGGAGGAATACCTGAAAGGTAATTAGAAAAGACTTCCAGAAATTAATTCACTACATGGACCAACTCAATGGGAGAAATTACAAAGTCTCAATCTTGGACACTTACAATATGATATACAAAACCTTTAGAGATTGTTTTGCGTGCTTTTAGGCAAGAGATAATATGACCTCTATGAATGTAATTTTCCCCCTTCCACTCTACAACGGATTCATTTGGAAAGTTAAACCTCACTACTCTTGTCCTACAATCAATACAGGCAAAACAGGCATGCAACAAATCCATACCCAATATAATATAAAAATTTAGCATATCTAGTTCTACTAGATAAACTTGAAAAACTCTATTGGGAAACATTATAGGACAATTTCTATACAATCTCTTTGTAACACCGACTCACCCACCGGTGTAGACACTATTAGAGGTTCATGCAAAACATCGGGGAAAATGTCAAACTTTGTAGCTACAAGAGGTGTAACAAATGAGAAGGTACCACCCGGATCAAGGAAAACATATACATCAATAGTAAAGACTTTTAACATAACAGTTACCACGTCGGGAAAAGTCTCTTGCTCACCCCTAGAGAGGAGAGCATAGAAGTGGTTCTTTTTAGGAGAAACACTTGCTTGAGATTGAGCACACTTATCTTGACCCTTACAATTTGGACAATTTGTCACCTTCTGACCACTCTTGCCACAACCAAAGAAATTTCCCATTCCTACCCAGCATTCACAAAGATGACCCTTTCTACACTTGGCACATGTAGGATTCTCAGTTGGTGAGTTCCCACTCCTTCCCTTTTGGGCCTTAGGCTTTTGCACCTTATCATCAAGAGCCTTAGAAATTTGGATGGAACTTTGCTAGAGAACCTTTTCTTAAATCTAGGCTTTTCTTGGATCTCAAGCATATTATTTGTAGCACCACCCTCATATGATGTTGCGCTCATGACATCTCTACTCATTCTCTGATCCCTTTCCTCCTCAACCCTTCTAGCATGCACCATAAGATGGGAAATGTTCATGTTGTCATGTAGCATGGCCTAACAATCTCCTCTTGTAAGTCCTTCAGCACCCCCGTCAGAAAGCGGCTAATTTTATCTGTAGAATCAAAAACAAAAGAAGGAGCATATTTGGAAAATTAAATGAATTCCAAGGAGTATTCATGAACACTCCTTCTTCCTTGGCGAAGGTTGATGAACTCCACCACTTTTTCCTCCCTCACCTCCATGGGAAAGAATCGATCTAGAAAATCCTTCTTAAAGATCTCCCAAGTCAACCGACTAGTTCTCAATGGCCTATTATCCCTCCATTACACAAACCTTGCTTGAGCAAAATCCTTGAGTGGATAGGTGGCCAACTCGGCCTTCTCAGTTGTGGTCAACCCTATACAGAAAAGTATATTAGAGACTTCATCGATGAATTCTTGGTGGACTTCATCAACCTTAGACCCGTAGAAGTTAGGAGGGTTCATTCGAGTGAGGTCCCTTAAACAGAAATCCATATTAGTGAATTGTTGATGAGGACGGGGTACAACCTCCCGATTGGCTTGGGCCGTCACAGCTTGGGCTTCAATAGTGATTCTTTGTGCCAATTGGATGAGAGCATCCCTTATATCTCAATCCATCAAGGGTTGATTATTGACCAGAGCTTCTTCCATATTAGCATCTTCATCTAGTGGAGGAACTTGGTCACCATGAAGAGGAGCTCCCACATTGGAAATTTCCTCTTCATGTCTTCGTGCCGCATTCCTTCAAGTTTTCATTCATCCTATCAGTACAAAAATAATACTATATGCAAAAGCACACCATAAGAATACTATAACGCCACGATATAGAATTTCCAAGAAAGAGAGCGATTTCTAAGAATCACATAGATTCCTATTCACAAGTGTGGCGCGCTTCATAATTATGAATATGAATGTGCATAGAAGGGGTAGAGAGAGATATAACTCAACGATATTCAACTTCATACTCTATTACCAAGTTTTTCACATTCGGGTTTACACCCTAGATGTAATCGGCGTCGGCGTCCCCTTTGAGATCTAAGACTAGCCTCTTAGTCTTACATCATTACATTCATATGTTGAAAATGTGAAAAAATTAAAACTTTTCATTACATCTACTTGGAGATTTACATAGACCTCCACATACACATAGTATATATTCGTATCGAGTATAAGTAGACCCTTAATATAGGAAGGTTACATAGCCTTTTACTTTTATTGCACATACATTCATCTCATCCCATGTAAATGATCATAACGATTTGGGCGTAGCCCTACATCAATGTAAAGAATCCACATATAGGCTTATACAAATCCTACTCAAATGAAAATATAATGAACATAAGAGTCTTAGAAAAATAAAACAACCTCATAAGCAAGATATCGGCATCGCCCTCAGAAAGTGAGGACCTACCCACTTGGATGATAGAGAATATCCAAGACATCTTCAAGTCGTCTCGAATGAGCCTTAAATGACCAGAACCTAAAATGTTTGGGAAATAGGAAGAAAATGGGGTTAGTACGCCACTTGTACTAAGTATGAGACCACATGCACATATAAGATTAAAATCTGTCGAAAAGGGACATTTAGTTTAAACCATGCTATTTCACCCTTTAAAATCTTATGCATAATCAAGTAGTGATATGAAGTAACAAAACATGCTTTCTAACTTAAACAAGTAATATGCATATCATCATACTTGAACCCATAATCTACTACAACCCTATCATAAAGGAATAAGATTACAAGCATGAATAAGAGTTAACCATATCATAATAATCAAGACAATCACTCATGAATCATCATCAAGTCAACAAGTGTAATGACCAAGTAAGGCCCCATAAGCTTACTAAATCAAGTAGCCCCAACAAGAAACCACAACCAATATCAAACTTTGATAACATAATCCAAATACATATTCATAAGAATAATCATTATCATATATTAACATTTATAGTGTAACATCAACATATTATCATCATATATATTGTTATCATATAAATACATAATATCAACTCCCTGAATCTTTTATCAAGGACAACTAGTGCAAGCCATAGGTATAGTCCCATACCCCTACCTAGGCTAAGTCCAACCTCTCAAGTCACCTTATTTAGTTTATACTTCATTGCTTCATTTTAGATTAGGTAACATTTGCCTTAACCGACATAGAACACAAGAGGTAAGCGTGCAATTTAGTGTTGTCAAACCTTACACCTATGGAATGTGGTACACCGACCTAAGTAAAACGAAACATAAACGTAGCTTTCTAGGTGGATCAACTAGTTAGTCGTACTATGGGGGCAACATAGTTCAAGAACTAAGAGGTAGTATATTCTCTATTCATACCACTTAGTAATTTGGGGTCTCCTCTCACAGGAATATATTGGATGAGTATTCCTCTTTGGGAAGTCAAGATCTCTTGTATAAGTATAGGGTGAATCTTCCTCTATTAGAAGTCATCACCTCTCATTGTCAAGTTCACTCGGTGCTAAGGTAAGTCCCTTTATTGAAATGTCTTTAAGTCTTTATTACCAATAATAACTTAGTTTAGGTGATAGGGTCTATCCCTTGTATAATCATCATCATCATCATCACAACTAAATAAGAATTTCATGAGAATAGTCCTTTCATCATAGTTAATATTAGTGAGGTTAACAAATTAGCATTTCACATCATAATAATGCACATTGATAGTCATGATCATCCTTATAACACATATGCCTTAATCCACCTCAAATCCTAGACAAGACAATTTAATTCAACAGGACACCACCCTATCAATACTAACACAAGGCTTACTCTTATATAATATCATGACTTAACCACAATGAATCACAATAAGAAGTAAAAATAGAGATCATAAAACTTACCAAATCTCCTTCATAAATCAACATCAAGGTCTTACCGCCAACCCTTTCTTCAACACAACTAGGTCACAACATATCATAATTCAATAATCAACCAGATAACAAGGTTAGAAGAGTCACTACACCATAATCCAATACTACACCATAATCCAATACTAACTCAAAGTGTATGACAAGATACTTAGATCAATTATCATAACCTAGATCACTTCTCAAGAACTAGTATGAAACAACACAAATCATCCTTATTTTTTCGTGATTAGTGCACAACATCATCTAATAGTAATTTAACCAACAATCAAGTCAATTTAATCAATCCCAACCTAATTCACATCAAGACCAAACCTAGGGTTACGGGTTAAGGATCATGTTCTTCTATTTAGCTCTAATCATAAAAAATTATGATAATCAAGTTTAAGTACATGTTAATATATTTATTATATCCTAAAAAAACCAGAAGAAACTGAATTCATTACATCAAATTCGTACTTGAATGAAATCCACTTGAAAACCCAACTTTTAAAAATACTTTGAAGAAGCAATTTAATGAAAGAATTCTTAAAGGTGAATAAGATCCCATACCTCAACGTTTAATGAAGATTTGACGGTTAAATTTTCCATTTACATCCCCCAAAACCTCCCCCTAGCCTGTCTTGAATGGTATCTTCAAATACAGAGAGATAGAATAGACAAGGAAGAGAGTTTATTTTGTGAGGTGTGTTTAGACTAATGAGGGTTGGGGTCCCTATATTGGGGATTAATTAACTTTATTATATTCCCTTTAACCCCAAATTATTCACCAAACCCCCTAACTAATTAAATGAAACTAACTTAAAATGTTCAGGAAATTTGACGATCACATACGAGACCCAGATAGACGGTCTGTCTGTGAGTCGACGTTCAATGTGCCCTTCTATGCTTAACATCCATCGTTCTTGTCAAAGACTATGAAATTGGGGTTATTCAACAAAAATTATAAGTGTTTTAGATGGTTGTCAATGAAGCCCCGTCGATCCATACATGGATCATCACATGTGTCTAGCGGTTACACACTGCCCAGGCAGCGTTGACACCAACGTGCAAGGGTCCTCATCAAGGTCCCTTAGTTGGTAATTGAGGAGTCTTACCTAGAATTTTAGACCACAATTCAAATTAAACATATGTTATACACCCTTCCACATAATTTCACGAATTTTCGATTCTTAAAATCTAGTCAAATAGGCTAAGAAATGCTAATACTTCCTTGACTCAAATCTCCAAACGTCATGGACGTTCTTAGACGTTTTTGTTTCTAAACCTCCTAAATTACTTAAATTCATCATTATATTCCTAAAAACAGTCCCTAAAAATCTAGACATAAATGTTACGCTTTAATAAAAGTCTTTTAGATTTTTGAAATGTTGCAGAGATAGTCCGTCGATGGACTAGTCGTGGATGGCCTTACAACTTTAGGTTCACTGTTAAGTGTAGGGGTGAAGTTGTAAATTCACCTCATTTCCAAATAACATAAATGGAGTTTATAAGGGTATTTTGGATATTTTAAACATTTTATAAGACTTTAACACTTAGAAGAATTCATTCTTCCAAAACAAAGTCAAATTCGTTTAGAAATTCTCTAGAACTCCATTGTAGACAAAAATCAAAGAAGGGATTGCATTGGAGATTTGAATGGTGATTCTTCATTAAAATTTATGATTAGCTTCATTAAGTATGGGTTTTTATCCTTGAAACTCAATTCATCAAGGAGCCAATCTTCAAACTAGATTTCAAAGAATTCTCTTAATATGAATTTCGAAATTGAAATGTAGCCATGGGTTCTTGCAATAAAGGTTTTAAATCATTGAATATTGATTCAAATATTTTTAATTATATTATTTTAACTCAATAACCTATGAACCCATGTAATTGATATAATCCCTAGTTTTGAATACTTTATGGGTTAAGTGATATTTATCTAATACTTATAAATTCAACTGTAGTTTTCTATGGACTATCAAGTGATGTAATAGTTGTATTAAATTTATATCTAGGATGTATTTGATTGATTAATCTATATTTAATTGACCTAGTGTCATTTAATATCATATTTAATTATTGATTATGGTCATGGGTAAGGGTCTTATGATATAGAATTTGATGATTAACTATGGATTGAAGTGGTGAAAATGGAATGGGTGTACACTGCCCTAATTCTGTTTATTTTATGTCATTTAGACTTAAATTATATTTTGATTTTTATGGTCAACTTATGGTGGTGGTTCTATGTGCTTTACATGCAATTGATGTGGCCTTGTCGGCGTTACTTTATGTATTATGATGATCATGGCCTTGTCCACACTACTTGAAGTACAATGATTATTTGTGTAGTTGATTTGTGTGAAGTATGAGCATATCTATCTATATGTGAAGTAATGTGAAAGTATGTGTTCTACGTATATATGTTAAGAGATTATGTAGACTATGAGTAGGTGCTTATATGTGTAGTCTTAGAGTTGATGCATGATTGCTCCTACTTGACTATATGAGTTGTGATGTCTATATTTATGGTGATATATTAATGTATAGGATGACATAAATATTATTAGGGTTATGCCTAAGTTCTTTAAAGAACGATATGCTATATGTGATAAAGTAAAGATTGTTGTGTCTTCTATTGATAGACTTGTGTCCCTTACTTGATATATGTATGAATGATATGTGAATACGAGATGTTATGATAGGTAGGCATAGTGAACCCTTTTCATTTATGAATGAATTATATGTGATACATTAAATGATGTTAAGAAGGTCATGAACATGGAACCTTAAACCTACTGTTAAGGTTATGAATGATGAAGTAGAGAGCCGTAATGGTCTCCTTCATGTAAAGGATGATTGACTTAGGTTTTATTGTCTGGAACGACATTATATCATACTTAGGAAAGTCATAATGAGTTATATATGTAGTAATTATAAGGTAGCCTTATTCGACCTCTTTTGTAGGGTGAATGTGATTGGGTTATGAACTAGATATGGAACCCCTTTTTACAAACCATTAATATCAACTACTCTATGAGAACAAAGGCTAGCACCAAGTGATTATGTCATGGGATGTAGCTTTACTTGATAATGAGTGTAGAGTACAATGTAGCTCACTTGAGAATGAGACTAGAGTGCATAAAAGCCCTTCATATTGTTGAACCATGTGCCTACATGGGATGTGTCCTAATTCTACCCTTGGCAAGTAGAACACCCTCATAGGATTAGGTTAAAACTATGAATTCAATGTCTCGGTATCATGGTCTATGTCGGTTATTGCCTATTCTCATCGTGTGGGATACCTACTAGAATAAGAAAGGTTCTATGAAGTTTAGGTGGTTGTAGGGGATGCTATCTAGACATTGCACAATAGGCTTTTAAGGTGTTATTTAGAGTCTCTAGGTCTTGCCCAAGACCATTACTTGAATGTCTCTTATGTGATGAATGAGTCTTAAATGAATTAATTAATGTAATGGCTTAATTTAAGAAACTATGTTGAATGAATAAGTACTTATCTAGAGTAGTTAAGGGTTGTCTAGTTAAGGTGTGAAGGGGGCATAGGAATGGTCACTTCGTATCTTATCTAAATAAGTCTTAAAAATGAATCTAGTTAGGGAAGATGATTAATTATATATACATGATCTAAGCCTTAGGTAGTCTTAAGGATTATTTGGGTAATTTTGAAGAGGTCAATCATGGACACTATCTTGTTAATTTACTTAAGTAAGTCTTTTGATAGCCTTTGGAAGGAGAATGTCATATTATCTATGTGTTGATGTATTATGTGAGAATGATTTTATCTTAGGTAGTCTAAGGGATCTCCTAAGTGTGTGTAAAAGGGATTGTATGGGCGGTGACTTCACAACTCACTCAAGTGAGACTTAGAATCACTTTTGGTAGAAGGATCTCATGTTCATGTGCTTGACCTATTGTAAGTGTGTTTTGATCTCATTATAGGTGTTCTTAAGAGTCATTTAGGTGTTCATAGAGTGGTTGTATGGGCGGTATCTCTTATTCTTACTTAAGTGAGTCTTCATATAGCTTTTAATTAGGGTATTACATTCTATAAGGTCTCTAATAGTGAAGTTAAGAAACTTCTTGTAAAATTTCCCTAAAATGTGTTAAATTGATTATGTGATCCCTTATATATTTCTTAGGTGTTAAATGTTATTTTTATGATTATGAGATGATGTTTAACCAAAAACAAAATGAATCTAATAAATGTCCATTTATCATGATTTTATGCATTATGCCACACTCAGTACAAGTGTTTCTACTAATTCCATACATTTTTGTTATCTCTAAAGGTGTAGGTTAAAGGTAAGAATGATCGGGAAGGAAATATTGGATTCTAAGGTCGTTCAAGCAAGGTTGAAGTATGTCCTCAATTTACTCGAGGGCATAATTATGTCTTTTATTTCAAAGTATTGTAATAGACTATGTATTTCTATATTAGTATTGTATAGGCCGTGTCCCAGGTATTCTTGAGTCTATGAATGGCATATGTTAAGACTTAGCGTTTCTATGATATCATATCAAAAGATGTTTTAAGATATTGGTGTGAAACTTTTAATTCAGCTCTTGTCTTCATACTTGTATATGCAATGCACGAAATAGAAGGGCTTGTACAAGACCTTCAAGAGGTAAATTATATCGGTTTCTTTTTGACAATGTCATTTCTTCCATGGTGTGATTTTGGGATGTGAGAAGATTGGTATCATAGCATAGGTTTATGAAAGTGGTCTTATGAATCAAAAAGTCTTATAAAGCCACCTATAGTAGAGTCTTGGACATTTGCGTGAGTCATGACACATCTATGGGCGAAAGGCTATAGGACGATAGAGTTTAAATTATTTTCTACTCCTATGTCATGTCGTAGATTAAAATGTATGAGTACTCTTTTCTTATGGTTTTCCTTGTAAGAAACGAATGTTGTACAACCATGCTAGCTAGACTTATGGTTTATGCTTAATCCATTGAGGATTCAAAACTTAAGAGGATGTCTAGTACTTGAATAGGAGTGGTGCAACTCATCAAGATCAACCTAGGTTGAAAAAGAGGGCTCAAATTCAAGATGGACCTATTGCTCCCAAGGAGAAATTTGAGAGAGGAGGTGGTTCTCAAAATGAAAAGCTTAAATGTGCTACTTCT
Organism: Solanum lycopersicum; assembly: GCF_036512215.1. Classification (NCBI taxonomy): domain Eukaryota; kingdom Viridiplantae; phylum Streptophyta; class Magnoliopsida; order Solanales; family Solanaceae; genus Solanum; species Solanum lycopersicum. The sequence goes on along the minus strand of NC_090811.1, from coordinate 42,354,151 downwards.
GGAAAAGGAACTATGGGAATTGTCAAGACATTAGTTGTTGCTTTGGTGGTGCTTCATAGAATCCTAATTCTACAAGTTGATATAAAATTGTTGTTTTGATGATATACAAGAAATTCAAGCAAAGCAAATTGATGCAGCCACAAACAGTAAAATAACGCAGCTAGAGATCGCAGACATTGTAACGAAAATGCTGCACATTGAAACGGTCCAATTAATGCTATAGATAGAAATTGATACAAATAAGGAAACCTTAATTATTAAAGATACAAGTTGATGCAAATAAGGAAACATTAATAATTAAGGAAGGAAGTTGTATATATAAAAGGGATTGTACAAAAGAAGTAATCCTTGTTTAAATACAATTTCCTTACCTTATTTGATAAGGATTCAAGGCAGCAGGAATATCTATAAAAAGAGGACATACGTAGAATAGAAGACCACGACTTCACATAGAGAGAAAAAAGAGATTTATTCATCGAATAGAAGTCTTCAAGATTGATAGGTTTGCTAAGTTTAAAACGTTCTTGAGTGAGAAGGTTTTCAACGTGTAAAACTATCTTCTTGTTTTGTTCTTGATTGTATGTTACGATCTATTATACAAAGGGTGGGTTTGGCTCTTTGTAGGGTTGAGTATCAGTGAGGGTTGTAACAAAAGGTGGTTTGGCCTTTTGAGAGTAGAAGTCGATTGTAGTCAATCGACAGAGGTAGTAGATATAAGGCTTTTTGATTATTGAGTTGTAATCACAAGATCTTATAGTTGAATTAATAAAACGAGGTTTGTCCTTCCTTGAGTGAGGAAGGTTTTTTATTTAATAAGTGTTTGTGTCTTTACTTAAAAGCAACTTACAAGAACCTGGTTCTTGTTCTCGGGTAAGGTTTCTTCAATTGGTATCAGAGTAGGTCTTTTCGATAAAAGATTCACACCCTGAAAAGACTCAATGGCAGCACCACCTACCCCACAAGAAGGAGCTTCACAAACACGACCACCATTGTTCAATGGCAAATACTATAGATGGTGGAAAAATTGTATGATGGACCATCTTATTGGCAAAAACCCTGATCTATGAGGAGTAATTCTAGATGGACCAACTATACCTATGAAAACTGCAATTGATGGAATCACCAAAATCCTAAAGGAAAGAAAAGAATGGAATGCTAAAGACAATCTTGCAATCCAAAACAATGCCAAAGCCAAGAAAATTTTGATATGTGGCATAGGACCAGACGAATACAATCGAATCTCGTCTTGTCAAGATGCCAAAGACATATGGGAAGCAATACAAACCGCTCATGAAGGAACAACGCAAGTCAAGAAGTCTGAAATTGATAACTTGAATAGGCAATATGAGCTGTTCAGGATGGCAGAAGGGGAGACTATTCAAGATATGCACACCAGGTTCACTTCCATCATCAATAAGATGTACTCCTTGGGAGAGATAGTTCCTAATGGAAAGGCAGTAAGGAAACTCTTAAGTGTCCTTCCTGAAACTTGAGAAAGCAAAGTCGAGGCTATCGCTGAAGCCCGCAACCTAGATTCACTGGCCATGGATGAGTAAATTGGTAATGTCATCATCACATACGAACTCAAGAAAAACCAAGAAAAGGAAATTGGAGGAAAAAGGGAGGAAAGGAACCTTGTTCCAAAGGCTACTAGATCAGATGATTTTGAAGATGAAAATATTACCCTCATAACCAAATGGTTCAGCAGAATGCTAATAAGAAGGAAGGCCTTTCAAAAGAAAACTCCTCAAAAACCATCTGAAAACACTAAAGACCTGGTTTGTCATAAGTGTGGGAGCCCGGATCACTTCATCAAATTCTATCCACTTTGGGCTTTAGAGTAGAAAAAGGCAAACTTTGAGAAGGGCAAAGACATCAAGAGAGATAAGTTTGTCCCCTCAAACAGAAGAATGACAACTGAAGAGGCAGATATCTCAATGAAAAAGGCCTTTGCAGAAATGGGGAATTCATCTGATGAAGAGTCTGAGGGTGATGAGACAGAAAACAAGTCCTTTCTTGCACTAGAACAAGAAGATGACTATGACTTTCTTGCTTGTATCAGTGGAAACCAAGGAAGAAAAGGAAATCACAAGAAACCATACTAGCACTCGTGGCTGGATCTGATTCTCAAGAGAATAAAGAAGAAGAAGATATGAATGGAAAGGATAGTCTTCATCACATACAAGACAATCTAAACTCATACACAAAAAGGGAGCTAGAATATTTACTCTACACTTTAATTGATGCATTTAAAACCATAGACTCAAAAAGGGAATTGATAATGGAAGACTATGCATCAATAAGCGAAGAAGACAAGAATCTGAAAAACAAAATCTTCATCTTTTATCCAAAAATATTGAACTAAAATAAAACCTAGACTTGGTAACTAAGAGGAATGAAGCACTCTCCAAAGAGCTTCTTGTGACTACAACTGAAGCTGAAAATGGAATGAGATGGACCAGGTCCTCCATATTGCTTGACAACATTCACAAGAATCGCACATCTGAGAGACATGGGATAGGTTTTGATAGAACTAGCTCTCAAGTAAAAAATCCCAACATAGATTGTCTATGCATGCACTGTGGGCTGGTAGGGCATAAAAGTCATGATTGTCAAAGAAAACAAACCGCTCATAACAAAAAGTCGAAATCTTTGAGAAAACCTCATCATGAGAAACCCAATGAGCAAAAACAAATTCCTACAGCCAAATCTCTTCCTAGATGGGCCAGAAGAAATCTTATTCATCCATTCCCTAAGAATAAATCAAAGTGAATTTGGGTACCAAAATCTAATCCCCAAAATTAAATTGCAGGGATCAGTGATGAGGAACCAACAACAATGGTACTTGGATAGTGAATGTTCCAGACACATGACTTGAGATAAAAGAAGCTTCCTCTCACTCAAGTACATCAAGGAATTACTGAAGAAGTATGATATGAATGAAGCTAAGTCAAATGACACACCCATTAAGACAACAACAAAGCTTGATAAAGATGAACCAGGTTCACCAGTCAATGACACTAGATACAGAGGTATGATTGGATCACTCCTCTACCTCACTGCTAGTAGACCTGACATAGTGTTCAGTGTTGGTCTATGTGCAAGGTTTCAGTCTTGTCCCAAGGAATCACATCTAAAAGTTGTCAAAAGAATCTTGAGATATTTAAAAGGCACAATGAACCTGGTTCTCTGGTATCCAACTGGGGACTCTTTTGATTTAAAAGGATTTGCTGATGCAGACTATGCAGGACATATGGTTGATTGAAAAAGTACCTCTGGGATGGCACAATTTTTAGGACCATGTTTAATATCTTGGGCAACTAGAAAACAAAATTCAGTGGCTCTATCTACTGCAGAAGCTGAGTATGTTGCAGCTGCTTCATGTTGTGCCCAACTTCTTTGGATAAAACAACAACTTAAAGATTTTGGTATAGAAACAGGTTGTATTCCTATTCTATGTGATAATACAAGTGCTATGATCATGGCCAAAAAACCAGTTCAACACAAACGCACCAAACACATAGATGTTAGACATCACTTTCTTCGTGATAATGTTGAAAAAGGAAGCATAGCGATGAAGTTCTGCAAAACTGAGGATCAAGTTGCTAATATTTTCACCAAGGCACTGGGAATAGAATCATTTCAGAAAAATAGACTTGAGTTAGGGCTCATCGTCTTAGATTGAATTCTGTCCAACCAAGTTCTAAGGAGATATGAACCAGGTTCAGTCAAGTTGGTTTCTATAACTGCTTTACACTGGCTAAGCTTCAATTGTTGCTATTGATGATATTTGGTTTTGTTTAGCCGCTGTTGGACTCTCTTTGATTTGTCAAAAGGGGAAGATACATGAGTTGCATTACACAGGTTTGTCTTCATCAAAAAGGGGGAATTTGATAGAATCCTAATTCTACAAGTTGATATAAAATTGATGTTTTGATGATAGACAAGAAATGCAAGCAAAGCAAATTGATGCAGCCACAAACAGTAAAATAACGCAACTAGAGATCGCAGACATTGTCACGAAAATGCAGCATATTGACATGGTCCAATTAATGCTAAATATACAAGTTGATTGAAATAAGGAAACCTTAATTATTAAAGATACCAGTTGATGCAAATAAGGAAACTTTAATAATTAAGGAAGGAAGTTGTATATAAAAGGGATTGTACAAAAGAAGTAATCCTTGTCAAAATACAATTTCCTTACCTTATTTGATAAGGATTCAAGGCAGCAGAAATATCTATACAAAGAGGACATACGCAGAATAGAAGGCCATGACTTCACATAGAGAGAAAAGAGATATTTATTCATTGAATAGAAGTCTTCAAGATCGATAGGTTTGCTAAGTTTAAAATGTTCTTGAGTGAGAAGGTCTTCAACGTGTAAAACTATCTTGTTGTTTTGTTATTGATTGTAAGTTACGATCTATTGTACAAAGGGTGGGTTTGGCTCTTTGTAGGGTTGAGTTTCAGTGAGGGTTGTAACAAAAGGTGGGTATGGCCTTTTGGAGATATTGATTGTAAGTTACGATCTACTGTACAAGGTGTGGGTTTGGCTCTTTGTAGGGTTGAGTTTCAGTGAGGGTTGTAACAAAAGGTGGATTTGGCCTTTTGAGAGTAGAAGTCGATTGTAGTCAATCGACAGAGGTAGTAGAGATAAGGCTTTTTGATTATTGAGTTATGATCACAAGATCTTGTAGTTGAATTAATAAAACGAGGTTTTTCCTTCATTGAGTGAGGAAGGTTTTTAATTTAATAAGTGTTTGTGTCTTTACTTAAAAGCAACTTACAAGAACCTGGTTCTTGTTCTGGGGTAAGGTTTCTTCAGGAAGGATGATCATAAGGTGAGAGATTTTCCTACCATTGCGGCTACACGAAGAGAGTGTAAGAAAGGTACTCTTAATGTTCCAAAAGATGACGCTCCAAATAAGAGGCGTTTCTATGCACTCCGGACTAGAGGATCAAAGCCGAATGTGGATGATGATGAATGATTGTAAGTTCTTAAATCTTTTTAGTGTTATGAGTTCCTTCTAAATAGGAGAGTGTGATGAGTAAAGGAGTTATTACTGATTGTCTCATCTCTTCTATTCAACTCATGCTTGTGTTTGAGGGGTCTAGTTGAAATTGAACTTCATTGATTCCTTGCATTGTACATTTTATGAAGTTATGATTATGTTTTAAGGTGTGTTTATGTGGTTCAGCATTGAATATTAGTATGTTTCTATCATGAATTGCCTAAAAATTGCATTTTTTAAAATTTGGCATAATTCACCGCAAGGAAATGCCTGCTCACTGTAAAAATTTTGAGAAGTTGACTAATTCATTTCTTGGTTTAAAATTGTTGCAATGTGGTTAGAACTGATGTATATGAGCATGACATTGAATATAAAATGAGTTTTCGCTATAAAGAATGAAGGATGTGAGTTTTATGGATTAGATGTGTCACGACTCACGCAGATGGTCAAGACTCTACAAGAGGTGGCTTTATAAGATTTTTTGATTCATAAAAAACCTTTCATTTCCTATGCTATTATACCAAGCTTCTCACATACCGAAATCACACCATGGAAGATATGACATTCTCAGAATGTAACTGGCATACTTTACCGCTCGGAGGTCTTGTATAAGCCCTTCCGTTTTGTTCATTGCATATACAAGTATGAAGAGTACTGCTGAATTAAAAGTTTCACACCAATATCTTAAAACATCTTTGATATAACATCATAGAAACGCTAAGTCTCAACAAATGCCATTCTTAGACTCAACAATACTTGGGACACGGCCCATACAATACTAATATAGAAATACTTAGTCTATTACAATACTTTCAAATAAAAGACATATATATGCCCTCGAGTCAATTGAGGACATACTTCAACCTTGCTTGAAGGACCTTAGAATTCAATATTTCCTTCACGATCCTTCTCACCTTTCACCTACATCTTTAGAGATAACAAAAATGTATGGAATTAGTAGAAACACTTGTACTGAGTGTGGCATAATGCATAAAATGATGAAAAACAAACATTTATTAGATTCATTTTTTTTGGTTAAAACATCATATATATAATCATAAAAATTACATTTAACACCTTAGAAATACATAAGATATCACATAATCAATTTAAAACATTTTAAGGAATATCTTACAATAATGTTTCTTAACTTCACTATTAGAGACCTTTTAGCATGTAATACCCTATTTAAAAGCTATATGAAGACTCACTTAAGTAAGATAAAGAGAGAACGCACATACAACCACAATAGGAACACCTAAATGACTCTTAAGAATACCTATAATGAGATCAACACACACCTACAATATGTCATACACATTAACATGAGTTCCTTCTGCAAAAGGTGATTCTAAGTCTCACTTGAGTGAGTTGTGAAGCGACTGCCCATACAGTTGATATACCATGGTTTCACGGTATAATTAATACTTTTTCCTTAAGTTTAGTGTGTCCGAAAGCCTTTTTTGTGCTAATTTTGGTATAAGTTTCTCTTTGTTTTGCAGGAAATCTATCCAAAGCTGAATGTGGAGATTTTGAGCGAAAAATGCAGAAGAGACCACCTACGGAGATTACTTTTGTCCGTAGGTGGCAGCGTAGAGAAGCTGCTGAAGGAAGATGGGGAAGTCTAACCAAGTGTGGGATTACGAAGCTTGTGACGGTCCGTCATGGCTATGACGGTCCGTCCTGCAAGTTCGTCGTGAAGATCAGAGAAGTTATCCCAGTACCCTGATTCCAAGAGTTGAAGTATTTTGAAACGAGACCCTCGACGGACCATTGAGCCTATGACAGTCCGTCACACTTGCCGTCGAGGGGAATGAAGAAAGCAGCAGAAGAATTGCACCAAGTATGGGACGACGGAGTCCACGACGGTCCGTTGTGACCACGACGGTCCGTCGTTTGGTCCGTCAACCCAGCCGCGTTTTGGCAGATTTCTAGTAATTAGAATCCTTGTTTAATTAGATTTTTATTTTTTATAAATAGTTCGAAAAACCTCGTTTTTGAGGTTAGACTCTGTGAGATTAAACATCATATTATTAGACTTTGTGTTTTGAGTGTTCGATTGTTATAGATTCTTACAAGTAATTTTTGGTGATTAATCAAGCAAATTTTTAGACTTTATTCTTTCTCATTGATGTAAGTACATGATTTCTTGTTTAACATATTTGAATATTGTGTTTATGGCTATGAGGAACTAAACTCCATTACTAGGGTTGTGGGAACCATAGGCAAATAATGAGATAAACCCTAGCTAAAATAACAATTCTAGAATAGTGTCTTGCATGTATTAATAATTCTTTCGCTTAGAAGTCTTTTTAACGGATGATCAACGTTAGAACTCGCCTTAATGCTACTTGACGGACCAAGGAGGTAGATAATAGAAAAAGAATTATTAACATAGATTTAGTGTATACTATCTAATAGGCTAGTATTGATTGGTACGAGGCAATAACTTAGTCAAATATCGAATACGACGCTTAATATGAGGTAAGGATAAGGGTTAGGAAAGAAACACATGTAGCCGGACCAAGGTGCGGAGTGAGATATTCTAGATGCCGGACCAAGGATTTAGAAATACATAACTTATCACTTTGCATGCAAGATACTAGGAAAGATTTGTTATAGTTAGAATTATCAAGTTATGAACCTGCGGGAACACGTAAACCCTAGTTACTTTGATTAATTGATTAAAACCCAAAATTAAAAGCTGTTAAGTGTCTCTGTCAAGTTCGTTAGTTATTTTTACTTATTAGGAAATACAACCCCCCTTTTTATGCTTTTACTTTCTAAGGAAGTCATCGACCGAACAATATTAATAACAAGTTGAAGTTAGGTCTAGACTATTTTACTCGTGGGAACGATCCCAACCTCACTAGTTTGGTTATTTACTTGACGCGACCGCTTTACTTCTCATTTGAGAAGTAAGTTTGAGCGTATCAAATTTTGGCGCCGCTGCCGGGGAATTTAGCTTTTAGATTAACTTGAACTTATTACTAAAGTTTAGTTGATATTTTCTTGATTTTACTTTGTTTAATTGTTTTTGATTTCCTTTCAGAACTATCCTCCTTGTATGCCAAATACACGGAGAGGAAGAGAACCCTTGTTTCCCTACGATCACGAGCTAGAGCGTACACTGCGCAATATGAATCAAAAATTGGGAATAAATGATGAGGATCCAAACAAGAACATCCCAAATCCAGCGGATGTTCATGGACAGATGTTACTCAACGCTCTGGGTCAACATCAACAGAGGGGACAAAATCCCGTTCCACGGCCCCAAGCATACTACAGAGGGTATGATAACATCGCAGACTCGGATGGGCCACTTGTCTTGCCCCCTCTACCCACAGGCCACACTTTTGTGGTAACTAGTAGCCTGATGCAAATGCTCACTACCAGAGGTTTGTTTTCAGGGCTACCTTCTGAGGATCCACATGCCCATATAGCTAAGGTAAGGGCAGTGAGTAAAACTTGTGTGGGGAGGCATGATTTTGATCTGGATGTAATAGGTCTCAGAGTGTTTCCTCTTTCACTGACGGGAGAGGCTGCTATGTGGTTTACTGAGCTCCCATACAACTCCATTTTCACTTGGAACCAACTACGGGATGTCTTCTTAGCACGCTACTATCCGGTCTCCCAGAAATTAAACCACAAAGACAGGGTGAATAACTTTGTGGCACTACTAGGAGAGTCAGTTAGTAGTTCTTGGGATAGATTCACCTCATTCTTGAGAAGTGTCCCAAATCACCGTATTTATGATGAGTCACTGAAGGAATACTTCTATCGGGGACAGGATGATAACAATAAAGCGGTGTTGGACACTATAGCAGGTGGATCTTATGGAGAATGCCCTTATGCTGAGATTGCTGAGAAATTAGAGAAAATCTCCCGTAACAACAAAGCTTGGAGTACTAGGAAGTCCGATAAAAGGAGAAACACTTTCGCAGTGCAGTCCACTCACAACCCAGCCACAGATGATATTCGTGAAGAAATGGCTCAGATGAGAACTGAGCTTGGATTGGTACTAAAACATGTCACTAGGGGTGTAGGAAAGGTTAATGCAGTCAACTACTTGGCTAAACCACCACCTCCAATCGATGAGTGTTATTATGAGGAGGATTCCTATGCAGTAAATGAACAGATGGGGGGTTTCCGACCAAGTGCCCAAGGCTCTAATCAGGAAAATTGGCGCCAAGGTCAAAGGAACCAAGGTCAGAACTATGGTAACTACAATCGTGAGGGTCATTATGTCCGAGATGGAAACTACAATCGCGACAACAACTTCAACAGGGGTAGCTATGGTAACAGAAACGACAGGAATGGAGCCTATGTTCCTCCTCAAAATCGTTAAGTTACTCCTAGGGATCGTGGAAGTAGTATGTCGCGAGTTGAGGATATGTTGCATAAAATGATGAGGAGGTTTGATGCTAGTGATGAGCACAATAAAGAAATGAGGAATGATTTAGCGGGTATTGGGCAAAAAGTTGATACACATGCAATATCGATTAAGCAACTTGAGTTACGATTGGCCCAATTATCTGCAACTGTGAACACACAGCAACCGGGCACTCTTCCTAGCAACACTGTCCAAAATCCGAAAAATGATGGACATTGTATGGCAATTACTACTCGCGGTGGCAAGCAAACCATTGACCCACCTATGCCATCTAATGAGAATGAGGTGACAAAAAACACTGATAAAGTGGTAAATGTTGATGCTAATTTAGAGGATAACAGTGCAGAAGATGCTGAAGTGCCTAAAAAGGTAACTCCCATGCTTAGGCCACCACCCCCATTTCCTCAAAGATTAGTGAAAAAGACTGAGGATGGCAAATATCGGCATTTTATAACAATGTTGAAGCAACTTTCTATCAATGTCCCTTTGGTAGAATCTTTAGAACAAATGCCTGGTTATGCAAAGTTTATGAAAGATTTGGTCACAAAGAAAAGATCGGTTACTTTTGAGGATGATGATAGAATGCATCATTGTAGTGTTATTGCTACAAGATCTCTGGTCCAAAAGAAAGAAGATCCGGGTGCGTTCACTATTCCTTGTACAATCAGGCTATTACATTTTGCAAAAGCATTATGTGATCTGGGGGCAAGCATAAATCTCATACCCCTCTCGATTTACAAGAAGTTGGGTTTGGGTGACCCAAAGCCCACTGCGATGCGGCTACTGATGGCTGATCGAACAGTAAAACGGCCCATAGGGATACTTCATGATGTGCTAGTAAAAGTGGAGTCATTCATCTTTCCAGCCGATTTTGTTATTCTTGATTATGAGGTTGATTTTGAAGTGCCTATTATCCTTGGGAGGCCATTCCTAGCTACGGGAAGAGCCTTAGTAGACATGGAAAAGGGGCAGATGAAATTTCGGTTGAACAGTGAGGAAGTGACCTTTAATATTTGTAGGTCCATGAGGCAGAGTGGTGAGATCCAATCGGCATCTGCTATATCCTACAACATGGGTGAGACATTTGAGACACAAATAGAAGAACGTCTAGGTGTCGAAGCATTAGCGGCAGTGATAATGAACTTTGATAGCGATTGCATTGAAGAGTATGAGTCATTAGTCGCGGCTCTTGACCGAGGTGATGTTCGGTTTAAACCGAAGAAATTTGAGCTTGATATGAAGAATCGCGAGTCCCCACCTGCTAAATCATCTATAGAGGAAGCTCCAAAAGTTGAATTAAAAGCTCTCCCACCTCATCTTAGGTATGAATTCTTAGGAAATGGTGACACTTTGTCGGTAATCATTGCATCACACCTGGATGAACAGCAGGTTCAGAGTTTGGTGAAGGTACTAAAAAGGTTCAAAAGAGCTATTGGGTGGACCATTGTGGACATTATTGGGATCCCTCCTTGTATTTGTTCTCATAAAATCCAACTCATGCCTGATCATAAGCCGAGTATTGAGCACCAGAGACGCTTGAATCCTCCTATGCAAGAGGTTGTGAAGAAGGAAATTATCAAGTGGTTGGATGCTGGAGTAATCTATCCAATCGCCGATAGTAGTTGGGTATGCCCGGTTCAGTGTGTACCTAAGAAAGGGGGAATGACTGTGGTCCCCAACGAAAAGAATGAACTTGTTCCAATGAGACCGGTTACTGGATGGAGGGTGTGTATGGATTACCGTAAACTGAACTCATGGACTGAAAAAGACCATTTTCCTATGCCCTTCATGGATCAGATGTTTGATAGACTTGCCGGAAAAGGGTGGTATTGTTTTCTTGATGGGTATTCGGGGTATAATCAGATTTCTATTACACCAGAAGATCAAGAGAAAACCACATTCACTTGTCCATATGGGACTTTTGCGTTCCGAAGAATGCCGTTTGGGTTGTGCAATGCACCCGCAACCTTTTAGAGATGTATGATGTCAATATTTTCTGACATGGTGGAGGATACTATAGAGGTTTTTATGGATGATTTTTCTGTGGTTGGTGATTCATTCGAGCGGTGCTTGACCAATTTATCTGAGGTTCTTAAGAGATGTGAAGATTGCAATTTGGTACTAAACTGGGAAAAGAGTCATTTCATGGTGAAAGAGGGTATTGTGTTGGGCCATCACATTTCAGAAAAGCGCATAGAGGTTGATCAAGCTAGAGTTGAGGTAATAGAGAGACTTCCCCCGCCGATCTCTATGAAAAGTATGAGAAGCTTTCTTGGGCATGCAATTTTTTATTGGAGATTCATCAAAGACTTTTCAAAGATTGCACACCCATTGTCCAAATTGCTGGAGAAAGAATGTAAATTTTGTTTTGATGAATCTTGTCTTAAAGCATTCGGTGAGCTAAAAGAGAATTTAGTGTCTGCACCTATCATTATTTCTCCGGATTGGAACAGTCCATTTGAGGTAATGTGCGATGCTAGTGGGGTGGCTCTTGGTGTAGTATTGGGACGGAGAAGAGACAAAATCCTTCACCCAATTTACTATGCTAGTAAAGCCCTAAATGAAGCCCAGAAGAACTACACAGTGACTGAGCAAGAACTCCTCGCAGTAGTCTTTGCTTTTGAGAAATTTCGCTCCAATTTGCTAGGTACTAGAGTTATAGTGCATACTAACCATTCAGTATTGAGATATTTGATGGCGAAGAAGGATGCGAAACCAAGGCTGATTCGTTGGGTAATACTGCTGCAAGAATTTGACTTTGAACTGCTGGATAGAAAAGGGACTGAAAATCAAGTTGCTGATCATTTGTCTCGTCTAGAGGATGAAGCTATGAGAGAGTTAGGGGATAAGACTGACATTGATGATACTTTCCCCGATGAACATGTATTGGCTGCTTCACAAGACTTGATTCCATGGTTCACAGATTGTGCGAACTATCTGGCTGGTGATATTGTTCCATCAGACTTGTCCTTTCATCAAAGGAAAAAGTTCATGTACGATGTGAAGAAGTTCTTTTGGGATGAGCCATACTTGTATAGGAGTTGTGCCGACAGGCTTATTCGGCGTTGTGTGCCAGAATGTGAAATGTTGAGTGTATTGGAGGCATGCCATTCTTCACCTTTTGGCGGACATCACAGTGGTATCCGAACCGCTCACAAGATATTGCAATGTGGTTATTATTGGCCAACTCTTCATTAAAATGCTCATGGGTTTGCTAAAGCATGTGACAAATGTCAACGAGATGGTGGTATTCAAGAAAGCAAGAGCTCCCTCTAAACCCCATTCTCGTGATTGAGTTATTTGATGTGTGGGGTATTGACTTTATGGGCCCTTTCGTGAGTTATCATGGGATGAAGTACATTCTTGTAGCAGTTGATTATGTATCTAAATGGGTCGAAGCCATAGCCCTCGCAAACAATGAAGGGAAGAGTGTCACTGCATTCTTGAAAAAGAATATATTCTCCCGTTTTGGCACTCCAAGGGCTATTATTAGTGACGGGGGCTCCCACTTCTGCAACAGATTGTTCAAGGGGTTATTGGAGAAATACGGTGTTCCCCATAATGTGGCCACTCCTTACCACCCTCAAACTAGTGGACATGTTGAGGTATCGAATCGGGAGATCAAAGAGATATTGTCAAAAACAGTGAATGCTAGTAGAACAGATTGGTCAAGGAGGCTTGATGATGCTTTTTGGGCCTACCGGACAACTTATAAGACTCCCATAGGTATGTCTCCATACAAACTTGTATATGGGAAAGCTTGTCATCTTCCGGTTGAGTTAGAGCATAAAGCCATGTGGGTTATGAAGAAGTTAAAAATGGATTGGAGCGAAGCTGCAGAGCAACGGTTAAATGGGTTGAATGAACTTGATGAATTTCCCTTGAAATCCTATGAAATCTCAGCCCTATATAAAGAAACGATGAAGAAGTATCATGACATCAAAATTGAAAAACGAGAGTTTATGGTCGGGGATTTAGTTCTTCTATTCAATTCCAGATTGCACTTGTTTCCAGGCAAACTCAAGTCCAAATGGACTGGTCCTTACACGGTTACCCAACTATTCCCTCATGGAGCAGTTGAGTTGGAAACTAAGGAGGGTGTGCGGTTCAAGGTGAATGGACAGCGCATAAAAATCTATCTCGGGCATGCTGAATCGGCGAATGAAGTGATCGAGGCATACCATCTTGATGAAGTCTGAGTAATCAAGTGGCCCCAGTCGTGCCGCGACATTAAATCAGGTGCTTGTTGGGAGGCAACCCAATACTTATCGTCTTTTTAATGATGGTAGCATTTTTTCTATAAATGGGTTTTAAATTTGCAGGCACATCACCAGGAAATTCTACAGGAAACTACTCCGCAGTAGCCACTGACAGATACAACGACGGACCGTTGCGCATGCAACGGACTGTCGTATGCATCGGTCACACCAGGTACGTATTTCTGTCATTTTGAATATTAGGGCACACACGACGGAACCTACGACAGCGCGTCATAAACGCGGCGGACTGTCATCGGGGAAACGTCGCGTGATTAATGAATTCTACCCGACCTGACCCGGCTGGACCCTTTTCAAAATCTGACCGTTTATACTCCCCCCGCCTCAATATTCCACCCCATTACTTCCTTATTCCCCTCATCTCCCCTCTCTTTTCAACTTCCACACTTCCCCTCACTGATCATTGCTCCCAAAAATAAACCTCCTAAGCCTTATCATTATCATCTACTTGTCGGTGCTGCTGCTGTCGGTGTCTACCTTGCCAGAATCATTCTCCGTTTGTTTTCTTCTCCATTTCCAAGGTATGTGTCTCTACATTTATACTTATTTATCTTGCATTTTGGTTTTGTAGTTAGTATTAGCTTAGTTCTTAGTCGTATATTGATTCCTCTATATGATTATGTCAAAACCTAGGCTCAAAATGTTCGTATGTGCCATGTTAATAACCCTAGGAATAGGTGATTTTACTTTGGTAGTTTCTTAGGTCGTTGGGATAGACACATACAGGTCCACAACACTACACGACCATGTGGGTTCATCGGGGATGCATAGGGTACCCCCAGTTCTAACACTGCTACTCAGAACGAGACCCCGATGACGGCCCGTCGCACATATGACGGACCGTCGTAAGGTCCGTTGCACAAGCTCTAGAACCCCTTCCCAACGACACCTGTGACAAACCGTTCTCTTCACGACAGTCCGTCCTGCACGACCGTCATGGTTGTCAGAGACCCTGTTCCTAAGGGTCTCTCAAAATTTTTCTAAATGTCTTACGACGGACCGTCACACCCACGACGGTCCGTCCTGCACGACCGTCATGATTGTCAGAGACCCCTCTGATAAGGGTCTTCTAACATTTTCTAAGTGTCCTACGACTGACTCTTACGACGGACCATCGTACCAACGACGGTCCGTCCTGCTTGACCGTCATGATGGTCAGAGACCCCTCTTTCAGGGTTCTTTCTATATACATTGACTAAGTACAACACGAAGGACCTCATGACGGTCCGTCGTATCCACGACGAGCCGTGATCTAGCCCGTCGTGTGATACAGTTTCACTATCACTAACACACTATTTTAAATGTTTTATGTTGTATGGGCTTGCTTGTCTTGTTTGACATTACTCGTACTAATAGTGATCCTTTTCAGGTACTATCTACTATGGCACCCAAGCAATACCGAGTCTATGCATGCTGGCGATCCAAGTCTGTTGCCACGTCTGCACGCTTGATCATCATGTCTGATGAGGAGCGGGACCCTGAATATGTGCCCCCAGGCACTTCTGCACCTTCCCGTGCTGCACGTGCCCCTAGAGCCACACCCAAGACAGTGGCATCCGGCGTAGTCACTGCCTCCCAGTCTGATGAGGAGCGCACATTGACCGGCACACCCTCTGGGTGCGCCACAAATGAGGAAGGAGCATCTGGCTTCTTAGGAGTATCCTGGTCCGAGGAATCTTTAGGCTTTGCTGAGGTTCCCACACCCGCCACTGCTGCAGCGTCGGCCTCGTGTGATGAGGCTGACAGTACAGACTCTACATCCACCGCACCATCCCACGTCCCCACCCCAGCCTCTAACCAGCCAAACCGGTAGTGCGTCGAAGGCCAGTTTCAAGTTTACTCCGACGCCAAATTCCTGACTGATAAAGGAGTAATGACTCGGACACTCACCTTGGAGCGGCGGGTACTTACAGGGAGCCTCCCATCGATGCCGAAGATCCACAACCTATTCACCAGGCATCGCTTAGAGTGGACAGCCCGTCCGTTGGGACGATACAACGAGGAAGTGGTCCAAGAGTTCTACGCATCGTACGTAGCGACTCTTCGATCACAGAGCGATAAGCGGGCTGCTCCCGCTAAACAGGACCCACTGGAGCAGGTTCAAGTCCGGGGCGTGCAGGTCGACATTTCCCTGCCAGCTATCCACCGGTTCCTAAACGGCAAGAGTGCAGATGCTACCCGAACTCCCCACACTGCCGAGTTTGACTACCGCTGGCAGATAGTGAAGGATGGCCAGTTCTTGCGCGAGCAGGCACTGAGAGAGACCACCAAGAGGTGGATCGCCCTACACCTATCAGTCGACGGAGAGGGTGCCGATTGGGTCACTGAGCCGAAGGGGGCCATCAAGAAGGCCAACCTCACGTTCGTCGCGAAGTTCTTGTGGCTGCTCGTCCATCACTGCCTTTCCCCCACAGCTGTTGATAACATCGTCACTTGGGATAGAGCAGTGTTGATAGCGGCGATGAAAGCCGGATTCGAGGTCGACTTTGCATAGCTTCTCCAGGCAGTCATGCACGAGAGGGCATTCAAGGTCACCACTACCTACCCCTTCCCGTGTATGATTTTTGCCCTTTGCAGGACCGCAGGTGTGCCCATATGGCACATAGAATAGTTGAAGACCCCGCAAGACACCGTTGACGTCGGCCTCATCAGAGACGAGGCCAATGAGTTTGCCCCACGTTGAGGGATCCGTCCAGAGCTGCCACCACTTGCTGATGATCTTGCGGATACGGTGGCCCAGGCCCGCACCGCTACACAGGCGTCCACTGACACTACCCCGGTCGAGTCTATCCCGGGTAGTAGCCCAGCCCCGAGCTCCTCTCGCACAGCCTCTCTACCGTTACCGGCCCCGCTTGCTAGGGTCCAAAAACTGGAGGCACAAAATGGCCACCCTTCTGCATCATATTCAGCCGTGGATGCAGAAGTCTATTACTGAGTCTGAAGCGCGTATGGAGAGGAAGATGCAGCGGAAGATTGCTGAGGTTCACCAGCGCCTCGATGCATTTGAGTTGAGAGTGTTAGCCCACCCAGCCCCTCCGGTAGATGTGTCGACTCTTCAGGATGCAGTGGACAGTCTTCGTGCAGACATTAACACGATCCTAGAGGCGAGAGTGTCGGAGCCTGTCAAGCCTGTTGAGGACACTGTATTGGCGGCCCTGTTTGCTACTTTAGATATTCCCTCACCTTCCCCTTGAGAGAGTGCCAAGAGGCGTAGGGGTCGATCAGAGAATGAGGCGCGCGCAAGGAAGAAGGAGCGCCGAGAGATGGAGGCCGACTGTAGAGACAGCAGGAGGCACTACTGATGGTGCGGTTGTTGCTGAGGACATCACTGAGGGTGTCCAGATTGTTGAGGACACCACTGAGGGTGTCCAGATTGCAGAGGATGTGGGTTCTGGGAAACCGGACCCACCAACTTGCTGATCGACGGCGCTATGCGCCACAGGTTTGCTTCACCTATCCCTCAAATCTTTAGATTTTTTTATGCATTGGGGACAATTGCATGTTTTTTTTGTTGGGGGTGGGGTAAATGGAAAGTGAGTGTTAGGGTGAAGTCTGAGTAGCCCGACTCACTATCCTCTTTTGGGGTTTTCTTGCCTGTGTTCTTTTTTCCCCAAAGGACTGATTACTTTTTCTGTTGAACAAGCACGTTATATCTTTTGTACATAGTTTAACTCTGAAGCATGATGGCTAAAATCATATCCGATAAAACTGGAAAATGTGGCATGACTAGGCGTAGTAACTGATAATTGTGTGGCTCTAAACATGAAATAGAGTTACACCATTGCATTACCCTAAATTTTAAAGTCAAACTAGGTGTCTGATAATCTGGTATAGTGATGAGATGTCAAGTGAGTGTGAGGAAAGTTTAATAGTCCACTATTGGTACTAAGCTAGAACTTGCCAGGTTAGTCCTGCTAAAAGTAAGCTGTAACAGACAATTACGAAAGGATTAGGAAATGATCATAGACCCTTATTCAATATAGCCCATTTCTAGCCTAAATAAAATAAACCAAATGAAAGTTATCTTTCTTTGATCCAAATAATTTGAGCTTACAATTAGACCTTTCTTTTTCACCCCAACTGATCTTTTCTGGGAACAATATGTTGGCCCTGGTCCCTCCTTGGACATGTGCACCTCAGCTCATGCCAAAAGCATAACTTGAGGGTGGCTAATGTATAAACAACCTTCGTTATGGCCCTGACCCGACTTTGGGTATTGTGTACCTTGACTCATGGCAAAGCCATGAGTTGAGGGTGGCTGTTTTGAGGAATACTCTGGAAAATGGGGTTGAAAGAACAAAGAGAGAGAAAGAACAAAATTAAAGTGACTCAAGAACTCATTGAAAGAAAAAAAAAGAGAAATATTAAAGAATTACAAACAAGAAAAGAAAAGAGTTACTTACACAAATGAAGAAAGAAGGGAAACAACAAGGTGAAAGAATAGGAGAAACTGGCAAGATAAAGTGATAGAAAGTGGAAGGTTTAGCCGATGTGTCAAGGAGGGCAAAAAGTCACTAAAGTATACCTCAATGTACCCTACCTGACTCTGAGCCTACATTACAAGCTAAAAAAGTCCTATCGTGATCCTAAGGGTTGTATAGCAAACTTAAGGCAGTTAAAATAAGGGCAAGCTTATGGCAATAGGTATGAATGAGTGTGACTTTGTTCTGAGAGTGAGTGTTGAAATGTAATCCTTATACTCAAACTGAAATCATTGTGTGAAAAATGAGGATTTTGTTCTAAAGTGAGGACACTAGTTGCGATATCGGAATTGTTAGCACCTCGGTGAGAAATTGAAGAGGATAGGTGTTAGTGCATGGTAATTCTGTGTCATGTTCGAATCCCAAAAAATTCAAGCCTAATAGTGATAGCATGCATAGATTTGATGAGATTAATCGGGATTGATAGCCAAATGATTGCAAAGAATAAAACATGAATACTATTGGACAAAGATCGTGTAGTGAGTCATAGTGCATCGCTTGAGGACAAACAACGAATTTAAGTTGAGGGTGTTGATATATCGTTGTTTCACGGTATAATTAATACTTTTTCCTTAAGTTTAGTGTGTCCGAAAGCCTTTTTTGTGCTAATTTTGATATAAGTTTCTCTTTGTTTTGCAGGAAATCTGTCCAAAGCTGAATGCGGAGATTTTGAGCGAAAAATGCAGAAGAGACCACCTACGGAGCTTATGATGGTCCGTCGTGCCTGTGACGGTCCATAGGTGGCAGCGTAGAGAAGCTGCTGAAGGAAGATGGGGAAGTCTGACCAAGTGTGGGATTACGAAGCTTGTGACGGTCCGTCCTGCAGGTTCGTCGTGAAGATCAGAGAAGTTATCCCAGTACCCAGATTCCAAGAGTTGAAGTATTTTGAAACGAGACCCTCGACGAACCGTTGAGCCTATGATGGTCCGTCACACTTTTCGTCGAGGGGAATGAAGAAAGCAGCAGAAGAATTGCACCAAGTATGGGATGACAGAGTCCACGACGGTCCATTGTGACCACGACTGTCCGTCGCGTGGTCCGTCGACCCAGCCGCGTTTTGGCAGATTTCCAGTAATTAGAATCCTTGTTTAATTAGGTTTTTATTTTTTATAAATAGTTCGAAAAACATCGTTTTCGAGGTTAGACTCTGTGAGATTAAACATCATATTATTAGACTTTGTGTTTTGAGTGTTTGATTGTTATAGATTCTTACAAGTAATTTTTGGTGATTAATCAAGCAAATTTTTGGACTTTATTCTTTCTCATTGAAGTAAGTACATGATTTCTTGTTTAACATATTTGAATACTATGTTTATGGCTATGAGGAACTAAACTCCATAACTAGGGTTGTGGGAACCATAGGCAAATAATGAGATAAACCCTAGCTAAAATAACAATTCTAGAATAGTGTCTTGCATGTATTAATAATTCTTTCGCTTAGAAGTCTTTTTAACGGATGATCAACGTTAGAACTCGCCTTAATGCTGCTTGCCGGACCAAGGAGGTAGATAATAGGAAAAGAATTATTAACATAGATTTAGTGTATACTATCTAATAGGCTAGTATTGATTAGTATGAGGTAATAACTTAGTCAAATATCGAATACGATGCTTAATATGAGGTAAGGATAAGGGTTAGGAAAGCAACACACGTAGCCGGACCAAGATGCGGAGTGAGATTTTCTAGATGCCGGACCAAGGATTTAGAAATACATAACTTATCACTTTGCATGCAAGATACTAGGAAAGAATTGTTATAGATAGAATTATCAAGTTATGAACCTGTGGGGAACACGTAAACCCTAGTTACTTTGATTAATTGATTAAAACCCAAAATTAAAAGCTGCTAAGTGTCTCTGTCAAGTTCGTTAGTTATTTTTACTTATTAGGAAATAAAAACCCCCCTTTTTATGCTTTCACTTTCTAAGTAAGTCATCAACCGAACAATAGTAATAACAAGTTGAAGTTAAGTCTAGACTATTTTCCTCGTGGGAACGATCCCAACCTCTCTAGTTGGGTTATTTATTTGACGCGACCGCTTTACTTCTCATTTGAGAAGTAAGTTTGAGTGTATCAACAATCCCTTATACACACTAAGGATATCGTATAGATTACCTAAGATATAATTATTCTTACTTAATTCAACAACATATAGATGATATGACCTTCTCCTTCCAAAGTCAATCAAATACTTACTTATGTAAATCAAGAAGATAACATCCATGATTGACCTCTTCAAGATTACCTAAATAATCCTTAAAACTACCTAAGGCTTAGATCATGTCTACATAATCAACCATCTTCCCTAACTAGATTCATTCTTAAAACTTATATAGGTATTAAATGAACTTACCATTCATATGCCCCCTTCGTACCTTAACTAGACAACCCTTAACTACTTTAGATAAGTACTTATTCATTCAACATACTTTCTTAACTTAAACCATTATATTCATTTATTCATTTAAGAGTCATTTATCATAGGACATTCAAGTAATGGTTTTGGAGAAGACCTAGGGTATCTCACGAACACCTTCAGCCTATTGTGCAATATCTAGATAGTGTCTCATACAACCACCTAAACTTCATAAAACATATCTAATGCTAGTAGGCAATAACTTAAAGAAACCATGATAGATAGAGATGGAATCCGTAGTTCTAACCTACTCTGATGAGGTTGTTCTACTTGCCAAGGGTAGAACTAGGACACATCCCATGTATGCACATGGTTAAGGAATATGACGGGCTTTCATGTACTCTAGTCTCATTCAAAAGTAGAGCTACCTTGTACTCTAGAGTCCTTCTCAAGTAGATCTACTTCATATATCATAATCACTCGGTGCTATCCTTTGTTCTCACAGAGTAATTGAAACTAAAGGATCACATTAAGAAGTTCCTTAGCTAGTTCATAACCCAATCACATTCACCCTACCAAAGAGGTCCTATAGGGCTACCTTTCAATGGCAACTAAGGTAGATCATTGTGACTTCCCTAAGGATGATATGATGTCATTCCATCCAACCAAACCTAAGTCCATTATCCTTTACATGAATGATACTTTTACGACTCTTTAACTTCAACATTCATAACCTTACCACAGGGTTAAGGTTCCACGTACATGACCTTCTTACAATCATCTAACGTCTCACATATAATTCATTCATACATGAAAAGGGTTGACTAAGCCTACCTAGTAAATACATCTCCTATTCACATATCATCCATACATATATCAAGTAAGGGACACAAGTCTACCAAAAGAAAACACAACATTGTTTACTTTATCACATATGTCATATCATTCTTTGAAGAACTTAGGAATGACCCTTGTCATATTTATGTCATCCTATACATTCATATATCATCATCAATATGAATTTCACAACTCATATAGTCAAGTAGGAACAATCATGCATCAACATCTAAGAATACAAATATAAGCACATAGTCATTGTCTACATGATCTCCTCACATACATAGAAAGAATACATAATTTCACTTAAGCACATATAGATATATATAATCATACTTCACATATATCAACTACTCAAATCATCATAATACTTCAAGTAGTGCCGACAAGGTCATGATCATCATATTACATAAAGTAACGCCGAGAAGGCCACATCAATTGCACGTGAGGCATATAACACCGCCACCATAAGTGAACCATACGAATCACAACATAATATAAGTCTATTTAACATTAAATAAAGAGAATTAGGGAAGTGTAACACCACTCCAATTTAAACACTTCAATCAAATGTCAAATCATCCATTTCAATATCATAAGGAACTTACCCATGGCCATGAACATCAATTCAATATAAAAACTATGATACTCAATGAAAATAGGTCAATTAAATATATATTAACCAATATAAGACAACTTACATATTATATTAATACAATTATTACATCAATCAATAGCCCATAGAAAACTGAACTCGAATTCATAAGCATTAAGTCCAAATCACTTAACCCATAAAGTAGTAAAAACTAGGGTTCATCAATTACATGGGTTCATAATTTCATTGAGTTAAAATAATCTAATTAACAAAAATTCAATCCATATAAAATGCTTTTAAAACCTTTAATGCAATAACCCATGGGTAGATCATAAAATTGGACAATTCATCTTTGAAAACTCTAGAAAACTTCTTCGAAAGTAGGGATCCTTGATCAATAGAATTTCAAGGATAAAAAACCATACCTTAATAAATATAATCCTAAAATTAGATCAATAATATCCACTCAATTTTTCAATCCAAGCCCTTCCTTGATTTTTGGCTCCAATAGAGTTCTAGAGAATTTCTAAGGTAATTTGGGTTTTGATTTTGAAGAATGAATTCTTCTAAGTGTTAAAGACTTATATACATGTTTAAATTATCAAAAAAAATAAGGAACCTACAAACTTCTAATTATTACTTGGGATGAATTTACAATTTCACCCCTAACATTACAGTGAACTGAGCAGGAAGGCAGTCCTCACAGACGGATGGCCATCGACGGCCCGTCCCTTAACCAATGGACCAACCATTTGGTCCGTGCTTTGGGATTGAGGCTGGTATTTTTCTTGGCCTCTACCAAGCCTAAGTTTACACCTACTCCCCCTCACCTACAGGGCTTCGACTGACCCGCTGGGCGTCGATTGCCTCCGTAGGTTGGGCTGTGTTTTGACAACTTTGGTACTCTTAAGAGTTCTTCCTCAAGGACCCTTGGATGGTCTTTGGAGATGTTTTCCCAGATGCTTCAAACCCGAATGTGTTATTATAAAATTTTAATACCTCTCACATGAATTTCATCCAAAACGAACACGTAAAAATTGATGAAACATACCAAGATAGACGGGGTCATTTTAAGGCAAACCTTTCCAATGTCATGGACGTTCTTGGACGTTTGACCTCCAAACTTCACAAAAATTGACACACTATCTATAAAACTATAATAAATCATATAATTACATAATTAACTCATTAAACACAAAATTAATCATATAACCTTATATGAGACAGGTGACTTAGTGGTCGAACATCATGGTCGTCCCTTCACGTTTCATTTCAAAATTACCTAAAACTCTATGCATTAACTCTACGACATTATAGACCATTTGAGGTGCATAGACCATCATTAAAACTATGTTAATCTCTATCTTTATTTAAATTATTTTAGGGGTGTTATACTAATGAATGTAAGTACTTAAGTTAAGAAAGCATGTTCGATGAATTAGTACTTATCTAGAGTAGTTAAGGGTTGTCTAGTTAAGGTGTGAACGGGGCATAGAAATGGTCACTTAATATAACCTAGATAAGTATTAAGAATGAATCTAGTTAGGGAAGATTATTGATTGTAGACATGATCTAAGCCTTAGGTAGTCTTAAGTTTTACTTAGGTAATTTTGAAGAGGTCAATCATGGACGCTATCTTCTGTATTTACTTAAGTAAGTCTTTGATAGCCTTTAGTAGAAGAATTTCATATTATCTATGTGTTGATTTATTAAGTGAGAATGATTCTATCTTAGGTAGTCTAAGGGATCTCGTAAGTGTGTGTGAAACGGATTGTATGGGCGGTCACTTCAAAACTCACTCAAGTGAGACTTAGCATCACCTTTCGTAGAAGGATATCATGTTCATGTGCTTGACATATTCTAAGAGTGTGTTGATGTCATTATAGGTTCTCTTAAGGATTATTTAGGTATGCCTAGAGAGATTGTATTGGCGGTCTCTCTTTGTCGTACTTAAGTTACTCTTAGGATAGATTTTAGTGAGGGGATTACATTCTAGAAGGTGTCCAAAAAGAGGTTAAGAAACTTCATTGTAACAGTGAAGTAGTTCACTGTAAGATTTTCCTAAAAATGTGTAACAGTGAAGGAGTTCACTTTACAGTGAAGTAGTTTACTATAAGATTTTCCTAAAAAAGTGTTAAATTTATTATGTGATCTCTTATTTATTTATAAGGTGTTAAATGTTATTCTTATTATTATGAAATGTTGTTTTAATCAAAAAGAGCATATTTCTTATAAATGTCCGTTTTCATGATTTTATGCAATATTTCATACTTAGTACAAGTTTTTGTACTAATTCCATAAATTTTGTGATCTATAAAGTTGTATGTGAAAGATGAGAAGGATAGTGAAGGAAAGCTTGGATTCTAAAATCGTTCAAGCAAAGTTGAAGTATGTCTTCAATGACTCGAGGACATACATATGTTTTTTATTTCAAATTATTGTAATAGACTAAGTATTTCTATATTAGTATTGTATGGGCCTTTTCCCAAGTATTCTTGAGTCTAAGAATGGCATATATTGAGACTTAGCGTTTCTATGATGTTATATGAAAAGATATTTTATGATATTCATGTGAAAAGTTTTAATTCCGCAGTACTGTTCATACTTGTATATGCGATGAACGATACGGAATGTCTTTTAAAAGACCTCTGAGAGGTCAAGTACACCAGTTGCATTCCGAGAATGCCATATCTTCTAGAATTTGATTTCGAGATGTGACAATATATATATAAATATATATATATATATATATATATATATATATAAAAAAGATTGACTCTATATGCTTTGCTTTGGCATGATCGTCTTATAAGACGACAAGACCTCTTTTGTTATTTAGAAATTTCAAGTTTCATATTTCATTTTGTAGAACATGTTTTCTATTTTAATAGATTAATTGTTTTTTTATGACAAAGGAGACCGTTGTCACGAATGGAATCTAGACATCAGACGAGACCGGCATCGTTGACCTCTAAGAGGTCGCAAACAAGACTACTTACATCATTCTTACTTTACATAGGTTAATTTTAGCGGAAAATTTGAAATTTTTTATTATTTAAATATACTTGCTAAACATTTTCTTTATATTTCGTAATGGTTCGTCATCAACCATCTAACATTTAAGAGATAAGCAACTGAAAGAAATAATTCATTAAGTTTTAATTGTATATCAGCCAAAATAGCACTAATACAAAGTCTGAACCAAAACAGGAAAGAAACGCTATTGGAACATTATCCACTAGCTCAACTCTACGCTAGAATGTAACACAGTAGCATCCTCGAAAGTGTAAGGACCTACCAAACTCCGGATGAATGCTGATGTCCGGATAGCTGCAACAACGAACCTGTAGCTCTACTATCCACCTGTGCCTGCACCTAAAAGTAGATGTTTGTATGGAATTAGTAGACACTTGTACTAAGTATGGGTATATGCAAGCACACACTAGGGACATGCATGAGAAATAATATATCTTTCTTAACGACATGATTTTTGGAAGTCAAGCCAGTGGACTTGCCAAATTAAGATTGGGAAAATTATGCCATGAGAGTGACATGCATCATTATAATTATCGTATGGCACACAACACATGATATCTACATATAGCACATAGTTTCTTTCATATTATTCATTCATCTGCCATGTGATCTTGTTATCATGGACTTGACCTTAATACTTTTACAAAATGAGGGCTCAACATATGGGACCTCAACTAGGGAGCCTTCTTTAGAAAACACAGAGTCTGCTTCATTCATTCATACGTACCTCATTTCAGTTCATTCATAGGTCATTGTTAACACCAACTATACCTAGAATATATTTTAAGACTTTCATCGGGTTTGGTGCAATGATCACAAATAACCTAATGTCATTACCTAAATCTAGCTCACCTCTAGATTATCCTATCCTAAAACCTTCGGTATTATTCATTTCTTTATATGATTCATTTGAGGCTGGCCTCATTCATTAATTGGGAACTTTATATTTAACCGACAAAAATCATGTGATCATCATGAAATCCAGTGTCTCCTCCACACCGAAAAGAGGTGGAATCACCGGCAAAAGTGGCTCAATAACATGCTAACGTATATGGGAATTTAACTCCGCCAGATCTCTATATTGGTAGTATAGGATCAAAGACTAGGAGATGTATGGAGACCCATACCCTACAAGCCGGACAGTCTCATCTCATGAGAGTTACGTGAACCTTCGCCCTTCCCGAAAGAAGGCATCACCGCTAATAGCTAGCCTATCGGTGCTTAGTATAAAGTTCAATTATATTCAACTCATACATCATGGAAGTTGGCTTCTAGTATGAGGACATTATATCTCATTAGATGATTTCTCATCTCATCATTAGTATTGAGTGTTTTAAACGCAATATTTTCATTAGAATGTTCATAGAGACTGGTCTCTTCATTATCTTACACTCTCATTGGTGAGTACTCATTGGTAACATTTACTTAGTCTCATTTGAGATTGCTCTCATCATATATACATTAGCCTCACATCATGATTGTTACCACATTCTTCATTATTGCCACCTTTGTTCTTCATAGTTACTCACCTATTATGACATGAATGTTCATTTCTTCATTTCATAATTCATCTCATTATATGCCAATGCACTTGGCCATTTTTTGTATCTTACACTCGTATTTAATCATCCTAAGGTTCATCATTTCCTCACGTACATCTTAGGTTCACTTATTTTTGAACGTATGTTAGACTTATGTGTCTATACATACACGCCATGGGGCTTCATTCATAGTTCGCTATGTGATTCTTACTTTCCTAAGATTATGTATTACAAGACTTATGTATCTTGTAGATATACCAAAATCTTGATTTTTGATCTAAGTAGATGGCATTATTCTTGAATATTTTACTCACGTATGACTTATGTATCAATACAGAATTGGGCAAGGGAACTTGATTTTGAATCCCTTGAACAACACTTAATCTTATTTTACACTTTGATAATTGCATTTTTCAGATTTGGGAGACCCTAGTTCGATTCCCATCAACCCCATAATATTTCTTTCTTGTTCTCCTCCCCTTTTTCATTTTAAGGCAAGGAAGTTGTGGGTTCAATCCCCCACAAGCTCATTATTTTTTTTTCTTTTAATTTATTTCTTAACTTTCTCACCTATCCAAGAGGTTGTGGGTTCAATCCCCACTCTCCACATTTATTTTCTCCTTTATTTTTCTCCTCACTCTCTCATCCATTCAAGAGGTTTTGGGTTCAATCCCCACTCTCCACATTTTATTTCTTCCTTTATTTTTCTCCTAACTCTCTCATACATTCAAGAGGTTGTGAGTTCAATCCCCACTCTCCATATTTTATTCTCTCCTTTATTTTCCTCCTAACTCTCTCATCCATTCAAGAGGTTGTGGGTTCAATCCCAACTCTCCACATTTTATTTTCTCTTTTATTTTCCTCCTAACTCTCTCATCCATTCAAAAGGTTGTGAGTTCAATCCCCACTCTCCACATTTTAGTTTTACTTATTTATTTTCATGGTTTTTAACATGGTTAGGTCACGGGTTCAATCCTCCATGACCTCACTTGTTTTAAATTTATTTGTTCAACATTTTGAACCGTCTTTGCAGACCGAAATACATCAATAGAAGCTGGAAATTTTCTTTTAAATTTTCATCATCCTTTCATCAAGTTACACCTCAGTTGTTAGGAAAATTTCGTAGTGCATTTAGAATGTTTTAGGTGTGTCTTCATGTATTCGTTTAGCCAAGACATTATCCCTCAAATCATCCACATTTCAACTCATATGAACAATACATTTACATCAATATGCGTACATGAAATATAAATAACTATCATGCAATTTGAAGTCCTAAACCATGAAGATAGCCATGGGAATAGACAAATACACACGTAGTTACATTTTTGGAAACATCAACACAAATCAAATTATTCCAAACATACATATAAAAACATAATCATCACAAACATACGTTTCATCCCTAGTTATCTACAAGCAAACATAACCAACTTATGATTCAATGGGAGCTAGTGACAGGGACATGCAACGGGGAACAATCTTAGTTTTCAGAATGAATATTCTGAACCATAAGGGATCTCTTGGGAAAGGGACCAAGATAGAAGAGAACTCATACATTAATCGATGTTCAAATGCTGATGTTGCTTCCCAGAAACTCCTCCAAACCACTCCCAATTTACATCAACGTGCACCTCACTCGACGAACCTCTCTTAGCGTTGACGTTTTGATTACTTTTTCATGTTCAAATGCTGGTGTTGCTTCCCGGAAACTCCTCCAAACCTCTCCCAATTTACTTCAATGTACACCTCACTCGACGAACCTCTCTTAGCCTTGACGTTTTGATTACTTTTTCTTTTACTTAAAATTTCTTGTGAGTTCTTCAAGTGTTATTAACTCTTGATGTAATTTCAGTTTTTGAAATTATTTTTGGCAGAAACCAATGTGAGAGAGAGATATGGAGAACGTGAGAGAGAGATATGGAGAACGTGAGAGAGAGAGTGTGTGTTATTAGGATTAAGAGACTAAATTCAAAACTTTGTCAAATAGGATTTAAATTAGATTAATATAAATTTGATTTATTTAATTAATACATGAAAGGACCATTATGCCCTTAAAATTTCAAATTTTTAATTAATAATTAAATCACCTTAAGTACCTATTATTTAATTATTTTTTTCGGATCGTTACAACCGTAACGGTTATCCTTTGGGTGCACATAGGGTAACAACCCCTATCATATGCAACAGTTCGCAAACTACATAGGAGAGGTAACGCACTAGGCAAGCCCGGTGCGACAACCTCGACCCAGAAGACAAACCTCTTACTTTTGTTGGCAAGGTGTTTCAAACTTGAGAACTCCAATATGGAAGTCCCAAGCCCAAACAACTGGGTCACCGCGAAGTGTGATCTTAAAGATTAATTGTTTGGCAGTTTAGATATTTTTAAGAAGTTAAGAGGTGTTAAAGGTTTTTAGCAAGAGGGAAGTACAATTATAATGAGTAATTGTTTTATTCGATTGTTTCTTAGTAGCACATAAGCGAAGAAATATAGGAAAATGTCAAAAATTGGAAAATGAAAGATTGAGTTTTCTACGCCATAGAGAAGTGTCAAATCACCTTACTAATGTATATATTCATTTCATGTTAAACTGAATCCACCAATTTTCTTATTTATCAGACTTTTAATCCAAGGGGAGGACCCACATTGAAGCTTCAAGGCACTCGAGCACCCATTAATTTCGTCTCGCACTATATATACTTATATAGAAAATGGAATAAAATGAATAAAATTAAATAGTATACACCCATTCATCAATTAATAGTTGATTGTTGGAGTGGTTGTAGATTGCATCTCGTGCATTTTTGTTTTATTCCTACTATGACATTTTTTTAAAATTTTGAAGACTGACGCTTCTCTTCTTACTTGTTTATATTATTAAGACTTTTTTATTATTATTCTCTCCCTCTGTTGATTGTTCTATTATCTCTTTCTCACCTTTTTAGAATCTCTTTGCTTAAAAAAAGTTTTATAAAAAATAAAAAACTATTTTGGCATCCAAAATAATATATATTGCAGTTTTTTGCATTTTTTTCTTACGGTGTTTAAATATGATTATCTTTTTAATGACAATTCATAATATTGTTTACTTATATTTTGTGATTTGTAGCTAAGGGAGCACCCATGGTCTTAAAATCCGACATCCGCTTGTTTACTCTCCATTTTCCTTTTAACTTGCTACATATCTGAACTTATACATCATGGGTGATGCAGATTGTCCAATATGATATCTATTATGTACTGGCAATAAGTGTAATCTATGTTGCTCGGATCCTTCTCATAAATGTCAAAAGTGATAGTCCGCAATTTAGTTGGCTACTGTTAGATTGCCTGGTTTTGCATACACCCAAGGAGCTTATAAGTTCAACTTCAATTTCAACTGACTGGCTTAAGCCCCAGGCATAGTAAATGTAATTCCCCCAGCACGCTCTTTTTAAAAAAAAATTATTATTTACATCTTGTTGGCTTAAATCGCAGGCGTAGCTCCTAGAATACCCCCTTTTTTTTTTATCACTTTCTTGGTTTCTTTTGAAATCATGTAAAATGATTTTGTTCATCATGCGGCAAGCTGAGGTTGAAGGAGTGAAGGTGATACAATATCTCAGTGACATCTCCATTGCGGAAAACAATGATGTATATCATTCATAGAGATTCTACTCGGATCCCCTTGGCTTGTGGATGTATTTATGTTGTTATGAATGAAGTATTTTATAGGTGCTTGTAATAATTTGTATGTATTAAGGTTGAAAGTTGAAACAACCTTATTCTTTATTTAGTTCTTGCAGGCAGTTGAGTTTGATTTTTTTTTATATTATACCTAGTACTTAGTATATGTACCACGCGTTGCGCAATCAGTTAATAGGTACTTTCGTAAATATTGATTTATCGATAAATTTTCAAAGTTTAAGTTATTATTTATAAAACAATATTGTAAAGCTTGTATAGGAGAATGTTTGCATTTAGCACATTGATAGGATATAATAGATTAATTAAATTTTGATAGCTATATATATGCTTTTAAGAAAAATTGCGAATTCTCTATATTATTTTTAGCGTTTTTGAATTTATTTTACCATGTTTGAATTACTTTGTTTTAATAGAAATTTTTTAATTTCTTAGACCATGTTTGCATTTAGCACATTGACAGGATATAATAGATTAATTAAATTTTGATAGCTATATATATGCTTTTACGATAAATTGCGAATTCTCTATATTATTTTTTAATTTATTAATAGGATATAATAAACTACTTTATTTTGATTGTTTTAAAGCAAAAATATTTTTTAACAATGAAAAGTGCTTCTGATTAAGCAACTATTTTCAAGTCTAAATAACTGCAAACATCGAAAAATTATAAATTAAAATTTCATATATTTTTTTGGAATATGAGAAAAATAATTGAATTTTATAAATAGGTACAAAGCTAAAGTATCAATAAAAAATTAATGTTCTTTTAAAAAAAGGGTAAAGATTAAATACAAATAATAACTAACTATTATCTAAATAATTCCCATATAATTATTGGGTGCCACAAATAATGTTTATTATTACATTTTTTTATCTACTAATTTTTTAGATTAAATATAAAACAAAATAATATGAAAGATAATTTAAATTTGCGTGTAGATAAGTGTGTGTTGCCTAAGTTTCAGTTAAGGTAGGAGTTTGTAGAAAAAAT
This sequence comes from Solanum lycopersicum, assembly GCF_036512215.1. NCBI lineage: Eukaryota > Viridiplantae > Streptophyta > Magnoliopsida > Solanales > Solanaceae > Solanum > Solanum lycopersicum. The sequence goes on along the minus strand of NC_090811.1, from coordinate 42,322,939 downwards.
TTAAAATTTAAATAATATTATTTTTAATAATGTTATTTTTAAGCATCCTTCTACGTTATGGATATATATAGATTAATATTTAATTTAATAGGAAGAATACAAATTTGATAACTTTAAATAGTAACAGTGATAAAAAGGATTTCTAGTGTGCATTAATTGAAGTAGGGATATTTGATGTTTACTTAATAAATTTGTTATTTAATTTTATTAATGTGTAATAGGATAGATAAGATTTAATTTTCAAATTTGTGGTTTACGTTTATTTTTTCTAAGAAAACACAAAATAAATAATGGTAAAGACTTAGTGATTGTGCCAGAAGACCTTTTTTTTTAAATTGTGCAAAAGTGAAAATGTACTGGAAAGTTAAAAAATATTATCATGAAAAGTTTAGGTGATTAATAAATGAGATTAAAGATAAAGGGTGTTTATTTTTAGGAAAAATGCACAAGTACCCCGTCAATCTATGCCTAAAATTCCAAAGACACATTTATACTAATATTAAGGTACTATTACCGCCCTGAACTTATTTTATACGTAATTTTCTACCTTTTTTCAGCCTACGTGGCACTAACTTGAAAGAATAAGTCAACCAACATTTGGCCCACAAGATAATGTCACAAAGGCCGAAAAGGGGTAGAAAATTATTAATACAATAAGTTCAGGGGTTCATAGGACCTTAGTATAGGATAAGTGTGTCTCTGAGATTTTGGGAATAGGTTAAAGGAGTACTTGTTACTTGTGTAATATATATATATATATATATATATATATATATATATATATATATATATATATATATATTAAAGAAGTACCCAATTCCGGGATTTTAAAGGGTATTTTAGTTTTTCATTATCCAATAAATTGAATCCATTTTTAGGAGTTTAATAAGGGCCAAGACTGAATTTGTTCTTTTTTAGAAGTTGAGAATTTTCACAGTAGGGCTAAGGAGAAAGGAGAAGAGAAGATAAGAAAGAGAAAGGCAAGATTCGCCAAGATTGTTGAATCAACTTGTAGATTTCATCAGGGAGGATCCCTAAAAAGGTATGTGGATCTATCGCAACACTGAATTTCTTCAGCTACGTGCCAAGCATGTCTTATTAATTATGTTTTCATTCCAAAAAGATTGGATTTTGAATGTTTTTGAATGTGGTTTCTTCAATTGGTTTCTTTCTCGAACATGAGTTGAGATTTAAGAGTTTTCTTGATGATCTTAGTGTTTTTCTTAAATTCATTGGGTTAGATGCTTGTAAATATGATGTGGATACCTAAAATCTAAGTGAATTTGACAAAAAAAAATTGAAAAAGAAAACAATTTAAGGTTAGAAAAGGATTTGAGAAATTTTCCAGGCGTCACTTGAGAAAAGGTAGGCGAGGAGTGCCCCATCTGCGCCAGAGGCCTAGGGCGCGCACTTGCAGTGTGCCATTTTGGTGCCATAGTCAGCTACTGCTTCCGCAGCAAACTCCTAACGCGCATGAATCGACATTTTTATGCCTAATTTTCATAATTTAGTCTGAATAAGTTTTTCTAAAGTGTTCTAACATTTCCGAATGATTCTAACTACTCTAAATGAATTATAATCATATAGAAATCATCCGGAAACATGAATTACAACCTTGAATCCATAACTTCAAATTCAAGGAAAGTTTGAGCAGAGTCTAGAAAGTTCTTAGAGTTCTTTCAAGAAGTCTTTTACAAATACTTTCTAAACATTGTCTTAAGACTTAAAGATCAGGTTGAGTAAATAGTAAAGATACGAAGAATATGTTCATTTCATGTAAGTCGTTCAAAAATGTTTTAATGTCGTTTTAAGACTTAAGTTTGAGTTCAGTTTAGAGTAAAGTGAATTGTTTTCTTCAAAGTAGTATACGGGACTGAGTACTCCCAAAGCAGTATAAAAATATATTCACATTAAAAAAGAATGGAAACTAAGATTCCAAAGAGTGTTTAGGCTAGTTTTCAGTTAAAGGGTAATAGCTTTCTAAATAAAGAAAGTGGGGAAACTGAGATTTCCAAGATAGCCTTTGAGCTACCTTTTTGAGCACTTATCTCAAATCACAGAAGCAGTATGTTTTAATAACATAAGATTCAATATGTAACAACCCTAAAAATGGATAAGATAATAAATGCTTAATGTGTCAAGAATGCCTGTGATTAGACCAGGGTTCACACGGATTGATGCGCGTAGAACCAGACCTCGGAACCCTTGTTATAGGCAAGACAACTAACTTGGAGTGTTAGTTGAGCTTGTAAAGGTTGGTTCCAACCATGTAGGGCTATTGTTCATGGTCTAGTACTTGAAATGGCGTGACAGTTCTTTATATTTCATGTACATGTGTTGATGTAAATGTGATGTTCTTATGAGTTTAAATGTGGCTGAATTGAGGGATAATTTATTGGCTAAACGAATATATGAAGACGCACCTAAAACGTTCTAAATGCACTACGAAATTCCCCTAAGAACTAAGTGTAACTTGATGAAAGGATGATGAAAAATTAAAAGAAAATTTCCAGCTTCTATTGATGAATTTCAGCCAGCAAAGAGGGTTCAAAATGTTGAAAGAAATGAATTAAAACAAGTGAGGTCATGGAGGATTGAACCTGTGACCTCACTATGTTAAAAACTATGAAAATAAAGAAGTAAAAAGAAATGTGGTGAAGGGGATTCGAACAATGGTATTGGCTGGAAAATGTAACTTAAAAGAAAAAATAACAAATGAGAGGAGTGGGATTTGAACCCACCACTTCTCAATAAGATTTAAGGCAGAGTAAAAGAAAAAAAGTAAAATGTGATTTGTGGGAATCGAACCCATGACCTATAGGCACTGAAGGAGAGTCAAAGAAAATGAAAGATAAGAGATGTGAGGCGTGGGAATCGAACCCACGACCTCCTAGGCAGATTTAAGGAGAAAAATTAAAAGAGGTTAAAGAAGGGCTGTGGGGGTTTGAGCCCACAACCCTTCGGTCAAAGGAGAAAAATTTAAAGGAAATGAAAATAAACAGTAAATGAGGTTGTGGGGGTTCGATCCCACATCCTCTTAGTTCCATTAAGAAAAAAATGAAGAGAGAAATTAAGGGAAAATAAAATGAAGGAATTGGGGCTCGAACTTGGGTCCCCAAGCTGTATGGACCAAACAAAAATGAATCAAAAAAAGATAAGTGTTGTTCAAGGGATTTGAAAACCGGTTTCCCTTGCCCAAATTCCGTATTGATACATAAGTCATACATAAATTAAATGTTCAAGAAAAATGTTGCCTACTTAGATACAAATTGAGATCATGACATACATACAAGATGCATAAGTCTTGTAGCACATGATCTTAGGAAGATATGAATAACTTAAACGAATTGTGAATTAAGCCTCATGGCTTGTATGTATAGATCCATAAGTCTAACATACATTTTAAAAAATAAGTGAACCTAAGATATATGTAATGAAATGATGTAACCCTAAAGTTTAAGTAAGAGTGTAAAACACACTAAATGTCAAAGTGCGTTGGCATATGATGAAATGAATATTATGTAATGAAATGATAAAATCCTAGAAGGGTTAAGTAAGAGTGTGAAATACACAAATGGCCAAGTACATTGTCATATGATGAATTGAACATTCATAAAAAAAGGGGTGAGTAATTATGAAGAATAAATGTGCTAATGTTAAAGAATGTGAACATGATATGAGGCTAATGTAAAAGATGAGAGCAATCTCGAATGAGCCTAAGTAAATCTTACCAAAACTTACTAACCTATGAGAGTGCAAAGTTAATGAAGAGACCAGTCTCTATGAACACTCTTATGAAAGTATTGACATTAACACACTTAATACTAATGATGAGATGAGAAATCATCTATTGAGCTATGATGTCCTCATAATAGAAGCCAGATACCATGATACATGAGTTGAATGTAATGGTACTTTATACTGAACACCGATAGATTAGCTATGAGCGGTGATGCCTTCTTCCGGGAAGGGCAAAGGTTCAGGTAACTCTCATGAGATGAGACTGTCCAGCATGCGGGGTATGGGTATCCTTATATCTCCTAGTATTCCAACCTCTACTTCCAATATTGGGATTTAGCGGGGTTCAATTCCCATGTACGCTAGCATGTTTGCATCACTTTGGCCGGTGATTCCACCTCTTTTCGGTGTGGGGTTTCATGACACTGGATTTCATGATTCTCACATAATCTATGTAAGTTCAAGTTAAAGTTCCCAATGAATGAATGAGGTCGTCCTCAAATTATGTACATAAAGAAACGAATGATACCAAAAGTGTTAGGACGGGATAATCAAGAGGTGAGTTAGACTCAAGTAATCACATTAGGCCATTCTTGGTCATTGCACAAAGAACTCGATGAAAGTCTTAAAGTACATCCTAGGTATAGCTGGTGTTTACACTAGCCCATGACTGCAATGAAATGAAGTACGTATGAATGAAAGAAGCAGACTCCCTAGTTGAGGTCCCATATGTTGATCCCTCATTTTGGGAAGTTTTAATGTCAAGTCCACGATTCCAAGGTGTCATGGCATATGAATAAATGATATAAACCACGTTATGTGTTATATGAATTATGATATGTTTTATGTGTACGATGTTATGTGTTGTGTGCAAACTGTTAAGTATGATGGTGCATGTTACTCTCATGGCATAACTTTTCTAATTAAAATTTGAAAAGTTCACTAACTTTCCTAATCTCAATTTGGCAAGTCCACAGACTTGACCTGTTATAATCATATTGCTAGGAAAGAGCTATTCTTACTCATGCATGTGCTTGGTGTGTGCTGGCATATACCCATACTTAGTACAAGTGTGTACTAACCCTATAAAACTCTAAAATTTTAGGTTCGGGCACAGGTGGACGCTAAATCTAAAGGATCAATGATGCAGCTATCCGGACGTCGAGCATTCATCTGGACTTGGAAAGCCCTCATGCTTTCGAGGATGCTTGCACATTTACATTCTAGCTTAGTTGTAGGATTTATCTAGTAGAGTATGTTCCACAATGTTTCTTTCCCATTTTTGTTCAGACATTGTATTGGTGCCTTTTTTGCAAGTACATCTTTATCGTTATAATAAACTGCTTCTTCCATTTGATGATCTTAATGTTAGATAGTTGATGGTGAATAATTCTATATGTAATAAAATGTGTACTAAGTATGTTAGGAAACAAAAAGTTTCAAATTTTCCTCTAAAATTAACCTAGATGAAGTAAGAATGACGTATGCAGGCTTGTTTGCGACCTCTTAGAGGTTAATGACGCCAGTCTCGTCTAGGGTCTAGATTCTGGTCGTGACACAGCATTAGGTGTAGTATTGAGCACCATATGGGGGATATTTGAGACAAATCACAACATCCATAAACCACGTATCCACCATGGGTAGAAAAGGGTCATATTTATTAGATAAACTTTTTTCACAGTAGACTAGTTGACCCATTAGGCAGTTCAGGTCATATACCTTTGGTCGGGTATAAGATGCGCTGGCAGAATGAGATAGATAGATATATAATCACTATAGATCTTAAGTGATGGTTGTCATTTAGAGAAACTCTCACATAAGTTAAGTGTATTTATATATACATTAGTTTATTGGTATTTTTACATACATCTTAGAGTTAATTGTATCCTTGTATACATTCAGAGTGTACAAATTGTTTTCAAACAAATTTTCTATAGATTGAACTTTCTTTTAAATTGTTTTCTATTGAAATGAGTAAGTTATATTAAGTTACATAGTTTCTGGTAATGGTATCAGAGTGGATACTCAGAAAATTGAGGCAGTGCCAAATTGGCCTAGACCCAAATCTCCTACTAATATTAGGAGATTCTTGGGTTTGCTGGCTACTATTGGATATTTGCAGAATGTTTTTTTTGTCTATTTCATCTGTCTTGACATAGTTGACTCAGAAGACAGTTAAGTTTAAATAATCGGAAGCTTGTGAGAAGAGTTTTCAGGAGTTGAAGAAGAGGTTGACTAGTGCCCTAGTTTTTGACTTTACCAGAAGGTACTCAATGTGTTGCGGTGTATTGTGATGCATCTAGTGTAGGGTTAGGTTGTTTGTTAATGTATAATGACAAAGTTATAGCTTACGGCTCCAGATAGTTGAAGGTTCATGAGAAGAATTACTCAACATATGATTTAGAGTTAATTGTTGCAGTTTTCGCCTTAAAGATATGGCGTCACTATTTGTATGGTGTTCATGTTGATGTCTACACTAATCACAATAGCCTAGAATATTGTTCACTCATAGATATATTAATCTCAAACAAATAAGGTGGTTAGAATTGTTCAAGGATTATGACATGAGAATTCTTCACCATCCAGGTAAGGCTAATGGGGTTGCTGAGGTGTTAAGAAGGTTGTCTATGGGTAGTAGCACCCATATTGAGGAAGAGAAGAAGGAACTAGCAAAAGATGTACACAGGCTTAGACTCTTAGGAGGCCGACTCATAGACTCCACAAAACAGGAAAAAGGTGAAAATGGAGTTGAATCATCGTTAGTATCAAAAGTGAAAGAAAATCAAAACTAAGACCCCATTTTGCTTGAATTGAAGGCAAATCTTCATACACAAAGAGTATTATCTTTTGAACAAGGGGGAGATGGTGTGTTGAGATATCAAGGTAGATTGTGTGTACCTTTGGTGGATGGACTTAAAAAGAGGATCATGGAGGAAGCTCATAGCTCAGATATTCCATTCATCCGGGTTCCATAAAAATGTACCGTGATTTGAGAGAAGTATATTGGTGGAATGGTATGAAGAAGGGCATTGCTGAATTTTTTTTCAAGTGCCCTACTTGCAAATAAGTTAAAGTAGAGCATCAAATGCTTGAAGGTTTGGCTCAGAATATAGAACTTTTAAAATGGAAGTGGGAGATAATTAATTTGGATTTCATCATAGGTTTAGCCAGATCTCGCATGCAACATGATTATATTTGGGTGATTGTCGATAGAATGAAAAAATCAGCCCATTTCTTGCTGGTAAAGAGTACTCATTCGACAGAGGATTATGTTAAGTTGTACATTCAATAGGTGGTAAGACTTCATGGAGTTTTGATATCCATTATTTCAGATAAAGGTGCACAATTCTGGAAATCTTTTAAGAAAGGTTTGGGTTCAAAGGTGCATTTAAGAACAGCCTTTTATCCTTAAAATGACAGGCAAGCAAAGCGTACTATTCAGACTCTAGAGGATATATGGAGGCATGATCGATTTCAAAAGTATTAGGATGATCACATACCTCTCATTACCTTTTCTTACAACAATAGATACCACCCTAGCATCCAAATGGATCCTTATGAACTTCTTTATGGGAGAAGAGGTAGATCTCCTATTATATGGTTTGAAGTTAGTAAAGCAGGGTTGATAGGTCAAGATTTAGTTCACCAAGCTATGGATAAGGTGAAGGTTATTACAGAGAGATTGAAAATGGCATAAAGTCTTCTAAAATCCTATACTAGTGTTAGGAGGAGGCTGTTAGAGATTGAAGTAGATGATTGGTGTATCAAAAAGTTTCACCAATGAAAGGTGTTATGAGGTTTGGTGAGAAGGGTATGCTCAGTCCATGTTATATTGGACCTTATCGCATATCCGAGAGGATTGGCAATGTAACTTATGAATTATAGCTACCCATAGAGTTAACAAAAGTTCATCCGGTGTTTCACATATCTATGTTGAGCATGAGTGATCCTTCATTTTGTTTATTGAAAATATAGGGATCAAGGATAGTCTATCTTATAAAGAGATTTCGGTTGAGACCTTAGATTGCCAAGTTCGCAAGTTGAGAACAAAAGAGATAGCACCAGTCAGGGTTCTTTGGAGGAACCAATTTGTCGAAGAAACTACTTGGGAAGTTGAAAAGGACATAAAGAAGAGATATCCACATCTCTTTGAATCGGGAGAAAATGCAGACAAAGGTGGTAATCTCTTCTTAGTACTCTTTAAGTTATGAGTAAGCATGTTATTCTTTCACTTGCTTGTTAGGTGTTTTAACTTAATGTTACTACCCTTAGACTAGAAAGAATACCTTCATTCGAGGAAGAATGTTCCCAAAGGGGAGATATTGTAACATCTCGTAAATAGAAAGAATGAGAAAGGAGTTTAAAATCGAGAAAAATTTCTAAGTCAGGAAAGTGAATTTTTGTCATCTTCCAACGATCATAACTCCTAGCTTAGGATGATATAGGGGTGGTTCTGATATAGTTCGAAATCCCTTGGAATGATATTTCCAACTCTGTCGAATTTGCATGATGCCAAGTTTGGACGAGTGAGTCATGCCCTTTGGAAGTTGGGCTTTTGGATTAAGAAATTTCCCAATTCTTGGATTTTAAAGGGAATTATAGCATTTCTATTACCCTATTAGCTTAATCCATTTTTAAGAGTTAAATAAGGGTTAATAATGAATTTCGTAAATTTTAGATGTTGAGAATTTTCACGCTAGGGCTAAGGAGAAAGGAGAAGAGTAGAGAAGAAGGGAAAGATTCGCTAAGATTGTCGAATCAACTTCTGGATTTCACCAAGGGTGATATCTAAAAAGGTATGTGGGTCTATCTCAACGTTGGGTTCATTCACCCACGTGCCAAGAATGTTTGATTCAGCGTGCTTTATTCTAAAAAATATTTGATTTAGAATGTTCTTGAATGTGGTTTCTTGAATTGCTTTTATTCTTGAACATAAGATGAGATTTAGGAGTTCGCTGATGATTTAAGTGTTGTTCTTTAACTCATTGGAGTAGATCCTTGTATATATGATGTTGCACATGAAATTTAAGTGAATTTAAGAAAAGAAATTGAACAAGAAAGATTTAAGGTTAGAAAATGAGTTAAGAAATTCATCAGGCATCACCTTTGAAAAGGTACGTGCGGCACGCCCCATATGCGCTAGAAGGCTTGGGGAGGCACACTATCTTTGTGCCTCAGTCAACTACGGTTGGCGCATCGTTCCTCGAATGCACCCGAATCAACATTTTTCACCCAGTTTTTGTTATTCAGTATGAATAAACCTTTCTAAAATGTTTTAACACTTCCTAATTATTCTAACTACTCTACATGACTTCTAATGATGTATAAATCATCTAGAAACATAAATTACAACCTTGAATCTATAACTTCAAATTAAAGGAAAGTTGAGAGCCAAGTCTAGAAAGTTCTTAGAGTCCTTTCAAGAAGTATTTTATAAATGCTTTCTAAACTTTGTTTTCAGACTTAAAAATCAGGTTGAGTAAAAATTATAGATAAGAAGAAGAAGTTCATTTCAAGTTTCATCAGTCTTTCAAAAAAGTTTTAATGTAGTTTTAAGACTTAAGTTTGAGTTAATTTCAGAGTAAAGTGAAGTCTTTTCTTCAAAAGCAGTATATGGGGTCTAAGTATTCCCAGAGTAGTAAAAAATGTTTTCATGTTTAAAAAGAATGCAAAATGAGATTCCCAAAGAGCCTTCGAGCTAGTTTTCAGTTAAAAGAGTAACAACTTTCTAAATGAAGCAGAGAAACTGATATTTCTAAGATAACCTTTGAGATAAGTTTTGAGCACTTATCTCAAATCACAGAAGTAGTATGTTTTAATAACATAAGAGACAATATATTTTTGGAGTAGTATTGAGCACCGATATGGGGAGAGTCCAGAGAACTCACAACCCCCATAAACCATATAGCCACCATGGGTACAAAAGGGTCACACATTTTATATAAACCTTTTTCACATTAGACTAGTGGATCTATTAGGCAATTCAGGTCTTATACCTTTGGTCGAGTATAGAATGTACTGGCAGCGTGAGGTAGATTGTTGTATCATCACTATAGCTCTTAAGTGATGGTTGTCTGTTAGATAAACTCCCACAAAGATAAGTTTATTTATATACATTGATCAATTTATTTATATTCTTACATACATCTTAGAGTTAATTGTATCCTTATATACATTCAGAGTTCACAACATGTTTTCAAACAACCTTTCTTTATATTTGTAACCACCTTCAAATGAAATAGGATGAACTAGAGCCTCACATGAGTTTTATAAGTGAGTAACTTACTAAAATAATGAATAATATATTTTGAATTCAGTTTTGAAATAGTTTGGAAGTCAAACATCAAGGTACAACCAAGACGTCTAAAAACTATTCGTTTTATGTGTTGTTGCATTCTAGTAGGTTGTTCATGTTTTCATGTGTTGTTTGGAATCTAAAATCATAGGAGGTGACCCTAGTGTCTTAATAATCGTGTTTAGGGTCAAAACGTTTAGTTACTACACCTCAAGGACCAACCAAAGGGTCCTTGAGGAGGACTCAAGCATTGGCCAAAAAGCTGACAATGCAGCATGCTGGCAGTAGCTTAGGGAAGGCAGTCCGCCTCGCGGTCATGCTCCACCTAGGACAAAAAATGTGCGTCCGTGTCGTGGAACTTTCTGTTCTAAAATAAACTTTCAAAGTCTTTAAGGAATTCCTCCGCGTAGTGGACTAGTTCCACGATGATGATTTCGCAATAAAAGTCAAGTTGGATGTTATTTTAAGGGTCCAACTAGTGTAAGGTTTTTTTGGATACTTTGGATATTTATTATAAATAGTTCTTATACCTATTGTATGGTATTTTATGATGATTAAAAATTAGAAACCCCAAATTAGAATTCATTCTTCAAAACTAAACCCTTCCATCCCAAAATAGATTCTCTCAAAACTTTATTGGATGCCAAGCTCAAGATCAAGATAGGAGATGGTTTTTCAACTGATTTGTTTCTTCAATGTTCTTGAGTATTCAATATATAAGGTATGGTGAATCATAATTCTTGACCTTTCATTCAAGGATTTCAATCAAAGATTTTCAATAGTGATTCAAAGACAAAAATTCACAATTTTTAATCTAAACATGGGGTCCTTGTCAAACGATTTTGTAAGTCATTAGAATGATAAATTAAGGTTTAATAAAAGTTTTAAAGATAATTTTCAATGAAATTCCTTAAAGAACCCATGATCTCCTTAAACTCTCAATTTAGCCTATAAAATGGGTTTTGTGATATTAATTTGATGATTATTGAATTAAGCGTACATTCAGATGTACTATTGAATGCTATTGTTATCATTAGATATTGATTATGAATTGTTGAGAATTTGTCCATGTTGATCAAGGCTTGGCGAATTGGTAAGTTGACCTAACTTCTTGTCTATAGTATTGGAATGGATGTTGAATGATTTGATCCGCTTATGGTGGAGGTGTTACTTCTTGTCTATTTATATATGTTGTGATCATGGTCTTGAGGGAAATATATGTAAAGTGATTTGCTATTCTGATGATCATGAGTACGAAGGTGTGCCATGAAGGTTATGTATCTAGTGCTCCATGTTAGTATCATGATTAATGTGTATTGATAATGTGAAGTATAAGGTAAATGAGAATGTTAGGATAAGGTATGTTCTACATGATTGGTTAGGTTAAATACTATTGTGGAATGACCCTTACCTATGTGACCCCTATATGAATGTGTGATCTTATACATGTTAGGATTGTCTATTCTTTTTTTAATGTGGTTATGTCTACTACATGTGGGTGTATGGTCTAGAATCCTTGAAGGCCTTATGTATGAATTGTTCATAAATTGGGGATATCGTAAATGTGTTGGGATCCCTTGAAGGGAAGTTCCCTTAATGACAATGTTATTGCTATTATGACATTATAATGACCAATATGTACACACACATACTCCCCTTGCATAATTACGAATATGATACGTTTATGGTGTCAATTAGAAGGATAATTATCATATGCACCTTTAAATCTTATTATGCATGAAAGGTATATGATTAGCAAGGTATGAACATAGGTTGCATAAAGGTGTTTATGTCAATGGATTTCTCACATATGTACAAACACCTGAATGTATGAATGAATAAGGTTAATGATAATCTAGTGAAACAAAGTCTCTTGAAAGGTTTGCTCAATTGTACCCTAAACAAGACTAAGTTATGAATATGGTATGATAATGTGAAGTGTCATTCTCACATAATGTAGGTTTATGATGAAAGATCATTTTCACATTAGAAACCTTTGAGCTATTTGATATATGAGGGATTAAGTCTTGAAAGCCTACTTTATGATCTAATGTAAAGTAACAGCTCAAAGATATTAATAAGGGAGTTTGAGCTTAGCATCGAGTGAAAATAAAATATGAGAGTTGTGGGGGGGGGGGGGCTCACATCTAATAAGTCAGATGTTCCGCAAGAGAACCCTCACGTTAAGCAAGTCTGGTTCCTAATATAGATGTTGTCTCATGAGATGGAACCTCCACATCTAGAAAGTTTCAAATTTCTAGTAGCAATTTCCTTGTTTCATAACTACGTTCCCCCATAGGTATAAGCTTAGTGGATACACTTAGATAGCTATTATGTATGTAGGTGCGACTTTGTAAATATGTACCCCCTCTTTTCGGTGTGGGGTTAGAAAACCGCATTCCATGTAGATCACATATTCCTTGTCAGTTATGGGAATGTCTCCCTAAAGTTAAAAAATTGAACTAAGATAAGAAGGTGAGCTCTAGTCATGACTTTATGAAGAGTTACTTAGTGCAGGAAGGACTATGGACCCTACTTATGCATTGCACAAGTGGACTTTAAGGGAAGCTATGATAGGTTCTTTAATATAATAGGGATTAGGTTTTTCTATGTAATAAGGATTATTGTTCATGTATGTTGATATGTGTAAGGACCCAAGACCACACCCTAGAAGATAGTGACAATCTCGAATCGTGGACCGGCGTACTTGACCTCTCGAAGGTCTTTTACAAGCCCTTCCGTATCGTTCATCGCATATAAACTTATGAAAAGTAGTTCGGAATTAAAACTTTTCACACTAATATTATAAAACATCTTTCATATAGAATCCATAGGAAATACTAAGTCTCATTTCATCAAATCTTAGACTCAAGAATACTGCAGGATAAGACCCATGCAATACAAATATAGAAATACTTAGTCTATTACAATACTTCAATGAAAGAAATAAAGACATGTATGCCCTTGAGTCAAAGGACGTACTTAAACTTGATTGAAAGATATTATAGTCAAAGATTAGCTCCCAAAAGCACCTTCACCTATGAATCACTTTAGAGATAGATAAAAACATGGAATTAGTACAAACACATTTACTAAGTATGGCATAATGCATAAAAATTATGCAAAAGGACATTTATTAGAAATATCCATCTTCAGATTTAGATATCATAATATAAGCATAAGAACAACATTTAACACCTTACAGTGAACTAATTCACATTGAACTTCTTCACTATTACAATGAAGTCCTTTAACATCACATTGGACACTTGCTAGCATGTAATTCCCTCATTCAAAGCTATCCTAAGACTCACTTAAGTAAGACAAAGAGACACCGATCATACACCCTCTCTATCCACACCAAAATGATCCTTAAGACCACCTATAATGAGATATACACATTTACAATACATCAACCACATCAACATTATATCCTCTTATTAAAGCTAATTCTACGGTTCACTTGAGTGAGTTGCGAAGCGACCCCCCATACAATCCCTTTCACACACACTTAAGAGCTACTATAGATTACGTAGGATAAAATCATTCTCATATAATACAACAACATACATATGATATGACATTCCTTCCAAAAGTTATCAAAAGACTTACTTAAGAAAATCAAGAAGATAATGTCCATGATTGACCTCTTCAAGATTACCTAAATAATCCTTAAAAATACCTAATTTTGGATCATGCCTACATAATCAACCAACTTCCCTAACTAGAGTCATTCTTAATACCTATCTAGGTAAGATATGAAGTGACCATTCTTATGCCCCCTTCACACCTTAAATAGACAACCTTTAACTACTCTAGATAATTACTTCTTCATTTAAGACTCATTCATCACATAAGGACATTCAAGTAATGGTCTTGAAGAAGACCTAGGGACTCTCACATACAACCACCTAAACTTCATAGAACTTATCTAATGCTAATAGGTATCCTATATGATGAGAATAGGCAATAACCGACATAGACCATGGTAGCAAATAATGTAATCCAGAGTTATAAGCTACACCGATGGAGGGTATTATTCTTACCAGTGGTATAACTTGGACACATCCTATGTAGGCACATGGTTAAGGAATATGAAGGTCTTACTTTGTACTATAGACTCATCCTTTAACTATAGCTACTTCCGTATCCGGTTCATAATCCAATCACATTCACCCTACCAAAGAGGTCCTCTAGGGATACCTTACAATGGATACAATATAACTCTTAATGACTTTCCTAAGGAAGATATGATTTCGTTCAAACCAACCAACCTTAAGTCCATCATTCATTACATGAAGGACTCCATTACGACTTTCGACTTCAATGTTTATAACCTTACCACTAGGTGTAAGGTTCCAGATAAAGACCCTCTTAACATCATCCAAGGAAGCATGTCATTCATACATTCATGAAAATCCTAATTCAAGACATCTCATATTCACAATTATACATGTATCAAGTAAGGCACACAAGTCTACCAAAACAAGACACAACATACTTCCCATATAAAATATCACTTTAGAGGCACATAGACATAACCAATATCATCTTTTGGTCATCTTATATACTACTATAACATCATCAATATAACCATCATAGACTCATATAGTCAAGTAGGAATAATCATGCATCAAGTCTAAGACTACACACATAATGACATATTCATAGTCTAACATGTTCATCTAACATCCATAGAAGAACACATACTTTAACTTAATCACAAGTAGATGAATATGATCATACTTCACATAATTCATTACATATATCATCACAGTATATCAAGTAATGTCGATAATTCCATGATATTCATACTACATAAAGTAATGCTGATAAGGCCACATCAATTGCAAGTAAAGCACATAGCAGTGCCATAATAAGTGGACCATACCAATCAAAACATAATTCAAGAGTTACATTACATAAAATAAAGAGAATTAGGAAAACATACCACCAATCCATTATCAACACTTCAATCCATAGTTAAATCATCCAATTCAATACTATAAGGCCCTTGCCCATGGACATAATAAGCAATTCAATACAAAGACTATAATACTCAATGAATATAGGTAAATTCAATATATGATTATAAATCTAGTACAACCTATACATAAATTGAATACAATTCTTACATCATTCAATAGCCCATACAAACTACACTAGAATTCATAAGCATTAAGACAATATCACTTAACCCATAAAGTAGTCAAAACTAGGGTTCATCAATTACATGAGGTTATAGGTTAATTGAGTTAAAATCATCAAATTAAAAACAATTAAATCAATATTCAATGTTTTAACACCATTAATGCAAGAACCTATGGATAGATTTGAATTTAGAAAACTCATCTTTTGTGAAGTCTTTGAAAATCATTTTGAAGATTGGCTCCTCGATGAATAAAATTTGTAAGAAACCATACCTTAATGATGTTAATCCAATAAATTAATGAAAAATCACCACTTAAACTTCCAATTCAAGCTCTTCCTTGAGTTTTGGCTTCAATGGAGTTCTATAGAATTTCTAAGATATTTTAGGTTTTTGATTTTGAAGAATGAGTTATCCTAAGTGTATAGGGCTTATAAACATTTCCAGAATACCCAAAGTACCCCTAAGTAACCACCCAAAGTTTTATTTGGACTTGGGGTGAATTTATCAATTCATCCTTAGAATTTACAATAAAGTTGCGCAGGAAACAACTTCACAGACGGATGCAGTAGACTGGCTGTATCCCAACAAACGGACCGTCCTGTTGGTCCGTTGTTTGGGACTGAGGCTGGTCGTTCTATGATTTCCCTAAAACGCATAAGTCTTGACCCATTTCCTTATTTGACGGGGCGTCGACCAGGCTACTGGCCGTCAATTGCCTTAGTCGATTGGGTTTGCCTAAGACAACCTTTGGCTCAAGGTAAGGTCCTTTCTCAAGGACCCTTGGATGGTCCTTAGGGTTGTTTTTCCGAACGTTTACAACCCGAATATATTTTTATATGACTTTAGGATCCCCCACATCAATTTAATCAAAAAAAAACACATAAAACTTGATGAAACATGTCAAGACACACAAGGTCGTTTCAAGGCAAATCTTTCGAACATCATGGATGTTTGACCTCCAAACTTCATGAAAATCAACACACTATCTATAAACACTATAATAACTCTTATTAGGACCTCATAATCTTATAAACATACATATACACACATAACCACACATGAGACACATAAGTGACTTAGTCGTCGAACATCTTAGTTGTCCCTTGACGTTTGACTTCCAATGCACCTAAAACTCTAGACACTGCCTCAATACGACATTATAAAAAAATTTAGAACTTTATACCCTAATGAAAAACATGTTAGGATCTGAATTTATCTAAGTCATTTTTAAGGTATTACAATATGAATGCATGTTAAAGTTGAATTCACTTATGCAAAGACATGAATCATGATTATGCATATAAATTACACTTATGACTTCTTAATGGGTTTTACTAAGAAATTATTAATGAATTATCTATATATGTTTATTAATGAAGTATTTTCATCCTGTGTCTAATGTGAAATGAAGACGTTGTGACTTCGTGAATGTGATGCGCCTAGTCTACGGTGGCTTCCTAGGAACACTTGGTGTGAGTAGTATATGGGATGCTACTTGCACATTGCACTAGTGTGATTTAGGGGTTGTCTTATGATGTGCTTATGACTTTATGAATATATGTGGTTGGACTGATAAAGATTGTATGAAAGTTCACCTTTCGTAACCTTAAGGTGATACATTACACTAAGTATAACTTAAGGGTTGCTTGACGAAAGGAGTTAAGATAAAATGGAAGGTAATGTATGGTATGTATTGAAGTGCCTCAAATGTGATAAATGACTTATGTGTTCGTACGAGTGGTTTTCATGTGTATGATGATGCATGTAGTCTATGTTGTGCCTATTTTATATTTATGCAATGAAAGTATTCTAAGAGCTTGTATAATACCCCCAAAAGGTCGAATACGTCGTGTTACGACTAGGGGGTGCTCCCGGATCGTTACAATATTGAACTTTCTTTTAAAATTGCTTGATATTGAAATGAGTCAGTTATATTGAGTTATGTTATTCATGAGTTGAGAAGAGACAAGGTAAGTGTTCCTTATTTCTCTTTTCAAGCTTATATTGTTTTAGCATTCCAACTCTTAAACTCATACATTCAATGTACTGATACCAGTTAGCGTAAATCATATCATGATGTAGATGCAGGTAATGAGGATCGGTATCCGGTGCATCATTGATCCAGTTGAGCATTCCAGAGTCTGTTGGTGAGTTGCATTCCGTTTGACTCCTTTTATTACAATTACTTTTTTCATTATCTTCTTTATTAGTATGTCATGGGGTCTACCCGACGTCCATTTCAGTTTTAGAAGGCTTCATAGACACAAAGTGAGATTTTAATCCTTTTGTCTTTCCATTTCTTTCTATTTGTTAAGACTTGGGTTTCAACTTTTGGCCTAATGGATGTTTTAAACCTTTACAACATTCTCAATTAGTATGTTTTATCAGTTTAGTTAAGTTTGATCATTATAGTTATTGATTATTCTCTTCCAATAACTTAAGTAAGCTAGACCAAGGGTCCGCTCAAGACCGACAATAGTCTTCGAGTGTCGACCACGCCCAGGGTGTAGGCTCGAGGCATGACAGAGTATCACATCAAACTTTTGAAGTTCGTATTACCTTTCAATCAATATCGAAGTAATTCCATAATCCAAATATATATTATTAGTAATTCTTTAATATTAAACGAATTTTATTTTTGTAATACAAATATACAATTGTTAAACTTAGGAAGAATTAACGAAAAATGAAAACATTAGTTTTATACATTATAGGAATATAATGATTATAAAGGAATTTTTTTCAAAAATGACCTTTAAATGTCATTTTTATTATAAATAATTAGATTAGAACTAAACAAAACATACCGACCTACAGAGGTTAGTATTACATATAAATTTAATGAAAATTAAATATTACCGACATCCGATGGTATCTTAAATTAATTTTTTTTATTTTACGTAAGATTCAAAATAATTAAATAAAAGTACAAATATTGAATTCTTGTAGTCATTCTATACACATTTTAATGAATTTAAATTATACAAATTTTAATTTTACCTAGTTCTAAATGTCGGTATTATAGTTTATTTAAATTTTTAACATCACAAAAAAAATTGTCCTCCATACATATATATATGAGAATAAACTCCTAGTCTACAAAGTTTTTAATGAAAGAAAACTAGAAACATAATATATGTCCTCGAACATATGAGTACATACCGATTCTGAAAGAAATCTACTTCCTATGCTTCAATCTATATAAATCCTCACTTGCCATCTACACTTGTAGACATAGAGAAACATATGGAATTAGCACAATTGATGTACTAAGTGTGGTGAACATGCAAGAAAACCATGCAACAAGGGACATTTACTTGAAAATATACTTTTCATACTCCTTTAGTAAATATCTCATAAGACAAGTACAAGAAACATCTTCAAGTCAATATTCACATATAAGGTAAGACCACAATAATTAAGTAACCCCTTTATCCATATAAACTATCTATCTAAAGTTATCCTAAGATCCACCTGAGTATGACATGAAGATACCGCCCATACAAGCTCTTCAATATACACCTAGGTGTTGCTTAAGACTACCAAAGATAAGGACCATTCTGATTAAATATATGAATGCTAGAGAACATACATCACATAAGTCATTTAGAAGTCAATCATACAATTAGGGGACTTCACATAATGGTCTTGGAATACCTAGGGAACTCACATTGTCATTTTCAAAGCCTACTCTTGCCATGTGTAGATAGCGTCCCATTCCACTACCCACATGTTGTAGAACCTCCAATATCTAGAGTGCACATCCCACATGATGAGAATAGGCATTAACCGACATAGACCACACTAGATAGGTATGGAATACGCTGTCATCAAAACCCTACACCATGGAAGGTGTTCTACTTTCCAATGGTAGAACTAGGACACATCCCATGTAGGCACATGGTTAAGGGATATCAAGGGCTTCTTTGTACTCTAGTCTCATACTTCAAGTAGAGCTACTACCACAAGCATATCCACTCGGTGGTTTTCCTTGTTTCTCATACAGTAAGTTCATTCACATAATATTATTTGAGAAGGTACCATCTCTAGTCGCCACTACCAAGATGGGATCCACAAGGGTCTATCGGTCAAGGTTCATTAGACAGCTCATTAATGAAACAGGTACCATGCTAGGTCTATCGGATTCACTTCGTTATAAACCTTTTTTTCTTATTCAAGGTTCCATATAAGTCTTTCATATAATGGAACCTAATTTAGGTATACCGATCCTAGACTTTCATTCTTTCATACTTCATGACAAGGGTGCCTAAGCCTACCAAGATAAGATATCACATTAACAAAACTTTCATGCATCTAGTAGGGATAACTAGGTCTACCTAAACAAGATACTTCATAAACATATAGAGACTATAAATTGTCTATAATAATCACATACCATCATTAAGAGGAAACATATTGTCACCTCACACATGCACATATACAATATCATCCTTTACATTGTACATCAATAAAGGCTACAACAAGATTATACTACAATTCACATAATAATTTTGGCAAGGTAATGTTCATAGAAACTATAATAATTAAGCACCGCCACCATAAGTGGACCATACAAATCCATATAAATTAAATAGCAATTCTACATCATATTAAATAATTAGGTAAACTTACAACCTTACAATAGCCACAGTCACCAACCCTCAACATATCCAACAATTTAACAAATTAATTGAACATACAAATTACAAAGCCCATAAAACTAGACCATCAATCCATCCATATCAATGAATCAATCAAACCCAATTTAGATATAAATACTATAAAGAAAACAATAAAAAAATTCCATCAATGATCAACATGTAACTTAATATCCCATAACAATTTCAACATGAATCTAACATAATTAAGTCATGATCAATACACCCACTTTAGACCCAAAATTAGGAATCCAAGGAATACTTGGGTTCATGGAATTTTTTACCATAAAATCATCAATTAACATTGAATACTTCACAAATCATTAATTTACACTTTTTCATGCAAGAATCCATCCTTAGAATTCAAAATAGGATTTTATGATTTTTGAGATCTTTTTAAAAGCCTTTGGATCGGCTCCTTGAATGGTAGAATAATCAACATTGAAAAATCATAATTTCTTGGTAGAAAGACCATGAAGTTTGGGTTTAAAACTTGGAGAATTGACCTTTTTCCTTCGAGCTTCAACACTTCCTCAATGGAGGTTTTTGGAGAAAGAGAATGGAGAGCTCTTGATATTAAACTTGAGGGTTTTGTCTTGATTGGTAAATTTGGTGTAATAGTGACACAAAAACCATTTATAATAAATCCCCAAAGTACCCAAAAAAAACCCTACACTAAATGAACCTTTTTAACCAAGTCGAATTTTACTTTAAAACGACGCGACCAAATCTACTACATGGCTGCCTGTCGCAGGGACACCTCTAAATCTTTGTTCTAGTATTTAATTTAAGGCAAAATGGTTGGTGACATACCCGCGTCGCAATGCAAAGTACTTTTATTTTAAGTGGCAGATGCGCGACGCTCTTGCAACTTCAAAAATAGGCTGTCTTTGCAGCCTTCTTGCCAAACCTTGGGTCCTCCTCAAGGACCCTTTGGTTGGTCCTTGGGGAGTCGTGCCCAGACGTTTTGACTCTAAACATGACCTCTAGGTGTTAGGGTCATCACCACTGATTTTTTACTCTATACAACACCTAAAAACACCTACCACATACATGGATATACTAGCACACGCAAGACTAGTTTCCGAATGTCTCCATTATCCCTTGACGTTTGACTTCAAAACTATTTAAACAGACTTAAAAAGCTTTTCTTCATTATTTTAACAAGTTATTAACTCAAGGAACTCACGTGAATCTCTAATTTATGCTAGTTCATTTTGAGGGTTGTTACATTCTCCCCCACTTGGAAACATTCATCCTCGAATGACACTAAAATACTTTCAACACCTTTCAAGATCTAAGACTCAAGACTAGCAGCTCAACATCATACACTAAAAACTTTCATTCAATATATCATGCTATAAAAAAACATTAGCTCACACATATAGCCTCAAAGACAAAAAGAAATTTGGAACAACATCTACAAACTCACTATGCATAAACACTCAACATTTCTCATTTTTCATGTTACATTTTTGGAGGAACTTCCTTCTCCACATTATATTATGCCACTACAAAATATTTTCACAAAATACCAATTCTCATAAAAGCATATTGATGCAACATTTTGAAGAATCATTTTTTAAACATGCTCACAGGTCTAGTCATGCAAGATTTAGGCAATTTATTATAGAGGCAAAACAACATAAAGGATAAGGTCAATAAATCTCATTTTACCATATAAATATAAATTCATGAAAACATGCAACATATAAGTAATCAAGGAAGATCATTTTCACAAAGACTCTAAAAGACATGGAACATGTTACTAGGAAATTCTAACTATCAAGCTTGAATAGAATAGGAGAAAAGAGACAAAATCCCAATCACTGCTACCATATTACTATGCTCCAATACTTAGAATGAACCCATCAAAATACAAAAAGAAAAACTATAACTTATCGAGACCTTCATACGGTTTTGTTTACTTGTTAGCTTGGAGAGCATAGAAACAACCATAATTTGGAGGAATAGGAATCATACCCTCATTAATAGCTTTTGTGTCCTCTCTTCCTCTAGGGGCAATAGTAGGACAATCTCTTACCTGGGATCATTCGTTCAACATCCATAACATCCACTAGTACTAGCTAGACACTTTGCATGGTGTCTATTACCAGAAGTTGTACAAGGAGGCCTAACCAATTGAGACCCACCACTTCTCTCGTGGTCGACCTTTGGAATACTAGTGACATCTTGATTTGGGGCCCTCTTCTTCAACCTATTTTGTCCTTGATTCTCAAACCATCCTCTTTTAAAATCCCTATCCAACCTCTTAAGTTCGGATTCTTCAATGTCTTAATCATACACTATGAGTCCAAAGATATTCATGTCACTATGGACATGGCCGTACGACACTCTTCCTTCACAAGATCTGAATCACCGGTAAAAAACCTACTTATCTCATCTCTAGGATTAGACACCAAAGATGAAGCATATTAAGATAACAAGGTAAATTTCATATAATACTCCTCCACACTCATATTACCTTACCTAAGGTTTATTAACTCATCAATCTTAAACTCTTTCTTCTCAAAAGGAAAGTACTTTCCTATGAATGCTTCCTTAAAATCATCCCACTCTATAGGACTAGATTCAACCGACCTATTGTATTTCCATTGTGTGTAGCACACTTGAGCAACTTCTTTCAATTGGTATGAAGCCAACTCCTCTTTCTCCCTAGAAGATATACCCATAGCATGCACTATCTTATAAACCTCATCCAAGAATGCTTGGGGATCCTCTCCCACCTTAGTGACAAGAAAGGTAGGAGGATTCATCCTCACAAAGTCCCTCAACCTAGAGGTCACGATAGATTCAAGAGAATTCACCCTAGCCCCCACTTCTCGATTCGCTTGCGACGTCATGGCTCGGTCTTGAGGAAGAAGAGCCCCTCCAACCTTATCATTAGTCATGTACGGGGGAACCAGTGGAAATTCATTCCTTTAATTATCTATAGGGACTTGATCTCCTTGGGGAACTTGTTCACCTTGTGGAGGAACTCCCTCATTCACCACTTTCTCATCCACTCTTGTTGCGGGTGTACTTGTTGTATTCATATACTCTAAACACAAGATAATAAATCAGGAAAAGACACTTATAACCTCAACTCTATGGCACGACACAAGAGTAATGAAGAAAGTTAAACATCTATCGTCCTATAGCCTCCCGCGCATAGGTATCGTGACTCACACCGATGGACAAGACTCTACTAGATGTGGCTTAATGAGACTTTGAATCCTAAAGACTACTTTATAACCTTATGATCTGATACCACTTTTGTTACAAGTGGAAAATACCCCTTAGTCGTCATAAGGCGTACTCGACCTCTCCAAGGTCTTCTACAAGCCTCTTAGCATTCATTCATTACATAAGTATGAAAAGTAGTGCAGAATTAAATCATTCACAATAAAGTCAATAAGAAAACTCTTTTATAGATATATACAAAAAATAAGTCTCATAAAAAAGACACCTAAGACACACTCATTTTCATAGGGTCAAAAACCCTTTTTTATATTGAAAAGAAGCACATAGTATAATACAAAGTCTTTAGTGAAAAGAAACATAGTCCATGTCCTCGAACATATGAGGAGATACCAATCTTTAGAGAAATCTACTTCCCAAGCTTCAATCTCTAGAAATCCTCACATGCCACCTACACTTGTAGACATAAAGAAACATATGAAATTAGCACATTGTTGCACTGAGTATGGTGAACATGCAAGAAAACCATGCAAAAAGGGACATTTACTTGAAGATATACTTTTCATGCTCCTTTAGTAAATATCTCATAAGACAAGTACAAGAAACATATTCAAGTCAATATTCACATATAAGGTAAAACCACAATTATTAAGTAACCCTTTTAACTATTTAAACATCTACCTACAGTTATCCTATGACCCACCTAAGTAAGACGTGAAGAGATCGCCCATAAAACCTCTTCAATAAAAACCTAGGTGTTCCTTAAGACTACCAAAGATAAGGACCTTTCTAATTCAATATACCAATACTAGGAAAACATACATCAGATAAGTCATTTAGAAGTCAATCATAAAAATAGGGACTTCATAAAACGGTCTTCGAAGACCTAGGGAACTCAATTTAGCATTTTCAAAGCCTACTCGTTCCATGTGTAGATAGTGTTCCATTCCATTACGCACATGTTGTAGAACATATCCAATAATTAGAGTACACATTACACATAATGTGAATAGACATAAACCAACATAGACCGCACTAGCAAAGTATGGAATCCGGCGTCATCAAAACACCACATCGTTGAAAGTGTTCTACTTTCCAAAGGTAGAACTAGGACACATCCCATGTAGGCACTTGGTTAATGGATATCAAGGACTTCTTTGTAATCTAGTCTCATACTTTAAGTAGAGCTACTACCACAAGCATACACACTTGGTTCTTTGCGTTGTTTCTCATAGAGTAAGTTTATTCACATAATAGTGTTTTAGAAGGTACCATCTCTAAGTCCTACCAACTCATAATACCACTACCAGGAAGGGATTCACAAGGGTGTACCAATCAATGTTTATTAGGATAGCTCATTCATGAAACTGGTACCATGATAGGTCTATCTGATTCACTTCATTATAACCCTTCTTTTCTTATTCAACAGTCTATTTAAGTCTTTCATAGAAGGGTACCTACTTTAGGTTGTCGATCCTAAACTTTCATTCATTCATACTTCAGTACAAGGATGCCTAAGCCTACCAAGCCAAGAGATTACATTAACATAACTTTCATGCATCATGTAGGGACAACTATGTCTACTTAAACACCATACCTTATCAAAATGTAGAGACTCTTAGTAGTCTATCATCATCACATACAATCATTTAAAGGATAAATACTTTCACCTCACACATGCACATATACAATATCATCCTTCACAGTGTACATTTGTACAAGCCATAACATAATGATACATAATTCACATAATAATGCCAACAAGGCCATGTTCGTAGCAATCCTAAAAATTAAGCACCGCCACCAAAAGTGGACCATACAAATCAATAGAAATTCAATATTAATTCTACATTAGATAACGTAATTACATCACTTACCACCTTCCAATAGCCAATCACCAACAATTCTACACACTAAAAGAACTTACCAATTTTAATGCCAATAAGACTAGACCTTCAATCCATCCATATCAATGATTAAACAAAACCAAATATAAATATCAATACTATATTGAAAATTATAAACAATTCCAACAATGATCAACATGTAACTCAATATCCCATAATAATCTAAACATGAATATAACATAATTAAGTCATGATCAATACACCCACTTTAGATCCAAAATTAGGAATTCAATGATCACAATTAACATTGAATACTTAATAAATCATCAATTTAAAGCTTTTTATGCAAAAACCCATGCTTAGAATTTGAAATAGGATCTTTAAGATTTTTGAGATCTTTTCTAAAGCCTTTAAAATGGGTCCTTGAATGGTAGAAGAATCAAGGATGAAATAACCATACTTTGTATAAATCCCATGAAATTTAGGTTGATAACTTGGAAAATTTGACCTTCTTCCTTGGAACTTCAAAGATTCATCAATGGAGGTTTTTGGAGAAACATAATCAAGAGATTTTGATTTTCATGTTGAGGATTTTGTTTTGATTGGTGAATTTTGTGTAAAAGTAACTCAAAAACCATTTATAATAACTCCCAAAAGTATCCAAAATACCTCTACACTAATTGGACCTTTTTAATCAAGTCTAATTTGACCTTAAAACGACGTGACCAAATCTGAGATGTGGCTGCGCGTTGCGAGACACCTCCAAATCTTGGTTCTTGAATTTTATTTGAGGTAGAACGGTTCGTGAGAAACACACGTCGCAAGGCAAAATTTTTTCCTTTTATGTGACAGTTGCGTGATGCGCCAACAACTCCAAATATAGTCTGTCTTGGCTGCCTTCTTGCCAAACCTTGGGTCCTCTTCAAGGACCCTTTGATTTGTTATTTGGAAGTCGTGGCTGGACGGTTTTACCCTAAACATGTCCCTATAGGTGTTAGGGTCATCCCCACTGATTTTTACTCCAAATAACACCTAAAAAAACTAAAATATACAAGGACACACTAGCAAACACAATACTAGTTTCAGAACGTATTGGTCGTCCCTTGACGTTTAACTTCAAAATTCTTTAAAACTAACTTCATAATCTATATTCATGATTTTGTTAAGTTATTAAATCAAGGAACTTACGTGAAGCTCTAGTTTTTCCGAGTTTATTTTGAGAGTTGTTACAAAAATAGGAGGTGTTGATGTCTGACCTCCATAAATTTCAATAGTTTGACGCGGTTGAGGTATTGCCGCTATACAAGTACCATTTTGGGGACCTAGTGCAGTGACGTGACCAACCACTTCTTTCAACATAGATTGCATCTTAGAGATTTCACTCAATAATGGCTCTTTCACCCATTGTATGGAGTCTGAGAGACACTTGAGTTTTGGGTCCTCTTCCATTCGAGAACTCTCATGCAAGCAACAATGAAATAAACTCGATGTCACAATACGAATACTGATATATATATATATATATTTAAATATATATAATTTAAGAAGGAGATGAGATTATTCAGAATCACAAATAACTTCCTTGTTCTTTCATACCTACATTCTCACACTTCTATACTAATTCCATATCTAACTCTTTCCCTGCCCACATGACTTTCTTCCAGCTCAAAAGTAATTGTCTAGCCTTTTTTGTGGCATTACACTTTTAAGTACTCCGATGTGGTTTGATAATGCAAAAACCATCCATAGTTGCATCCGCTTTATTATCCAAATTAACAGATGTATAAACTAATTTCATAACATAATACATTTGTAACATATATAACATTTTAATCTAAAAACAAATACCTAGCCAAATATAAATATATAGTTTCATTTATCTCATAAAATTAGTTTTGAAATAAATAATAAAAATTAAACTAATACAAACTTCAACATGCATTATTACAAGTCATATGAATTTTTCTTCGTCTACAATATTGAAGTATCAAGAAATAGTAAATAAGGTAAACAAAAGGACAATGTTTATAGAGTAATAAATATTCAGAAGCAATGTCATGACCGGGGTCTATACCCTAGCCGAAACCGGCATCGTTGAGCTCTCGGAGGTCGCACACAAGCCTATATACGTCATCATTACATCATATAGGTCAATTTTAGTGGAAAATTTAAAAAATTTGATTGCTTTGAAGTATACATAGACTTGCATTATATCACATCACTTCACTACAACCATCTAATCATAAGATATTCAAATGAAGGAGTTAGTTCATAACTGCATTAATATAAAGTTGCCAAAATGGCACCAATACGACATCTAAAATTAAGTATGAAAGAAATGCTAGTGTAACATTCTCCACTAGCTCATGCCTGTGTCTAAGCAATAATATAAGAGATAAGCATCCTCGAAAGCATGAGGGCCTACCAAGTCCGAATGAATGCTCCACTCCGGATAGCTTCAACGTAGTCTCGTAAGCTCTAGCATCTATCTTCACATGCACCTAAAAGTAGAGGGTTGTATGGAATTAGTACACACTTGTACTAAGTATGGGTGTATGCAAGTACACACCAAAGACATGCATGATTAATAAGAGCTCTCTCCTAACGATATGAGTTATAGAAATCCAAGTCAGTTGGACTTGCCAAATCAGATTCGAAAAGTCATGTTGTGAGAGTAACATGCATCATCATTCTTTTCATATTGGACACAGCACATAAAATATTTCATTTAGCACATACATCTATCACATATCTTTCATTCATATGCCGTGAAACCTTGGGATCATGGACTTAACATTAGGACTTCCCAAATGAGGACTCAACATATGGGACCTCAACTAGGGAGCCTTCTTTAGCAAACACAGAGTCTGTTTCATTCATTCATACGTACTTCATTTTCATCCATTTATATACCTAGGATATTGTTTAGGACTCTCATCAGGTTCACAGTGCAATGAGCAAGAATGACCTAGTGTCTATTACTTGAGTCTAATTCTCCTCTTGATTATCCTATCCAAACACCTTCGGTATCGTTCATTTCATTGTGTGCATTACATGAGATTGTCCTCATTCTTCCTTTGGGAACTTTAACTTTAACCAACATAGATCATGTGACTATCATGAAATCCAGTGTCTACCCCACACTGAAAAGAGGTGGAATCACTGGCAAAACTGAAACAAAAACATGCTAGCGTATGTAGGGAAATGAACCCTTCTAGAACCCTAGGTTGGCAGCATAAGTTCAAAGACTATGAAATATAATGAGACTCATACCCGCCTAAATGGACAGTCTCATCTCATTAGATTTACACAAACCTCTGCCTTTTCGATAGAAGGAATCATGGCTCATAACTATCCTATATGTACTCCATATAAAGTTTTATTACATTCATCTCACACATCATAGAAGCTGGCTTCTATCATGAGGGCATCATTGCTCATTATATGATTTCTCATCTCATCATTAGTATTAAGTGTGCATTAATCTCAATACTTTCATTAGAGTGTTTTTTAGAGACTGGTCTCTTTATTAGTTATCACTCTCATAGGTGAGTACGGTTTTTGGTTATACTTATTAGGCTCATTTGAGATTGATCCCATCCTTCATATTGGCCTCTTATCTTGTTTTTCACCACATTCATTAACTTTATCATATTATCTCTTCATAATTACTCACCCCTTTACATGAATGTTCATTTCGTCATATGCCAATGCATTTGGCCTTTTAGT
Source organism: Solanum lycopersicum (assembly GCF_036512215.1). Classification (NCBI taxonomy): domain Eukaryota; kingdom Viridiplantae; phylum Streptophyta; class Magnoliopsida; order Solanales; family Solanaceae; genus Solanum; species Solanum lycopersicum. Next base: position 42,294,319 of record NC_090811.1, on the reverse strand, counting down.
TTGTCTCACACTCTTACTTAACCCTTCAGGGGTCACATCATTTCATCACATACATCTTAGGTTCACTTATTTTTAAACGTAAGCTGGACTTATTAACCCAAACGTACAAGTCATGAGGCTTCGTTCATAATTCTTCTAAGTGACTTATACTTTTCATAGATTATGTGGTACAAGACTTATGCATCTTGTAAGTATGAAAAGGTATCCAGTTCGATTTCTTTAGGCAGCAGTCATTAATTATTTATTCACGTAAGACTTATGTATCAATACGAGATTGGGCAAGGGAACCCGATTTCAAATCCCTTGAGCATCACTTAGTCTATATTAATTTTTTATTTAAAATTTTGGCTTGGGGACCCGAGGTCGAGCCCCAACGTCTACACTTCTTTTTTTTCTTTATGTTCCTTCTTTCCTTTTTTGTTTGAGGCTGAGAGGGTGTGGGATCAATCCTCCACAACCTCATTTTTACTTTTCTTTAATTATTCTCCTAATTTCCTCACCTATCCGAGAGGTTGTGGGTTCGATCCCCACACACCTCATTTTATTATTTTTTCCCTCTTTCATTTCTTCACTTGAGCCTTACCCCATTTTGAATCCCCTTTACCTCATTTTTATTATTGAAATTTCAGCAGCTTACATATAGTGAGGTCTGAGGTTCAATCCTTGATGACCTCACACATTTAAAAAGTTATTGAAACCCAAATCCTCAATGCGGTTTCTGGAAATTTGGTCACATTTTTAGTCCACCTTTTCTCAACATTTATACATTAGATTACTAGGAAATTCGTTGGATATTAAATTATAATGTGCATTTTTCATTGTTACATTTGGCCAAGAGTTTTCACTCAATTCAACAACATCACACCTCCCATGAACATCACAATTTCTACAAGTAATTGCATACAAAAACGCAAGAATTTAACATGCCATTTTCACATAGTTTTGGAAAATACATACTTAAGAAACACACAAATCCGAGCATATATACATGAATATAATCATCATGAAAACACTTTACGTCCCTAAATTCTACCAGCAAACATACCCAACCTACAATGATCGATGGGATCTAGTGACAGGGATATACAAAGGGGAAACGTTCCTAGTTTTCGGATTAGAATACGACTGAATCCTAGGGGTCTCTTGGGAAAGGGACCAAGAGTAAGAAACCCATACCTTTTTCATCATTCAAAAACATTCAAAACCTGATCCAATTGGCTGCCAACTCCCACGAAAACAATGCTTCACCACTGAAACCTCATGCGCAACCCATCGAGAAAAATGTTTTTGCTTTTTGTTTTTAGTTTAGTTTTTCTTTTGAGTTTTAGCGTACAACTTCTTCAAGAGTGATGAACTTTTGATTTTGTTCTTTTACTGATGATGAAGCGTGAGAATGAGAGTGGAGAGACGTAAGAATGAGAGTGGGGAGACGTAAGAATGAAAGTGGGGAGATGTGAGAATAAGTTTAGGAGTAGGAGTTTTAGGTAAAGACTTAGTTAAACTAAGAATATTTGTTATTTAAATTAAAAATATGATTTTATAAGGCTTAACTGAAATGACTAACATGCCGTTACTTAAATTAGATAATTAAATACCAATTAATTTAACTTAATATTTCTTTCTCCAAGGATCAAACCCGAGTGACGTTTAACTCGCAAATCGGGTCAATAAGGGTCGACCCAACCCAAACCGACCCTAATTACATCAATTAATTACTTAATTAAATGCTTACGGTAATTAAAGCACTACCCTTAGCCTGAAAAAGACCATTTTATCCCTAGACCCTCCAAACCTAAGATTATCCCTTTCAAGTCTGGTTAAGACTTATTCGGGTGAATCTTAATATTCGGGTGTCGTACATGGCTGGACTCAACCTTGCCTAGCTCAACAAACTCACCAAGTTTGTTGGATTGGCTGGTGCATAGGTTCTGAGGTCTGGTTCCACGCGCATCAAGTCGTGTGAACCTGGTTTAATCTAGGCATTCTAGGTACATTTAGGAATTACTTCACATAGTTATTTTCGGGTTGTTACAAGCAAACTTCCTGAGAGTCAAAATCACATAAGTAGAATTCATAAATAAAATTATTCGTTTGTCTTGAGCATCAAAATCAAATCATGAGAATTCTCTAAATATTGGAAAAAGATATTCAAAAGCATATAGCTACATCACAAGAGACATCGTTAACAAAAACAAATGAATTTATACTACATCATGTTAACTTCATATATTGAAACATTACATATTAATGTATATATTAAGCAAAAAAAACTAATTATTATATTATGAAAAGTACTAGAGGCTATGGAATATACCCTCTTAGGATAGACAGACTTACTTCATCTAGAAATGTGGTACCTCATATTCTACTAAATTTTGAATTCACTCAACGACAATAAATCACACAATAAAAATTAAAATGCAAGAAGAAGATTAGAAGATTAGAAAAAGAATTGTGGTTGAAAAATGAGACGAAGTTCCTCTACTTATAATCCACAAATGGTAATATGAACAAACATATTTTTATTTCTTATCTGAAAAATCATGACTTTTTTCTGAGAAGTCACAACACTTTGGAAAAGTCAGAACTTATTGAAAAAGTCAAATCTTTCGAATAGTCACAACTTATTAAAGATGTCACAATCTCTTCTAAAAAATTGCAGTTCATCGATTAATCACAACCCTTTAAAAAAGTCACAGCTTATTACAAAATCACAAGTCATCGAAATAGTCACAGCCTAAGTTAGGGATATTATAGTCACAACCTAAGTTTTATATATTTATATACATTTGACCCTTTAGTTATGTCATGTCATATTTAATATAGACAACAAAGCTCTGATAATTCATTGACTTTAGGTGGCAATACATATATACTTGTGAGATATTGTACAAATAAAGTTCTATCAATACATGTATGTCTGAACTTGAATGAATGTTTCTGTAGTGATCACATTTATATATATATATATATATATATATATATATATATATATATAAATATAAAATCACTTGGTTTAACACTACTCAATGAGTATAACCTTCGAAAATTAAATTATTTCATACGTTTCCAATGTAATGTCATTTAATTTTTTCCCTTCAACGTGATCACTACAGAAACATCCATTTAAGTTCAGACATATATATATTGATAAAACTTTATTTGTACAATATCTCACAAGTTTATATGTATTCCCACCTAAAGTCAATGAATTATCAAAGTTTTGTTGTCTATATTAAACATGACATGACATATCTTAAGGGTCAAATGTATTATAAACATATATAAAACTTGATCTACTATGATGTTCTACGAGTATGTAACATCTCATAACAAGAAAGAACTAGAAAGGAGTTTAAAATCAGGAAAATTTGTCTAAGTTAGGAAAGTGAGTTTTGGTCATCTTCAAACGACTATAAATCCTAGATCAGAATGAGTTAGGGGTGGTTTCAGATATGGTTTGAATGACCTTGGAATTATCTTTCCAAGGCCTCCAATTTTGCGTGATTCTGAGTTTAGACGAGTGAGTTATTTCCTTTGGAAGTTGGGTTGTTGGATTAAGGAAGTGCCCAGTTTTGGGATTTTAAGGGTATTTTAGTATTTTCACTTCTCTATTAATTTAATCCATATTTAGGTTTTTTATAAGGTTCAAGACATAATTTAGTCAGTTTAAGAAGTTGAGAATTTTCTCCCTAGGGCTAAGGAGAACGGAGAAGAGAAGAGAAGAGAAGAAGGAGAAGGGAAAGATTCACCGCGATCATTTAATCAACTTATGGATTTCATATGGGGTGATACCTAAAAGGTTATGTGGATCTATCTCAACTTTGGGTTTGTTCACCCACGTGTCAATCATTGTTGATTCAGCGTGCTTTCATTCCAAAAAGATTGGATTTTGAATGTTCTTGAATGTGGTTTCCTCAATTTCTTTCGTTCTTGAAAATGAGTTGAGATTTAGGAGTTTTTTTATGATCTAAGTGTTGTTCTTGAATTAATTGGGTTAGATCCAAATATAAGTGAATTTGAGAAAAGAAATTGAAAAATAACGATTTGAGGTTAGAAAACGAGTTGAGAAATTCATCAAGCGTCACCTGGGAAAAATTAGGCGCGGCGCACCCTATTTGCACTAGAGGAACTAGGGCGGAGCACCTGCAGTGTGCCATTTTGGTGCCTTAGTAAGCTATTGTTGGCGTGGCAAACCTCGAATGCTCCCGAATCGACATTTTTTGCCTTTTTTTGTAATTTGGTCTGAATAAGCCTTTTTAAACATTTTAACATTTCATAATGATTCTAACTACTCTAAATGAATTCTAATCATATAGAAATTATCCGGAAACATTAATTAAACCTATAATCCATAACTTCAAACTCAATGAATGTTTAGAGCCAAGTCTAGAAAGTTCTTAGAGTCCTTTCAACAAGCCTTTTACAAATGCTTTCTAAACTCTGTCATAAGACTTAAAGATCAGGTTGAGTAAAGAGTAAACATAAGAAAAAGATGTTCATTTTAAGTTTTATAAGACTTTCAAAAAAATTTTAGTGTCATTTTAAGACTTAAACTTGAGTTCAGCTTAGAGTAAAGGGAAGTGTTTTCTTAAAAGTAGTATATGGGGACTAAGTATTCCCAAAGCAGTATAATAATGTTTTCAGATAAAAAAAATGGAAACTGACATTTCCAAAGAGCCTTCGGGCTAGTTTTCAGTTAAAGAGTAATAGCTTTCAAAATGAAACAAGCGGAAAAACTGAGATTTCCAAGATAATCTTTGAGCTATGTTTTTTAGCACTAATCTTAAATCACAGAAGTAGTATGTGTTGATAAAATAAGAGCCAGTATATTTTGGAAGTAATATTGAGCACCGATATGGGGGAGAGTTTAGCCAACTCACAACCCGCATAAACCATGTAGCCACCATGGGTATAAAGGGTCATACTTTTTAGATGAACCCTTTTTCACAGTTGACTAGTGGATCCATTAGGTAGTTCAGGTCATATACCTTTGTCCGAGTATAGGATGCGATGGAAACATGAGGTAGATCAATGTACCATCACTATAGCTCTTATGTGATGGTTGTCTGACAGAGAAACTCCCGTAAATGTTTAGTTTATTTATAGATACATCCGTTTATTTGTAATTTACATACATCTTAGAGTTAATTGTATCCTTGTTTACAATCAGAGTTCACCACATGTTTTCAAAAAACTTTTCTATATATTGCACTTGATTTTAAATTGTTTTATATTGAAATGGATCAGTTATATTGAGTTCTATTATTCATGAGTTGAGCGTAGTCAAGGTAAGTGTTCTTTCTTACTTTTTTCAAGCTTAAGTTGCTTTAGCATTCCAACCTGCGTACTCGTACATTCGATGTACTAATGCCAATTAGCCTGCATCATATCATGATGTAGACGCATGTAACGAGGATCGGCATTCAGCGCATCGTTGATCCAGTTGAGCATTCCAGAGTTAGTTGTGAGCCTTCTTGTATTCAAAAAGACTCTTTTAATTGTTTTTAAGTATTTTCTTTGTTCGAATGTTGTGGGGTCTGTCCCAACATCCATATCAATTTTAGAAGGCTTCATTGATAGATAATAAGATTTTAGTCCTTTAGTTTTTCTATTTATTAGGACTTGAGTTGCAACTTTTCGCCAGATGGATGTTTTAAACCTTTAGAACATTCTCACTTAGAATGTTTTATCAGTTCACTTAAGTTAGATCATTATATTTATTGATTATTGTATTCCACTTTTTTAAGTAAGCCAGGCCAAGGGTCCTCTCAAGGCCAGCAATAGTCTTCGAGTGTCAGTCATGCCCATGTTGTAAGTTCGGGGCGTGAAAAACATGGTATAAAAGCTTAGAGCTCAATAGTCCTAGGGATTCTATTAACATGTGTCTGTAGAGTCCTAGTTATTTGTGTGAAGTGTTCCACTCTATAATTAGGAGGCCACAACATTTAGGAATTTCTTCACTTCTTTCATATTCCTTTCAGGCATTAGAGTTTTATCTCTAAACATTTTCCCTATAACTCATGTTTGTGCCTATTTGAGATAATCATTCCTAGATGAAGAGCAACAAGAGGTCGTCCAGGTAGAAGGAGATGTTAAGGAACAAGGGTACCCAATGCACCTAAAGCGTAACCCTAAGGAGAAATCACTATTGCCAAATTCATAGAGGCAATTAGGATGCTGAGTCAAGTTGTTGAAAATCAAGTTGGTAAGCAAAGAGGAGCTCGACAGAAAAGGGGCAGACACTTGAAGGATTCATAGTTCTTGAGAATGAGTCCCCCAAATTTCACTGGTCGAGCACTACTGAGGATCCAGAAAACTTCACTAAGGAACTGAAAAGGTGTTAGAAGTGACGCATGTTGCTCTCAACTCAATGGTATTGCTTGAACTTGGTTCGATCAGTAGAAAGAGGGTAGAGATAACGATGCACCACCTTTTTAGGTCTTGCTTTGAGGAGGCCTTTTTGGGGCATTTCTTTCCCCAAAAATTGAAAGAGGTCAAGGCACGTGAGTTCCTCACACTTAAGCAAGATTCTCTCAGTGTGCATGATTATGGATTGAAGTTCACCCAACTATCTCTTTATGCTCCGAATATGGTTAAGGACATGAAGAGTATGATGAATTTGTTTGTTGTTGCATTGGGTCGTTCTTCAAGCAAAGAGGGACGGGAATCAATGCTTACTGAGGACATGGACATTTCGTGATTGATGATCTATGTGAAGTAGGTAGAGGAGGAAAAGCTAAGAGACAGAGAGGAGTTCAAGAATAAGAGATCTAAGACACGAAATGAGTTCGGGCAGTATAAGAGTAATGTCAATTGGTCATCTTTCCAACAGAAACAGAAGGGTCCTTCTCCATCATCTGCTAGTGCAACTGCACCTAAGAACAAACGTGAGTACTATGGTAAGAATTTCATAGTTAAACCTTCATATTCACAAGTTAGTGTGTCGCAATAGGTAGTAAGCCTCCTCCATAAGCCAAGTGTCATATAAAATACTCTGGTGTTTGCCGTGAGGGCTCCACATGTTGTTTCAAGTGCAGTCAGGCCGGGCATTAAATGAGAGAGTGTACAAAGAATGAGCAAGGAGTGGTAATGGGGGAAATATAGCTAGTCTTTATTCAGTTGCTCCACCAGACAGGGTTGCACCTTGAGAAGCTACATCCAGTACTGACGGGGAAACAAATCATTTGTATTCTCTCAACAAGATTAGCCAGATGTTGTCACTAGTCTGATTAGTCCTTGGCTTTACTGCTTATGCATTGCTAGACCCAGCAGCGTGTTTTTCTTTTGTAACTCAATATGTTTCCATGAAGTTTGATATTATTCTTGAGCAACTTGGTGAACCATTCTGTGTTTCTACACCAGTTGGTAAGTCCATTCTAGTAGAGAGAGTTGATCGCGATTGTCTCATTTCTATCAATTACAAAAGTACTACTGCTGATTTAATTGACTTAGACATGGTAGACATTGATGTAATTCGTGGTATGGACTGACTTCATGTCTGTTATGCCTTAACTGATTTTAGAACTCGAGTATTGAAGTTTTAGTTTCCAAATGTTCCAGTCTTACAGTGGAAAAGCAATCCAGTAGTACCTAAGGACTTTCATTTTGTACCTTAAGGTGAGGAAGTTAGTTTCTAAGGGGTGTGTCTATCACTTAGTTCGAGTTAATGACTCAAGTGTTAATATACCTCCTAGTCAATCAGTTCCATTTGTAAAAAAGTTTCCAAGGGTTTTTCTGTATTATCTACTAAGAGTCCCTCCTGAGAGAGAAATAGACTTCGATATTGACCTCATTCCAAATATTCATCCTATATCTATTCCGCCATATAGAATTGTACCAGCAGAGTTGAAAGAGTTGAAAGATCTGATAGATAAGGGCTTCATTTGACCAAGTGTCTCACCTTGGGGAGCTCCAGTCATATTTGTGAGAAAGAAAAATGGTTCCCTAAGGATGTGTATATATTACCGCCAATTTAATAAGGTTACCATTAAGAATAAATATCCTTTTCCAAGGATTAATAATCTTTTTGACTGGCTTCAGGGTGCTTCATGCTCCTCAAAAATTGATCTTTGATTAGGCTACCATCAATTAAGAGGGAATATGACATTCCAAAGACAGCTTTCAGAACAAGATATGGGCATTATGAGTTTTTGGTCATGTATTTTAGGTTAACCAACGAACCAACAACATTAATGACCCTTATGAATAAAATTTTCAAACCTTATTTAGATATTCTTGTTGTCGTCTTCATTGATGACATACTAATCTATTCAAGGAATGAAGAAAAGCATGCTAGTAATCTCAGAATAGTTCTTTAGACTTTGAAGGATAGTGAGTTGTATGCTAGGTTCTCTAAGTGTGAGTTTGTACTGATTATGTGGCATTCCTGGGTTACATAGTCTCTGGTGATGGTATTAGAGTGGATAACTAGAAAATTGAGGCAGTGCAGAATAAGCCTAGACATACATCTCCAATGATATTTGGAGTTTCTTGGGTTGGCTACCTACTTTAGGATATTTGTAAAAGGTTTTTCGTCTATTTCATCTTTTTTGTTTGTGGTGTATTTTATGCATCTAGAGTAGGTTTGAGTTGTTTTTTAATGCAGAATGAAAAAGTTATAGCTTAGGCCTCTAGACAGTTGAAAGTGCAAGAGAAGAATTATCAACCCATGATCTAGAGTTGGTTGTTGTAGTTTTTGCCTTGAAGATATGGCATCACTATCTGTATGGTGTTCATGTTGATGTCTTCAATGATCATAATATCCTACAATATGTGTTCACTCATAAAGAGCTTAATCTCAAACAAAGAAGTAGAATTTTCAAGGATTATGACATGAGAATTCCTTAAAACCTAGGTAAGGCTACTTTGGTTCATGATGCCTTAAACGGGTTTTCTATGGGTATTACCACCCATATTGAGGAAGAGAATAATGAACTAGAAAAAGATGTGCATAGGCTTGCATGATTAAGAGTCCAACTCATGGATTCCACAAACGAGGAATAGTGGTGACAAATGGGGTTGAATCTTCTTTAGATCAGAAGTGAAAAAAAAGCAAGACTAAGACCCATTTTTTCTTGAATTGAAATCAAATGTTCATATACAAAGAGTATTAGATTTTGAACAAGGGGAAGATGTTGTATTGAGATATCAAGGTAGATTTTGTGTACCTATGGTGGATAGACTTAAAGAGAGGGTCATGGAGGAAACTCATAGCTCTAGATATTCCATTCATTCGGGTGCCACAATAATGTAGTGTGATTTGAGAGAAGTATATTGGTGGAATGGTACAAAGAAGGGCATTGCTAAATTTGTTTCCAAGTGCCCAAATTGCCAACAAGTTAAAGTAGAGCACCAAAGGCCTCGAGGTTTGGCTCTGAATATAATACTTCCAGAATGGAAATAGGAGATGGTTAATATGGATTTCATCACGGTTTACCCATATCTCACAAGCAGCGTGATTATATTTGGGTGATTGTCGATAAAATGACAAAATCAGCTCACTTCTTGCCAGTAAAGAATACTCATTCGGCAGAGGATTATGCTAAGATGTACATTCAAGAGGTGGTAAGACTTCATGGAGTTTCTGTCTCCATTATTTCAGATAAAGGTGTACAATCTACTGCATAGTTCTGGAAATCTTTTCAGAAATGTTTAGGTTCAAATGTGAATTCAAACTCTAAAGAATATGTTGAGGTCATATATAAATGACTTCAAAAGGAATTAGGATGATCACCTAGCTCTCATTATATTTACATACAACATACCGATACCACTCTAGCATCCAAGTGACTCCTTATGAACTTGTTTATGGGAGAAGATGTATATCTCATATTGGATGGTTTAAAGTTGTTGAAGCAGGATTGGTAGGACAAGATTTAGTTCACCAAGCTATGGATAAGGTGAAGGTGATTACATAGAGATAGAAAATTGCACAAACTCGTCTAAATACTACACTAATATTAGGAGGAGGTTGTTTGAGTTCGAAGTAGATGATTGGGGTATCAAAAATTTTTACCCATGAAAGGTATTATGAGGTTTGGTAAGAAGGGGAAGCTCAGTACCTCGTATATTGGACCTTATTGCATAGCCAAGAGGACTGACAGTGTAGTTTATGAATTAGAGCTACCCCAAGATTTAACAAAATTACATCCGTTATTTCACATCTCTATGTTGATGAACTGCATGAGTGATCCTTCATTGATCATTCCAACTGAAAATATTATATTAATGATTGTCTATCTTATGAAGAGATTCCGGTTAAGATCTTAGATTGCCAAGTTTGCAAGTTGAGAACAAAAGAGGTAGCATCAGTCAAGGTCCTTTGGAGGAACCAATTTATTGAAGAAGCTACTTGGGAAGCTGAAAAGGACATGAATAAGATATATCCACATCTCTTTGAATCTGGAGAAATTTCATACCAAGGTAATAATTTTCTTCTTAGTACTCTTTAAGTTATGAGTAAGCATGTTATTGTTTCACTTGATTGTTAGGTGTTTGAACTTAATGTTACAACCCTTAGCCTAGTGTGAATACCTTAATTCGAGGAAGAATGTTCCCAAGAGGAAAATATTGCAACATCTCGTAACTAGAAATAACGAGAAAGGAGTTTAAAATCTCAAAAATTTATCTAAGCTAGGAAAGTGAATTTTGGTCATCTTCAAACGACCATAACTCCTAACTCTGGATGACTTAGGGTTTGTTCCGATATGGTTTTAAATCCCTTGGAATAACTCCATCGATTTTGTGCGATTCCAAGTTTGAACGAGTGAATTATGTCTTTTTGAAGTTGGGTTGTTGGATTAAATAAGTGCCCAATTCTTGGATATTAAAGGGTATTTAAGTATTTTCACTACCCTATTAGTTTCATACATTTTTATGAGTTTAAGAAGGGTCAAGAAAGAATTTATTAAATTTTAGAAGTTGAGAATTTTTACGCTAGGGCTAAGGAGAAAGTAGAAGGGAAGAGAAGAAGGAGAAGAGAAAGATTCGCCACAATCGTCAAATCAACTTGTGGATTTCACTAAGGGTGATCCCTAAAAAGGTATGTGGGTCAATCTCAACAATGGGTTCATTCACCCACGTGCTAAGCACGTATGATTCAGCGTTTTTTCATTCTAAAATAAATTGATTTTGAATGTTCTTGAATGTGGTTTCTTGAAATGCTTTTGTTCTTGAACATGAGTTGAGATTTAGACTTCTTTTATGATCTAAGTGTTTTTCTTGAACTTATTGGGTTAGATCCTTGTATATATGACGTGGGTACCTTAAATCTAAGTGAATTTGAGAAAAGAAATTGAAAAAGAATGATTTAACAAGTTTAGAAATTCATCGGGCATCACCTAGGCAAAGGTAGGCGCAGCACACCCCATCTGCGCCAGAGAGCCTGAGGTGGGTTTCCATCTTTGTGCCTCAGTCAACTAGGGTTGGCGCGTTCGGGGAATTAACATTTTTCGCCTAGTTTTTTAATTCAGTCTAAATAAAACTTTCTAAAGTGTTTTAACACTTCCTAACGATTATAACTATTCTAAATGACTTCTAATCATACAGAAATCATCCAAAAACATGAATTACAACCTTGAATCCATAACTTAAAATTCATGGAAAGTTTAGAGTCAAGTCTACAAAGTTCTTAGAGTCCTTTCAAGAAATATTTTACAAATGCTTTATAAACTTTATTTTCATACTTAAAGATCAGGTTGAGCAAAGAGTATAAATAAGAACAACAAGTTCATATCAACTTCTAGAAGTCTTTCAAAAACGTTTTAATGTCATTTTAAGATTAAAGTTTGAGTCAATTCAAAGTAAAGTGAAATCTTTTCTTCAAAGCAGTATATGGAGACTAAGTATTCCCAATGTAGTGAAAAAAATGTTTTTCACATTTAACGAATTGAAACTGAAATTTCCAAAGAGCCTTTAGGCTAGTTTTCAATAAAAGAGCAATAGCTTTCTAAATGAAGCACGGAAACTATGATTTCCAAGATAACCTCTAAGCTATGTTTTTGAAAATTTATCTCAAATCAGAAAACCAGTATGTTTTAATAACATAAGAGCCAGTATATTTTGGGATTAGTATTGAGCACCGATAGATGGGGGAGAGTTTAGACAACTCAGAGCCTCCATAAGACATATAGACACCATGGGTAGAACAGGGTCATACATTTTAGATGAACCCTTTTCACAGTATACTAGTTGATCCATTAGACAATTCAGATCTTATACCTTTGGCCGAGTATAGAATGCGCTGGCAACGTGAGGTAGATCGTTGTATAATCACTATAGCTTTTAAGTGATCGTTGTCAGTTAGAGAAACTCCCACAAAAGTTAAATGTATTTATATACATATATAATTTTATTATATTTTGACATACATGTTAGATTTAATTGTATCCTTGTATACATTTAGAGTTTACAACATGTTTTCAAATAGCTTTTCTTCATATTTGTTATGACCCTCAAAATGAAATAGGATGAACTAGACACTCACGTGAGTTTTATGAGTTAATAACTTATTAAAATAATGAAGAATACCCTTTTTATTCAGTTTCAAAAAGTTTGTATGTCAAACATCAAGGGACGACCAAGACGTTTGAAAACTATTCTTTTATGTGTTGGTGTGTTCTAGTAGGTTGTTCGTGTTTTGATGTGTTGTTTGGAGTCTAAAATCAGTGGAGGTGACCCTAGTGTCTTAATAATCGTGTTTAGAGTCAAAAAATATGGGTACAACTCCTCAAGGACCAACCACAGGGTCCTTCAGCGTGCAAGTAGTAGCTTGAGGGAGGCAATCCACGTTGCAGACATGCTCCAAGTAGGAAAAAAAATGTGCATCCGCGTCGTTGAACCTTCTGTCCGAAAATTAATTTTCAAAGTCATCAGGGAATCCCTCCGCGTGGTGGACAGGTTTAACAATGATGATTTTGCAATAAAAGTCAAGTTGGACGCTATTTTAAGGGTCCAACTAGTGTAGGGGCGTTTTGGGTACTTTGAGGATTTATTATAAGCGGTTTTTCTACCTATTAAAGGTTATTTAAAGAATATTTAAACTTAGAAACCCCAAATTAGAATTCATTCTTCAAAAATTAAATACTTCGATCCCAAAATAGATTCTCTCAAAACTCCATTGGAGGACAAGCTCAAGATCAAGCTAGGAGATGGGTTTTCAACTGATTTGTTTCTTCAGTTTTTGTGAGTATTCAATCTATAAGGTATGGTGCCTCTTGATTCATTAATAACCTTTCATGCAAGGAGTTCTACCAAAGATTTTCAAGAGTTATTCAAAGACCAAAATTCCCAATTTTTAATCAAAACATGGTTTCCTTGTCAAACGATTTTCTAAGTCATTATACTGATGAATTAAGGTTTAATAAAGGTTTTCAAGATGTCTTTTTAATGAAATTCCTCTAAGAACTCATGATCTCCTTAAACTCTCAATCTAGCCTATAAAGTGGATTTTGTGATCTTGATTGGATGTTAATTGAATTAAGCTTATATTGATATGTATTATTGAATGTTATTTTTATCATTAGCTATTGATTAAGAATTTTTGAGAATTGATATATGTTGATCATGTCATAGAGTATTAGTAAGTTGACTTAACTTTTTGTCTATAGTATTTGAATGGTTGTCGTATGGTTTGATCCACTTATGGTGGAGGTATTACTTCTTGTCTATCTATACATGTTGTGATCATTGACTTGAGGGTAATATATGTAAAGTGATTTCTTATTATGATTATTATGAGTATTAAGGTGTGCAATGAAGGTTATGTATGTGGTCCTCAATGTTAGTATCATGATTAATGTATATTGATAATGTGAAGTATAAGATGAATGAGAATGCTAGGGTAAGGTATGTTCTACATGATTGGTTATCTTAAGTACTACTGTGGAATGAACCTACTATGTGAGCCCTATATGAATGTGTGATCTTATACATGCTAGGATTTGCCTATTCAATGTTGAATGTGATTATGTCTCAAAAGTGTGGGTGTATGGTCTAGAATCCCTAAAGGCTTTATATGTAATTTTTTCATAACTTGGGGATATAGTAAATGTGGAATACCTTAAAGTGAAGTTCCCTTAATGATAATGTTGTTTCTATTATGCCATTACGATGACCAATATGTACACACACTTCCCAAATCGGTGACCCCCTAAACTTGGAATGAACTTTCACTTGGGCATCTCAACTGGTGGGTTTTCATTTTGAACACCTAACGTAGGGTCCCTGTGTGTCACTTAAACACTTTTTTCACTAACATATATAGACCATAGGTGCGTGCAGCACAACCCGTTCTACGTGGATTAAGTTACCAATTATATTATGCCAGTGTTAAACTTATTTACACGTAATTTTAATTAAAATTACTAGACAAATTAAATCATATAAAAGAAAAAGGAAAATCAATTCATCTTTCCATAATGTTCATTCAATTTCCTTCGTAGTTTCTCCATTTCTCCTTCTTCTCCAACGAAAACCCTAGGTCAATGACTCTTCCTTTGCATGTTTTGCATTTTTTTCCTTCAATTTATTTTTAGTAATGACCATTGTTGTATTTTGTGTCAACATTTGAAGGTTTAAGGTTGTATTGACGAGGTATCGGGCTGTATGACATAAGTTGACGAGGTACTGCGATGTCACCATTTTGTCTTTTACTTCTATTTTTTCATTGTAGAAGGTGTATTTTGTTGTTGATTCTGCTTTATTCCCATTTTTAATCTAGGTTTTGGTCTTAGTAGTGCTGATAAAGTAAGGGGCTTTTTGGGCATTTCTTTTTGTTGGGGGTGGGTCTCCTTGTTGGGATATGAACAACTATATTTTAACATGTTTTCATCATGGGGGTGTGTTGTTTCAAACCCTTAATGTACTTACCAACGAGAAGTAGATGTATATGGTGTCGTCGTAGATAAAGACTATTTTAGTCTTGTCGAGTTTCTTTCCTACACTAAAGAACTTGGGTACACAAATGTTAAGGAATCTTTCTTTGAAGATGGTGATGAATTAGTTTAAGTTACTTCTGATACTCAACTACTATAATTTCTGAAAGACTTGGTAGATGGTGATGAGTTTCATGTGTATGTGGTCCATGAAGTTGATGAATTAGAAGAAGAATTACCTGCTCCCCGTTCTCTTTTACCATGGTGAAACTGTTGATGAATCTATGGGTATTAATGTTGAGGGGAGTGTGGACAATGATTCAAATTTGAATGGAGGTGATACAAATCATAAGGAAGCTGAATTAGATCTGCATAGAAGTGATTCAGATGTAGATGATATTCTAGATGAAGATGATTCAGATGTTTATGAAGAACTGAGATCCCTTAGGGCTGAAAGGAGAAACAAAAGAAATCCTAATCTTAGGAAGAAAAAACATAGGAAGACAAAAACAGTAACTGGAGAAGTGTCAATAAGTGAGGTAGGTGTAGATAGAGGCTTTGAAGATATTGGAGTCAACAACAAAGATAAATAAGTTGGCAGATTTGGAGGGGATGAAAAGTACATTGATAGCTCATAATGTGATAGTGATGATAGCATTGATATCCTAGATGTAGAAGTTGTTGGAGGTGTTTATCTACAAGGTAGAAGAAAGAGCAAAAAGGTCAGGTATGATGATGAATGTCGTGTTGCTATTTTTGAACTTGGAATAGTTTTTGAGAATGTTAAGGAATTTTTAAATGCTCTAGCTAAATATGTTGTTGAAAAAAATTAACAGATTAAGTTCAGGCCTAATGAAGCTCATAGCGCGAGCTAAATGTAAATTCCAAGAAAAATGCAAATGGTTGTGCTATGGTGCTATTGATAGGGATTCTGGTAACTTTATGATTTAAAATTACCATCCTATACACAAATGTTTACCATAAGAACAAAATGTGTACAATTAAGTTCCTAGCAAACTAATTCAAGGATGAAATAACTAAACAACCATCTTTGAAGATTTGGGAAATACAAGAATTATGCAGGGAGGAGTTAGGACTGCATGTGGGTAAAATAATTTGTTACAAGGCAAAAATGATTATTCTTAGATAAAACTTGGGTGACTCGAATATGGAATTTGCAAGGTTATGTGATTATGTTGAAGTTATAAAATAAACCAATCCTGGTGGTTCTGTTTGGATAAGAATGGATAGGAAAATTGTACCAGGAAAACATTTATTTGTGTAGTTCTATGTATGCTTAGATGCATTGAAGAAGGGGTGGAAGGAAGAATGTAGAAGAATAATAGGATTTGATGGATGTTTCCTAAAGGGAGCTTGTAAGGGTGAACTTCTTGTAGCAGTTGGCAGGAATTGAAGCAATCAGATGTTTCCTATAGCTTGGTCAATTGTGGACAAAGAGACTAAACACAGTTGGAGCTTCTTTATCAACTGCTTGAAAGATGACTTGCAGTTGGGCACTGTACAGGGTCTTACTGGTAATGTTAGATATACAAAAGGTAATAAATTGTCTATTACTTTTATAATTGTAGATTTGTAAAATATGTTTTCTTTCTTGAATTATATTTAATTGTATTTGTAGGGTCTTCAAGGAGCTGTTGCTGAACTGCTGCCAAAATGTTGAAGTTAGAATGTGTGATAGACACATCTGGTCTAACTGGAGTAAAATATGGAAGGGGGAGAAAAGGAGAAAACAATTTTGGAGATGTTCGAAGGCAACTTTTAAAGTTAAGTACACTGAGGAGCTTTACAAACTGAGAAAACTTGGTAATGAAATTATTAATGAAGATCTATTACATTATCCAAGAGTATCATGGGTTAGAACTTTCTTTCAAGAGCACACCAAATGTGATGCAGTTGAAAATTACATGTCTGAAACCTTTAACTCATGGATATAATCTTGTAGACACAAATCTATAATAACCATTTTGGAGGAAATTAGGAGAAAATTAATGACTAGAACTGTGGATATGGTTAACTTCGCTGACACCTGGATATGTGATATTGCACCTATGGCTAGACTTATGTTACTGATGAATAAGGAAAACTATAGTGCATGCAAGGTGCTTTGGAATGCTTATGTTGGGTTTGAGGTTGGAGAAGGGTAGTATAGGCATACAATCAACTTGAGTAATAAAGTTTGTAGCTATATAACTTGGTAGTTGAGAGGCATTCCATGCCAACATGATATTTCTGCATTGTACCACATATGTTAGGAACCTGAACCACTTGTGGAGAATTGGTATAGGAAGGATACATTCTTAATGGCTTATAGTCATTTCATTCAACAATTTCCAAATATGAAGATGTGGCCTGAAACTAACAATCCAAGGATTGAGCCACCTGAGCCTAAACAAATTCCTGGTAGACCTCCAAGAAATAGAAGAAAGAGTACAGATCAAACCAAGAAAAAAGTATGGAAGGATGTCCAAACAAGGGGTGAAAATTACTTGTTCCCAGTGTAAACAACCAGGCCACAACAAGAAATATTGCAAGGTAAAATAATTAATTATTTGTTTGTGCCATTTTAGAAGTCTTGTTGAATAATATGAACATACTTTATGTTTTATATTTAGGTTGGTGTTCATACTTCACAACCAGCTAGCCATAATTTATACTTCACTGCTGCTCAAAGTTCACAACGAAGTAGCCACCCTGATAAAACAAGCTCCTATCAACCTGGACCAACAACATCAAACAATCGTGCTTCTTTAACAACAGTTTGTGACGATACCAGTAGAGTTAAAAGGGGAAGGGAAACTGCAAAAACAAGCCAAACACCACTGGTTGGGGATAAAAGTATTCCTGTTACAAGAGGAATAACAAGTCAACTACCTCCAAGGACAAGACAAACTGCTAGACAAAAAACAGGAAACTTTGGAACTGGAGAAGATTCTTCAAGAGGGGGACCAAAGAGGCAAACTAAAGGTGGATAAATTAATGTTGTATTTGGAATTTACACAAGTGCAAGTGGAACCCAAATAAACGTAAGTGTGTCACTAGCTGTCTCTTAAATGAATGAAAATTTATATATTAATTTTGATTTGTTCTTCAAAAATAGCCTGGGACTTCAAGTCAAAGAATTCTACCAACAGGTTCAAGTTACAAGGATGCAAGTATAACGGGTATAGATTGTGGCTTTAATCCTAGAGTCTTAAGATGGAAAAAGAAGGATGTTGTCACCACTTCCAAATTGCAGCAAATGACAAATAAAAAGAAGAAGTAACACCAATTGTCGTATGTTTTTGGAGTATGCTAGCTTTATTTTGGTACTAGTAAACACTTTTGTGAAGGTTGTATGTATCTTTTGTTTGCGCTAGCTTTATTTTGGGACCTTATTTTGGTACACTTTTTTGGGTTGTATCCTTGAATATTATATAGCATAATGCTAACTTTTAGCTCATTATGGAGCATTCAATATAACTTCTACGTATTGTGTAATTTGGATGATACATTGTGACAATTATGATAATTGTTTATAGCTTATGCATTTGCTTTTGATACTACAGTAATAAAAAGATCAGAATACTAATATAACTTAGAATTTCAATGGATTCAAAAAGACAATTACATAAAAAAATTTACAACAACAACAGCATCTAAAATACTACTACATCGAACACCGTTTGGCTCATCAAAATAGTACTAGATCGAACACCTCAAGAATATTAACAATTAGGCTTCATTTTCCATATTCCAAACATAACCAACCCAGTAGTTACGACACCAATAATAAAAAATATTTCTTGCTCGCTTTAACTTTTCATCAGAAGCATCGACTTTCTTCAACAATCCCCACATTACCTTGTTTGCTTGTGGAGGATGTCGATCTTCATACCAAAGAAAATAGTCACAACCACCCATTTTCTATAAAACCAAACAAACAGAATTAGACGTAAATGAATTGATCGTCTAATTGACCTGAAAAATGTAAGGGAAACAAGAATTTTACTTTTGAAAAACCTACAAGTCAAAAACCTTTGCCCTAGATTTAATTGGGTCCATGAAGTCTTTAGTAATGCGTCATTACCACACCTAAAATTTTGACCTTCATCCACAGATGCCATGGAAGAATTAAAGAAGCTTGACATGAAAGGCTGAAGAAGAGAGAAATTGAAAAAAAGGAAGAAATTGGAAAAGAAGAGAAATTGGGGTTTAAATTAGGGTATAATTGGAATAACATCAATATAAATAAATGATGTGGAGTAATATTACGGTTGGGGACTCCACATCAGATAAAATTTCATGTTTACGCACCTAGCATGAGTGAAATTCACGCGGCAATCCAGTTGTGCAAAAAGTGTTTAAGTGACACATAGGGACCCTAAGTTAGGTGTTTAAAATGAAAACCCACCAGTTGAGTTGCCCAAGTGAAAGTTCGTGCCAAGTTTTGGGGGCCACCGATGGGTTACCTCTTATGAATATGATATGTTTATGGTGTCAATTTGAAGAATGATTCTCATATGCACCTTTAAATCTTATTATACTTGAAAAGTATATAAATATCAAGGTATGAACATGTGTTGCATAAAGGTGTTTATGTTAAAGAATTTCTCACATATGTACAAACACATGAATATATGAATGACTAAGGTTAATGATAAGCTAGTGAAAGAGAGTCTCTTGAAAGGATTCCTCAATTGTACTCTAAGCTAGACTATGTTATGAATATGGTATGATAATGTGAAGGGTCATTCTCACATAATGTAGGTTCTATGATGAAAGATCATTCTCACATTAGAAACCTTTGAGCTATTTGATATATGAGGGATTAAGTCCCTAAAGCCTACTTTATGATCTAATGTTAAATAATAGATTAAAGATGTTTTAAAAGGGAGTTTGATCTTAGCACAGATTAAACATGAATAATGAGAGTTTGGTGGTCTCATGTCTACTTTCCACAAGAGAACCCTCACATTTAGAAAGTCTGGTTCCCAATATAGATGTTGTCTCATGAGATGAAAACCTCCACGTCTAGAAAGTTTTGGTTTCTAATAGCAATCTCCTTGTTCCTTAACTGCGTGCCCCCATAGGTCTTAGCTTAGTGAATCCACTTAGATAGCTATTATGTATGTAGGTGCTACCTTGTAAATTGGTACCCCCTCTTTTCGGTGTGGTGGTAGAACACCGGATTTCATGTAGCTCACATGTTATATACCGGTTAAGGAAATGTCTCCCTAAATTAAAGAAAATGAACTAAGATAAGAAGGTGAGCTATAGTCATGACTTCTTGAAGAGTTACTTAGTGCAGGTAGGACAATGGACATTACTTACGCATCGCACAAGTGGACTTTAAGGGAAGCTATGATTAGGTTTTTTTATGTAATAAGGATTATGGTTTATGTATGTTGATATTAATGCATGTTAAAGTTGCATTTACTTATGCCAAGACATGAATTGTGATTATGAATATGAATTACACTTATGACTTCTTATGGTTTTGTCTAAGATGATATGAACGAATGAGCTATTATATGACTATTAATGAAGTTTGTTGGTCTTATGTCTATTGTTAAATGAAGATGTCGTGACTTGGTGAATGTGATGTGCCTAGTCTAGGGTGGCTTCCTAGGAACACTTGGTGTGAGTAATATTAAGGGATACTACTTGCACATTGCACTAGTGTGACTTTGGGGTTGTCTTAGGTGACATGACTTGGAAACTTGTCTTATGTGGTCTATGTTATACCTATTGTATCAACGTTTATAAAGTTTCTCTAAAATGACATGACGCGTGGTTTCTAACTAAAATGACATGATGCATGGTCATCATACAAAATGTAGGTTGAGGTGACTCGAGGATCTTTCCTTGAATAAAGGGCTTGGATTGCTATTCCAAATCTTGAGTGTGTCCTTGGAGATTCGGACTCTTATATTAGAAGTTTCTTTTAATTCATGTATTAGTCAGATAATAGTTTCTTTTGAATTGTAAGGGTCGTGTCCCTATTGTGTTGAAGTCATTTTTAAGATTGGTTAAAGAGGCTTAGTCTTCCACTTGCTTATTAAAGTTTTAAATGATATGACTTTTTAGTCTTCTTTTTTCAAATAAAATTTTTTTAAATGCTTCATTATTTTATGTTTATGCGATGAAAGTATGCTAAGAGCTTGTATAAGACCTCCGAGAGGTCGAATACGTCGAATTACGACTAGGGGTGCTCCCGGGTCGTTATAATATTGCACTTGATTTAAAAAATTTTATATCGAAATGAGTCAATTATATGGAGTTATATTATTCACGAGTTGAGCAGAGCAAAGGTAAGTTTTCCTGCTTACTCTTTTCAAGCTTAAGTTGTTTTAGAATTCCAACTCGCATACTCGTACATTCAATGTACTTATGTCAGTTGGCTTATGTCGTATCATGATGCAGACGCAGGTAACGAGGATCGGTATCCGCAACACCGTTGATCCAGTTGAGCAATCCAGTGTCAGTTGGTAAGTCTCCTTGCATCTCGGAGGATGCCTTTTATTGTTTTTTTTCCAGTATTTTCTTTATAAGTATGTTTTGGGGTCTGCCCCAATATTCATTTCAGTTTAGGAAAGCTTCATAGATAGACAATCAAATGTTAGTCCTTTAGTCTTTCCATGTCTTTTTATTTGTTAAGACTTGGCTTGCCACTTTTTTCTAGATGTATGCTTAAACATTTACAACATTCTCAGTTAGTATGTCTTATCAGTTCATTTAAGTTTGATCATTATAGTTATTGATTATTATCTTCCGCTGTGTTAAGCAAGCCAAACCAAGGGTCCGCTCGATGCCAATAATGGTCTTTTGAGTGTTCCACACCTAGTGTGTAGGCTAGGGCGTGAGAGAGTATCACATCGATTTTTTGAAGTTTGTAATGCCTCTCAATTAATATCAATGTTATTCCATAACCCAAATATAAATTATTAGTGATTCTTTATTATTACATGAATTTTAATTTTTTTTAATATAAATATACAATTGCTATACTTAGGAAGAATCAACGTAAAATAAAAATATTAGTTTTATACATATAGGAAAATAATGATTATAAAGGTATTTTTTTCAAAAATGACTTTTGAATGTAATTTTTATTATAAATAATATGATTAGAACTAAACAAAATATATTGACCTATAGAGATCAGTATTATATATAAATTTAATGAAAAATTAAATAATACCGAGTTCTAAAACAATTTATTTAAATTAATTTATTTTTTATTTTACATAAGATTGAAAACAATTAAATAAATGTACAATATTGAATTCTTCTAGTCATTATATAAACATTTTAATGAAGTTTAATTATATGAATTTTAATTTTACCGACTTCTAAAGGTCGATATTATGATATATTTAAGTTTTTTACATCACAACAAAACTGTCCCCCAGAGGGTGGTTTAATTATATATATATATATATATATATATATATATATATATATATATATATATATATATATATATATATATATATATATATATATATATATTTAAAATGTGATAAAATGAAATAATATTATTTAAAATTAAATTCAAGACCAACTATAGGAGATCATTTTTTATTTAATTCATTTCTTTCTTGTAAAATTTTCCACCCCTAGAGGTCGGTATATTGTTTTCTTGCATCTTTTGTGTATAAATACCGACTTCTTGAAGTCTGTTTTCATAAATTTTTTTATTTGTTATACTAATTGTTATTAGAAATCAGTAAATTTTAAGTTGGTATTACCTATTCTTTTTAGTAGTGGAAAAAGATGAAAAATAGTCATGAGCTAAATCCCAAAAAGCATTTGGAGTTGAGTGGGGCGGCAAACAAGTTGATTTCAAAAGTTTTTACTTTTGTGTATAGGCCACATGTGCATTGTATGTTTGTCTGGGATAAATTATATTAGCATGAATCATTCATTCATATATCATCATCATCTTCTTTACTATCAGTGTTTATGAGAATCTCTAGTTCGTTCTCCTTTTAGTGTTAGCACTTATGTTCCTCTCTTATTTATAGTCTCTTTTTAAGCTGGATTGGCCTATGGTGCCTATTAAGTACCAACGTTTCGGTACTCATGTTGCACTTCTACATCTTTTTCTGATGCAACAAGCTATATGAGCCACCTTTGTTGATTTCACATTTCTTGAGGTCATTGTTGTTGGATCATGGTGAACTATTAGACATATCTTTTGTATATAATCCTTTTTTGTACTTAAGACACTTTTGTACTAGGGACACCAGTTCTAGAGGTGGGTTCGTTATATATATGTCTTCTCTATTGGCTCTTTGGCCTTTATTTATATATTTTATATAATTATGTACACATTACTTCTAGTTTTATTTATCACATGTTATTTTATTATTGTTACTATTTAAAGTTATCAAATTTGTATTCTTCCTATTAAATTAAATATAAATCTATATATCCATAAAGGAAGGATGCTTAAAAATAACATTATTAAAAAATAATATTATTTAAGACCACTTCTCTTAAATTTCTCTCCAAACTCCTACCTTGACTGAAACTTAGGCAACTCACACCGATCTACACGCAGATTTAAATTATTTTTCTTATTATTTTAGTTAGAATTTAATTTTACAAAATTAATAGATAAAATATGTAATAATAATCATTTTTAGTGACACCCAATAAATATATGGTAATTATTTAGCTAATAGTTAGTTATTCTTTGTATTTAATCTTTACCCTTTTAAAAAAAACATCAAATTTTTATTGTTACCGTAGCTTTTTACCTGTTTTAAAAATTCAATTATTTTGCTTAAAAGACAAAAAGAAGAATTTTTAAACTATAATATTGGATTATTTGTAGTTATTTAGACTTAAACATAGTTGCTTAATTAGAAGCACTTTTCATTGTTAAAAATTGTTTTTGCTTTAAAACACTCAAAATAAAGTAATTTAAACATGGTTTAAGATATTAAAAGATGCTATTAAAATAAAGTAATTTAAACATCGTAAAATAAATTCAAAAAAAGGATAAAGATAACTTAGAGTGATGAAATCGTCAATACAAGATGATGAAGCCAGCAATTCAAGCTGGAAGCTGGAAGCTAATCTCATTCCTCCATTAATGGAGGTTGAGCTTCTGATAGTGTGAAGGAAGAAGAGGGAATTTTCTGTATTGGAATGCATACGTAAAACAGTACATTAGATGTGTATATATACACATCAATGAGTAGTAACTAATCAAAAACAGAAATACAAAACATGTGATCTATAACTAACTACCCATGTGAAATATAACTAACTATAACTAACTACTTGAAAGTTGAGTAATGACTAACTAACTAACTAACAAATTGATAACTAACTCACACTAAACAAGTTAGTTTTATCACCCCCCCTCAAGTTGGAAGTGAGCCTTTCACAGACAACTTGTTCATCAGATGAGAATGTTTAACACCAGTCAATGCCTTAGTGAAAACATCAGCTAGCTGGGATTCTGTTGAGACATATTGGAGTGTAATCAATCCTTCTTGGAGCTTTGTCCTGACAAAATGGCAATCAACTTCTATGTGTTTGGTTCGTTCATGAAATACTGGATTCTTAGCAATGTGTACTGCTGCTTGGCTGTCACAAAATACTTGTATAGGCAAAGGTATTGTTATTGAGAGTTCACCAAGTAGTCTTTCTAGCCACACTACTTCTCCTACTACCTGTCTTATGGCCCTGTATTCTGCTTCTGCTGAAGATAATGACACTGTAGGCTGTTTCTTGGACTTCCAACTGATAGGGCTATCTCCCATGAGGACCAAATAACCACTCACTGACTTCCTTGAATCAAGACAAGAGGCCCAATCTGAGTCACAGTAGGCACTGATGGTGATATCAGGTTTATTACTGATAAAAACTCCCAATGTAGGATCATTTTGTAGGTATCTGAGTACATGGTAAGCTGCCTTTAAATGAGGTTCTCTAGGAGACTGCATGAATTGACTGAGATGTTGGACACTATATGCTATATCCATTCTTGTATTAGCAAGAAAATTAAGCTTGCCTACTAATTTTCTGTAGTAAGTAGGATCTGGTAGTAACTTCCCTTCTGTAAGTCTTAGTTTCTCAGTAGGATCTAATGGTGAAGTAGTAGCCTTGTAGTTTATAGACTCAAATTCCTTCAAGAGATCAAGAGTAAACTTCCTTTGTAAAACAAGGACACCATCCTGCTTGTACAGTATCTCCAATCCAAGAAAGTAATGCAGCCTTCCTAAATCTTTTATTCTAAATTTCTCATGCAAGAAGAGTTTCAAAGATTCAATGTCCTTCATATCAGTACCAGTCAAGATAATGTCATCAACATATACAGCCACAAATACTAAGGAGTGACCATTTTTCTTGTAAAATAGTGAGTAATCACTGTCTGAATCAGTATAACCCTTTGAGCAAAGACTATCAGCTAGTTTCTCATACCACTGTCTACTAGCTTGTTTCAGACCATATAAGGACTTCTTCAATTTGCATACCATATCATTGCTGTCCACTACCATTCCTGGAGGTAAAGCCATGTATACTTCTTCATTCAAATCACCATATAGGAAGGCATTATTTACATCCAATTGATACAAGTCCCAGCCCTTCTTAACTGCTAATGAGATTAGTGTTCTGACTGTAGTCATCTTTACCACAGTGAGAAGATTTCATTATAGTGTATTCCTGCTTGTTGAGTGTATCCTTTTACCACCAGTCTAGCTTTGAACCTCTCTATGCTTCCATCTACCTTATGTTTAATCTTATACACCCATTTACATCCAATAACATTCTTTTCTTTTGGCAACTTAACTAGCTCCCAAGTATTATTAGTGTGCAGTGCATCAAACTCTTGTTTGATTGCTGCTTGCCAGGCTGGATTCAAGCTTGCCTCTTCATAAGATGTAGGCTCAATATCATGTGAAACATTATGGATCAACTGCTGACTTTCAGAACATAGTGTAGAGAAGCATATATGATCAGGATGATTTGTGAAAGATGTGAGTGAATGTTGAGAATCAGTGACATTATTTATAGGTGAAGAGGAGTGTAGTTTAGGTAATGAATAGCTATAGTCTTTTAAGTAGTTTGGAGGATGACATGATCTAGTTGTCCTTCTAGGTGTAAGAACAGATGCATTTGGTCCAGTAGGTGCTGTGACAGGTATATTTGGCTCAGTAGAAGGTGTTGTAGATTCTGTTACAGGTATATTTTCAGGTATGGAAACTTGATCATAAGTGACTTCATCCAGTGTGTGTTGACTCAACATCTCATCATCAATAAAGGTATTTGTTTTACTAGACATACAAGGCAACTTATCAGAGTGATGAACAAAACATTGCAATATGAAGTCAAAATTAGAACCAGCAGGAGTAATGACAAAAGGAAGAATATTTTCATAGAAAGAGACATCTCTAGACACATGAATCCTCTTGGTAGCCAAGTTTAAGACCTTGTACCCTTTTGTGTTAAAGGGATATCCAACAAAAATATGAGGTACAGTTCTAGGCTCAAACTTATCCTTATGAGTTTTTAAAGTAGTTGGAAAACAAAGACATCCAAAATTTTTAAGATGTGAGTAGAAAGGTTTCTTCTGATACAACAGTTCATATGGAGACTTCCCTTAAAGTAGTTTAGTGGGCAATCAATTAACCAAATAAGTGGCAGTTAATACACACTCTCCCCAATACCTCATAGGTATTTTTGATTGAAATAACAGTGCCCTTGCTGTCTCAAGAAGGTACTTGTGTTTCCTCTCTACTACCCCATTTTGTTGTGGTGTGTAGGGACAAGATTTCTGGTGTATTATGCCTTTTTCTTGGAAGAAACATGTTGCCTCAGTACTAGAAAATTCTAATCCATTATCAGACCTGATAGTTTTCAATCTAGTGTGGAACTGATTTTCTATTAGGGATATGAAGGCTTTTATAGTACAAAGAGCATTGCTTTTACACCTAATAAGTTGTGTCCAAGTAGCTCTACTGTAATAGTCTACCATAGTCAAGAAATAGTGATATCCATCACGTGTTGGTACATTATAGGGTCCCCACAAATCAACATGCAACAACTCAAATATTGAACTGGTCATAGTAACACTTTCTGGAAATGGCATTCTAGTTTGTCTAGCCATTGGACAAATTGTACAAGTGAAAGGTTGTTTGTTGGAAAACTTTAGAGGTATGGTAGATATGCTCTTCATTTTCACAAATGGTACATGTCCTAGCCTAGCATGCCATAAGAATTCATTGTCTGGATTGAAAGAAAAATGAGCAGCTGAGTTAGAAATCTTACCAGTGGAACAAACCTTTTCATTGATTGTATGAGAATGTTTTGTATTGGGTAGTGATGGTGCTTTACAGTAGTTCATAAAGGAAACAGATTGAAACTTCTGTTGGGAACCAGTATCATCATTTACAGATGGAATGTGACACTTTGAACAAAAAAGATACAAACCACTCCTTGCTTTACCAAGTGCCAGAGGGCTCTTCAGAGAAGGGCCCTGCAGTAAACAAGAACTATTGTTAAAACTGACTATCCCTCTGAGTTGGTTAGCTAAACAATAGACTGATATTAGATTGAACTTGAAGCTAGGTATATACAATACTTTATACAGAGTTAATGTTGAATTCAAACACACATCACCAATTTCAGTCACTTTAACCTTGTATCCATTTGGTAAAGTGATTAAGAAGGGATAAGGTAGAGGCTTAAGGTTTATGAGATTGTGTTTTGTGTAGGTCATATGGTGAGATGCTCCTGAGTCAATGATCCAAGAGCCAACAGTTAATCTTTCACATTTACATGACATATCACATATCTTACTTATAGGAGAATGACAAGCAAGTATACCTGCTAGACTTGCAGCTCCACTTGACACATTGTTTGAATATTCAAACTCATTTCCAAGCAAATTGAGCAATTGCTCATATTGACTCTTTGATAGATTCACTGGCATTTGTTTTCCCTGCTCAAAACTCTCTTCACATTTGTAACTATCAGCCTCAGAGGTATGTACATTTGCTGCAGATCCTCTTCCTCTTCCTCTTGGATTTCTTGTGTTGGTTGGATAGCCATGAAGTTTGTAGCATCTATCTTTGACATGTCCAGTTCGTTTACAATACTCACAGAACATATTTGATCTGTTACCAGCATTAGAGTTTCCCCTATAGGCATTAGTGTTGTTGAAATTTCCAGCATTGTTATTGTTAAAACTGCCAGTGTTGTTGTAACTTCCATTTCCCCTACCTATGCCTCCTTTATAAGAACTAGAATTTGTTGAATTACTTTGAGACAACACAGATGCATTAAGTGAAGTGGACTCCAAAGCCATATGATTTGAAGGCTTCATTTCTCTCTGCCTCTCTTCCTGTGACAGGATAACAAATGCCTGTGCCATTGTAGGCAAAGTAGACATCATGAGGATGTTCCCTCGCACAGCAGTGTACATCTCATTTAAGCCCATCAAGAAGTGTATAAGTCTTCTGTCCTGCTCGGCTTTATACAGTTTTATCTTTCCTCCACAAGTACACACACAACTACATTGTGAATTCACATCAATTGCACTCATTTCCTCCCACAATTTCTTCATCTTTGTATAATAACCTGTGATGTCTAGACTGCCTTGCATCAAATCATTTATCTCCTTCTGCAACTGATATAGCTTACAGCCATTAGTCTGATCATATCTATCCTCCAATTCCTCCCACAATTCCTTAGCATTGTTAACATATTGCAGACTATCTCGTAGCTCTGGGGAGAGGGAGTTTAGAACCCAAGATGTCACCATATCATCACACCTCTCCCACTGCATGAATGATGGATCTGTAAAGCTTGGTTTCACGATTTTACCATTGATGAATCCAGTTTTATTCTTAACGGACAATGCTCTAAGGGCTGCTCTTCTCCATTATCTGTAACTAGTCCCATCAAACACCATAGGAACCAAGGTAGAAGTAGCATTTTCAGAGGGATGCAGATAGAAAGGGCTGTTAAAATCTGGTCGTTTTAAGGAGTTACTAGTATTCACATCAGTTGAAGTATCACCCATGAAGAATGAATTGATATTCAACAAATGGAAAATCTATGAATCAGCAACAAGTAACTAACCAAATCAAACAAAAACAGAGAACAAAAGAGGATAAAAAGAGAACAGAAGAGAAGAACAAACAAGTATGATCAGTGAGTCGATTAATCAATTAGATCGAAAAAGAAATCTAGTATGAGTAACCTTGCTCTAATACCATGATGAAATCGTCAATACAAGATGATGAAGCCAGCAATTCAAGCTGGAAGCTGGAAGCTAATCTCATTCCTCCATTAATGGAGGTTGAGCTTCTGATAGTGTGAAGGAAGAAGAGGGAATTTTCTGTATTGGAATGCATACGTAAAACAGTACATTAGATGTGTATATATACACATCAATGAGTAGTAACTAATCAAAAACAGAAATACAAAACATGTGATCTATAACTAACTACCCATGTGAAATATAACTAACTATAACTAACTACTTGAAAGTTGAGTAATGACTAACTAACTAACTAACAAATTGATAACTAACTCACACTAAACAAGTTAGTTTTATCATAGAGAATTCACAAGTTATCATAAAAGCATATATATATAGCTATAAAAATTTAATTAATCTATTATATCCTGTCAAGGTGCTAAATGCAAACATTCTTCTATATAAGCTTTACAATATTATTTTATAAATAATATTTAAACTTTGAAATTATCGATAAATCAATATTTACAAAAGTACCTATTAACTGACCGCGCAACGCGCGAATACGTATACTAGGTACCAGGTACAATATCAAAAGAAATTTCGAAGTCATCTGCGTGCATGCTCTAAATGAAGAATAAGGTTGTTTCAATTTTCTACCTTAATACAAATTATAACAAGCACCTACAAAATACATCACTCATAACAACATAAATACATTCACAAGCGAAGAGAATCACATTAGAATCTCTATGAATGATATACATCATTGTTTTCCACATTGGAGATGTCACTGTGTGCAGTGGATATTGCATCACTCTTCGCTCCTGCAACCTCAGCCTGCCGCATGGTGAACAAGATCATTTTTACATGATTTCAAAAGAAACCAAGAAAGGGATTTTAAAAAAAAGGTGTTCTAGGAACTATGCATGTGGTTTAAGCCAACCAGATGTAAATAATATTTTCTTTATAAAAAACGGGTGGGGGTATGGGGGGGGGGATGCTCGGGGAACTAGCTTTACTATGCCTGGGTTTAGGTCAGTCAGTTGTAATTGAAGTTGAAGTTATGTGCTCCGTGGGTAAGTGCAAAACCAGGCAATCTAACAGTAGCGATCTAAGTTGCGGACTTTTTACTTTTGACATTTTTTGAAGAGTCCGAGCAACATATATTACACTTATTGTCAGTACAGAATGGATATCATATTGGACAAAATGCATCACTCATGATGTATAAGTTCAGATATATAGCAAATTAAAAGGAAAATAGAGAGTAAACAAGCGAATCTCGAATTTTAAGGTTGTGGGTGCTCCCTTAGCTACCAATCACGAAATATAAATAATATTTTGGATGATAGAAAAGTTTTTTTATTTTTATAAAACTTTTTTTTAAGGAAAAATTAGCAAAAAAGAGATGAAAAAGTGAAAAAGAGATAAAAGAACAATCAGCACAAGGAGATAATAATAAAAGAAAGTCTAAATAATATAAATAAGTAAGAAGAATACAAATAAGTAAGAAGAGAAGAGTTTTGTATTAAAATTTTAAAAAATGTCATAGTGGGAATCGTACCCGAATGCAGCAGATGCAATATACAATTTTGAGCAGACACAAAGGATCGCTGCAACAATCAACTACTTGATGGCTGGGTGCTTACTATTTGATTTTATACGATTCATTTCATTTTCCATATAAATATATACAGTTCGATACGAGATTAATGGGTGCTCGAGTACCCTAAAGCTTCAATGTGGACACCCCTAGGAGTAAAAGTCTGATACACAAGAACATTGATGGATTTAATTTAACATGAAATGATCTATGGCCTAGAAAATCAAATGTTTCATTTTTCATTTTTGACATTTTCCCTATTTTTCTTCACGTATGTGCTACTTAGAAAAAATCTCTAATAATTACTCAATATTAACTATCATTTATTGTATTTCCCTCTCATTAATAACCTTTAACACCTCTTAACTTATTAAAAAAATATATAAAACTGCCAAACAATTAATCTATTAAAATAATACGTCGGGTGGCCAAGTGGTTTGGGCTTGGGACTTTCATGTTGGAGGTCTCAAGTTCGAAACACCTTGTCGGCGAAAGCAAGAGATTTATCTTCTGGGTCGAGCTCTTCTCACCGAGCTTGCCTAGTGCGAGTTACCTCTCCTATGTGGTTTGCGAGATATTGCATAATAAAGGGAGGGGGTTTACCCTATGTGCACCCAAAGAATAGTTGTACGAGTCTCCCTTGTTATAAAAAACCAATTAATCTATTAAAATGGAAAAGACGTCCCACAAAATGAAAGATGAAACTACAATCTTCTAAACCTTCATTTTCCAAAACTGCATACATGTTTTCTATAACTCATGCCTTATTATTTTTCCTACTTGATGAAGAACAAAAAGGTCTTGCCTTCTTGTAAGAGGATCATGCTAAAGCGTTTCGAGCATAGATTTTGTTTTGGTAATGTGATTATGAAGGGAAAAGGCGGCTAGCTGTACTGATCATGAAGGTTTTGGAATTTTCTGGAAAATTATCATTTTATCCCTTCTCATAGTTGCTCGAACTGTGTTTGATAAGCATTTGAGAATTGCTTTGAAGCCGGATCATAAAGATAGGCTTTTTGAAAATTTTGGAGGTTTGGAATGAAATTCCGTTAGTTCCATAAGCTTTGGAACATGTCTTTTGGGGTTAGCAAGGCTACAGGCTCAGGTTTTGAGGTATTTAGAACAGTTCTCGAAAAGTTTGTGTTTTGAAAGTTGAAAGCATAACATAGTTGACCAAACTCGACATTTGGTGATAGCAAGCTCAGAATGGAATTCCATCAGTTCCATTAGCTTCGGAATGTGGTTTTTGAACTAGATGTAATATTTTAGAAAGGAAGAATAGGTATCTCATTGAGACTACTTGCACTCTCCTCATTGAATCTCATGTTCCCCTGTGTTTTTTGTGTGATGCAGTCGTTGCATCTTGTTATTTAATTAATAGAATGCCCTAATCTTCTATTAAAATCAAATTCCACATTGCATGTTGTTTCCTCACTTATCTTTACTCTAGACCTCTCGTGTCTTTAGGAACATATGCTTTGTTCATAATTTATCCACAGGTAAATAAAAATTAGCTCCTCGTGCTCTCAAATGTGTCTTTCTTGATTACTCTCGAGTTCAAAAAGGGTATTGCTGCTATTAATCCGATCTTCGTCGATATCATATGTTTGTTGATGTCACATTCTTTGAATCTCAACCTTACAATACATCTTCTGATCATTCTGAGGTCTTATCCATACCTCAAGTCTTACTCGTATCAACTTTTGAGGAAATCTACAGTTTCTTCCACATATCCACTTGTAGTGCCACCAGTCTTGACTTATCATCAGGGTCAACACCTTGCGGTAGTCCCAGATGATTTATATCATGCGCTAGACCCTGCTCCTACTACGCACTTGCTTCCTTCTAGCAAACCGATTGCACTTCAAAATGGCATACGATCCACTAGAAATGTCAACCCACATTTCTTGAGTTATCATAGTCTCTAATCACCCCATTATGCCTTTGAATAATTTTGGTCCTCTATTTTCATTAGGCGAAATGGTCTGGTGGACCGTTCTACTTGTATGAGTTTGTGTTGTGAACCCTTTTAAGGCATCCTATGTGACAGCTGATATCAGAGAGCGTGTGATACACATATTAGGAGCGTAAGACCCTTCGAAAGGGGTCTAAAAGTAACATGAGGGCATTATAAAGCTATCATCTTCTCATTTACATCTAACACTATTGTGGGACAAAATTTCAGGTTTTTCGATCTTATACCCCCAGATTTCTTCTCTATTTTTTCTCGTCATTACATTGCTCTCTTTATCATGCATTTTCACCTACTTTTTTCTTCAACATTGGTTGATATTGTTGTATTTCTCTTCATCACCATGAAAATCGTTTTTGTTAGAATCCTATAATCTAATCAAAATCATAAAACACGCCATTGAAGGCATACCACTGCTACAAAAACATCTTACACTAACATTAGGCACAAAACAAAGAAAACTCCCAATTTTTTCCCAATAAAATCAATGTAATCGACTAAACCCCAAAATCAAACAAAGACACAAATAGCAGATGAAATCTAAACTAGATGACAAGGAATTGAAAATCCCACATTGATAAGTTGAAAATCAAACAAACCAACAAAAGAAACTCACATAACTTCCACCAATTGACCCCTTTTCAGTCCTAAACCAAACCCAACTTCATTGTCTTCTTTTCCTCCTCCGCACCTTCTCCGATTGAGCCAATTTCTTGCTCACCATCTCCAACAAGCTTCAATCAGCAACTATAACTGAGAGCCAACCAAAAAAAAAATCAAACCAACACCACCAACAAACCTCGATCTTTACAACAACACCAGCCATAAAATTCGGCAAGATTGTGAACAATCAAACTGCCCAACAGATCCCCACTCTTCCTCAACGCCACGAGTCACCACTTTTATTCCAACCCAATAGAATTCAAAATCAACTCCAAGCTCCAAGGAGATTGTGAATAACAAGAAATCATTTCGACATTTTTTCTTCAATGAAAAAAGTAGAAAAGTTGGGAAAGAAAAAATGCAAGGAAGATAAGAGAGAAATGAAATGAGATTGTGATTTGTAGGAATGGAGTTGGCTATGACAGAGGCAAATAAAAATTGAATAAAAAAGTACAGATGCATTATTCAAACTATCATAAAATGAAAGGATGACATGGAGGGGCTATATATACACTTGTCAATTTATAATAATATGTGTCAGTTTATAATTATTTTTAATATTATGTCTCAAGCGTTTGTGATACACAGTTGGGTAGAAAAAAAATGGGTTTAAAATGTTGTGTTTATATGACAGAAGGATAAGTAGAAGGGTTCACAATACAAACATATACAGGTAGAAGGGTCCATCAGACCATTTTGCCTTTCCATAACTAAGACTATAGGTGAAGTACTTTCTCATTCTGGATAGAGCTGTCAAAATGGGTTTGGCCCGCCCAACCAACTCTTGAATTAAGTGGGATTGAGCTTAATTTTTTCAGCCCATTCAGGAGAAAAGCTTTTTAGCGCAACCTCATTTGGCCCCCTAGCCTCAAAGGTCAGCCATGGGCTTTGAATTTTAAAAATATTATATATATATATATATATATATATATATATATATATATATATATATATATATATATATATATAATATTTTTAAAATTCAAAGCCCATGGCTGAATATATATATATATATATATATATATATATGCCCATGGCTGACCTCTGAGGCTAGGGGGCCAAATGAGGCTGCGCTAAAAAGCTTTGCTCCTGAATGGGCTGAAAAAATTAAGCTCAATCCCAAATATATATATATATATATATATATATATATATATATATATACATATATATATCTTAAGCAGTGTTCTACTTGTTAAGATTTTGTCAATAAATATTTTAAAATTATCAATATAAGTTCTCTAAGTTTTTTTCATATCTTTTACATTTTAGTTCATTAGTCCACTAAATTTTCTTACTAGCCCAAACTCATTATTCTATTAAAACTATGAATCTTATTTTTATTTTTTTTTTTGAGAAGGTAACAACTTGTATTCTATTCCCAAAAAAAACCCTACAATTAACAAGTTTCCTAATTACAATTGAGGAGGAGTATCCAGAAGATCTTCAACCCTTTTAACAAAAATTTACAAAGATCCTAAGACATCCATAATTGATTCTAGATCTTCCCTATACTACTGTTTACACCAAATGAAACAAAACTAAGCACTTCATCTTCATCTTCTGGATATTGTTGCTCTTGTTCTTATGGCACTTGAGGTTTCTTTCTGTCCAAGCATCCCACCATATGCAAGCTAGTATAATTTTCCACCTGTCCTTATGGTCTGACATGTTAGCATAACTGCTCCAGATCTTCAAGGTCTAATCTATTCTCCTTGGCATTACCCAGTTAAAGCCCTTCTTACTTAGAAACATTTCCCATAGTTGAAAGGTAATCCTGTAGTGTATAAAAAGGTGGGTTACAGTCTCAGCCTTTTCTTCACAAAAAAAAAACACCTAGGGGCTCGATGTATCCTCCTTTTCATGAGATTTTCCTCGGTTAAAACAACTTGTTTAGCCACAAGCCAAGTGAAGCGAGAAATATTACATAAGGTCAGTCCTCAATCTGATTATCATAAGAATTAAATTTTTTATAGGCCCCTCTCAAATTGAAACTACCTTACCTATGGCCCTTCCGGTCCAATCTAATCTTGGTCACTTGAAGTTCCCTTGAATTGATCCAATTTGCTGTAGAACTCAACTAACCACAAAATATCACTATCATTAGAAGGTCTTCTAAAGCTCAAATTCCATCCCTGATTTGAGCAAACTTCAGCCATAATGACCCTTTGTTGTTGGTTTAGGGTGTAAATATCATTAAAGGTATCCTTAGGGGGGCTTGATCTAACCATTTGTCTTCCCTGAAAAGTACCTTCCTGCCATCTTCTAAGCTTGGCCACATGTTTCTGATGGACCTCCAAAGATTGATCCCATAAGTGTCAGTGACCATTTTCGTGGTCCAAAGATCTGCCATTTCATACTTCAACTGGATTACTTCTTTCGAGAGAGCTATCACACTAGAAGCAAATCTCGAGAGCCATTTCATCATAATACATTGGTTCTGAGTTTTTAAGTTCCTCACCTCCATACCCCGTTTTTGTTTACTCCCAATCGATGCATCCCAGTCCCAGAGAAAATTTCTTCTTAGAACATCCAATCTCTCAATGACCCCATCAGAGATAGGGAAAAAGGACATCATATAGGTAGGTGTTGAGTCCAAAATACTATTGATTAGTGTTAGTGTTCCTCCTAAGGGGAGATGTTGACTTTCCAGTTCCCCAGCCTCTTCTCACACTTCTCTATCACCCCACCATATATCTATAGACCTATTCAGATCACCCAATGGCACCTCTTCTACTTTTTTGTTTTATGCCTAATTTTCCGCTTCTCATTTATTGTCTTGTTTATGAAAATAGTGATCTTGTAATGTTTTTTGCTCGGATGAATCTTATTAATGTTGTATCTGCCTAATCAAGCATAGTCTGCCTCCATCCAGAATTAGAGCTGTCAAAATGGCCCGACTCAACCCAACCCTAACGATCTAGAGAGTTAAATGGGTAGGATGGACTGACCCTTTTAGTTAAAAGGCCTATAAAATAGCAGTCCAACACACCCTAAGCGGGCCACGGGTTGAGACGAGTTGGCCTTTCAACCAAGAAATGGAAAATACTGGCCTCTGATAGAGAGTATCGAACATTGATGTATGATGAACACGACATCAATACATACCGAAATCCATTGATGAATTACATGTGAATACTTACAAAACAAAAACATAATAGCCAAGATACAACATTAATAAGATTCATCCAAATAAAAATCTTACATAATCACTTTTTTCATAAACAAGACAATAAAGGAGAAGCGAAAAATTAGGCATATATAACGGAGTAATAAGTTTGGGCTGATAAGAAAATTTAGGGTCAATGGCCCTAAAATGTAAAATATATGCAAAAAAGTTACTTGATTTAATATTGATAATTTAAAAATATTTTTTGACAAAATCTTAACAAATAAAACACTGCTTAAGATATATATATATATAATGAATATTTTTAAAATTCAAAGTCAAAGGCTGGCCTCTGAGGCTTGCCGGTTGGGCCTATGAGGCTAAGGAGCTAAATGAGGTTGGGTTAAAGAGCCTCGTTCCTAGATTGACTGAAAAAATTAAGCTCAACCCCAGTTAATTCAAGGGTTGTGTTGGGCCGGCCTAGCAGGCCAAACCCATTTTGACCGCTTTACCCTCATGCTTGTAACACACCTATTTAATATATAAATGTTGTTTATTAACCAAAAAAAATGTTGTTGAAGTCAGCGGATCAAGTAGATTTAACTATTTTTATACTATGATCGATGCTAGATGGATGATTGACTGACCTTAGCTTGCCGATACTTTTCAAGAATGCGACGATATTGCTGGCGTGCTTCTGGAGAGTCAACCATCGATAGCACTCTAGAGACAGCCTCATTAATAGCAGCATCCACTTTCTGTTTGCGGAACAACTTGAGAATGTCTTCATTCTCACTTTCCTCGATGGGTTCATCTTCTAGTCGGAATCCCCGAAGACCAACACCCCGTCGACGCCACCTTAGCACCACCTTCTCTAAAATACCCACAGCCCAACATACCTTGTATTCCTTTCTAACCTGATATCCTCGTACATGAGCCTGCCATGGTAATCACAAAGGTCAGAACCTCTTTTTGCCT
Source organism: Solanum lycopersicum (assembly GCF_036512215.1). Taxonomy (NCBI): domain Eukaryota; kingdom Viridiplantae; phylum Streptophyta; class Magnoliopsida; order Solanales; family Solanaceae; genus Solanum; species Solanum lycopersicum. The sequence continues at coordinate 42,256,891 of NC_090811.1, read as the reverse complement.
TGCAGATTATTGTCTAATCTGCAATATCCTCTCAACCCCACTCAATAAAAATGAGGGCAGCTAAAAGATGTAACATCTAAATTGGTGACATATTTCAATAAAAGATTGTCTTCTTTAGTTTCTCAAAGATAGGATGTTACAAATGAGGTTCGGAATGTCTATACTGCTTTGAAACAAATAAAGCACCTGTATCTTCACTACTTTCTGACGAAATACTAGGAAGTCTTTCCGGCCTTTCCATCCCCGATATTTCCTCTGAATAGATAATGCTGCTGAGTTATAGTCCCGCACATTACGGAATGCCAACTTTGAGGCAGCTGAAAGCCCAAGAACATCGTTTGAGAGGATACAATATTCATCTCTGCAAGTGGTAGCAACATGCGCAGCTTCTCTCAGTCGTCTCTTCCTGAATGAATGTGCTCGGAATGCAGATTGTATGCGAGCAGCAGCCTGAGCTGCATTGCGGACTGCATCTAAAGTGTCCTTTAGAGAAAGTTGATCCTCGTGTGTGACAGGACTCGTGGTTGTTATATTACTGATAGTTTGTTCTGCTTCAATATCAGCAGTCCCCTTTGAGACGTCACATTCCTCTAATGTGAGGGACGTCAAATGGCTGGTGAGAGCCACCTCTGAAAGATAGCCTGCAACTCCCTTGTGACCACAGCTAGAAGCAATTGATGCAGCAGTTTTCCCAAACGGATCTTGTGATGACGGATCAGTAACAGCTCCAGCAAATGCACCAGATGCTATGAGTGATGCAACCATTTTTTCCCTAACACAAGTAAGCAGTTAGAATAGAGTTGGCTTATTATTAATGCATCAGACACTGCAAGGAATAACCGTAGCAACTGCACTGCACATGCAAACAGAAACACAAAGAGACAAGAAGACAGACATCTAATAGAGACCGTTCTAACAGACAAACAAATATTATAATTACTAAGCTATGGTAGTGAAGAACAAAACAAATATAAGAACAAGTAATCCTATCAGGCAGGCTTCTCTCTGCACTTCTCCAAAACATTGCAAGAAAGCTATAGGGTTAAGCAACAAATCCCTCATTTTTCCCCCCAGAACATTCAGCAGAGTTCACCGCTGTTCCTGGAGGCAGTATAGAGACCAAGCATGGAAACCTAGCAAAACACGGTAGACATTAGCATTTCATGTTTGGCCACATCAGGGGTTCTCATCAAAATCCGTGCAATAAAGTACTTCAAACCTATTCTTTTCATGTTATCAATAAATCACAACGAATATGAAAGTGCAAATTCTGCATGAATGCACGCATTTTGTAGACTTACAGATTAATATGGTAATTATTCTTCACATAAAGACGTTTACCAAGAGATTGAGTCCAACAACCTTCATCTTTATTTTTCCTATAGAATCTTTTTTTTTTTTTGGCAAAATTGACCAATTTTCTTTATTAACACTTCAAGATGTATAACAACTCATAAGAAACTTCATATTTATTTTTCCTAAGCACTCTTTTGTCGACAACACCATTTTCATTCAATAAATACTGTAAGAAGTATCATAAGGAAATAGAGTAAGATACAACTTTTTTTCCAGGTCAAAAAAGTCATTATATTCTTAATTTACAATGTTAACGGATTTACATGAACCAATACATCTTTTTCACCTAGTCTTTCTAGGATTAGTCCTTATATTTGGGTGTATAGGTCTTACTTCCATATCCAATTATTCTGTCTTTTGCCAGGGGATTGATTCTCGTTTTAGGTTATAATGGGAATGGTCTCTGTGGTGGACAAGATGAGGGAAGTGAGACTAATATAATTTTGAACATGTGAAGAGGAGAGTTGTAGACGCACCAGTGAGGAGGTGCGAGGGGTTGTGTTATAAAGGGTAGGGGAAGAGCCAGAGGTAGATTGTTAGGACCTCTTTAGTCTACCAACGGTTGACACATGGTAGATTTAAGGAAATGAGTTAGTAGATTACTTTAGCTTATAAGTTATTTACTTTTTATTTATGTGTAGAAGTTGTTTGTAGTAGATTACTAAAACTTTAAGTTGCTCCCTCTTGGCTCTGTCCCAATATATACGACACATTTCATTGTTCGAGAGTCAAACAATTCAAGTTTGACAATTTACAAGTTCTTTGAAATAAAATTTATATATTTGTAAAGTACGTAAAAAGTAACGTCACAATAATTGACACTCCAAAATATTTAAAAGATATATGAAAAATTTACGATCAAAGATAGACTTGTTTGAATCTCAAAATCTGAAATGTGTCACATAAATTGGGACAGAGGAAGGATTTATTTTTCCTATTTTTGTGTAGCAGTTGTTGCGGTAAGGAGGTTATTTCCCCATTTTCTCATTTCAGTTGTAGTAGGAAGTTATTATCTTGTTTTTAGATGAGTAGTTAATCCACTCGTGTTGTATTTAGTGTTATTTGAATTCAATGATGTGATAAGCAAAAAATTAGTCAAGTTTTTGGGTAATTCAAACCCAAGAGATTCTCAATTCTCTTTTAACAAACAACATCATAGATCATAGGAAAAAAACATCAAATTTCATATTGCAGCATTCAATAACTAGATCTTTAAAACTGGACCGTACCAACTTGGTACTGGAGACAGGATTGTTTTCTGAGAATTGGTAAACATTGTATTCTTTAGCAATAAGGATATGCTTGGGACCTTAAGAAAATCAGAAAGAAATAAACATAGAGCAAAATACTTACAAGGATCCTAAGAATTCTAAGAGTTGATCAAAAAGTTGATCTGGATCCTCTAGTCATATCTCTTTACACCAAAAATATAGAGATACAATCCAATTCCACTTAACCTTGTGAATGGAGAGACAGGAGTTATGGGGAGACCAAAATCAACATCAACTAGCACAATATGTGAGCTTGTTCAAAGAAGAATATCGTCAATTTAGCCAGACATGAAGCAACAAATGTTCCCTTGGATGCACTCTAAAAGGATTTAGCAAATTCAAAGGTCAATTAAACTGAACATACAAGAATCGCGGTTGGAAGGGTAAAAGGGTCTGGGACAGAAGAAGGATGAAGTTTCATCGCTCCTCGACACGCGAAAATGGATTTCCAATAATTTAATGGTCAAGAGGACCATTTATAATGGTTGAGCAGATGTGAACACTTCTTTTGACACCAACAAACTCCGAACGAAGGAAGTGTTGGACTTACTTCTTTTCATTTAAGAGGGCAATGCATAGCTTTGGTTTCTGTTAGAGTAGGAATATATATATATAAATATATAAAATCCTTCTTAGAATAGAAAAAGGAATCAAAAAAGTAATAGGAATAGTAAGTCATTTACTACTTGGTAAAAGATTGTATTGTACTGTCTATAAAAAGGTTCTATATATAATAATGTTAGATACAACAATTCAATAATATTCTTTTCCAATATTTCTCACATGGTACCAGAGTCAATTCATGATGGAGCCAGGTTCAGCGGTTCAAAACAATTAAATTCATATTTCTATTTAGATATTTATACTTTTACTTGAAAAAAAAACTTAATAAATATTATAAACACAATTTTATTTTTGGATTTGATTAAAAAGTAATAACATTAACATCATGTTATATTGTTTTGTCGATATTTATGATAATATTTTTAAATTATAATTTAATTTAATAATTTTCTAAAAATAATATAATTTCTTAAAAAATGGGCTGGCCCGACAAGCCTGTAGTCCACGTAATTGTGGGTTGGGCCGGTCGTTTTCTGGCCCACACCAAAAAAGGACTACCCTGACGTGGCCCGTAAAATGTCAAAACCTTCATGGGTTAGCCCGGATGGGGTGGGCTAGCCCATATTGAGAGCTCTAGCGCGTGCAGTTTAGTCATGACCTAGTTGAAAATAATGAAGATTTGTTGTAGTTAGAGCACTTTTTGTCGACGATGGAGTGTGAAGAAGTCCATATGGAGCAAGTACCTAATTTTGTGTGAAGAAGTCCATATGGAGCAAGTACCTAATTTTGTTGCTCAGGCAGAGTTTAGTATCCTTGTATGTCGATTACGTAAGTCACTCTATGGAATGCAAAAAAATTTTCAAGCTTAGTTTGGGAAGTTCAACACTATATTTCATGAATTTATCACTCTGTGTTTTATTGATATTGTGCATCAAATCTGGTATTTCATGAGAAGACCAATCACGTTAAAATTAATTGACATTATGCATCAAATTCAATATTTCATGAGAAGATTAAGCACATTGAGATTAACTATCAATTTTGTGAAGTCTAAGGCCATCTCCGACCCACACCAAATCCAATATTTGGTGTAAAATTTGGTGTTTTTAACTCAAACCCACACACATTTTTACACAAAATTTGGTGTGTGAATAGTGGTACACCAAATTGGTGTAACACTATTCATCACACCAAATCAATTTTTGAATATTTTAATATGATCTCATTACACAAACTTTTAATCAAACATTAGATAAACGATATATTATAATTAAATCTCGATATTAATTAATTTTTATGTAATATTTTTATAATATTAATTTTAGATATAAAATTTAGCTTTTTTATAAATTAATTTTTCTATATATTACTTTAAAAAAAATTATGTTAATTCTACTATAAATTATAATTGGACATAAAAGAAAATAATATGAATTATATATAATGAATGTTTTAGAAAGAATTTATTTTATGATAAATGAAATTATAAATAATAATATAATAATGAAGAGAGAGAAAAATATTCCTTTTAGTGTAATAAGTTGGACTTGATTACACCAAAAATAGTGCTCACACCAAATTTAGTGTTAAATCTGGTGTTTTGGGTGGGATATACCCTAATGATGATGGTAGATATCTCACCAAGCCCCTCAACGACCCTCATATTAATTATGTGTACCAAGCTAGGTACATATTACTAGAGGGGAAGTCCGAATTTTCAATAAGGGGGTTCAAAATCTGTAGAAATAGACACATGAAGTAGCCGAAGGGAGTTCGAAAATCTACTATATATACATATAAAATTATTGTAATCATGTATAAATAATATAATTTTGCGCCGAAAGGGGTTCGACCCCTGCATATGACATGTATGCACCAGCTTGAGGGGGAATGATAGAATAGGAATAGGTATACATAATCTTACTTAAAATAGAAATAAGAAGAGAAAAAGTAATAGAGTAGGAATAGGAATAGTAAGTCGTTTCATACTTGGTGAAGGATTGTAGTGTCTATAAATAGGGTTTCTATGTAATAATGTAATACAACAATTCAATAATATTTTCTTTCAATATTTCTCACAGTTTCTTTAACAAGAGACAGATATGCCTCGGCCATCTTGGGGTGAATACAAACGTAATTATAACCTTCGTTTTGGGCCACCAATCATAAGTCGGAAATTGAGAGAACTAGCTAAGTTACACTCGATCGAGTCTGTGGCAGATTACTAAGAAAAGTTTTAGTAGTCAATTTTGTGGTCTAGTACACTTACAATCGCAAAAATAGAATTGTATATCAGTGGTCTAGTGATTATATAACATTTGGGGTTTAGCTGAATAACCCTCCAAATTTGGCGACGTCAATGAGTTTATCCCGCCTTTATGAACGCAAGTAACAACCCATTTCTTCACAATTGTTAGATGCTTGAGATTAAAGACAATAGATCTCTCACCTCAACAACATGTCAAATTTGTGAAGAAACTGACTAAATCAGAAATGGAGGAAAGACAACTTAAGAGACTTTGTTTCAACTTGTAATGAACCATTTACTCGAGGTAATCAATGCAAGAAATTATTTTTGGATTGACTCTATATACGATGAAGAAGAACTTTTCAGAAAAGAGGGAACTACACTATCCACACTTCACGCTTAACGGCTTAAGGAAATTAAAAGTAGATTACTTCAGCTTATAAGTTTTTTAGTTTTTATTTCTCTGTAGCAGTTTTGTTTGCAGTAGATTACTATAGCTTTTAAGTTATTTATTTTTCCTATTCCTATGTAGCAATTGTTGCAGTAAGAAGGTTATTCCTCCACTTTCTCATTTCAGTTGTTGTAGGAAGTTATTTTCTTGTTTTTTAGAAGGGTGGCTAATCCACCAGCTATGTTGCTCTAACTCTTCAAAAATGTCAAAGGATGCGTGTCGGATTCACCAAAAGTAGTGTATTCTTGGAGAACCCGACACATGTGCGGCAAGTGTGGCAACAGAAGTGAAGAGTCCGTGTTAGTCGACCAGTGTTGTATTTAGAGTTATTTGAATTCACTTAAATGATAAGTAGAAATAATTCAAGTCTTTGAGTACTTCTAACTCAAGAAATTGCAAGTTCTCTTAAAAAACCAGAATCATAGGTTGTAGGAAGAAACATCTAATTTCATATTGTTGCATCTGATAACTAGATCCTTAACATGGCACCATGACAACCTGGTAACAAAGACGATAGTAATGGGAGACCAAATTCAACAAAAGACTGTAACATAGACTAAAGAAATATCGGGGAAAAGTGATTAGACAGGATATGACACATCTTAAGGTTCCCAAGGATATGACCTTAGATAATAGGGTGTGGATGATACGTATTAGGCTAGAAAGTTAGTAGGTAGTGTAGTATAGTTTTGTTTTTCTTGGGGTGGCTAGTGTTTGCCATGGTACTAGTTGGATTATTGTAGTCCGTGTTTTATATTTTTATCATTACCTATTATTGATTTAAATAATCTATCCTAGTATGTCGTTTATTTTGTTTTGATTATCACATTATTTTTTTGTTGCTTTTGGCTCCTTTCTGGTAGACGTTGCAGTGTTACTTTGCTATATTTTCTTCACTTTTTCCTTCTTTATACCTAGATTTGTTGCACTTGAGCCGACCGTCTTTCAGAAACAGCCTCTACGTTCATGACGTAGTAATAAGGTCTGCTATTTTCACGAGGTAGTTGTAAGGTCTGCACACATTCCATTCTTGGACCTTGTGGGATTTCACTGGGTATGTTGTTGTTTATTTTGTTAATTGAGTACCAAGCATATAACGGACAGCGAAGCCAGCAGTTAGTCAAACAAAAAAATGCTATTTTAGTTACCTTCCAAAGCGTGCAGCCCAGTGCAGGGCAGTCCAGCCACGAATATCACGGAAGTTAGCACTTACTCCAGCATTTAAAACTGGGTGCAAAGCCCACTCAAACCCCAGGCCAGCAATCATGTGCACTATTCCTTGATCTTTCCTGGACAAGGAATAAACCATTTCGTTATTTTTTACTTGCAATTTGGATGAAAGCCACTGTTGCAACTTGTTTTTCAAAAGCTCTTGTAGAAGCCAATCAATGGTTACGGTTGATGTTGAAGTGCCAAATAAAAGAGATTCAATAACTTGGCTCCATGAATCTTCGCTTGCTTTGGACTTCTCCAAGATATCATTGCTCAACTCAGAACCATCTCCTATCTGCACTGATGAGTCAGATAGAAGCATCTGCACAAATCTGACAAGTAGCAACAGTTCCTCCGAACTCTTAGAAGCTCCTCCGACTTCAGGTACGACATTTTGACCACGATCATCAAACTTAGCACGGTATTCAAACTCTCTTACTTCACTGCAAGGTGTCCTATTGCCAGTAGTAACACAAAGTGCGACTTTACCTGGCAAGTGAGGAGGCGCCTGGCAGCGGATGGCACCGTCCTTAATGATCTGAACAGGAACTTCAGTATCACCAAACATACAAGTCCACGTGTACTCTGATGGATTGCAGAGATACGATCCAATTATAACTACCTGCACCAAAGAGATTGAAGTTCAAATAACTGGATAATGAAACATCCTGACAAAATTAAACTTTCACAACATCCTAAACGGAACATCTGATTTCCCAGGACTTTCAGGATATTCAGAAGAATAAGGTACCCAGAAGTGGAGTTGGAAGAGCTTTCATCAAAACACAAATTTCAGATATGCCAGATCTTTTGACAATGAAGACAATTTATTTACAAGTTTGATCTCTACAAATGAAGTCAAACATCATGGAGCTTGAGATTGCACATCTCTAAGGTTAACAAATTATATTTGACTTAGTCACCGTGATTTGGTTACCAAAGCTGGTTAAATATTTCAAGCATTTGTAAGCAATGGAGAGAAAAAAGATTGTCCGCAGTAATAATGGAATTAACTTGCTGGAAAACAACTCATGAACTTCAAGCATTGCTTTGTTAGAGCATAAAACTAAACTAAAATTATTGCAATGGCCTAAAATGTATATAAGGAGGCAGATCAACACGACAAAAAATTGGACAGTTAATATGTTCAACATTAACCACGTAAAAGAATCACTAAATCCTGAAGCATACCTTTGTTGCATCAGATGCATAACCCCAATCAGGAGATATATCATGAATAGTAAATTTCTGCTTCTGGACAATTGTTAAGCTCATATTAGTTTCAGAAGAAATTCCAATCTGATCTTGGTCAAATATTGTTGTACACTGGTCAGGATAGGATCCAAAAACATTTATTTGTGCACATCCAATATACTTGAAATCGTCGACTTGCTTAAGATTTGTCACAGAACCTACGAAGGAACAGGGGCTTCTTTTCTGAGATTAAGATATAATGCAAGATTCTAGGTAGAAGATATAATTAATCATCTGAATTTTCCAACTTATCGAGAAAGAATCATCTGGATTTTCAAAGGGAGCTTACATTTCAGAGCTTCCTTTCCACCAATTATAGGCCACCTATCGCTTTTTATTGCTTCTATTGGTTCACTTCCTGACGAAGTTTGTAGCATTCCCTGAGTGAGTGGAGACGTTAGCCAGAAGATAGAGAATGAAGCTAATATTGAATTACATGGTTATCAAAGGCAGAAGAATTATTGGGGAAGGCCAAGAAATATTATCATATATGGTTTATATATTTATTGAGCCACTTTGAGCACATGAACACTTCAGTAATCTTACACAGCATCATCTGCAGTGACAAGAAGCAAGGACTCAATAGTCCTAATGACACATGGGTGCAAGTGACCATGCAAATAAAAGAACAGGCATAATATATAAAAGTTAAATCCAAAGACACTTCCTCACATTCTCGTCCAACTTTTCAAACGCAAATAAAAGAACAGGCATAATATATAAAAGTTGATTACAAAGACACTTCCTCACATTCTCGTCCAACTTTTCAAAACATTTGGCTTGTGGCTGAGAAGCCGGAGAGCTCCTGCAGTGATCCAGCATCTCTTTCCACATGCTATTATCCAGGTTCAAAAGCTGATCCCGAGATTCACTGCTCTCACCTATAAATGACACTACTATTATCAGTATTCCTTAGTATTTTTCTGCTTCTAAATTAGAAATACATGAGTTCTTAGTACTTGCTGCTACTAATTTAGAATGCATGAGTGCTCAAGAAAAGGCAGATAGAAAGTCTTGGATATAGCAGTATATGTCAATGTCCAGCAACAGCATCTTGTCACCGCTGATGATGCTATCCGAAACCAAAAAGGTTTCACTTAAAGAATTACTTGTAGATAACTAAAAACAAATAAAACTTTAGAAAAAAGAGGTACACTTCATTGATTTGCTATCTTCCAAAAATTATGATAAGTCATATGTTCAAAAAGCATTTTCACAACCACGAGGGAACAGTCTAGGAAACAACTAAACGGCCTCAGTTATCTAACTCGTGACTAAGTTGGCAGAACAAATTATCAGTCAATACTCATCAGAAATATAATAACTAGGAAAAATAAAAGGTGGAGGAATTCTTTTGAGGACTACTTCTCAAACAAGCTATCAAAAGGACTAGAATTCAAACTTAAGACTCTCAATCGGGTATTGAGTCAAAACAGTTTCAAGTATAAGAACACGAAAACCTAGTGCAGTAACCAAATTAACAAAATATTCACCTTGTTCGCATCAAAGCACTAGCAAAAAAGAAATCTCTGAATGTCGAGTTTGCATGATTAAAACAAGAATTCAATGTAGAGACATATAATATAAGATGTATATCTGCATCTAATAATAATCTCGAGGAGCGAAAAATGACAGAAAACCTGAATGAGGCAGGAACAGAAAATTATTTGAATTGTCCTGGATCTGGACAAGTGAACTTTTGTCATGCACGACATTTTCAGCATCATTTGAGTTCTCAATCTCACTATAGAGTGAATAAATATCCGACGAGCTGTCATCATTTAAATTTAACTGCTCCTCAAGTCTTCGCAATGCTTGACTTATCTCAACCTTCGGTGAGTTGCTCACCCCCTCCATCATCCTGGTGATGTCCGAGACATTCATCCCATTACTATGGATAACTGCATCAGAACAAATTTCTCCATATCCAGGTCTAGATTCATCCTGGTATTGTTGATAAGATTCAGTACCAGGAACATTGAAGCCTGGATGTTGAGTAGAATATAAGCTGGGACTCAGAGGGAAAGTAGAGGAAATTGGAGATGACTGTGACATGAATGCTGCAATCTGCCTCCCCTAGGGCCATAAGTGAAACTAGTGCTGGTAAGGCTGATCAAATAACTTAACAAACTAGATCCTGATGTATTCCAACTGTAGCTAACAAACTGCGTAATTACGCTACACCAAACAAGTATAAGTTTCCTAGTATAGCATTGCAATGCCGAAAGCAATTACAGAAACTTCACCAGTCCAGTGTCAAATCGTTAGCAGCTTTGACATGAAAACATATAGAACAATTAAAAAGAAGCAAAGCTTGAAACTAAGATACTAAAGGTTAACTTAGCAGGAAGCCATTCATTGTTGTCTTGATGAAAATAGAGTTAAATTAGTAGCAAGAGTCATGTCAGGAAATGGGATATTTGTACAATTGGATTCCTGAAGACTGACCTCAGTTATATCTCTGTAGTGAACCAGAACAATGTGCTCGTAGGCACTGCAAAACATGTAAAGTAGATCAAATAAAGGAAAAACAATCAGTTCCCGGTCCCACTTATGTAAAAGAGAGAGAGATGAAAGTAAAGGTGTCCCTTAAATTTTAGTAAAATTGCTCATGTGTGCTCCTTATGAATTCAGGTGCCCCAAACTCCCAAGGAGTTTGAACATCTTACTTAAACTGATCCAGCGAAAGAAGCATGTGACTATATAACAGATCTACAGCAAGTAAACTCACGGATCCAATATCCAATAGCTGCGCCTCTGGAAATTAGAGTTCTTCTCACCATGTGCATAATAACAATTTAGGGCTTCAGCGTTTCCAACCTACAGCAGAAGAGAGAAACACAAAACTTCTCACCTAATGACAAATATCAGGGAGACTAAAACATGAACATAATAGGCTTATTCTCTTTCTTTTCTTGTTTTTCAAGAGTTCATTAAGAGAATCAACCAACAAAAAATTCCCTAGCTCAGGTGACTCACACATCCCTCCACGTGAAATATTACAACAAATTTTTTGCATTGTTCAATAAACATGACATTGTCAATCAATTGTTACCTTAAGCCGCTCATGTGCCTCTCCTACAGTCCTTCCATCCTTCTTTTTACGCCAACTATGACCATCTTTACGGAAGTACCTGAGGACCCTCTTATTAAAGAGAAACATAGATCCACCTGTTGATAACAGCACTTCTGTAAGATAGCAGTGGGAGAAGAAGATAACACAGCGTTATTCTGACGCAAGAAGCTTACCACTAGATATGTTTTTTTAGAAAATGAGTCATTATTATGAATAGATAGTGTTCATCTTAATGAAATGGGAGCAAAAATATAAAGAGTGAGGAGACTACTAGCTGGCTTTTGAGGTGGTTGATGCGCAAGTTGGCGATCGTCATGATTCTGTAGTATGAAGAGCACCTCTGCAGGTCTTAACCACCTAAAACGTCCTTCCTGAACCAAATCATTTGTGTTGTATCCTGGGACATGAAATAGAAACAGTTGTTAAAATCTTCCAGTGCAGCAATTACGGCTCCTCAGAACCAATGTTCGAAGTGCGCAGAACATATAAGCACACATCAATAATTTCTGAAGAAAAAAACTATTTTTAGGAAGAACCTATTTAAAGTGTTATGATAAACTTTCACAGAATTGGTGGACGACAGTAAAGGCAACAGGATATGGGTTTTCTGTGTGTTGCTAAAGTAAAACCTTCTCAGCCTAAAAACAAGAACTTGTAACCTCATGTTCATGCAGATCTCTGAAATTCATACCATGAGATACATATTTTTCTTAAACTAAAGAAGGTAAAGAAGACTGCTTCTCAGTGATATGTGTGTATCCTTAAAGTTTGCAAACTAAGAAAAGGTTGTTACCAAACAGTAGCAGTTAGGTCCACACAGGGATGGAACTTGACTTTCAGAAGACTGATATAAGACTGGGAAATAGACACTCGGGCATATTTCCATGGCACATCAGATCAATACAATGGAATACAGGTAAAAGGGAAGACACACTCAGGTGGAGTATTCAGTTAAGGTATTTTTTACAGTATGCTCTGCTAACAAAGATCTGAATCAAGTGGAATTAATATGGAGTGTAAAACTACACTTCTACTTGGTGATGAATGACTCAGTTTCAACTCAGATCCCAAGGAGAAGGGGAATTCATTTCTCCTCAAGACGTTATTTTTGTAGGCAAAATCCAGAGACAGTCGAACATCTGTTTCTACATTACAAGATGACCAGCAGATTATGGAATTCATTCATAAGGTTTAGAGGTCTTAGGTGGACACTGCCAGGTAGAATATCTGATGCACTGATGAGCTGGAACTTAAAAGGGGAATAGCAGCACAAACAAAGATAAATGGAGAATTGTCCCAATAGCAATTTGGTGGACAATATAGAAGGGAAGGAATTCCAGATGTTTTGAAGATAGTAGTTGTTCCTAACAAAGGATGAAGATGAATCGTATTCTTGTATCTGTTATTGGTGCAAATTAGCATGTATAGATGATCCAATTTCTGTTATAGACACCCTAGGGTTCTTATAAGATGATATAGGACTTAGTTGTTTTGTTTTTGGCTTTTAACACTTCGTGTTGATGATTTATAGACTGTTACTTACCCTGTAAAAAAAGAGATTGGATGAAATCTGAATTTTTCATGTGTAATGTAGGAAATTTTATAAACTGTAAATACATTAAGAAACCGATTCCACCTTTAGCTTCCTTTCCAGAAAGAATAGACAATAGTGATACTACTGTGTTTTACTTTCTTTATCTCCCTTTTTTCTTCATTCCCTATCCTCTACAAGATCCAAAAGAAGATATGTTCAATCGAAGAGAGATGGAAGCATACCAAAAGAAGCATTTTCTAGTAATTCCTCACTATCTAATGATGCGTAGCTTCAAATGTTATGCTTCAAGATTTAAACATAAGCTGCTAGAAGTAGAAATATTAGTAAGTACTAAGTTGATCAAATTGCAGTTAGTTCCTACCATTAGGTCTAGTTATTTATCTGCTTATTTTTCACAGTGAGATGTTTTTCAGGTGTCAATATTTCTCCTTATGTTCCTGATATATGTTTCCAAGAGTTGAGGGATATTAACTGCTAAATCTTTTTATAAAGGATAACAGAAAAGGGAAAATATGGCCCTCCCTAATTTAGGATCTGTAGGACCACAAGGTGGCATTTTTTTGTAAATACTACTGATCACAAAGCTATTAAATGCTGTTGACACCCAATTTTGACCAATCTTTAACCATTTTAGGACTATATTCGATTAAATACACATTTTTAAAATTTACTTAAAGTTTTGAAGTTTTAGTCGATTTTTCTCAAAATTATATATTTTAGTATCGTTTACTTTATAAAATATCGTAAATATTATAATATTTTAAAATTATTAATGAATTTCAAATGTTTTAAAATTTAAATGATTTTCTCAATTAAAATGTTTTGGCTCTTATTTATTAAAGTAAAAGAATATTGTCTTCCTTACTTTACTCTTACTCATCTATTTCTTTTAGTAATGAAATATTAAATAAAAAAAAATCTGATTTGTCTTTCCTTATTTAAGATAAATAATAATAATATTTCTCTTCCTAATTTATTCTTGCTTATATTTGGAAGTGATATATTTTTATTTTGGCTGATTTGAATCTCCTTTTTAATAAGGAAAATAATATATTTAATTGACTCCTTTAAATATCTTTTTTCCTTATTTGTTTCCCCTTCATTACTCAGACACTCATTCACTCTCTATCAAAAATTCTCTCATCACTCTCTCTTCTGTCATTGCTCTCTTGCTACTCTAACAGTACATTAATAATCCGGTTTCAAACTTGAAATTCAAGTTGAAGATTAATTGAAGAAAGATTTATTTGTTTATTTGAATGTATATATATTTTATTTTTTGCCTATTTTATTTATTCGAATGTTGTAACAATTGTAAATCTAAAGATCATATATATATATTTATTTGGGGGGTCGTTTAGGGGAGGGGGATTTATATACTTACTTGTTCATTATAAATTTTTAGAAATCATGCCTATAGGTTTGTCTTTAACCACCTAGAATTATTATTTGTAGGTATTATAATCCAATCAATTGTTTGATGCTTTGTTAATAAGTCTAAAAAATAATAAACTAGATTTCATTAATTTTTAATGTTAAAAACAAATCATAATAATTTAGTAGGCTGATCAGGTGTTTTAACAATGTTATAACTTTTAGCATCATCTTGTCATGTAGAAACTATGCCTAAGGTTTAATTTGTTCATATCATTTAGATTCACAAAAGCATGCATATGTGTTACTCCTTCTTTTAAACACCTAGAAATTCATGTCTATAGGCTTGAAAATAACTTTTAACATATCCGTAAAAAATAAAATTTGTTTGTGCATATTTGTGCCCTTCCCCCAAAATTGGTTAATATTATTAGTAATCTTATTTGTCTTTTGCATTCATGATGCAATATTTTTTTTTTAATAACACTAAATTAGAATCATTTCATGCATTTGGCAAATTACATGGCTTTAAAAAATATTTCATATCAAAATCTTGCAACATAATTTTTTTAAAAAAGTCCTTATTCAATCTTTCAAACTTTGGATTGATTATGACATTGTTTATTTTGAAAAAATAATTATAAGCACTATCTCCTAACCTATCGTTAGTGGGAAAGTCAAAAGAACTATGAGGTCTAATTCCAATTTTTTTTAAACCCGACGCATCCCCGAAAGTACAATCTATCCATGGATTTCAACAGAAATTATGTGCATTTATATGTAAATGTTTATGTGCCTACGTGTGAACTAAATCTTTTAAATCATTTTTTCAAAAACACAAACTATTTTTTAGACCGACCTCAAATCAAAATTGTTTCTATGGTGGAGGAGTGCGATCAACAATATCGTGGCATCATCCCTATAAAGAAACAAACATTTTTTTTAAATAAAAATTCATATTCAAAACTTGCTCAATTTTCAAAACTTTACTTTCTCACATATTAATTGCTTAATATTACAAACTTTGTTTATAACATAGTATCACATGCTTAAATAAAAATAAAACTTGATTGTTTATTTATTGCTATCACCTACCTTGCATGCTCAAATTAATGAAAATAGTATTAATTTTTTTTGTATTTGTTATCACTTAGCGAGTTTAAATAAATTAACAAATGAAGTGACATATTTGCTACTGGTAACCCCCACATAGATTGCATGAGATACGGCCAGGACCCACACTTGTGGACCTCGAGGGATGCCTAACACCTTCCCCTCGAGGTAATTAGAACCCTTACCCTAATCTCTGGCTCGTTGACCTTAGTTAGACTTAATTAGGTTAGATAGGTGCCCTAACGCGCCTTAATTCGTTAGGTGGCGACTTCAAACTCAAAAATCCCAAAAGAGTTGTTAGGTCGTGCACAAGACTCGTTTTCTGCGAAAATGGGGCGCGACAAATGCCAAATTACGATAACAAGGAATAAATTCTCAGTAGTTGGTGTAGCACTTATTACTCCATTGTCCAATCACCTCCAAATTGCGGACAGCAGATTTGGACATATTTGGGTTAAACAAGATGTTAAAGACATTCTTCTCAGCTGAAAATTCAGATAACGAAGCTTCAAGATTGCTCTCCTTGTATCACCTTCAAGAATTTTCCTCTTGACCAATATTTTTTCCACATAATACCTTGTATGTTTTCCTCATAATGTCTCACTACTTAAGACATATAACTCTATTTTTAAATATCTGAATCATTTTTAGCCAAAACCCTGGCACTCGTATCCGTACTTGGAGGTCTATCAACTGATTTAGGAGAGTTTCCCTTTTTGCCTATATATTATCCAAAAACTGCATATGAATCCAAAATTGTTCAGAAAACTCAAGCACATACAAGTTATTAGGTTAACAGATCTTTTTCACCAATACAAGAAACAAGTAAGTTATACAAGTGACTAGGTGATATGGTCCACTCATTCTAGGCATGGTAATTGGTCCTCTAAGTACGAAAGGCAGATGTCTTCAACCCTATTGGCTCGACCAACCACGTACACACTCTGCGTATGTAAAAAAATCACGAAAAATGTTTATATAGGTAATAGCACAATTTAGACTCATAGACTCTAAACCTCTATCTGTATGTTGCAACTTACTATTTATAAGTACAAACCTTCGAAGGGAATCAGACCTGAAAACAGTAGCCCAACATATTAAAATCTAAACTCCGACAGAAGTGAAGTATAAAACACTAACGAAACCATCAAATCTGCAATTCCAACAAACAAGATTGTAGGACTGACAATTAAAACGCAACAGCTACATCGTTAAACAACTCCACAAATGTCAAAACACGCTAATTATCCAAAGCCATAAGCAACAAAGGTATTCATTAGAAAAATAAAAAAAAAACTAGGAGTAGTAGTAGTATATTAAAAAGGAGTTTAGTATAATCAATTCTTACCTGATTCTGCCATACTTGTGATTCGCCGTCATGAAGAATTACAGTAAAAACTGTGTCATCTCAAATTTGCATATTTCGGTGGCAAGAGATAAGAAATTGTGTCCTTTGACATAATCACGGCATAAGATACTTGTCTATTACTGAAGATAGCAAAATAGCAAAATAAAATGAGGGGTTCTTACCAACTCTAGAGCAAAAAAAGTCAAAACAGAAAAGCGCATACCCACTAAGACACAAGTCATGAAAAATTAGTGATATAATCACTAATTATGACATCACCCATGTCCCTACTTGGAACTTACAAAAGAGCTCACTAAGTTTTCATATCTCCACTTTGATCATCCTTCTTTTCCAACAAATGGAAAGTAATATATCTATTTTCAATGTTAAAATTTATATTAGAAAAAAAAAAGTCTCTCCAACGGGAAACAATCAGCTCATTTGTAGTGTTGTCGATTTCTGACGAGTTTTTCGATCATAATATCCATTTCCAATGTAAAATCATCATCTCTTACTCCATTTTCTTTCAAATATTAGACTTCTAAATTATTTTTCTGCCATTTAGAAATTTGAGAAAGCTTCCAAAATGATTGATAACTCAATAATAGATACGTTTTAGTAATTGAAAAGCATTTAAAATATGTTTTACCATTGCAAGAGCTAAATTTTGAATCCGGATCTCATACTGTCGCATTTTGTAGGGATGTCATACCTCATCGATCGTTAAAGACATATATTGTAATCTAGTATCGTAGTCCATAATACTAGTAGTGAAATTGTTACTGCTGGTGGTGATTATATTGGGAGTATGGGAGTAGACTCCCAAAAGGTTGAATCAGAAATCTTTTAATAAGAAAAATGTACCCATTGCATTGCGTCTCAATGGTTCATATGACGATAAGATTGCAAGTGTAGTTGATGTCGGTGAGTTAATTTGCGAGTCAAATGACTTGGTCAATAGCTATCAAATGAATAGGAGGGGAAAATACATCCCACATTCATAAAAAATGATAGGCACAAGAACTTCTACATGTTAGATATTGGTATTGATGGCTTTAGGACTACATTGAGGAAAAACAACAATGTAAGGCCTCCAATTGAACCAACGAATTCATTTAACGATGACAATGATTCGATTAGAAATGAAAGATTGAGCGATCATTCAAACTAAAGCTTAATTAGTGATAATTCAAATGAGAGTTTGGGTGATTATTCAATGAATATACATGATGATCCGATTAATGTGGAATATCATCCATTAGATGCGGAAGATTCTGAACCCGAACATTGTGAAAAATACAGGGCGAAGGGGAATTGGGATCACAATCTAACCACTCCTTCCTCGACGAAACTAATTTATGCATAAATCAAACTTCCAGTAACAAGAATGAGTTGCAATTGTTATTAGCCAAAGCGGCGGCAATTAAGTCTTTTGATTTTACTATTGTGAAGAGTTGTACCAAATACTTAAATGTGAAATGTATGTCGCACAATTGTGCATAGATATTGCGGGCGAGGAACATGAGCGTTCAAATAGATTTCGTATCTACAAGTATAGTGGTGAAAATCGTTATGGCATTGAACATGCCAACAGTAGCCATAGAAAAAAATTCAATCAAAGTCATTATTTTACTTTGTGGAAATATATATCATGATGGCAAGAATCCAAATGTTAAAGAAATTAAATGATATATACTTGATTATTTTCTTTGTAGTCTAAGTTATTGGAAATGTTGGAAGGGAGGTGTGGTTGCCAAGGAAATGGTCTGAGGGATAGCGAAGAACGAATATGCATGCTTACCAGCTTTTTCTTACATGTTCGAGACTGTTAATGTTGATTCTAGCTATAGTATCACGGTAAACAAGGATAGTTATAGGTTCATATATTATTCTTGGACTTTGGTGCTTGCATTAAGGGGATTTTCCCACATGAGAAAGGTAATTCTGGTTGGTGGCTCTCATTTACATGGTAAATACAAGGGTGTGTTGTTGAGAGTTGTTGTGCAAGATACAGAGAATCATGTTTATCCAATTGCCTTTTGTGTCAGGGACAACGAGAATGATGCATCTTGGACATTCTCCTTTGAGTAGTTGAAGGAGATTGTAGTCGATGAAACAAATTTGTGCATTATCTCTAACAGACACAAGAGCATCGCCTGTGAATGTTTATAACCATTCTCACCGTGTGTCATGACCCTAGAGCATCCCCAAGTCGTAACATGATGTACTTTCCCCGAAGGTCTCTCAAAAGACCTTAGCATATTAATAACATAAGACATCATAAAATGTGGAAGAATTTAAAACTTTAAGATATACAATCTAAATCATTTTCATAAATTGCAAACGGAAGACTTTTCTAAATCTTTTGTCTCAAAGCATCTAACTTGACATGAATATTAAACTTTGGGACGCAGCCCATACAAAGTCTTAAACATAAAAGTAAATGTAAAGGTAAGTGGATGTTGTCCTCGAAGCTATGAGGACTCACCAAGATCTTCAATCTTCCTTAGATCCTTGAAAGTCTAGCCTCCAATAGCAACTCAAATCTCCAACCCTACATTTGGTTAAAAGGTAGGCAATATGCGTTAGTACAAAGGGTACTAAGTATGAAAGCTAGCACAACATCATAAGAGCATCTCAAATAGTTAGTCAACATAAGACATAAGCATAAAACTTGATCACATAGTCATAACATAAACATTATAATCATAGCATAGTCTCAAACATAAGCTTTATATGAATATAACTCAACATAAGACATAGTTGATGAGCATATGCGATAATTCATAATAATATCAACATAACTGACCCTTGGTCATCCGTTTCATGATAACACCGTTCTCAAGTAACTTCAAAAGTATAAAAGTGCAAAGCAAGAATAGCATCCCATAATACTATCCAAGCCAAGTATCCTTTTTAGTCATCTTAATCATAGTATACATGCATGGCTAACTCTAAAGTTTTTCTATGCCATAAGGGTACCATACTTCTAAGTAACCCCAAGACTCACTTGTGGAATGCATGAAAGGCATGCCATACTACCCTCAACACTAATCATTGACTTGAAGTCATACTAGTCATATCCACAATATTTTGGCCTCATTATTAACTTCACTCTCTTTACTAAAGGAATCTCTTACCTTTAGTCAACTATAACTAGGAAAGGTAACTCTAGTCCTATCCTATCTCAAGTTTTCTCTATAATGATCGAAAGTCA
Organism: Solanum lycopersicum; assembly: GCF_036512215.1. NCBI lineage: Eukaryota > Viridiplantae > Streptophyta > Magnoliopsida > Solanales > Solanaceae > Solanum > Solanum lycopersicum. The sequence goes on along the minus strand of NC_090811.1, from coordinate 42,236,852 downwards.
TACTTTGTGCAATGCACTCATAGCATCCCATAATACTAATCATGTAAAGTATTACTTTTAGATCCACTTACTAGTACTTCTTGTGTTGGAACCTAGCTCCTCTCTTTATATTTAAAAACCTATGAGGTACTCTCTCTTAAAAACATCTTAGTTAATTACTTAGTTGAACCTCAAGAGACACTTCTTTAAGTATGTATAAGTTCCTTCTTCTCATGGACCATATGAGATACTATTTTAAGTATGTTTAAGTCCACCTACCCTTTTGAATAATAAGATATACCACTTTTGGTATGTCTAAGTTCATCTAAACTTTTTAACACTATGAGTTACTCCCTTAAGTAAGTCTTAGTTATTTATGATTTGAACACTATGAGATGATTCTCAAGCATTTCTTAGTTCATAGGATATGGATATCTCTACTAGGAAACTTAACTCAACCATATGAAGGATCCCATCTCATGAGACCTAACTTTGGGAAAACCACACTCTACTACATAAGAGTTCCCCCTTTAACTTGGATGGTGCTCACATCAACTAGGTGTGTCTCTCCTTTCTTCTTGGAGTCCGGACCCTATCTTGTGTTACAGTCTATATCATTTACAATATCCACTTATAGCTAAGCATACACCCCTAGGCTTACTTGTTAACCTTTGCTTAACACTCATCTTGCACAGAAGTATGTCCTTGACAATCAATCCATGTTCTAGTGATTCTATCAATTTTATCTAGCAAGTATTCCTAGTTAGGTGAGGTTAGCATATACCTTTAACCACAATCCAACCTATTAGAGTTCTAGTCTATTTATACATTACTCTCACAGCCTTAGCATCACTAAGAAATCAGATTATCCGCACCCTAAAGCCCCAGCCATCGTGATCACAAACCCTACTCTCAATGTTTCTTTCTCAATCTCTTCTCTATACCTGGGTTTCATTGTAATTTGATCACATCATTCATTACTAGGTTATTCAAGTCTCAATTGATCATAAAGGTTAAATTATAACTTTACAAGGCGATATACTTCCTAGTCGATCAAGTCTAGGTCAATTCATATTTATATGATGAATTAGTATTCAAGACAATTGAAATATGAAGATCACATTAGAACCTTCAACATTACCTCTATTGGCATAAATCCAAAAATACCACCTTCATCAACTTATATTAGGTGATCATCAAAAAAACATAATTCAAACAGTTGAATTCTATCCACTAGATTGGAGTCACAATCAAGCCCTACTCATAATGCAATCATAACCCTAGCTAGATTGGGGTATTTGGATTCACAATTGGGGTAAACTATGGGGGCTCCATGGGTGAAAGAGCCCATGGATGAATAAGCTTCACATACCTTGGATAAATGCTCTAACCAAAACTTGTATAAAATAAATAATCAACCTAAATGCTCCCCCTCTTCTTTCTCTTCTTCTTCAATTCTAGAAAGATGATGTTTGGATAGAGTTTTGGGGTCTTTAGGTGAGTTAGTTAGAATGGTTATTTAAGGGTTTTAAGATTATATAAGTGGATAAATAACCTATTAACAAACCTACATTAACCCTTAATTAATAACTAAACCAACCCCTAACTTCTAACTTAAAACTATGATGTTGAAAACTGGCAGCACCTACGAGACCTATCTACGGACCGTAGATGGGTCTATTGAACGTAGATTGGTCTCGTGGTTTGGATCAGAGACTCAAAACTTCCAGGGTGTTGCAGGCCAGGCCTGACCTAATCCCACGATCTATGGGGAGTAGGATGATCTACTGAGCGTAGATTGCAACCGTAGGTCACCAAATTGGCAGTTTTAGGGACTATTTTTGGGGTTCCCTTCAAGGACCCCTTGGGTTGTCCTTGGGGGGGGGGGGGGAGGTACATATAAGGACGTTTTAACCCTAATTATGTACATCTAAGTATAGGAACCATTTTTCTTAATCTTAACATTTGTATAACACTTCAAAAGTCCACTACAATACCCTCAACACACTAGTTCATGTCACTAGTTCAACTTACTAATTTCTAGGCATCATGGTTGTTTCTTGACGTTTGACCTATTAAATCACCAAACAAACTTAAATATCCATTTATCATTTAAAAAGTTGTTAACTATAAACTCACGTGTGAGGCTCTAGTTTCACCTACTTAATTCCATTAGACAATACCTAGGTCTAACTTGGTTCTATGGGGTATTTTTATCCCATACTTGGGAACACTCGTCCTCGAATGAAACTCTTAGAACTTTATTAAGTATAAAATCTAACTTTTCATCCCATTATGCATGAATTACATCTAATGCACATATTCAAGGAATAACTTAAATTCAAGATAGACACATACAATGCAACACAAGGGAGTAAGACCTACTTCTACCAACCCAAAAAGCATCAAGTTCTATATCTACTCATTCTCAAGGAGGAACTAACATTTCCTAGGTAAAATATCCTCAACATATACACTTGGAGCCTAAAATGCAAATTACTACTTATAGGGCATTTATTAATTAAGAAAATCTTTCAACTCAAAACTAGGTCATGCTCATCGCCCAACTCATGAAGTCTATATGCAAGTCTACAAGTGCAATACAACATGAGCTAAACTATTCATATAAATCATTTCTAACAATATCCAAGCACTTTCATGATCACGTATTCAAAGAAATCATCGAACACAAAAGGCACAAAATAGCCTATTAGATAGGCACCCTATCCTCGACTTAGGTGTAAGCATATACCAACTTCTGTAAACATAATATTGGCTAAAATAACATTAAAATCCAACATAACAAGTCATAATGACAAGAAATCTAAAAATTTAGGATGAAACACATACGAGAAAGGGACATGAGGAGATCACTCTTGATCTTCTCTTGATTGGAGAGCATAAATCCTATTCTTCTTTCTAGAATTATCATCCAGACCACTAGAGGCAACTTTCTTATCTTATCTTCCCTTAGCCTTAAGAATCAGACAATCTCTCATTTTATGCCCATCCTTCCCACACACATAGCAACGATCCATGACGACTCGACACTTACCATAATGACTCCTCCCACACTTGGAGCAAGTAGACTTGGGAAATGGAGACCCACTACCCTCTCTTTTTCAAACATATAGGTGTTGGAAGAATCTTGGCCGGATTATCTTGGTTTAGTTCTAGGCGTATCTTGCCCCTCGGACTTAACATGAAAGGACTTATCACTGCCCAACCTAGACCTCTTCTTTTCTCTATCCCTCTGTTTCTTGGGTTTTAACTCCTTTATTTGTTGGCAAACACCATAAGACGTGATATATCCATGTTATCACGTAGCATTGCCGCACGACATTCTTCCTTAACCATCTAGTACACTCCCGACATAAGCCTATTCATCAAATCCCTTGGACTAGATACGAAGCTTGGAAATACTTAGACATAAGAGAAAATTTCAAAGATTAATCCTTTACACTCATAGTACCTTGCTTAAGGTTGATGAATTCTCCCAATTTGGCTTCCCTCAACTCCCGAGGGAAAAACCTATCAGCCTACTATCTTTCCATTGCTCATACCAAATTTGGGAAACGTCTTTCAAATGATAGGAGGCTAGATACACTTTATCAAGAAAGACACTCCCATTATGCATGAACCTTATAAGCTTATATATGAACCTATTTGGATCTTCCTCAACCTTGGAGCCATAGAACTCCAAGGGTTTCATTCTCAAGAACACTCTCACCCTAGAAACATCCATTCCTCCTATAGGGATTTCTGAAGCCACCACCTCTCTATTGGATCACACCGCCAAGGCTTGAACCAATAATTTAATAGAAGCCCTAAGCTCACAAAGAGTAGCATTCCCAATTGGAGGGTCATTTGAAGGTTGAGTAGGTATTTTATGTTGATCATGAGAAGGATCTTTGTTTGGAACTGGGGGAGGAATATTTTGGTCCTCTTCAACTTCCTCAACTCTCCAAGAATTGTCTCTACTATTTTCCATAACCTGAAAAATCATAGGAAAGCATTAAATGAAAGACCTAGTATAGCTAAACTTGTAGCGCTCTGGACGTTCCATGAATTAGTCTAGAGTTTCAGCTATTGAATAATGATTAAAATGATGTTTCCAGACCTATATTAATGTATTAAACTCAATTAGAAAAGGTTAGAGCAAAAATTATAAAGAAAGACCTTGCATCCGAAAACAAGCAACACTGAATTAGCAGACGTCTTTATGTTTGGTGAAGGGTTTGAAGTGTCAAATGAAGTCCAGAAATTGTAAAAAAAGACTTAAAATAGATAACATAAAGTAGAGAGGATCCAAAAGTACAGTAACGACTCACCAAGGACCACCTGAAGGGTCTTTGAAAAGGACCCGAACATAGGCAAGCAGGCTGCCAAAGCAGCCTGACGCAGCCAAGAAAATGGAGGATGTTGTGCGATGCGTAGCCAATACATGGAGGCCAAAAAGTTGCCTCGCGATATGGGGACTCCATCAGGACTTTTACCTCAACCCACATTTCAAAAATAAAATATGAAATTGACCCCGCGACGCATAACAACTTCCCAGATTCATCCGCATCATTTTTAGGTCAAAATAATTTCACAAGAAGATCCATTTAAGTGAGGTATCTTTGGGTATTTTAGGGAGTGAGTTTATAATGATTTTAAATCAGTTTTATACAACTTTCACGCACTTCAAATCAGAAAAAACAAATCCCTCTTATCTCTCTCGAAAACTCTCTATTTTCAACCTCCATTGAAGAACAAGAAAAGCTTAAGGAAGAAGACGAAGACTTCAAGATTTTCATTCAAAATTCATGGCATAATCATCAATAAGGTATGAGTTCTTCACTCCTGGTATTCCTTTCCCCAATAGGTCCTTTTAAATATGATTTCCAAAAATTCAATTCCTAGTGTTTTAACTCTACAAATGGGTTTCTTTCCAAACTTGAGATTTATGACTAATGATGAAAAACTATGATTTTCTATGGTTAATTAAGTATGTATTTGTGGGATAATTGTTATGTAATGTTTGGTTTTTGTGTAAATCATGTTCCTCCTTTACTACTTAATGTCATGTAAATGTTAAAATTGGAACTATAGCTCGAACGAACTCCTAAATGACTCTTTCGCTTACCCCAAATTTTGAATTCGTCTTGTGAATGAATAAAGTGGTTGTGATTGGTTATGTTATTGATTATTTCGCTATGTTATTGGATGATTGTTATAAATTAGTGTAAGTTCTTGATGAAGATTCTTGGAAGCAATAGGTAAGTCTTCTAAAGTCATGATTTCTCTATTATGTTGATGTTGACCTATAATTGATGTATCTATGAAATTTAAGTATGCATGATGTTTTTATGCATATATATTGGCCTATGAATATATTAAATATGGGATCATGGTAAGGATATGATAATGCAAATTGATGATGTTTATCTTGTATGACTTACGCAGTATGATTATAATATGTTAATCCCACAAATGAAGGGTTGTGATGAAAGGAAATTCGCATCCTAAACCTAAAGAGCTTAGGATCAAGTTTATACAAGGAGTTAATTTCCTATGACCTATGATAAGATTTATGAATAAATTATGACTTGAAGGTTATTCACAAAGGGACTTTAGCTTAGCACCGATGAACTAGATCCGAGAGATGTCCCTTTCCTAGTTGGAAGGTAGGTTCACAATGACTCTCATGAGATAGAGGTTGCCATGTAATGTGGAACTATGGGTTTCTAATATGTCTCCTAGTTCTTGAACTATGTTGCCATTATAGGAATACTAGCTTGTGGATCCACCTAGAATGATATGTTCATGTTTTGGTTCTACTTTAGCCAGTAGACCACCTTCTTTCGGTATGGAGTTTCATGACACCAAATTTCATGTTTATCTCACACGATCCAATGTCGGTTAAGGCGATTGTTCCCTCAAGTAAAATGAAGGACAAGTAAATGGACATTGACTAGGGTAACTTGAGGAGTCTACTTAGTATAGATATGGGTATGGGTCTCTACTTCGACATTGCACATGTTGACTCTAAAGGAAGTCTTAGGAGATTGTTCTTATGTATATGATAACATGAAATGTATAATTCTTATGATATATGATGTTACTATTATATGATGTTTGTTATGTTGATGAACATGTTATTGGTCTATATTGCTATATGGGGTAATGACTACCTATAATATAAGTTGTATGAAACAAAGCTTTACTTATGGTCTTCTATCTTGTTTACTTGATTATGTGGGGTTTTGGGGATTCACATGATCATTGCAGTTGTAGATTTGGGATGAAATCATTGGCAAGTGTTTTGTATGTTAAGTTGATATGCACTATTGAACATGAAATGTTAATATGATTTTATGATGTTATGTCTTTGGTTATGATCATGCTTTATGTTGTTGTGATCCTTATCCTTTATATGCTCTCTTGTATGTGCATTAAAGATTTTCAAATGTTTTAGCATACTTTCTAAAGAAATGGTCCTTTTCATGCATCTGCTTTAATGTTTATGTGCATATACCTATACTTACTAACCCCTTACTTTTTATTACTACAAATGTATTGTCTAGACATTGAAGATTAAGAAGGTCGATTGAAGAAGCTTGGAACTCTTTCTCTAAGTGTTGGTAGGTCCTCATGTTCGGGGATGCTATCTTTTCATTATTTTAGCTTATGAAGACCGTGGTAGTGCTAAGAGATACTCTTCAATTCGTTTTTTTTATGTTCTTTGGATTCTCTTATAGTAAGGCCTATATGACATATTTTATTGGCTAAGCCCAACTCATATTCTTTAGGTGGTTTTTATGTGAGACAAGTTTTAGAATATTGTATGTATGTTATCATGTTGTTAAAAGAGAAGCCTAAGTAAGCTTCTATGTGAAAGGTCTATGTATACCTCAATATATATTAAGCATGAAGTGTAAGTACACTTCATACAATATGCAAAAGTTTTTAATTTTTCCGCATTTTTAACTGATGACATGTTATGATGGACGCTAAGGGCTTGTTTGAGTCCTCTGAGAGGATGACGCCGCCGGTTGCATCTGGGGGGTGCTCTCCGGATGTGACAAACTTGGTATCAGAGCATGAGGTAGAATATCCTGAGGATCACTGTCCCACTAAACCACATTATATAGTGTCTTTTTCATGGTTGTGAAGCGTGCCACAATTATGAATAAAAGGCTATATGATGAGTAGAAAAATTCTCTTTTCTTGGTAAACCTATGTTGTGCCTCTAGAGTTTTGACACTATGTGTCTTTTAGCATCTAGTTTGTTTCTTGTGGTTATAGGCGATCAACACAAGAAGGACAACCGCGAGAAGAGTAGGAGAAGAGATTGTGAATGTGGGAGCTACTCCCTAAGGCAATCAAGTTCCTCCTTAAGTGCAAGCTGTTGCTAATGATCAAGTTTCAGTTAATCCTTTGACCATGATAAATAGTGAGGTGAGGGAGTCTCTGTTCCAAATGTCCCAAGCATTCACCACTCAAGATAAATCCATCACGACACAAACTAACAGGGAGGTTGTTCCTCGAGAGAACCAACATGCTAGTACTATGTCTAGCCGTCTAAGGGATTTTACGAGAATGAATCCTCCTATATACCTTGGATTAAAATTTGATGAAGACCCTTAAGATTTTCTTAATTAGGTCTATAATATCTTGTTTTCTATGGGAGTGATTACTACTGAAAAGGCCGAGCTTGCTGCCTATCAACTCAAGGACGTGGTCTAGACATGGTACAATCAATGGAAGGATAGTCCGGCTTTAGGAGGGGTCATGTGACTTGGGAGATTTTCAAAAAGGCCTTTCTTGACAGATTCTTCCCAAGAGAGCAACGGGAAGCTAAGGTAGAGGATTTCATAAACCTTCGCCAAGGAGGTAGGAGTATCATGGAATACTTTGTAAAGTTTATTAAGCCTTCCAAATATGCTTCCTTTTTGGTTTCCAATGCTAGGGATGAAATGAGTTGTTATGTAACGGGCGTGTCCGAAGATCTTGAAGAAGAATGTCGTGCAACTATGCTTCATGAAAATATGGATATTTCTAGGTTGATGGTTCATGCTCAACAAGTAGAGGAGAGTCGTCTAAGGAAGAGGAATAGGGAATCTAAGAAGGAAAGATCTTTTGAAAGTGGTTCTTCCAAGAGTAGGCTTGACATTCAAGACAAGCCTAAGTTCAAGAAGAGGTTTTCAAACCAGGTTCCTTCAAATATCTCCAAGACTTGCAATGATAGGATGTCTAATTCTGAACCTCAAAAGGGGATAGATTTTGATCCACCACGAGAAATACCAACTTGTGGTAGGTATGGTAAGAAACATGTGGGTGAATGCCTTATTGGAACTAATAGTTGCTATGGTTGTGGCAAAGGTGGACATTTGTTGAAAGATCGTCCCAATGTGAGGAGTCAAGGAAATGGTAGTATCCGATGTCAATCAAGCGATCCTATCTCTGAAGCTCAAAAAAGGAACCATTTTTATGCACTCAAGGCTAGGGGTGAACAAGAGAGCTCCCCCGATGTTGTGATTGGTATGTTACATGTAACACCCTGTAATTTCCATGACCTATACTAGATCCTCATATGTTTAACAATTATGATTTTTACCTAAAATAGTGTAAATAACTTGTTTGAGAAGTATTGGAGCCATAGGATTAAAGAAAAGCCTTAACGTCTGGAAACTAGATAAATTCAACTAGTTGACGTCCCTATGTTTGGTGAAGGTTTCGGAGGGTCATATGAAGTTAAAAGCTTTTAAAAAGACTTTGAATATGTAGAATGTAGTATATAGGGTCAAAACATACAGTTACTACACCCCAAGGACCACCGGAAGGTTCCTTGGGGAGGACCCAAAGTTGGGTAATAAAGCTGCCAAGGCAACTTGCGTGCAGGCAGATTCTGGTCGTTGCTGCGCTTCGCACAGCCATAACGTGGGAATATGAATTTTTCCTCGCGATGATGGGATGACACAGAGCCTAATTCCTCATCTCAAAATATGAAAATAAATTGGGGAATTAGACTCACGACGTGCACCTACTTCCAAGATATCGTAAGTCGTATTTTCAGTTCTTTGACCTCTCAAATAAACCCATTTAAGTGAGCGGTCTTTTGGGTAATTTAATGGGTGACTATATAATTTCTTAGGTTAAATTTTAGGTCAATTTTATCACTCAAAGCAAGTCTCACAAGATGAACTCAAAAATCTCTCTCTCCCAAATTCTCTCTTCCTCCAAAACTCCATTGAAGACCAATAGAGCTCCAAGAAGAAGATCAAGACTTCAAGTTTTTCAAATCAATGTAATGGATTAATATTCATTATGGTATGATTTATTTCACTCTTGGGATTCCTTTCCCCAAGAGGTCCTTTAAAAGATGATTTGTAAATCCCCCAATACAAGGGTTTTTCTCCTCACGCGAGTCTTCTTTAACGAAATTATGAGTTAATTGTGATGAACTATGATGAATTAATGTTTTTAAGTATTAATTTATGGTAAATTTATGAATTCATATGAGTTTTTCAATTGACTCATGTATTTCCCCCAAATCTTTAATTTCTTAGATCGATAAAGGTGAATTGTTGAGGGTGCTGAACATGCACTTGTTTACTTTGAGTTTAGGTATGTTAATTCATGAATTGACCTATTTAATATATTGGTTGTGAGTTATTGTTCATTGAAGTATGATGTCCCATGAAGGGCAATGGGGTATGATCTTGATTCTCATTTGATCTCAATTACGCAAGGTGAAATTTACTTATGTGATAATGATGCTATATCTAATTGTGTTGTTGTGATGTTGGTGACAAGGATCTGTTATCCCTAACCCTAGATCTATGAATTGGCTATGAAGTGTATGAAAATTTTATGATGTGATCATTTTATGGTTGAATGTAGTTTCTTATGGTTATAATGTTTTGTGTAAAGTGAAAGGATAGTTCTCACTTGTGATCACCTATGAGCTATTACAATAAGATGTTTACTTAAAGGTCTAGAATAGACTAATGTGAACTTGTATGATGAAATAATATGAATACTAAGGGAATAATTGCTTAGCACTAAAAGGGCATGTAAATGATGAGGTCTCACGTTAGTGAGTACGGCCTCCATCATGGGTTTCCTCACGCTAGTAAGTCCAGATTCCCTAGTTATGTGTTGTCTCATGAGATGGAAACCTGCACGTTAGTAAGTCAAAGTTTCTGGAAACAATTTTCTTGACCTTTAGATAATGTGCCCACATAGGACTCTAGCTTAGTGGATCTACCTAGGTAGCTATGTATGAATGGTTGCACCTTAGGCAACCGTCTTTTTGCGGTGTGGGAGTAGAAAACCGAATTCCATGTAGCTCACATGGTATCATGTCAATTATTGCACTTCTTTTCCTATTGTAAAAGTAAGTGAATAAGTTAAGTATGTGGACTCTTATTAGGGTTGTCTCAAAGGATACTACATAGGGTGAGGGAGGGTATGAGACTTCTCTTACTCATTGCACATGTGGGATCCTAAGAGATGGTTCTAGTAGTGTTTTTTATGATTATGATAATGGTTATGTTGATAAGCTATCAGTATGAAATAATGTATAAACATGTTATGAAGATATATTGTAAGTATGAAGTGGGTTGCTTAATGTGATACTTAGCCTTGGATGGGATTATGGGGTTCTACCTTTGGCAATGCACAAGTATTACTTCGGTGATCTAAAAGTTGGTTTGCTATTATGTTGAAATGACTTATTATGCTTCTTATATATGCATGTTGAGTTAATTGATAAAAAACACGATTTTGACTAAATTGTCCTTTTCTCATGCATAGATGATTTTCGTGCATAGGAGTCATACTTAGTACAAATGTTTTGTACTAACCCATATTTGTCCCTTTCCCCCCAAATATTTTAGGTTCGGTCCATTGAGGAAATTTGTGGTCATTGAAGAAGAAGACTTGGCTTTTTCCATAGTCAATTGGTGAGTCCTTATCAGTTCCAAGGATAGAACCACTTGTAAAACCTTATTAGTTTTGTCTATGTTTTGAGATAATTATTACATTCTCATGTTGAGACTTCATTGTAGCCTATATGGGCATATTGTAATAGACTAAGGGCTATGTCCAAACTATTGTGATTCATTCTTTAGATGGTTAAATGTGAGACGAATTATTAGACTATGTTGTTGTTAAATGTTTAGTGAGAACCTATGTATGCTTCCTATTTAGAGGTCTATGTAAATCTTATTACGTATATATATAATGTTTTAAATTTATCCGCGTTTTGACTTATGATATGTGATTACAAATGCTAAGATACTTGTCGTAGTCCTCTTCGAGGACGGGGATGCTGGTAACGACTAGGGTGTACTTTGGATCGTTATATTACAAGTCTTATGTATTAATGTTTATGCTTTTCTTGATCCAGTTGCTACCCTTTGTTTTGCTACACCTTTGCTAGCTAGGAAGTTTGATGTACTTCCCGATGTTTTAAATTGAACCCTTTTCGGTTTTTACCCTAATATGTGACTATGTAGTTGCAAAGAGAGTCTATAGGAAATGTCTTGTAATGCTGCCCAATAGAGTTAATCTTGTTGATTTGGTAGAACTTGACATGTTTGTTTTTTATATCATCTTGGGTATGGATTGACTTCGTGCTCGTTTTGCTTTCATAGATTGAAAAAAATGTTAGTGAAGTTTCAATGCCCAAATGAACCCATTTTAGAGTGGAAGGAGGGAAATTCTATGCCAAGGGGTCAAATAATTTCTTGCTTGAAGTCTTGTAAGATGATAGCCAACGGTTATACATACCATGTAGTAAGAGTTAAAAATCTAGAATGTGAAACTCCTTCTATTGAGTCGGTCTCTATAGTGAGGGAATTCCCAGAGGTTTTTTCTAATGACCTTCTAGGAGTTCCTCTCAAATGGGATATTGACTTTGGCATTGACTTGTTATCGGATATGAATCCCATTTCACATCCTCCTTATCGATGGCTCCTGCCGAATTGAAAGAGTTAAAGCTCCAATGCAAAGATTTACTAGACAAGGGTTTCATTCAACCTAGTATTTCTCCATGGGGTGATCCGGTCTTGTTTGTGAAGAAAAAGGATGGGTCCCTTAGAATGTGCATTGATTATCGCCAACTCAATGAGGTCACCATAAAGAACAAGTATTATCTCCCACGGAGCGATGATCTATTTGATAAACTCAATGCTAGATACTTTTCCAAGATTGACTTAACGTCGGGATATCACCAACTTAGGGTGAGAGGCCAAAATGTTCCCAAAATAGCTTTCTGAACAAGATATGGTCACTATGAACCTAGCAGAGTTTATGGACCTAATGAATAGAGTTTCCATGATTACATCAACTCATTTGTGATTGTGTTCATTGATGATATTTTGATATACTCCAAAAATTAAAATGAACATGAGAGTCACTTGAGGTTGGCCTTGCAAGTCCTCAAAGAACATCAACTTTATGCCAAATTTAGTACGTGTGAATTTTATTTGAGATCGGTTGTTTTTCTTGGCCATGTTATCTCCTGTAAGGGTGTAGATGTTGATTCGAACAAGACGGATGCGGTTATAAATTGGTCTAGACCTTTGACACCCACCGACATAAAGCTTCTTAGGTCTAGTCGGGTACTAAAGAAGGTTTTTTGATAGATTTTCGTCCATTGCTTCTTCTTTGACATCTTTGACCCAATAAAGGTGAAGTTTCAGTGGTCGGATCTAGTGAGAAATGTTTTTAAGAGTTGAAAGATAAGCTTACCTCCGCTCTGTGTTGACCTTACCAAAGGGTAATGAAGGCTTTGTAGTATATTGTGAGGCTTCCCGAGTGGGATTGGGATGTTTCCTCATGTAACATGGCAAGTTGAAAGCTTATTCTTCTAGGCAACTCAAAGTTCATGAGAAGAATTATCCAACTCATGACCTTGAGTTAGCTGTTATAGTTTTTGCCTTGAAAATACGGAGACATTATTTTTATGGTGTGCATGTTTATATGTTTACTGACCATAAAAGTCTTCAATATGTGTTCACCCAAATGGATTTGAATCTCAGACAAAGAAGATTGTTAGAACTTTTGAAGGATTACGACATGAGAGTCCTTTACCACCCTGGAAAAACCAACGTGGTTCCGGATGCTTTGAGATATATGACTATGGGTAATGTGTCTCATGTGGAAGAAGAGAATAATTAACTTGTGAAAGATGTTCATAAGTTGTCTTGTTTAGGTGTGCAGTTAAAAGATTCTCCCAGTGGTGGTTTTATGGTCCATCATAACTCCAACTCATCATTATTGGTTGAGGTGAAGTCTAAGCAACATCTTGATCCTCTATTGATAGAGTTGATGGAATAGGTACTTGGTAAGCTCAATGATTCATTCTCCCAAGGGGGGATGGTGTTCTTAGGTACCAAGGGATATCATGTGTACCGGATGTTGAGGATTTGAGAAATCAAATTCTAGAAGAAGGCCATGGTTTCCTTTATTCTTTTCACCCAGGTGACACCAAAATGTATCATTACCTTAGGGAGGTTTATTGGTGGGATGGTTTAAAAAGGGACATAGCGGAGTTTGTTGCTAAGTGTCCAAATTTCCAACAAGTTAAAGCTAAGCATCTTAAACCGGGTGGTTTAAAACAAATCATGAATGTTCCTACTAGGAAGTGGGAATCCATATATATGGACTTTGTTGTTCGGTTGCCTTGAACCCATCATAAAAATGATTCCATATATGTTATTATGGATAGGTTGACCAAATCTGCCCACTTTATTCCTGTTAAGTCTACTTATACTGCCAAAGATTATGCAAGAATATATATTAATGAGATTGTGAGTCTTCATGGGATTACTTTGTCCATCATTTCGAATAGTGGTGCCCAATTCACTTCTAATTTTATGAAAGCCTTTCAAAAGGGTTTAGGTACTCAAGGGAAACTTAGGAGCTTTTTTTAATCCGCAAATGGATGGGAAAGCGAAATGTACTATTCAAACCCTTGAAGATATGTTAAGAGCCCATGTCACTAATTTCAAAGGAAGTTGGGATGATCACCTACCATTGATTGAGTTCTCCTACAACAATAGTTACCATTCAAGTATCTCAATGGAGCCTTTTGAAGCTCTTTATGGTAGAAGATGTAGTTCTCTGGTTGGATGGTTTGAGGTTGGTAATTCCTCACTCATTCGTCTTGATATTATCTATAAGGTTATAGAGAAAGATTGAGTCATAAAATATAGATTGAAGACAACCTATAGTTGGCAAAAGTCTTATGCCGATAATATTAGAAGAGACCTTGATTTTGAAATAGGTGATCACGTCTATTTGAAGATTTCACCTATGAAAGTGGTGATGAGGTTTGGTAAGAGGGGGAAGTTAAGTCCCCAATATATTGGTCCCTATGAGGTTCTACAGCAGGTTGGAAAGGTTGCCCATGAGATGAAACTACCTAATGAACTAGCTTTGGTTCATCCGGTGTTTCATGTTTCTATGCTTCTATGCTCAAGAAATGTACTGGCATCCCGGTGTCTATTCTAACTATTGAAGGTTTAGGGGTGGATGAGAACCTCTCCTATGAAGAGGTTCTAGTTTAGATACTAGATCACCAAGTCAATAAGTTAAGGAACAAAGAGGTTGCCTCTGTAAAAGTTCTATGGAGGAACCATCTTGTTGAGGGTGCAATATGGGAGGCCAAAGCCGACATGAAGTCCTGCTACCATCATCTTTTTAGTCCTTTAGGTTAAACATTCCTCTTAATAGAGAAAATAATGACTAATATAAATTTGACTTGTTTTCTAAATAGGTGCATGTTTTGGTAAAAGTTGTACCAACTTGAGTATTAAGAAAATGCCTTCATACTCTATTCTTGTCCTAATATGAAATGTGTACGCATGAGATCTTCTTGAGATTTTGTTTTTTTGTTGTTGTCTTTAAAAGAATGATAACATGGTAACTCTTTGATATATTTTGAGCTCATGTTGATGTTGAGAAGGAAATTACTCATTATGTGTTATGAATTGTTGAAGTTTTTATATGTTGTGCATCATGAATGGAGTTGCTATGTATAATATTGTGGGATGTGTTGAAACGAGTTGTGAAGTACTCCTATGATTTGTGACTCATTATGATTATATGTTGTTGATTGGTTGGGCTGCTAGTATTGAGTCTATCCTTACCCTCCAAAAGATTTTAGTGTCATTTAGGGATAAATATTCCCATGGGGGATAATGTAACACTCAAGAAGTTCCACGAATCAGACTAGAGATTCACCTATAAAATAATGATCAAAATTATGTTTCTAGACCTATATTAATGTATTAAACACAATTAGAAAAGGTTAGACCCAAAACGATAAAGAAAGACCTTGACGTCCAAAAACTAGCTATATTGAACTAGTAGACATCCATATGTTTGGTGAAGGTTTCGGAGTGTCAAATGAAGTCCAAAACTTTTAAAAAGACTATAAATAGGTAATATGTATTAAAACAATGTTTAAAAGTCCAGTAACGACTCCCCAAGGACCACCCAAAGGGTCCTTGATGAGGACCCGAATATGGGCAAGCACAGCCTGCACGCAACCAAGAAAATGGAGGCTGCTGCACGACATACAGCTAACACGGGAGGCTAAAATTTTCTTGGCGACGCAGGGCCTCCACGAGGCTTACTGCCTCAATCCGAATTTCAAAAAAAAAATGTGAAATCGACCCTGCGACGCGCAACAACTTCTTAAATTCGTCCGCGTCATTTTGAAGTCAAATTAACTTCATCAAAAGGCCCATTTAATTGAGGGGTATTTAGGGGACGAGTTTATAATAATTTTTGGTCAGTTTTAGACCATTGTCATGCACCTCAAATCATGATAAACAAATCCGTCTCGTCTCTCTCAAAAACTCTCTTTTCAACCTCCATTGAAGAACAAGAAAAACTTAAGGAAGAAGATGAAGTCTTCAAGATTTTCATTCAAAATTCGTGGAATAATCGTCAATAAGGTATGGGTTATTAACTCTTGGGATTCCTTTCCCCAAGAGTTCCTTTCAAAGAGGATTTATGAAAATTCAATTCCTAGGGTTTTTACTCTACAAACGGGTTTTCTTCCAAACTTGAGATTTATGACTATTGATGAAAAACTACGATTTTCTATGGTTAATTAAGTATGTATTTGTTGGTAATTGATATGTAATGTTGGGTTTTAATGTGAATCATGTTCCTCCTTTAAATAATGGTTTTGATTATGTTGTATCCACTACTTAATGGCATGTAAATGTTGGGATTGGAACTATAGCTCGAATGAACTCCTAAATGACTCTTTTGCTTACCCCTAACTATGAATTCGTCTTGTGTATGACTAAAGTGGTTGGGATTGGTTATGTTATGGAGTATTTCACTGTATTATTGGATAATTGTTGTTAATTAAGTTTAAGTTGTTGATGAAGATTTTTGAAGCAATAGGTAATTCTTCTAAAGTCATTATTTCTCTATTATGTTGATATTGGGTTATAATTGATGTAGCTATGTAATTGAAGTATATTTGATGTTGCTATGCATATATATTGTCTTGTGAATATGTTAAATGTTGGATCATGGTAATGATAATAATGCAAGTTGATGATGTTTATCTTGTATGCCTTACACATATGATTATGATATGTTCATCCCACAAATGAAGGGTTGTGATGAAAGTAAATTCTCATCCTAAACCAAAAGATCTTATGATGATGTTTATACAAAAAGTTAATCTCCTATGACCTATGATAAGATTTATGAATAAATGATAAATATACACTCTACCACTGTAAAGTTTGTATATCAAAATACTTACTAGTTGTATAGGGGTGTATTAGGACCACCACAAAGTTTAAGTGTCTTTTTAAAAAAAGAGTCATAGTTTAATGGTTTTTTCATGTATTTTCTCTTATACAATCAACTTTCTTAGAACAATGTTTGAGAAAGTATAAGTGGACTCTTGCATGATCATTTAACTGATTTAAATTTATTTAATTGGATGAATTTCAATAATATAATTTATATTAATTAATTTTTGTCTTTTTATAATTCTACTAGTTCTGGTTTATACATAAGTGTCATATTCTAGTAGGTGCAGTATCGATAATGCTTTAAAGTAGATATAAACCCAAATATACTTACTAATTTCAAAGTGTAAATCTCATTGGTCATACATCCACCACACACATAGAGATGCATCGATTGTATAAGGGGTCTTTATTTTGACAACCAGTAAATATTTCGATATACAAATTTTACAACGGTAATAAAATTTCAAATGCTACTTTTCAACGATAATATTTGATAATAAAACGAAGACAATCCTTCATAAATGACTCAAACGCCTTTACTTTTAAAATGTCTCAAGCATCTCAAACATCCAATGCAAAAACATCTTACAATTGTCATTGTGGTAACTCAACTACGTTGAGGACATTACCTTCGATAAAAATTGAGGCTGACAATGTATCACCCCGTAATTTCCATGACCTAATCTAGAGACTCACATGAGTATCCAAGGCTTGAAACACTGTTGTAAGAACCAAAATAATGTTTATAAACCATTTAGGAAGTTTAGATTCAAGACGTCAAGAAACTTCCATGACGTCCGGAGACTAGTGAAATAGGGGCTAGTGTGCCTTGGCATGTTTCATGGGGTTTTAAGAGTTAAAATTCATTAAAATTTGGTTGGAAGGTGTCAAAAATGTATAAGAATATCTTTCAAGTCAAAACGTCCGGGTACGGCTCCCCAAGAACCACCCTAAGGTTCCTTGAGGAGGACCCTTCCAAATGACCAAAAAGCTGTTAATAGACAGTAGCCAACTATGGTTGCCAAACGACGAGCCATCATCTTGTTGATGGAGCATCGATGTCTTCGTAGCCCCTAGACTTATCCATTTTCTGAAAGTGGTCCAAAGGACCAATATCTGACACCATCGACGCAGGACGATAGGTGCAATGGTCGTCGACTGACCTATGGATCGTATGTCGGGGTCTCGTAGGTCAAGTCTTATTTTTGCTGGTGAGATTTAAGTGGGGTCATTTAATTAGTTAGTTAGTTAATTAGTTAATTAAGGGTTAACTCAGTTCTAATTAAGTTAATTAAAGGACTATATAATGACCAAAGCCTAAATAAACTAACCCAACACACCCACAATTCCAAAACCCACATCTCTCTAACCTCTCTCTTCCTAAACTCAAAACCTCCATTGAAGGAACACTAGGGCTCAAAGTTGAGGGCGAATTCACCAAGGATTTAATATCAATTAATGTTAATATCATCACCAAGGTATGGTTCCTTTTACTCTTTGGATTTCCCCAAGAGGCTCATTCAACTATGGTTTCAACTATACCAAGACTAGGGTTTCAATCTAGACATGAATTCTCTTTTGAAGCCAAAATTATTGTTTAATTGTAATGAATTATTGTCCTTTACATTTGATTTACTATGGAATTATGGCTATTTGTTCATAACTACTTAAGATTCCCCCTCGAACCCTGATTTTCCCTAAACTTATGAAAATTTTAAATTCTATGGTAATTAAGAAAGATGATGAGTATGTGGATTATGTAGATTGATATTAACCTTCTATTATTCATTGAATTTACCTTTATTATGTATTGGTTATGTTTTGTTGAGTAATGGAAGTATGAAGGATAATGAGAGGGCAATAAGGTATGAAGTTTGGTTCTTTCGTGGAGTCTATTATGAAGTATAAGTTACTTAGATAGTAATGCTTCTATGTCTAATGTGTGGTTGTGATGTTGAATTAGTCACGATTTATGTTTGCTTGTTATGATACAATTATTATATGATTAAAGTAGTTTGTTATGATTATACTAAAATGTTAAGTGAAAGGGTTACTCACTTGTGAGTGTTGTCTAAAGTGAAAGGATTGTTCTCACTTGTGATGACCTATGAGCTAATGTGATAATATTTTTACATAGGGGTACATAAGGGACCAATGTGAACTTGTATGATTAAATAAGATGATTAATAAAGGGAATAGATGCTTAGAACCGAAAGGGAATGTAGATGAGATGGAGGTCTCTGTTTAGCAAGTCTAGCCTCCCACATGGGTTTCTACATGTTTAGTAAGTTTGGATTCCCAAGTTATGTGTTGTGTCATGAGATGGGGATCCCAATGCTAGTAATTTAGAGTCACTAAGAAAATCCTGATCCTTAACTATGTTCCCATATAGGACTCTAGCTCAGTGGATCCACCTAGATAGCTATGTACGAAAGGTTGCACCTTAGGCAAGTGTTAACCCTCTCTTTTCGGTATGGGAGTAGAACACCTAATTACATATAGATCACATGGTATAATATCAGTCATTATACTTCTTTCCCAAATGTAAAAAGTAAATAAACAATGTTAAGTATGTGACCTCTTACTAGGGTTGTCTTAAAGTCTATTACATAGTGTGAGGGAGGGTATGGGACTTCTCTTTCACATTGCACATGTGGGATCCTAAGGGATGATTCTTGTAGTGTTCTTTTATAATTATGACTATGACTATGATTATGATTATGATTATGTTGGTAAACTATGAGTAGTAACGATGTATTAAGCATGGCATGATGAATTATGAAAATATGTTTGTAAGTATGAAGTAGGTTGCTTAATGTGAAACTTAGCTTTCGATAGGGTTATGAGATTCTATCTTTGGCATTGCACAAGTGTTGCTTAGGTGGTCTACATATCGGGTTGATATGATGTTAAATTGAATTACTATGTAAATTGATAAAAATCATGATTTTGCCTAAAATTTCCTTTTCTCATGCATTCATGATTTTTGTGAATAGAATCTATACTTACTACGTGTCTTGTACTAACCCATATTTCTCCCTTTTTCCCAATCATTTTAGATTCCGGTCGTTGAAGAATTCGTGGCCAATTTGCAAGGAAGACTTGGATCTTTTCCCAAGTCATTGGTGAGTCCTCATGTCATGGGATGTTGCCATGTTCTAATCTAGCTATGATACTGCTTTTTTTTAGAAACGTTCATCATTTCTTATATCGTTGAGCCAATTGATGTAAGCCTATAATGGCGAATTGTTCTTGTATTGTCTATGTCCAAATGTTTATCCTCTTGTAGATGGTTTATATGTGAGATGAGAATTTAGACTCTTATATGATTTGTTGCTAAAAGAGAAAACTATTTAAACTTCATATGTGCAGTCTATGTAAACTCCACATATAATATGCGAGAAGTCTAAGTATACTTCATTACGTAAATTTTTAAATTTTTCTGCACTTTTGACATGTGATGTGCTATGATGTATGCTAAGGGTTGGTCTTAGACCTCTTCATGGACGCCGTCGCCGGTAACGACTAGGTCGTCACAGACAATTCTTTAATTGTAAGGTTAACTTATACTCATATTTTAGGTGGCTTGAAAATGATTCATCAATGAGTAGACCATCGAATTTTCAAGGCGTTTCAAAATTTGAAATATTAATAATCTACGTGAATCCAAAGAAAATGGGAATTTGCTAATGAATTTCTTAAAAGAAGGTGAAGAGAAGAGGAATCACTGGAAAGTCTTGCTAAAAGATGTTTATATAGATAAAGATCACCTAAAAGAATGGTTGATGTTTACAGAAGAAAGGAAAAACGTCTAAAAATTATTTTGTGTGGTTTATTTTTGGTGTTCGTTTTTTTTGAAAATGTGTAACAAGAATGTAGTGTTGAATAAATAAAAGTATTTCTCTCTATTCATTGCACTCTTATATCTTTTATTATCAATAATGTCATAAATCAACAGTGATAGAAATATGTAGCATTAGTCATATAACTATATTGTCGATAATTGACTACTAAGTAATTTTACTTTATAATGGTAAGAAACTGAAGTTAAACAAAAATAACACATTATTAAAATATAGTTTCATAAGACATATAAAAACCCTTCCTAATAAAACATGTTAAATTGTTTCTCAAAACCACCTTCAATCATATACAAAAAACATTATAATTTTCAGATGTACATTTTCTCCTCAAGCCAGTAAACCACTTCAACCATTTTGTTAAAATGTCCATACTTTAAAAAACATAATCTTAAAATTCTAATACTTCAAATATAAGTGTCTTTAATTGTCAATACTTCAAAAATCATTGTATTAAAATGTCACTTTAATTGTTTTTCTTGTTACCATTAATCTCAAAATTGAATTTCATAACGATACACATCACATGCACTAACTGATCAACATTCTAAACTTTTTTCTCTACTTCATTCTTCTCTTCTGCCACCTCATAAATTGAATCACTTGCCACTTCATCAACTGCACCCGTCACTTCATCACTGCCATTGGATCAACTGCACCTGCTACTTCATCAGCATTATCATCTTCCACTGGATCAATTACACCTACCACTTCATTTATAACATAAATTTCCATTGGATCAACTGCACCTGACCCTTCATTGATTGCTACTTCCTCAACAACATTAACTACCGACGGATCAACTAAATAACTTTTCACTTCATCACCTGCTACTTTATCAACTACAACTACTGCCACTTCACCCATTGTCACTTCATCAAATGTATCAAGTACTACTTCATCCACTAAATCTATTTCCACTTCATAAACTACAATTTCATCAACAGCATGACCTGCCACTGCATCAACAACATCACCTACTACTACATAAACTACATATTGTGTCACATCATCAATTGTCACATTATTAACTTCAACTTTATCAACTATCACTTTCTACTTTATCAACTGCATTAATTGCAACTTCTTCAACTGGATTTGTCACGACCCATACCATCGTGACACCCACGCTAACCCTCCGAAGGGAGAACCATTACTGCAATCCAAATACACATTTTAAAATAATGGAAGCAGGTTTAAATAACTAAAATTAAGGTGCCCATAAACTTCCAAAAGATCTAATAATGAAACTAAACAATGCGGAAGAAATAACCTAGAATATGAAAGTCAATGTACCAAAATATCTAAATTTCAATCATGTCTAAATAAGAAAGGTTACAACCCTAAACTAATGCACTAATTACTAACCAGAAAGTCCAAGTCTGAAATGGTGGACACAGATGAAAGAGAAATAATGGCAGGCTTGAAGAACAGACTCACCCTTGAATTTGATCGGCGATCACTGATCTTTTAAGTGAGTTCTATCAATAGCCTCTTGAAGATTCTCCCTACTCAACAAAGAAAGAAAAAGTGCAGTATAAGTATACAACCACCGTGTAGTGTAGGATCACTTGACTATGCTACTAAGTTCAACATATATAGCCATTACAATAATATGATCACATGCATATATCAAACATATATACTATTTTTTGAAATTTTCGAACAAGATATAGTTTCATATTTCTCATGATACACAATTATAACAAATCATTGGCCCACTCATGGAAACCAAA
The DNA here is from genome assembly GCF_036512215.1 of Solanum lycopersicum. Lineage (NCBI taxonomy): Eukaryota > Viridiplantae > Streptophyta > Magnoliopsida > Solanales > Solanaceae > Solanum > Solanum lycopersicum. The sequence goes on along the minus strand of NC_090811.1, from coordinate 42,214,493 downwards.
TCCAAATTATTAGCATTCCGGAACGTGGTACCTAATCCAATGTTTATGACAGAACGTGGCAAACAATTCCATAATTATGCCAGAATATGTATATCGATCTAAGTTAGTGTGTCGGAATGCAACACCCAATCCATTCAACAAGCCACAATCACATGCACAAGTATATTTTCATCATCATACAATCAAGTCATGATTCATTACATTCATCATTCATCTAACTCATTTACAACAAGTGTGATCAATAATGCAACATTTACGTACATACATGTATAAGCATGAAGCAACAAAAAAATACATCACAAAATCATAGAATCACAATCATCACCTACCTCAAAACAAGCTTGAATCCCTTAAGAAACTTGATCCATCCCTTTGTGAATTTGTTCAACTTGTTCTTGGTCTACAAACAATCATCATAATGCAGAAATCAATAAGCAATCAATAATTACCCAAATTACCAATAATTATATCAACCCTAGATCATGCCCATGATCATCATACAAAGATTAGGGCTTTTTTTAACCATAATTTCCAGATCTAAACCCTTTCCCATCAATAATTACCCATTAGATTACATTTGAAAAATTGAAAAATTGATTCGGGGAATTAAAATCTTACCTTTTAGACTCAAGAATGGTGAAAAACATCCAAGAAAAGCCATGGGTTCGTTTCTTAGCTCTAAATTCTAAAAATTGCAGAATAAAATATTTTTGGGGTTCATTTACTCTCTTAAATCGTGTCTGCCCCAATATGGCGCACCCACCCCGCTATAGCCGCTCCACCCTAGTGGCAGAAATACCATCTCAACGGCTTGCACAGAAATAGTCAACAAATTTAATGATTCAAAGACCCCATTTCACTATACACCTTACATCAATGACATTCAGAAACTACATGTTCACGTTTAAATTAATTCTGGGAGCTCTACTATCCCGAATTAAATTCTGTAAAGTCATATGAGTTCCTTAATGACTTATATATCTACTCATATGATCAAATACATAATTAGACCCCCCAAATTTCTAATATATTTCCATAGACTTTAATAACAATGATTTTGTCTAAATCTGGACTAGGTTGGCAAAAACTAAGTTACTACGAAAAAGTTTTTTGACCTAAATTTTTTTTCCCATTGACTTTTCTATAATGTCGAAACTTGATCATTATATTAGATACCAATTTACCCATCACTCATCCCTGAGTGACAAACTCAGGAAAATAGGTGAATGAACGAATTGAGTAGTACCTAAATCAACAAACAATTGGGGATACTATGTCTTTCTTGGTTTCCCAAGTACCCTCCTCAACTAGAGGTTGATTCTATTGAACTTTTGAGAACTTAATCTTCTTGGTGTTAGATTACACATATCACAATCAAGAATTGCAATTGGTTCTTTCTAATATTAGAGGTCCTTATCTAACACAATTGAGTCTCATTTAATGATGTAATCCCCATCACCATGATATCTCTTCAACAGGGACTCATTAAATCTGGATAAAATCTTGATAGGTTGGGAGGTAAAGACAATCTATACACTACTAGTCCTACATATTCAAGAACTTCAACGGGACCAATGTATAGTAGAGTTAACTTATGTTTCTTGCAGAATTTCATTACCCCTTTCATGGGTGATACCTTAAGAAAAAACAATCTTACCTGTCCAAATTGTCATGCCTCTTACCTTATAACCCACATACTTCTTCTGTCTACTCTGGGATGCTAGAAGCTTAGCTTGAATACTTCTCACCTTATCTTAAGAATCCTTTACTAAATCAACCCAGAGGTTTCACATCTCCAGCCTTATACCATTCTATGGGTGATCTACATATTATCCCTTATAATGACTCAAACGGTGTGATCTTAGGTGTATTTATGCTCCTAATAACAATTTATCCCATATATATAAAAAAGTTTGAGAGCAATTTCTTAATTGGAACTGAAAGTGTAGAGTCAATTAATTTTGTTTCCTCTAACCAATATGATAATAAGAATGAAAATGAAAAACAAGAAGAAGGAGATAGTAAGGGTACCTAGGAAAAGGTCAGAAAACAGAAGACAAAGTTGTTGAGGAGAATGACCAAGAATCTGGAAAATATATTAGGAGGGAACACCTATGTGTCGTGGAGCTGAAATGTGCATGTAGAAAACAATTTCTATTTAAAAGTGTAGTGCGGGTCAGGAACGCATTGCAGAGAGAATCTTTTTGTGCACAAATTTCTTCTAGGGAACAAGTTAGCATCACGCCAAAATTTTATCACGTGTTTATTTCATATATAAATAGCCTAGTTGTGTTAATATATCATTATCCAGTTTCAAAATGGGAGAACATCAATAGGTGATTTTTATGATACTATTTAGGGATTTACTTCTAATAGTTCATTTTGGTAAACTCTTTTTTGATATATATACATTATTGGATGATATTTTATTCTATGAGTAGCTATATTCCCTTATTACAAGGTTGTAGCTGCGATTAATGGTGTAATAATATTTGTTTCTAGCATGAGATAAAATTTTCTTGTGATTTGTTCTTATATTCTTGTTTAACTATGTTTATGACTGATTGACATTAAAATAAACTCACTGTCCACTCTTGAATTCTACAAATAGATAGAGGGATAGACCAAAAAAATAAGAGAAATGTGTTCATTCAAGGGTAAACTTAGAGTGTTTCATATAAAAATAGGTTCATATCCATATACTACACTGATTAATATGCAAGCTGATGGCTTAATGCTATGCTATTAGTTCATGTGTATCCCTGCTCAGTGATTAATTAGGCTGTCGATGGTGGTAGGCGATTTGAGGTTGGGATATCATAATCGTAAAATTAACCTTGTAAATCATATTGAGGTTAACTTGTAAAATACTAGGATAAATTAGTGTTATGCTTGAAATCTGTATATGCTGCAACATTGGACTATTTTTCCAAATTGTGAAATTCCCTTGCTTGATAATATTTTAAGTGTAGTACTTAATTTTGGAGATTTTTCAACTTAGAAGTTATAAATAAATTCCTGAGAAATTTCCTTTTGCATAAGTAATTTTTTGAGACATAATAAAGTTATTATTTATTGATTTAAAGTCCTTTAGGTTCGATAATCTGGCTCAAAAGAGTCGTTGCACTACTTAAGTGACCACGTGCACTTGCATGTGCTTTTGGAAACGACAAGTTTCTGATGCCTCTGACCGAGACTTCATCTTGAATGTCTAAATTATTTGTACAAGTGTTGACAACTTCATCTTGGCTCTTCATTTCATAGGTTATGCCATGTTTTCACATTGGAAAATGACCAGGACATGGTAGAGAATCTAGCTGAACCAGAGATATTTCTTAGTTATCGGAGAAGGAAAAGAAAATTAAAATACTCTGTTCCTGTTGTCGCAAGTGAAAAAAACTCCAAAAGAAAGAAAGGATCAAGTCCCACCTGCAGTGGTTGTAGAAATGAAAGTGAGAGATGTGGCAATCCCACATATCACCAATGTTACATCAAGTATTCAAAAACCTGCAGAGCTTGTGGGAGGTTTGATTTGAAGCAGAGCATGGTGCAACTATTGCACATACACGGGCAATTCAGTGCAACTATTGCACATAAATGGGCAATTCACTAGTTGATCTCATGAGGATTCATGAGTGCATATTCAAAATTTCCTCAAGATTAGTGACATTCACACCCCAATCTGAGTGAACTCTGATTATGTGAGGCTCACATTATTTCCATTTTCTCTACTAGGGGAAGCAACATGATGGGTGAAATTTGACCCAACAAATTCCATATCATCTCGGGATGATCTTTCCTGGATGTTCTTGATAAGGTTTTTTCCATACGGAGCTTCCGACAGAAAGGAGGAGAAATTTGTACCAAGCTTTGGACAGGTTTAAGTCCCTGCTGTTAAGATTTCAACACCATTATTAAGCTAACGAAGTGTTGGTCCACACCTTTATTGAAGGGTTGGAATAAAATATGAAAATTCTACTTGATTCTGTTGTAGGTGTACAAGATTTGGAGAAGACATATGCAGAGCTAAGTACATTGCTTGATACAATTTCACAAGGTAATCCTAAGTGGAATGGAGGAGGAGCTAAATTTGTCGTACAAAAGGATGTTGGAGCGCTGGAAATGGATATAGTGACAACTCTGACAGCACAGATTTGAGCAAAACAGAATATGATGACTACTCATTTCAACAACATGTCACTAGGACAACAACAAGCTCAAGTTAATATGGTGCAACGACCACAAACTTATTGCGAAGTATAAAGAGGTAGAGATGACAATACTGAGGTATGCAGAGCAAATCCAGAATCTGTTCATTATGTAGGTAATGCTCAGCAAGAAGGAAATCTTCACAACTATAGAAATACCTACGATCCAAGCTGGCAGAATCACCCAAAATTTTCATGGGCTGGAAATCAAAACTAACACAAAGAACAGAACCACTACAGGTCACAAGGTAGTGGACACCAATATTATCAACAACACTAGGGATACCATCAAGGTCATGGCATTCAATATGTGTCCAATAAAGGTGATATGAGTGTGGAGGACGTTCTAAAACAAATCATGGTTGGCAAGTCTAAGTTAGCAGAAGATGTCTGGAAGAATCAACTAGCAAATCAAAATTTGGAGAAGCAGTTTGGGCACTAGTGCACAAAATTACCGACCACAAGAGGGTCTACCTCATAATACTGATCATAATCCAAAATAGGTAAATGTTGTGATTACTTAGAATGGTCATCCATTTGAGGAGTCAATGCCAAATGTCACAAATGGAATCTAGACCCCAGACGAGACCGGCATTGTTGACCTCTTAGAGGTCGCAGACAAGCCTACGTACGTCATTCTTACTTCATCAAGTTAATTTTAATGGAAAATTTGAATTTTTCTTTTCTTATTTCATGCTAAACATTTTAAACTTAATATCATAGGTGTTCAAAAATCAACTATCTAACATAGAGATAATATAATGAAAGAAACACTTCATAATTGCATTAAACATATTCTTGCAAAAAAGGCACCAATAGAAAGTCTGAAATGAAAGTGAAAAGAAACACTAGTGGAACATGCTCCGCTAGCTATGGCCTACACCTAAGATTGACAATTACGGTAGACATCCTCAAAAGAATGAGGGCCTACCATGTAAGGATGAAAGATCTATGTCCGGATAGCTGCAACGTCAACCTGTAAGATCTAGCGTCCACCTTTGTCTGCACCTAAAATTGTAGAATTGTATGGGATAAGCACACACTTGTACTAAGTATAGGTATATGCAAGCACACACCAAGGACATGCATGAGTAAGAACAAATCTTTCCTAACAACATGATTATGGAAAGTCAAGTAAGTGGATTTGCCAAAATGGGATTAGGAAAGTTAGTGAGCTTTCCAAATTTGGATTAGGAAAGTCATGCCATGAGAGTAACATGCATCATCATACTTATCATACTGCACACAACACTTAGCATCTTACACATACCACATATCGTTTTGCATATAACACATAACATCTTACACATACCATATATCGTTTTGCATATAACACATAACATCTTTCAAATCATTCATTCATATGCCATGAGACCTTGAAATCATGGACTTGACATTAAGACTTCCTAAAATGAGGGCTCAACATATGGGACCTCAACTAGGGAGCCTTCGTTAGCAAACATAGAGTCTTCTTCTTTTTTCTTTTAATACTCCTTTTCTGCTTAAAGGTCGTGGATTCGATTCACGCGCCTCAAATTTCTTTTCTTTTCATTTTTTTCTTAAGCTTTACCGAGAGGTTGTGGGTTCGAGTCCCACTCTTCTCATTCCTTATTTTCATACATTATTTCCAGCCAGTATCACCCAACTTCGGATCCCCTTAACTCCATCTCTTCATTTATATTTTATAGTGTTTTTCACGGGTGAGGTCTCGGGTTCGATCTCTAATGACCTCACCTTATTTACCCTCATTTATATTTTCAGATTTGTTCATCCATGTTAAGCCGAAACTAATCTTACAAGTTGCTGGAATTTTTGTCTCATTTTTAGCTTACTTTCAACAACATTTATACGTAAATTCATAGGGTAATTCATAGCTCATTTAATACATTCTTAGGTGCATTTCCATGGATTCGTTTAGCCAAGAGATTATCACTCAAATCAGCCACATTTCAACTCATATGTACATCACGATTTACATACACATTTGTACATGAAATACAAAGAACTAACATGCCATTTCAAGTCCTAAACCGTGACCAATACCCACGGCAACACACCCAATCACGCGTAGTTACATTTTTGTAAAACATTAACATAAGTCACATAATTCCGAACATACATATAAACATATAATCATCACAAAAAAACGTTTCATCCCTAGTTTTTTACCAACAAATATAACCAACCTATGATTCAATGGGAGCTAGTGACAGAGATATGCAACGGGGAACAACCCTAGTTTTCGGAATATATTCGTCTGAACCTTAGTGGTATCTTGGGAAAGGGACAAAGAGAGAAGAGAACCCATACCTTTTTGACATTCAAACCTCTACTTGCTGCCCAAAGAACTCCTCCAAACACACGTCCAACACTGAAAGTTTAACACCAACTCGACTGACAACCTTCTCTTTGCCTACGTGATTGATTTCGTTGTTTGTCTTTATCTTTCGTGGTGAGCCCTTCAAGTGTGAAGAACTTGGTTTATCTTTATGTTCTTGAAGTTATCTTGGCAAGGAGAACGTGAAAGAGAAGAGAGAATGATCGTGAATGTTGAGGAGATAGACGTGAGAGAGTGCGAGTTTTATCCGGCTTAGGAGTCTAGTTTAGGACTTAGTCAAATAAGGTTTTATTAAATGATAAAAATTATGATTTCCCCTTTTTTCTTAAAAAATCAGCTAATAAATAATAGTAGAACTCACGAGGAGTGCAATTCTATGATAAAGAAGAGGCTCCCAACAAAGTCGAAAGATCATCGGAGTTTTTTACCGTGCAAATAAAAATTGGTAAGTGCATTAAGGAAAGAGGGTTGTGCGATTTAGGAGGAAGTATCAACTTGATGCCTACATCCATGTCTCTTGTTGGGACTGATCTATGATGTCGTAAAAGATACTTCATTCAATAATAAGTATTGAAGGTCGTCAATCAGTATATAACCCAACCAAGGGTTGAGATCATGCCCACATGGAGTGGTATTGCGAATATTTCAGCCAACTACAAATTAAGTTACGCCAGTAATAGCTACAAGAATTTATCGAATAAAAACATAACAAATTAGAGGGGTTACACAAGTGTCAATTAATAATAGGCATTTTGTTTAACAATTAATAGCTAAAAACAGAAAAAAAACAATAAGAAGAGATACTAATGGGAGACAGGATTCTTGGGATGTGATAGGAATACGAGATAGAATAAACTATTAGGTACATGCTTTTGACTATAAATTTGTTGAAAATTTGTAATTAGGCTAGACTATAGTGGGGGTAAATTCTCTCGACCAAGTTACCCCGGATCAAATGGGTTTATCTCGAACACCTATTTGTTGCATTAAGCACAACATCCGCCTTATCCCACTCACTCTCTCGAGATGAGTGGGTGGAAAAGGACTAGGGTTCACTCTCTCTAGATGAACCTCTTGACGATCTAATACCGGCTATCAACTTAGTAGTCTTAAGTTTATAACCTCTCAATCTCAAAAGCTGAAAACACGGAGGTGAAATTATATTTGAAACTATAATCCCATTAATTTCATACATACCTACTAAAAAATCACATTTAAACAACAAATAAACCATCAACAAGCAATACCCAAGAAATAATCTAACCCATATTCATAAAATGACACCCCAAGAATTGGGTTTTATCTAGACATGTATAAGAGATAAAATTTTATATCAAAATGAGTTTGCATTCAAATGGGTATGAAGATTTAAGTCTTGATACAAGACAAAAGTGAAGAATCCAAGAGACCCAAGCCAAAATTCTTGGAGTTGAAAACCTCTTGAATCTTCAAAGTTTCCAAACCCTCTCCAAACTTATAACTCAAAAATAAAAGAAACGTCTAAATTTTCTATTCAATAATATCAATAAAGATACTAAAATAAAAATATTGTTGAGTATTTATATTTTTCAGAATGTCGTGGTGCAAAGGACCAGTCGGTGCAGTTAGTCGTGATTGCCGATCAACTCGGTGTTACGTCTTTTGGTAGTTTCATCACCATCTTGCACTTTCCTATAACATCTTTGTGCTTTTGATCATTGGGTTACACAGTAGTGCCTCGCTAAACTACTCAACAACATGCCGACTTCTCTTTTTTTCCACCGATTTGATCCTTTTTCTTCAGGGATCAACTTACTTAAACAAAAGGAGAGGATGTGACCTTTTGGCGACACGCCAAATAGGTTCGGCGATCCTTAGGTATGTACTTCTTCGTTCTTTTCAGCTTCCTTTTTTTCCTTTAGTATTTTTGTCCATGCTTCGTCTCTAAGTTTTATACCTTAAACTCAAGGTATTTTATTAGTTTTAGAGACAAAATATGCATTTAAGGACACTAAACCTATCAAAATATAGCCCTAAAGTAGTCTAATTCATGCACTGTTCAACACCCTAACTTAAACTTTTGCTTGTCATCAAGTAAAAGTCAAGTTCAGCAGTGCAAAAAGGATTTCTCAAGCAATGCTACACAAGGATCAATCATGAATGCACACATCAAAACTGAACTCACTCACGTAAGGATCAAATACGCACTCAAAGACTCAAGTTGTAAAACACCGTTATGATTTTTCAGCTCACAATACTTGTTTCAAATGCGCGTTCATGCTCAACCAAAGTGATCAAATGCCCTCACATAAAGAATAATTCCATATTCACACACAATGGATACACAACTTAAAGTTATGGATTCAATTTTCAAATATCACACTCTCAAAGATGAACTCAATGCATGAATTAACCCATAGGTTTTCCCGTATTTTCCAATCAAACTTTATTTCATCTCCCTCAAGATACAAAAGGTCTTTTCTAGGCTTGTGATGGGGCTGAGTGCATATGTATGGTCATTTAGGATCACTGAATTTTATCCTCATGAGATATGGTGTTCACAACACTTCTTTTTCCTTCTTTCATTCTTTTATCCAGTGCTCATAAGTCATCCCTTTATTAACTTTCCATGGATTATTTGGAAACCCCATTTCTTTTCCTATTTATATAACTTTATTCCATGACTTTCTCTTTTCATTCTTTTCTTCTGTTTTTCTTTATTCTTTTTTTATATGGAGGGGTTCCATTTTTATCAACACCATATGTTAAAGGGAGACTATTCTTGCACTCTTTGACTTGCCTTCTCTTTTTACCACACCCCCGACTTAGGATTTTTGCATAAGTTTGCTATCCAATCAACCACACATCAATAGGATTAAGAGAGGTCATTATTTTTCATCAAGTTTTCATCCATACAAAGGTATGTTTCAAGGGATATTCAAAATAGGTTCACACACTCACAAGGTAGCCACAAAAGAGGTATATGTCAAATTGGTTCACTTTTTTTTAAAACAGCGCCTAGGATCACATCATGAGTTCATGTCGCTTAGTAGACCAAACTAACATGGAAAATAATAGGTATCATTATGCATGGTCACGGTCTTATTAGCACATAATGCATTGACACAATATTCAAACAAGACTCTACAATGTTGCAAACGTGCAATGTTCATTGCAAGAAACTTATTTTGATAATTGGCTAATCACAATGAGATGCAAAAAAGTTCACATATTGTCTAGGAAACATCATTTGGCCTTGTTGAAGCCACACATTCATGTTCATTCGTTTGCAAGCACTATTAAAGTCTTTGGTATTGATCAAACTGAGACTCAAATTTTCCTAAGAACAACCACATTTCAAATACCTGCAAGAGGTGGTGGAAAGAAGAAACATTTTAAATGGGTCGAAATTTTTTGCAGTTTAAAATAAAGGAGCCACATGCTCAAATATTTGAGAAAGGAATAGATAACACAATTTAGGACAAAAAAACCCACATAAATACACAAAATCATGAGTTATGAATCAACACATAAAAGGTGACACTCACCCTAGCACAAATAAAAAGGTATTTGTCCTCAAATGTGAATGATATAAAATATCCAAAAAGTAAGCCAAATAAAATCGAGAAGGATGTAAAGAAAAGATCATGTCTATTCAGTCTCTCCAGCTGTCGAGGACTCAATGGACTTGTGCCTCAGTACCCAAAATGACCTCAAAAGTACCATCTTCACTGGATCTAGAGAAAAGTGCATTTGCAAAGGAAATCATGAACTCCTTAGCAACAACTATATCCCGAAGGTCTCCCTCAGCCTCCCTAAGATCAGGCATGTTTATATAGATGTTGACCTTTTGCACCTATGCCTTCACCTCCTCAGTCTTAGAATACGACTCATAAAAAGTTGCAACATCAGTGTGTCTTTCTCTAGGGTAGCCAGAGGAATCTTTGAAGTCTCTAGGGTGTGTAGATCATCTACAACCTCCAGTAATGAGGTGAAGTCGCTAGACTTTAGATAGTGTACGTCCTTCCTCAAGTATGCAACCTCGCTTTCAAAATCGTAACCTCATAGGCCTCTCCTGCCTACTCTCACAGGTTGTGACTCTAGTAGCGAGATTATCAATAGAAGTCCAAATGAGGGTCAACATAGCTATAATAACACTCTTTATCATTTGTAGAATGGATCTCTCAAGTTAGGATGCCCATGTGTCAGTTTATTGGGCATAATGTCCCATTTTTACAATCATCACTTGAGCAATACATGATAGTCTAGGGGATTGGGTGGGCAATGATGCCTCTGCATGTAACAACATCAACCTCTAGATAAATATCTACTAGAGCATCTCTCCTTCCATTAGTTTCCTCTTGTGTGTACTCGACCTCAATACTTTAGATGTCAGTGAAAGAAGACGGGGTAGCTTAAATATCTACCATAGCATCCATATGCACCACATTATGCTGGTAAAAATAAGTGACTATGTCCCAGCCCACACTTATACCCTAGAAGCTAGGGCATTCTTGGATTATGGCACGATGTACTTGACCTCTCGAAGGTCCTGTACAAACCCTTTTGTTTCATTCATCGCATATACATAAATGGAAAGTAGTTCAGAATTAAAAATTTTCACAACATTCTAATAGTATTTAAAAATCCATTTCATATGGAAACCATTGGAAATACTAAGTCTCATGTTATCAAATCTTAGACTCAAAATACACCTGGGACGCGGCCGATACAATCGTCAATATAGTACTACTAAGTCTAATACAATAGTTCAATAAAAGAAATCAAAGTCATCTATGCCCTCGAGTCAAATGAGGACATACTTGAAACTTGCTTGAAAGATCCTATAATCCATGTTTCGCTCCCAAAAGCACCTTCACATATGAATCATTTTAGAGATAAATAAAAGCCTAGAGTTAGTAAAAACACCTGTAAGTATGGCATGATGCATAAAATCATGATAACGGACATTTAATGGAAATATGCTCTTTTTAGCTTAAAGACATTATAGTGAAGTATGTTACTGTTACAGTGAAGTTTTTCAACTTCACAATGACCCCTTTTAAACATGCAACCTTCTAACTAAAAGTTATCCTAAGACTCACTTTAGTAAGACAAAGAGAGACTGCCCATGCACCCTCTCTAACGTCTCTATAGCATATATATATATATATATATATGTATGTATGTATGTATGTATGTATGTATATATATAATCCTTAACACTTGCTAAGTTTAGAATATGTCTATTTTATCAACCAACTTTCCTATCTAGAGTCATTCTTAAGAGTAACCTAGGTAAGACATGAAGGTACCATTCCTATGCCCCCTTCACACCTTCACTAGACAACCCTTAACTACTCTAGGTAAGTACTTATTCATTTACTATGCTTTCCAACTTAAGTCATTATATTCATTAGTTCATTTAAGAGACATTCATCATATATAAGGACATTCAAGTTATGGTCTTAGAGAAGACCTAGGGACTCACTCACTAACATCTTCAAACCTTATTTTTCACTATATAGATAATGTCCCATAAACCACCTAAACTTCAAAGAACATCTCCAACACTAGTAGGTATCCCATATAATGAGAATAGACAATAACCGAATAGACCATGGTAGCTAAGCATGGAATCCGGAGTTGTAACCTACTCCGATGGAGGGTGTTCTACTTGACAATGGTAGAACTTGGAAACATCCCGTGTAGTAACATGATTTAAGGAATATAAAGGGTTTCGTTGCCTTCTAGCCTTATTTTATCTATATCTAATTCCATTACCATGCTCTCGGTTCTAAACTTTGTTCTCATAGAGTAATTCACATAAAGGATCACTTGAAGAGGTTTCATATCTAGTTTATAACCCAATCACATTCACCCTACCAAAGAGGTCCCCTAGGGCTTCCTTTCAATGACGAAGAGGATAACTTAATGATTTTCATAAGGATGATTTCATGTTGTTCCAACCAACCAACCTTAGGTCCACCATTCATACAAGAAGAATAGCATTACGACTTTCGACTTCAAGGATATCATAACCTTACAACTAGGTTGAAAGTTCCACATTCTACTATGACTTTCAACTTCAAGGATATCGAGACATATCATATTCACATTCATGCATGTGTAAAGTAAGGGACACAAGTCTACTACACAAGACACATCAAGACTGAATTTATCACTTATAATATATCATTCTAAAAGCACATAGGAATAACCATTATAATCTATAAGTCACCCTATACACTACTATAACATCATCAATATAACCATCATATACTCATATAGTCAAGTAGGAAGGATCATACATTAACTCTAAGACTACATGAATAAGAATATAGTCATAGTCTAACATGATCACCTAACAACATCAATAGAAGAACACATACTTTCATATTAATCACATGTAGATATATATGATTATACTAAACATAAATATACTGCACAAATCATCATAATACATCAAGTAGTTCTGACAAGGCTATGAACGTCATAATACATAAAGTAACGTCGACGAAGCCACATCATTCACAAGTAAAACACATAGCACCACCACCATAAGTGGAACATACCAATCACAACATAATTTAAGACCTACATTACAGAAAATAAATAGAATTAGGGCAGCGTACCATCAATCCATTTTCCCCACTTCAATTCATAGCTAAATCATCCAATACAATCCCAAAAGGCCCTTACCCATGGCCATGATCATCAATTCAATACAAAAATCATAATACTCAATGAATATAGGTCAATTCAATATAGATTTATCAATATAATAAAACATATACATCCATTCAGTATAATTCTTACATCATTCAATAGACCATTGAAAACTACACTAGAATTCATAAGCATTAAGGCAACATCATTACATCCATAACATAGCCAATTTGAAGAGATTATGTATTTGCATTGGTTTATGAATATTTATGGTTAAAATGTTCAAAGTAACATCAATTAAATAAATAAACAAAGATTCAAATTTTTTTATGCATAACCCATGGCTAGATCATAAAATTGGACAAGTTCATCTATCCAAGACTTAAGAAATCTCTTTGAATTTTGGGCTCCTTGATGAAAAGAGTTTCAATGATGAAATACCATACCAAAAATAATCTAAACCACTAAATTGATGAATAGTCACTAATCAAATCTTCAGTCCAAGCTCTTTCTTGAATTTTGGCTTCAATGGAGTTCTAGAGAATTTCTTAGAGATTTTGGGGTTTTGATTTTAGAATAATGAATTCATCTAGGTAGTTAGGACTTATAAAACCACTTAAAATGCCTATAATACCTTAAGGAAACCGCCCAAACTCTTATTTAGACGAAGGGTGAATTTAGCAGTTCACCCTTATATTTTACAGTAAGGTGCAAAGTTGCATGCACCATCAACGCCTGACCAATCGACAGACCGTTTCCCAACCAATGGACTGTCCTGCTGGTCCATGGTTTGGATCAGAGACTGGTCCTTGGAGGTCCATCCTCCCACACCTAATTATTTACCTACATCCTCCACATACGGGGCGTCGACCAGGTTACTGGCCGTCAATTGCCATCCGTAGGTGGAACTGCCTTAGGCAGTTTTGGCCACCTTGATGGGTCCTTTCTCAAGGACCCTTGGTTGATCCTTGGAGATGTTTGACTTGAATTTCCAACCCGAATATGTATGTATACAAATAAGGACCTCTCATATCAATTTAATCCAAAACGAACACGTAAAACTCGATGAAATATGTTAAAAAACACAAGATCATTTCAAGGCAAATCTTTTGAACGTCATGGTCATTCTTGGTCCTGCAAACTTTATGGAACTTAAAAAACTGACTATAAACACTATAATAACCCATATAAAGACCTATTAATCTCATGAAATGCACATATAAACACATAAGAACACATGAGACCTATAGGTGACTAGTCATCGAACGTCTTGGTTGTCCCTTGACTTTTGACTTCTAATTCACCTAATACTTTAGACATTGCCTCATTAACACATTATAAACAATTTTATTACTTTATAATTTCATTAAAACATGATAGTATCTAGTTTCACCTAAGTTGTTTTAGAGGTTTTACAATCTCCCGCACTTGGACAACATTCATCCTCGAATGTCAATTGCCACTCTCCGAACACTTCCATGAATAGAGATTCAAATATCATCTCATAACCATACCAAATAACACATTATACAATACAAACATCTAGAAGAAAAATCAATTTCACATAATCAAGAGATTCACAACACAACAAGAACCTAAAAATATATCTACGACTCATCATGCAATAAGACTCACATCCTTTACTCCAAATAGCAAAAACTTCTTTTATATTATCTATTATGATCATGTACATAAGTTCTATACACGTTTTAACAAAAATTCAACCAATGAAAAAATTAGCCAATTTTTCCAAAAATGTTAAGTGAGCTAAATTCCCCGACAGTGAACATGCTTCAATAATTCAAAAATGCAACATTTAGGCAATTGATGATGGAAATATAATATGAAAGATAAAACCATATAAACACATCTTACCACATAATAGTAACATCATGAATTTCACAATGCAATGAATCAATGAAATTCAATTCCAACAAGACTCCTAAACACAATGCACATGCAACATGTTTCTATGATTTCTAGCCCATCTACTAACCATAATCTCCCTATTAGAAGGAACTCATAACACAAAATAGAGAAATACAGGAACTTACCATCATCATCATCACCCTCATCCGGCTTTGATTCTCTAGTCCGGAGTGCATAGAAACTATTCTTTTTAGGGGCAACATTTCCCGGAACACTTGGAGGAACTTGCTTACCTCTCTAGTAGGACAATACCTTACTTTGTGTCCATATTTACCACATCTAAATCAAATCCTGTTACCCAAAGGAATTCCCCATAGTGCATGTTTTCATAAGTAGCACATGTAAGCTTTCCAACTTGAGAACCACTACCTTTCTCTAGTTTCATCTTACAACCCCCTAGATTCTTCTTGACTTGAAACCTTCTTCTTGAACCTAGGTTGACTTTAATCATTTGACACACTTTTCTTCAAGTTTCTAACAATCCTACCAGGTTTGGACTCCTCAATTGATTGATCATAAACCATGAGTCTAGATAGGGTCATTTCATCATGGAGCATGGCCGTACAACATTCTTCTTTCACTAGGTCGGCGACCCCGGTCACAAACCTACACATCTCATCCCTAGGGTTAGACACTAAGGATGGCACATATATAGAAAACATAGAAGTCACCCCCGTGACACTTAACACCTTATACACACAATCTAGTAACTCTTCGGGATCCTTGCCCACCTTAGAGCCAAAAAAGATAGGAGGGTTCATCCTAAAAAAATCTCTCAATATAGATGTCATAGTGCTCTCCACAAAATTTACTCTATGCTCAATACCCTATTCACATGAGTAGTCAAGGCTCTGGCTAAAATAAGTAAAGCCACTCCAATATCCCCATTAGTCATTTTCGGGGGAACCACCAGAACATTTATTACCTCCACCCACAATAGGGACTTGATAACCTTGAGCACCTTGAGAACGTTAAGCCCCTTTAAGAACTTGCTCAACTTGAGGAGCAATCTCCTCATTCACATCATTCTCCTCAACTCTCCTAGCCGGTGTCCTCCTCGTATTCATCTCCTATAACAATGGGAAAAACCATAAGAAAATAATACTCATAACTTCTAAATATCTATGGAACGACATAAGAGTAGAAAATAAGGGAAACTCTATCATCCTATAGACTCTCATTATAGATGTGTCACAACTCACACAGATGGTCTAGACTCTACTAGACGTGACTTTATGAGACTTTTTGATTCCTAAGACAACTTTCATAACCTATGCTCTGATACCATGTTTTTTATGACTGCACATATATCTTATATGTTACGACATTCTTGGATTGTGGAACAACATAATTGACCTCTCATAGGTCTTGTACAAGACCTTTCATATCATTCATTGTGTATACAAATATGAAAAATAATGCGGAATTAAAACTTTTAGCAACATTCAAATAGTCTTTAAAAATCTCTTTCATATAAAAACCACAGAAGTCTCATATCATCAAATCATAGACTCAAAATACACTTGGGCACGACCTATACAATGGACAATATAGTACTAAAGTCTATTACAATACTTCAATAAAAGAAATTAAAGACATCTATGCCCTCGAGTCAAATAGGACATACTTCAAACTTGCTTGAAAGATCCTATAATCCAAGCTTCGCTCCTAAAAGCACCTTCACCTATGAGTCAATTTAGAGATAGATAAAACCATGGAATTAGTACAAACACATGTACTAAGTATGACATAATGCATAAAATCATGATAACAGACATTTAATCGAAATATGCTCTTTTTGATTAAAACATCACAGTCTAAGCATAAAACAACATTTAACACTTTAGAAACAGATAAGATAACACTTAAACATTTTATCACAATTTAAGGACGTTACAGTGAACTATGTCACTGTTACAGTGAAGTTCTTCAACTACACAATGATCCCTTTTAAATATGCAACCTTCTCACAAAAAGTTATCCTAAGACTCACTTAAGTAAGAAAAGAGAGAACACCCATACACCATATCTAATCACACGTAAATGATCCTTAAAACTACCTATAATGAGATAAATACACTTACAATACATCAAACACACCACATGAAATCCTTTAGACTATCTATCGTAATATCAATCTTTTTTCATACAATAGCATACATATATATGTGTATATATATATATATATATGTTATATATAATATGACATTCTCCTCATAGAGGTTATGAAAAGACATAATTAAGTAGTTCAAAAAGAGAACGCCCACACACCCTACCCTCTAAAAGATTACCTAAACAATCCTTAAGACTTCCTATGTTTAGATTATGTCTATTTAATCAACCAACTTTACTATATAGAGTCATTCTTAAGACTTACCTAGGTAATACATGAAGTGACCATTCCTATGCCCCCTTCACACCTTAACTAGACCACACTTAACTACTCTAGATAAGTACTTATTCATTTGACATGCTTTCCAACTTAAGTCATTATCTACATTAGTTCATTTAAAAGACATTAATCACATATTAGAACATTCAAGTATTGGTCTTAGAGAAGACCTAGGGGGCTCATTCACTAACATCTCCAAAGCCTATTGTGCAATGTCTAGATAACATACCATTACACCCCTTAAACTTCATAGAACTTCTCCAACACTAGTAGGTATCCTATATGATGATAATAGGCAATAATCGACATAGGCCATGGTAGATAAGCATGGAATCCAGAGACAACTAAATGATATCACATTTAAAGAACAAATAAACCATCAACAAAGAAAACCCAACAAATAATCTATCCCATATCCATAAAATCCAAGAATTTTTGTTTATCTACACATGTATAAGAGATAGAAATTTATAGAAAAATGAGTTTTTATTCAAATGAGTATGAAGATTTAAGTCTTGATACAAGCCAAAAGCCCAAATTCTTGGAGTTGAAAGTTGAAACCCTCCTTAATATTCAAAGTCTCCAAAGCCCTCTCCAAACTTAGAACTCAAAAATAAAAACAAAGTCTAAAATTTTCTTTTAAAAAATATGAAAACAATACGAAGTTAAATTAATGATTATTTATAGTTTTAAAAAAGTTGTGTTGCGAAAGACCACTTGGCATAGTTAGTTGGGATCGCCGATCAACTTGTTGATCTACCCTTTGGTAGCTTCATGACAGTCTTGATTATCCTAAAACATCTTCATGTTTTGGATCATTGGGTGACACACTACTTCCTAGCGGAGCTACTCGACAACACGTCGGCAACTCGTTTTTCTCCGCCAATTTATTCCTTCCCTTCAAGCCTCAATTTATTGAAATGAAAGGCAAGGATGGTCCTTAGGTCTTTATCTTTTCATTCTTTTCAGCTTCCTTTGTTCCTTTTATTAGTCCATGCTTTGTCTCCAAGTATATATACCCAAAACAGGGTATTTGATTAGCTTTTGAGACAAAATTTGCATTTAAGGACACTAAAACTATCAAAATATAACCCTAAATGAATCCATATCGTGGAACCATTAGGGACTGAGAAGGCCTAAGTCCACCACCATTATATTGCAGTTAACCGATCATTCTGTAGCAAAGCTAGATGTCGTTATTGAGAATGTCTAAGTCTAAGTGGGAACTCTAATTTCCCTAGACTTTATCATCTTTGATTTTGAGCCTAATGCAAAGGTTTCATTATTTTGGGATTCCCATTCTTAGCAATCGGTGGTGCATTAATTAATGTGGTTGCTGGTAGATGAGGGCTTATGACAAGGTAGAGGTACTTGATGTGTATAAGACAATGAATTTTCCTACAATATATGAGAAGTTGTTAACAATTACAGTCATTGATGAGGAAATGACAGTTGAATATGTTGAATCAAAAGAACCTATAGAGAAAGTATTGGTTATGCAAGATATTGAGGAGACACTACAGCCCAGGATTTGGCTAAAGTTCTAGACGTCCTGAAAGTGAGTATGCTTTGATTGTTTGTGGATCCATTAAACAGAGCGTTGGGAATACCTCTCTAGCCATTAATTGAGGAAGCACCAAAGTTGGAGTTAAAGGCTCTCCCCTCTCATCTCAACTATGCATTCCTAGATGCCAATGAATCTTTAACTGTAATCATTTCTTCTACTTTGTCTGAATTGTAGGTTGAGGCCTTTATGAAAATATTGAGAAAGAGGAAGAAGGCGATAAGCTGGCAGATGGTTGATATAAATGGCATAAACCCACTTTATACATGCACAAGATATATATGGATGAGGCCCACAAGTCAAGTGTATAACCTCAGTGCAGACTAACTCCAGTAATGAAAGATGCATTGTGTAAAGAGGTGATTAATAAATTGATACATGTATTGTATACCCAATTTCAAACAACAAATGGGTTATCCCGATTCGGTGTGTGCCTAAAAATATGTAATAACAATGATCGTCAATGAAAAAAATGACTTGATTCCAACTAGGACAATGACTAGGTGGTGAATATGCATCGATTATAGGAACTTGAATGAGTCCACCAGAAAGGATCAGTACACGATTCCTTTTATTGAGCATTTTTTGGACAGGTTAGTTGGGCAAGAATATTATGTTTCCTCGATGGATATTTAGGATACAACCAAATTGTAATTGAACTAGAGGACAAGGAGACGACTGCATTCACTTATCCTTATGGGGCATATGGTTTCAAACGAATGTTGTTTGGGATGTGCTATGCTCCAACCACCTTCCAGAGATGCATGAGGGATAAATTTCATGACATGGTTAAAGATTTCATGGAGATATTCATGGATGAGTTCTCTGTCTTTGGGGAGTCCTTTGAACAATGTATGGAGAATTCAGACAGGGTGCTGGTTAGATGTGATGAAACTAATCTCATCCTAAAAATGTTATTTTTTAGTGAAGGGAGGGATTTTATTGGTCCATAAGGTGTCAAAGATAGGGATGGAAATCGATCATTTTGAAGTGTAAGTAATTGAAAAGCTACCTCTCCTTGTCTCTATTAAAGGGGTGAGTAGTTTTTTGGGTCATGATGGGTTCTACATGAGATTCATCAATGATTTATCTAAGACTACAAGAATTAAGTGCAGTCTCCTAAAGAAGGAGATGAAATTTGCATTTGATTAGAAATGCATTCATGCTTTTGCAGTTTTAAAGAAGAAGTTGATAGAACTTCCAATCATGAGTGCCCCAAATTAGCAGCTTCCTGTTGAGCTGATATGTCATGCAAGTGATGTAGTTATGGGAGCAGTGTTAGGGAAAAGGAAGAAAAGATGCTTAACTCAATATATTATGCAAGAAAAACACTAGATGCAACCCAAACAAACTACACAATGATTGAAAAAGAAATGCTAGCCTTGGTCTATGCTTTTGACAAATTTAGATCTTACTTTGTTGGGACTAAAGTTGTTGTATATACTGACCATGCAACTATCAGGTACCTGTTAGATAATAAGGATGCAAATTCACGTTTTATCATGTGGATTCTATTGCTTCAAGAGTTTAACATAGAGATCAAGGACTGAAGAGGTTTAGAAAACTATATTGTAGATCACATGTCAAGATTGGGGAGTTCGTTCATATGGGAGAACAAGTTGAGATTTGGGAAGAGTTTCTTGATGAAGAGTTATTGGTGCTAGAGGTGACCAAACTACCGTAGTATACATATATTGTTAGTTATTTGGCAAACAAATTGTTCCCCGCGGTTGCAACCACACATCGAAAGAAGAGGATGATTATGGTGCTCTATTATAAATAGGGGATGATCCTTTTTTTAAAGCAAGGGCCGGACTAAATGATGAGAAAATTTGTGCCTGAGTGTAAGATGAGACAAGTGATGGATAGTTGTCACTCGTCCACATATGAGGGTCATCATAGATGTGAGCACATTGCAGAGAAGTTTTTCCAATAAGGTTTTTTCTGGCCTACTTTGTTTTGAGATGTTGCAGGGTATGGTAAAACTTATGAACAATGCCAGAAGATGGGGTCTATTTCTAAACTACATGAGATGCCTTTGTATAATATCTTGGAGGTGAAAATATTTGATGTTTGGGGGATCGAATTTATGGGACCATTCCCTCAATCTGATGGAAATCAATATATACTTGTAGTTGTGGACTATGTGTCCAAGTGGGTTGAGGCAGTAACTTTCCTGACTAATGATAAGAAAGTGGTGATGAAGTTTCTGAAAAGTATATCTTTACTCGATTTGGAAATCTTATAGCAATAATCAGTGATGAAGGGACACAGTTCATAAATAAATTGATGAAGAATGTCTTAGCGAAATATCGAGTTAGGCATAAGGTAGCTACAACTTATAACCCTCAAACTAGTGTCTAGGAAGAAACATCAAACTGGGAGGTAAAAAAGATTTTGCAGAATACAATGAATGCCCAAAGGAAATATTGGGCAATGAATCTTGATGATGTATTATGGGCGTAGAGGACCGCATGTAAGACACTGATATAGATTTATCCTTATCACTTGGTGTTTGGAAAAGTGTGCCACCTTCAAGTTGAATTAGAACATCAGGCTTGCTATGTACTGAAGAATTTAAATCTGAATCTGGAACTAGCTGGGAAAAAAGGATGGGTCAACTACATGAATTGGAAGAATTCAGACTCCACATATATGAAAATTCTAAACTTTATAAGGAGAAGACTAAATGATTGGATGATAAACATAAATTTTTGAGTTCAAACAATAGGTATTATTGTTTAACTCTAGATTGCGATTGTTTTCGGGTAAGTTGAAGTCAAAATGGAGCAGACCGTTTAAGGTAGTGTGCATGACCAACCAAGGAGCTGTAGAGTTATGTATGAAGGTAAGCAATCCACGTTCATCTTAAATGGACAGAGGATGAAACATTATTTCAGATAAGAAGTTTATTACGAATAAGAAAGTTTGGAGTTTAGTAATGAATAAGGGGGAGCTGAGTCGTGCCGTGATATTCAATCTAGCGCTACTCGAGAGGAAACTCGTGACTTTTTATTCTAGAAGATATTTATGTTATATTTTGTTTTGGTAGGTTAGTTTTGTTTAATTTTAGTTATAGATTATTTCGTTTATATTAAAATTTTTAAAGGAATTTAGGGCAAGAAAACAGTGGAGCCACAACCTCACTGCATCACAAACCTGTTTCTACAAGATGATGGACCATGTAAAGATGGTTTTCCAAGCCTTGTTTCCAATAGATCCACGTCGCATACCTATTGTTGGAAATGATGAAAATTTATAGGATTAACAGTGGAGTGCACGACCTCAACACATCATGAAATTGTTCCCATTATGCATAACTTCTCCCGTGTGATGAAGCAAAATGGACAACGCATATTCGCGACAGCTACGCATCATGGAATGGGTAAGTTTTCATGTACTTTCATGTAATAAGTCAGGTTCTACCAAACTAATATGGTAAAACCCGAGTCCCCCCCCTTTCAACCCCTACATTTGGCCGTTTTTCCTCGTTAACTTAAGAAATTGGAACAATTTTCTTACCCTCCTTCAATCCTACCTCCATTTCTAAATTAAATTCATGTCGCGAAGTTGACAGATTATGTTCATGTTCTTCAATTTTCCTTCTTTCTAACAATCAAGATGTGTTTCTCACAACTTTTATTCTCTCTTTGGGGTGAAATTGAGATGTAAGCTCATGAAAGAATGGGAATTGATGGGAAATATTCTGAAATTTTTAATAGGTGAAATAATTGAAGTGTTTAGACTATATGTTTTGGAACTTATGTATAGTAATTTTGTTTAATGATTATAGGGAAGTAGAAAGGTGATTTATTCAATTAATGTTGGGATAATTGGCTTTTATGAAGTCTTGACTAGCAAAGATGTTATGAGGGCAACGATTGAAGTAAAATAAAGATTGTTGGTTTTAATTCTTGAGTAGAATCAAAGTATTAAGGGGTTTATATGATTAAACTTTAAATTTTTTTGAGAATAATATGCTAAAATAACATTGGGAAGTATGAGTATCGTGTTTTTTTAAGTTGTGCTTGAAAATATGTGTGGTGATGATTAATAATTGGGTCTGATTGATTGATATGATAATTCTCTAATTACAATATAGCATATATAACACATAAAGGTATGTCAATGTAGTTTCTTCTAGCATCCATAAGAGAGTAAGAATGGACACAACAATTCCCCCCAACACCCGCAGTCCCAAGAGGACAGAGTGAATGCTATGGGGCTAAGACAGTCAAATGTATGGGCAAGAAGTGGTATAATCACACACCAAATCCAAATACTTCTCATATGTGATACTTGATGATGTAAAATTAAAGAAGGAGTTCTCGCGCATTATGCATCACCTACAATAGTTGCATATGGGATTCATCTTTCAAGATCCACCAAGTGCAATATTAGTGCGTTTCGATAATTTTATAAAAAATTAGAAAATCGATGCTCGTTCTATAGTGCATGGAGTTCCCTCTTACACCCTCAGTTATTGATCAAATATTCGGGACTATCGATGCCCTTTCTGATGTCCTTACAAGGATCAATATTTTTTTTCTGTATCAGCAGATTGGACATGCTTTATGTGGAGCATAGTCCACTATGAAATGGATTCAACATGGGCACCGAAGATATCACCAATCATATCCGTATGTGAGCATGAATTGGGAAGCCGGGGTGTGGATAAAAATTGTCATTTATTGTATGATAGTAGGGCTCCATTCCATCGAGGTGACGAGAGTCCGTGTATGATTGGTATACGCTCTAATGAAATACCTACCTATTAACCTAAGAGCAATGCCAAAATTCTCCATTTACAAGGCTAGAGTCCACAGAGATAGAAGGTATGCTTTTGGCGGACTAATCATTAGTTTATGCAGGAGAGATGAGGAACCTAAGGAGAGTGCGGACTACATGGACCCTTTGTTCACCACACCCTTAGATTTATCGAAGACAAAAGGCCTCCAAGATGTGCATGGACCCACCCCTTGACTACCACTTATCAAAATAGGAGGAATGATATGATTATAGGGCATATGTTTGGATTGGACATGTTGGATCATAGAAATGGATGTCGATCTTCCACATAGGAGCAGTGGGACGAAATTAAAATTAAGTACCCCTTGAATAATCATGTTGAGGCATTGTTAGGAATCAGACCTATATTTTTTGAGCCCGTATGGGATGAAGTTCCAATTGATGAAGACAAGATCCATACCATGGTTGAATAATCAGGGAATAAAACCCGCCGTTGCTTTTATTTTGTTAAATTTCACAATGGGGACAATGTTGCCTTTTTAATTATGCAGTGGGATTATTATATATGTGTAAATATTTTTGTATTTGCTATTTTATTTTGGGTTTCTTTGAAGTTGTTTTTGGTTCTTTAGCCAAGGAGAGTCTCGTGGAATAGTCTAAAAAAGATTTTGTTTCTTAATATTGAGTCAGTCTCATAGTTGAGTCAAGACACCCTATGATAGATGGATAATGATCGTCTTAAGGGTAGTTTTCGGCATTTGGGTCTGTAGGATTGGCATTTGCTTTGTCTGCATAACTATTTTCAGTTAGACTGAAGGTAAAAAAATAATGTATGGCTTTGTGTTGAGACATTTAGGCTCTTTTATGTAACTCTAAATGACATGTGTTTAAAATGAACTTGTGTTAGTTTTTGAGAAGTAGCATGTAGTTTTTGAGTTCAATATGTGTCATGTGTGTAATATTTGTGTATTCCTTGCTGCTAATTGAGGTTCAGGACTTGCCTGGTCTATCTGCAAAGTAAAAAAAAGGTAAGGAGTTGAGGAAGTGATATAGGCATTTCTTTGATAGACTTGTTTTTTCCTTCCTATACCCACCTTGAAGGATATCCTTAGTTAACCACTTCGATTTTTCCCCTATACCCACCTTGAAGGATATCCTTAGTTAACCATTTCAAGACTTTAGGTTATTCTTTGGTATCCGATCATGAAGCTAATTTATGTTCCTTCTATGGCCTATATATTTGATCCCAAAAAACCTAGGCTTCTTATATGAACAATAGTAAAGGAAATTAAAGAATGAACGGAAAGCCCTATCATTAGTGTGGCTCGTTAAAAATAAAAAAAGAAATAAAATATAATAATAGAATGAAAATTGTGGGAATAAATGAATGTTAAGTGCGTTACATCAAAGAGCCAAATGGTTTCAAGAAAAGGGGCATAAGAAGATGGTGATTAAAGAAAGGTCAAAAGATTGAAGTTTGTCTTGTATTAAAGCGTTTGGTAATGTAGTCACTATTCATATTCCAAAATAGTTCTTACTCTTCCCAAACTTACATTATAACCATTAAATGACCTAAATTGATCTTGAACTACCTTAATCTTGAAATAGTGCTGTTGTACACTTAGGGAAAGCCTATGGCTTGTTGGTTATGGCATGAGTATTCTTTTGAGAGTGTGAACAAAATTTTCTTCCCACACCCATCCACGCCTTTCGTGTGAATTTTTATGTTTGAGTAAAATAGGGTGTTCATTTTGTGGTAAGGGCACATGTTTAATGAGGTTTGATAACTAGTATAAATATGAATCCAAAAGCTATGTATGAGTTCTCTGCGTAATAAAAGTCTATTGTTAAGGCTATATTGGTTTACACAAGTTGTCATGATGAAGACATAGTTTGTTCCGTCTTGGTGTGAAGCTCTGGTAGTTGTTGTAGCCAAAGCTAGAATGCCTCTAGAGGGAAGTGTAGTAGAGTAGTTGTAGGTTTGAAGTTGTAGAGGTGTTCAAGGATGAACAAAACTTTATGTGTAGGATGGTTATATTAGGCATATTTATGCGCCTAATAACCAATTTATCCCATAAGTATTGCCATATTTGGGAGAAATTTCTTAGTTGGAACTTAAAGTATAGAGTTCATTTATTGTGCTTCCTCTAACCAATATTATTAGATGTTTAAGGGTGAAAAGCAAAGAATGATGAGCTAAAAAGGGCACCTAAAAAAAGGTCAGAAAATAAAAGACAAAGTTATAGAGATGAATGGCCAAGAAGCTTGAACATACACTAGGACGGAGCACCTCCCCATTGAGGAGCTGAAACCTGGATGTAGAAAAAAATTCAACTAAATAGAGGAGTGCGCATCAGGAGTGTTTCATTGAGAGGATATTTTTGTGTACAAATTGTTGTGAGGGAACAGGTCTGCAACACGGACCAGGATGCTAGTTGTGTTAATTTATCATTATGTAGTTTTTGAAAAATACGAGAATATTGATTTGAGAGAATTTATTGATTCTATTTAGGGATTTTCTTCTACTCTTTCAGTTTGGTAAACTCTTATATGATCTATAAACATTATTGGATGATATTTTTTATGAGTAGCTAAATTCCCTTATTATTTGACTCCAAGTCATGAATTATTTTCAGAAATGATTCTAATGATTTAATTTCCTTATATTATGATTGAATTTATGAATATTATGGTTTTCTTAATAAACCCTTCAATGAATCCATAAACTCCCCTAAATTCCCAATTACTATATTGTGAATGTGGGTTTATTGATAGAAGAAGGATATTATAAGATTATGATTGTGGTAGTTAAGTTATTTGATTAATTTTACTATACATGTCTAATTTAGTATTTCTAGATTTGTTCATTTAATATGATCTTTCATATTTTAAGGGTAATGTATGAGAATTATGTATTATTATGATATTTATATATATTCTTAAAGAACACTGTAAGAGTGAAGTGTCCATGATTATTGATAATGTTGATGTATGAATTGAAAGATTTTCTTCGTAAACACATAATGAACATGATGTGAGAGGATATCTCATATAATGAAGATTCTAGGTTGAAAGGCTTTTCTCACTTTAAATAATCTAAGAATAAGAATTATCATGAGTGGTGATAGTTTCTCATGTATGATCTAAAAGTTGTCTTAATTGTTATACCTTGAATTAGTAAGCTAAGGGAACCCTTTAATGAGTGACTAATGAAGTATTCCAAGGCTTTTTCTTTAACTAGTAGGCTAATGGCACCCATTTCATGGGGAGTCAATGAGCTATTCTAATGGTGTACCCTGAATTGGTAGGCTAAGGTCACCTGAGAAATGAGGTTAATAGAGAATTAACTACTCCCTATGAATTTAATGCTTAGCACCAAAAAGATATTTTGAGGTGGAAGATCTCTCTAGTATGACGGAGTTTCAGTCTTAGTATTTCACAAACTATGTTCCCCCAAACCCTATTTCGCTAGTAGATCCACATAAAGCCTAACAAATGATGGTCCTACTAAGACAAGTAAGACCACACATTTCGGTGTGGGTTGCACTGGATTCCATGTTAAGCTCATATGGTCTATTTTGATTAAGTCTTATTCACACTATGAAAAGAATATGAAATATGAACTATGGTTACTTAAAAAGATATACTTAGTATGGTTGAGAGTAATGTATCTTATTCATGCATCGCACAAGTGTTCTTTGAGGGTACCTCTGTTATGTTCCCATTTTTTATGATGATATATGTAGTGAATATGCTTATGACTCCATTGATAACTATGTTTGATATGAGGGCTACTTGTAATGATGGAAGCTTAAATTGGGTTATTGCTATAAGTTGATTTTCTTGATATGATTGGCTTAAAGTGAATGTTCCCTTGTTTATGAGAACTAAGCTAAGAATGATATCAAATGATGCTAAGAATGAAGGAGGACCTAAAGTGACTTGCGTAGCATGAATGGGATTATGGGATCTTACCTATGCATTACACAAGCTTGTATTTCTCTTATGTTATGTTGAACTAGATTGCATTGATTATGCATATGTGTATGATGATATCTCATATGCTCACTACTTATGATTATTGTCTACCATCTTATAATCTATGTCTTATTATGATGCTTCTTATGCTTATGACTTGTGTTTCCATTAATTTCAAAGATGATTTAACGTAGCAAAGTGCATGTATGAAACAAAAATGTCCCTTTTAGCATGTTCTCAAGGTTTTTATGAATGACTATCATACTTAGTGCTTTCTGGTACTAACTCATATTTTCCTACATTTTCCCTAACTGTAGGATTCGGTTCTGAAGGTGGTCTCCATTGTGGCTATAGCTTGGATTTGATCATTTCTCCTTGTTCATTGGTGATTCCTCATGATTCAAGGATGGATTTTACCTAGTAGTTTCATTCATGTATTTTCCTTTTGGATTGTGTAGTACAGGTTGTGTCCCTATTTTTTATTCAAATATTTTTAATAGATGGCTATATTGAGATAATTCTAGACTTCCGCTTTACTATTATGACAAATATATTAATACTTGAAATTTGTTTTACTTTATATTTTTATAATGCTTTATGTTATGATATGCTAAGTTTCTTACATGGTGTCGTTCAGGGTGTTATGTGCCTTGCTACATCTACGGGGTACCCGTGCATCGTAAAAAATTTGGTGATCATAGCACAAGGTTTAGAATGATTCTAGGATGAAGTATCATAATCCACATCTAGTAGTCTTGTTCATAATGTGAAGTGTGATACATTTATGAATGAGAGGCTACAAAATTATTAGGAAACTACACTTCTTTCATTAATCTTAAGGCGTGCCAAAGAGTTTAACTCTATAAAGTCTCTCTCTTAATCTTTCCCTTGTGTTTTCAAGAAATGAATACATGGAGGTCTATCGCTAGAATAATGGAGGGTGACAAAGTTAATGAAGAAGCTCCTCAATCTAATAAAGATCCTCGAGCTAATCAAGCTCCAGTTAATCCTTCAGCTATATCAGATGTGGAGGTTAGCTAGGCTTTAAAAATATTGTCCCAAGCTACAACGACTCAAGATCAATATTTGACTACTCAAGTTCAAGAGTTTATGACTCAAGCAAATACAAATGTTGGGACTCATGTTAACCCTAATGGGAATTTATCTACTTCAAGGGTTAGTGATTTTGCAAGAATGAACCCTCCCAAATTTTATGGCTCCAAAATGGAAGAGGATCCCCGAAGGTTTATTGATAAGGTTTATAAGGTGCTTGTTATTATGAGAGTATCTCCACAATAAAAGGAGGAGGTAGCTGCCTACCAATCGAAATATATGGCTCAAGTTTGGTATGAATAGCGGAAAGGTTAAAGACCCCTAAGAGCGAGCTCGATAGAAGTGGAATCGTTTAAATTGGAATATCTTGATAAATTATTTCTCTTGATTTGAGGGAACTAAAAATGTAAGAGTTCATTAACCTTCATCAAGAAGGTATAAGTGTGAAAAAGTATGATTTAAATTTCACCCAACTATCCAAGTATGCTCAAACCATAGTGGTAGTTTCGAGGGCAAAGGTGAATAAATTTGTGATAGGAGTATCTGACATGGTAGTCAAAGAATGTCGTACAACAACGCTTATCCCAAGATAGATATTTCACGCCTCTGGTGCATGCCTAACAAATGAAAGAACAGAAATTTAAGGAAAATAATAAGGAGGTGAAAAGAGATAGAACCGGTGATGGGGATTTCTCTAATGTTAAGTCTGATGGACTAAGTAGACCTAAGGTTAAGCAAAGGCATTCCAGTCAAGATTCTCCCAATAACCCTAGGTTTAACCAAGATAAAGGTGGTAGGTCTCCATTACCTAATCCTACTTGCACTAAGTGCGGAAGAAAGCACCAAGGTAGGTTCATACGGTTGCTATGGTTGTGGAAAGAGTGATTATCAAGCGTAGAATTTCCCTATGCTCACGACAAGAGGGAGTGGTCCAAGCAAGATTCTCTTAGTAGTCAGATCTCGGTGCTCAGAATAACTGTCTCTTTTATGCACTCTGGTCTCGAAATGAACAAGAAGGCTCTC
The DNA here is from genome assembly GCF_036512215.1 of Solanum lycopersicum. Lineage (NCBI taxonomy): Eukaryota > Viridiplantae > Streptophyta > Magnoliopsida > Solanales > Solanaceae > Solanum > Solanum lycopersicum. The sequence continues at coordinate 42,184,611 of NC_090811.1, read as the reverse complement.
GTTAGACTTTGATGTTATCCTTGGTAAGGTTTGTATGCATTGTAGTTAGACCTCTATTAATTTTAGAACCCGGTATAGTCATTACGAGTTTTGGTTAAGTCGGTTGGGATTACTTAAAAGAAGTTGTACTTGAAGAATTAGTAAGGGTTCCTCTGGAAGATGGTGAACTTAAATAGGAAGGTTGTGGAGTGTCTTGACATTTCCTCTCTTTCTTCTACTCCTACTCTATCTTGAGAAGAAAAGTTCCCTTTAGCTTGTATGTTTTTAGAGTTATGTGTTTTATATGTATTCCATTATCTCCTTATGTTATGCATGTTCTTGAGAAATTCATGTTTAGAAAGAAAATGAGTTTTCACTTTTTACGTTACTTGTGTTTTTGTACATTTAGTATGAATTGCCTATTTGTCTTCATGAGATGAATTGATGAACATGCCTAATATGCATATTCTTTTATTAAGTAGTTGGCCTAATGGTTTTATAGATTCTGATGAGTATTGCTTAAGTCTTGGAGAAGGTAGTTTCTCCTATGAACATGAGAAATGTTGAGTTTCATGCAGAGTGGGTAGTTATATGTAGTTCCTACTTCCTTGTTTTGCATTGATTATGTTTCAGATGGAGTTGAAGTTTCATCTTTTGACTTGTGCATTATTCATTATGTTTCATGCATGATGGGCTGATATTCTTCAGTCTTTACTTCTGTAAGGTGTCTAGATCGTCACTCAAGGACAAATTCTGTGAAGGAAGAGATAATGTAACACCCTGGAAGCTAGTAGGCTAAAATAGAGTTTTGTGTGAGGCTTAGAGTTGTGAATTTAGCTTCCCTTTCTTAGAGTGAAGGGTTTAGGGTTAAAATTTCAAGGTACAACTCCCCAAAGACCAACCAAGGGTCCTTGAGTGGGATCCTGGGACTACCTAAGGAAAAACTGCCCAAGATCATGACCTACGGAGGGGCCCATGACCAGTTGTTAGGTCTGGTGTGTCAAGGCCCATATTTTATAGCTACAGACCCCAGCCCTGACCCCACCAGTATGAGTTGTGAGTCAGTCCACGCTCCGTAGATGGGTGGTCATGGATGGGGTCTAAAAGCTGCTTTTTTGTAGTTTAGTCTAGGGCTTCTTTGGGTTTTCATTATTTAATTGATGTTAAGTGATGTAATTTTAGCCTATTTTTAAACACCTGTATAAGTCTTTTAGACCCTTAAACTAGCACATCCAAATAATTCTTTCTAAGTTCACAAAAGAACTCATCTTTACCAAAATTCTCTCTCTAGAATTCCATGAAAGAAAAAGAAGAAAGTTGAAAGTAGGGTTGAAGGAGAAAGATTTTCTGGTCAATTTATTTGAGGATTTTTATCTAAGGTATGATATACCTTCATCAATGTGTAGTCTTTGATCATCCACGGTGTCCCTCCAACTCAATTTCAAAGATAGTAATTTCCCCCAAAAAATTAGGAATTGACACCAAGTCATGGACTCATTTCAAAAATGATTCCAATGATTTAATTACTTTATATTATGATTGAATTGATGATTATGATGGTTTTTATGATATATAAAAACTCCCAAGAATCCATAAACTCCACTATTACCAATTATTATCTTGTGAATGTGGGTTTGTTGATAGAAGAAGGATATTATGAGTTTATGCTTGTGGTAATTGAGTTATTTTATTCATTATATTATCCATATCTAAAGTAGTAATTTTATGTGTTGATTGAATATGATATTTTCACCTAGAATGGTAAAGTATGAGAACTATGCATGATTATGAGATTTATGTATATGCTTTAAAAACACTTTGAGAGTGAAGTGTCCATGACAATGCTAATGTTGATGTGTTAGTTGAAAGACTATTCTCATGAAAACATAATGAATATGACGTGAAAGGATTTCTCACATAATGAAGATTCTTGGTTGAAAGGCTTTTCTCACCGAAATGAATTTGAGAAAAAGAATGATCATAGATTATGATAGTTTCTCATGCATGATCTATAGAGTTCTCTTAATTGTTATACCATGCTATGGGAACCCTTTCATGAGTGACTAATTAAGTATTCTAAAGCTTAGTGTTTAACTTTTTAGGCAAATGGTACCCATTTCATGAAGAAATAATGAGTTATTCAATGATGTACCTTGAATCAGTAAACGAAGGGAACCCTTTCATGTGTAATGATGTTAATAGAAAATTAACTATTCCATGGGGACTTAGTTCTTAGCACCTAGTTGATATTTTGAGGTGGAAGTATGGTTGAGTTTCTAGTTGAAATTTCTTCATCCCATAAATTATGTTCCCACATACCTTATTTAGCTAGTGGATCCACCTTAAAAGTTAACAAATGATGTTCTTACCTTACGCAAGAAGCACAACCCTTTTTGGTATGGGTAGCACCGATTTCATGTTAAACTCACATGGACTATCTAATTTCAAGCTTATTCCAACTATGATAAGAATATTAATTATGAACTATGGTTACATAAGAAGCTTTACTTAGTATGCTTGAGAATATGGGATCTTATTCATGCATTGCACAAGTATGCTGTGAGGGTATCTATGGTATGTTTACCTTATTTTATGATTATATATGTAGTGAATATGCTTATGACTCCATTGTTAAGTATGTTAGTATGAGGGCTACTTGTAATGATGGATGCTTAATTTTGGTTGTTGCTATAAGTACATTTCCTTGATATGATTGACTAGAAGTGAATGTTCCCTTGTCTATTAGAACTAAGATAAGAATGATATCAAAAGATGGTAAACATGAATGAGGACCTAAAGTGACTTTCTTAGCATAATTAAGATTATGGGTCTTACCTATGTATTGCACAAACTTGCATTGAGGTAGCTCATAAAATTTTACTCTTGTGTTATGTTAAAGTAGATTGCATTCATTATGCCTTTGTCTATGATGATATCTCTTATGCTCAATAGTTATGATTATTGTATACTATGGTATGGTCTATGTCTTATTACGATGCCTCTTATGCTTATGACTTGTTGTTTGCACTAATTTCAATATGACGGTTTAACTTAGCAAAGAGCATGCATGGAACAAAAATGCCCGTTTTATCATGTTTTTGAGGTTCTTATGCATGACTATTTCACAAGTGTAGGGTTCCGTTCTCAAGGTGGTCCCCATTGTGGCTAGAGCTTGGATTTGATCATTTATGCTTGATCATTGTTGAGTTCACATGATTCAAAGACAAATGTTATCCTAGTAGTCTCATTCATTGTTTTTTCTTTTTGGTTTATGTTCTATAGGATGTGTCCCTATTTTTTATTCAAGTATTATAATAAATGGCTATATTTAGACAAGTGTAGACTTTCACTTTGATTTTATAAAAAAATTATTAAGACTTCAAATGTGTTTTAGATCGTATTGATATGATGATATATGTTATGATATGCTAAGTGTCTTACATGGTGCCTTTAACGATATTATATGTCTTGTTACATCTAGACGGTACCCTTGGATAGTGAAAGTAACCCGATATGAATCTTTTTACTTCTTGATCTTCTTCTTCTTCAAGTTTTTAGAGAGAGAATTATTCGAAAGCTCTACTTTTGGTGAGTTTAGTAAGAATGTTTCTGTTGGGAAATTTGGGGGAAAAAAGCTTATATACGGGTCTTAGTGAACGAAAAAATGATGTAGTATAAGAAATAAATAATTAGGAAAAGAGATAACTGCCCCTGATGTTGACTTTTGAACCCCAGACCCACGACCCAATATTGACGGTCCTGGTTAGGACAATGGATTGTCCTGCACGACTGTCTTTAGTGGTCATATAGTTTTGTCTGACATACGGTGCATGGACTACGAGTCATGGACCTAACAACACC